>NC_142347.1:43549758-44294758 GCF_054954075.1 Amborella trichopoda
AGTTCACGAGAAACCTTTTGGTAGGATTACTAAGAAAATGGGTGACCAATTACCCCTGTAGTTTTTAATGATTTTTTGTTTGAAGTTAGAGGAAAGGAGCCTAGAGGATCACAGATGTAGACACGAAAGGCTCATGTAGAACTACTGACCCCTATAAATCCTGTGTCCTTGATTTGAAGAATGACTGATATACCCTTACCTAATATAACTTTTTTTATCATTTATAATTTCTGTACTACCTGTTGATGAGTAATTAAATTCAGATATGAAAATATAAAGAGTGTGGTTTGTATAGAGCCGAGGCTCTAAACAATCAAAGTAAAATGTACCTTCAAATAGTATCGAAAAATATGGTTTCAATACTGGAAATCTTTGTCATAGCCTTAAAATATATTTTCATCTTTCATTATAAAATTTAAAGCTTCAAAAGTAGTGTAGATCAAGCAGATCTATGAAAATCTTGAAAATTGATGGTGAAAATTGCATTACAAGATACACTATTTATTTCCAAAACTTGAAATCTATTTTTTTCTCGTGTCCATACATCTTGATGTCTAGATGATCAATTTGAGGAAATTTGAGCATCAAAACAACCTCTTCTAGTTAAATTTTAATGTGGGCTCTAATTGGATTGTTTAGAACATCATCTCTATATAAACTTTTTCCAAATATAAATGGGTGGTTTGTATAGAGCCGAGGCTCTAAACAATCAAATTAGACCCTACCTTCATATAGTATGGGGAAGTGTGGCTTCAATATTGAAAATATTTGTAATAGCCTTAAAATTTATTTTCATATTTATTTATAAAGTTTAAAGCTTCAAAAAAGTGTAGATCGATAGATCTATAAGAACTTGGAAATCTTGAAAATTGACAGTTCAAAAATGCATTACAAAATACACTATTTCCAAAACTTGAAATCCCTTCTTTTCTCATGTCCATGCATCGTAATGTCAATATGATCAACTTGAGGATATTTGGACATCAAAACAACCTCTTCTAGTTAAATTTTTTAGGTAGGCTCAAATTTGATTGTTTAGAGCCTCGGCTCTATATAAACTTTTCCCAATATTAAATTCACAGAAAATTTCTTTCTTATCCACTAACTAAATGAGATTGTGTATGGACACCAAATGAGATTGTGTATGGGAGATGAAAAGTATATTATGTATGGCCCTTATTTTGCTCCCAAGGAGTACACTATAGGTATACATCAAGGAACATTTTATTTTAGAGAAAATTATAGATGAGTTCCTATTCAAACGGGTCATCTTCCAAATATCCATCTTATACATGGATTTAGGATATGAAATGCATATTTATTTAGGGTGTGGTTTTTATAAAGCTGAGGCCCCGAACGAATTAAAGTAAGATACATCTTATAGTACCGAAATATGTTGTTTGAGTATCAAAAAATTTATGATGGTTTGAAATTTTACTTTCATCTCTAATTATAAAAATTTAACTATTCAAAAATAGTGTAGATCAGGCAGATCTATGCACACTTGAAAATCTTGAACATTAATGCCTAGATAATACATTACACTATGCATTATTTCCAAGACTTGAAACTTAAATTTTTCTCATGTCCATGCATCTTGAGGTCAAGATAATCAAATTGAGGTTTTTTCAGCATCGAAACAAACCTCGCCCTAATATAGTCAAATTTTTTGAGTGCTTCTTAATTTGATTGTCTAGGGCCTCGCCCTTATATAGGGTTGTGTGTTTTGTAAAAAATTAAGGCCCTAAAAAATCAAAGTAGCGAAAACACACCTCTAAATAGTGTTGGGGAGACGTCATTTTAATAGATGCATCGGCTCATGCACCAAACCTCATCCGTAAGATGCAAATGAACCTGTCAAATCTCCACCATTGATTGAGAATGTCATCCTACCTCTAACATTGAGAAAATTATTTATATAGTGTGGCGATCATCAACATCCAAGCTAATTAAGCCCAAGCGAGGATCCTACCTGTTACGACATCTGTAAACTTAAGGAATTAAGCGCAATTAATTATGGTTGTGGTTTGTATAAGGTTGAGGACCTAAACGAACAAAATAAGGCGCACCTTCGAATTGCAGCAAAAGATGTTGTTTTAATACTGAAAATATTTATGATGGCCTGAAAATTTATTTTTATCTGTAAATATAAAATTTAATGCTTCAAAACAAGTATAAATTAAACAGATATATAAACACTAGAAAATCTTGAAAATTGACGGTCTAAACAATGAATTACAAGATGTACTATTTTCAAGACTTGAAATCCATTTTTTTTTATATCAGTGTATCTCAAGGTTGAGATGATTGGATTTGAAGGTTTTTCAACGTTGAAACAACTCCTTCTAGTGAGTTTTTAAGGGGCGCCTTAGTTTGATTGTTTAGGCCACCAAACTTATATAAACATTGTCCTCCCCACATTTTTAACACGGCCATTATGAGTATTTCTTAATGTTATTTTTTATAACATTTATAATATATATTTTTTAACATTGATTTTGCATAATATTATTTTTTGTACATTTATTATCTATCTTGTTTTATTAATTATTTACTATATATAATGTTTATAAATATTTAATACTTTTAAGGGATTTTAATTTATTGTTAGTCATTTCTTACTAAAAACATGCTATTTTTAGTAAATTATTTTAAAAAATAAAAATCAGTTTTTCAAAAATATAAATTTATATGTAAAAAATGTATGAGAATCTATGTCCGATGGTTTTGTGAAGAACGCTGCCAAATTATAAATAATTCGCAATTAAGATATTTAATCTTATTAAAAAAATAAATTACTATTGATAATGAACGCATCCAAACCAGCGTTTTAAAAAACGCCGAGTCGAACCGGACTCGACTCGGAATTCGCAAAAAGGGACCGGATCGGTTGAAAAATCGGAAATCGTCCGGTTCTAGAGAGAACCGGACGATTCCGCACAGTGACTCGTCGATTCACTGTACGGAATCGGCGAGTCCGAACAGTGAATCGGCGAGTCCGTACGGTTTTTTTTTTTTTTTTTTTGTTTTGTTTTGTAATCCATGATAGATTTTTTTGTAATATTGTAATACTTGATCGATTTTTTTGTAATCCATGATCGAATTGTTTTTGTTTTTTTGTAATCCATGATCGAATTTTTTGGTTTTTTGTAACCCATAATAGAATTTTTTGTAATCCATGATCGAAATGTTTGTTTTCTTTTCTTGTAATCCATGATCGCTTTTTTTGTTTTTTTTTTTTTTTTTTGTAACCCATGATAGAATTTTTTGTAATCCATGATCGAATGTTTTGTAATACATGATCGAAATGTTTGTTTTTTTTTTGTAATCCATGATCGAAATGTTTGTTTTTTTTTTGTAATCCATGATTGAATTTTTTGTTTTTTGCTTTTTTTGTAACCCATGATAGAGTTTTTTGTAATCCATGATTGAATTTTTTGTAATCCATGATCGAACTGTTTTTTTTCTTTTTTTGTAATCCATGATCGAACTGTTTTTTTTCTTTTTTTGTAATCCACGATTGAATTTTTTGTTCTTTTTTGTTTGTTTTTTTTTGTAATCCATGATCGAATTTTATGTAATCCATGATCGAATTTTATGTAATCCATGATCGAATTTTATGTAATCCATGATCGAATTTTATGTAATCCATGATTGAATTTTTTGAAAATTTGTGATTTTTTTTTTTTAATCCATGATCGAATTTTTTTTTGTAATCCATGATAGAATTTTTTGAAAATTTGTGATTTTTTTTTTAATCCATGATCGATTTTTTTGAAAATTTGTTTTTTTTTTTTTTAATCCATATTATTCAAAGAGAAAATGCGAGAGATGATGATTCTGAGGCTACCCTATCCCAGCCATATTATTCACATATCGAGTCCCAACAGCAACAGTGTAGGGATGAGCACGAAATACTGTAAATTAAATGCTGAATGGCGGTTCATGCAGGGAAAGAACATATCAATATTCGCATATTCATTCAAAAACATGAAAATTCTTAATGGAGTACCCTCATTTTTTATTGAATTATTAAAAAAAAATATTTATAATGAATTTTAATAATTTTTTCGAATTTTTTGTAAGCTTTATTCTGACAGATTCACCCGATTCTCGATCCGAATCGCCGATTCGTCGATCCGAATCGGTTTTTTAGAAACCGGATCCGAGTCATCGATCCGTTTTTTAAACCATTGATCCAAACCAGCGTTTTAAAAAACGCAGAGTCGAACCGGACTCGCCCGGTTCGACTCGGAAATAGTGAAAAAGGAACCGGATCGCCCAAAAATCGGAAATCGTCCGGTTCTAGAGAGAACCGGACGATTCTGTACAGTGAATCGCCGATTCACTGTACGGAATCGGCGAGTCCGAACAGTGAATCGGCGATTCCGTACGGATTTTTATTTTTTATTTTTTTTTTTTTTATTTTTATTTTTTTTATTTTTATTTTTTTTTTTTTTTTTTGGTAATCCATGATAGATTTTTTTGTAATCCATGATCGAATTTTTTGGTTTTTTGTAACCCATAATAGAATTTTTTGTAATCCATGATCGAAATGTTTATTTTCTTTTCTTGTAATCCATGATTGATTTTTTTGTTTTTTTTTTTTTTTTGTAACCCATGATAGAATTTTTTGTAATCCATGATCGAATGTTTTGTAATATATGATCGAAATGTTTGTTTTTTTTTTGTAATCCATGATCGAAATGTTTGTTTGTTTTTTTTTAATCCATGATTGAATTTTTTGTTTTTTGCTTTTTTTGTAACCCATGATAGAGTTTTTTGTAATCCATGATTGAATTTTTTGTAATCCATGATCGAACTATTTTTTTCTTTTTTTGTAATCCACGATTGAATTTTTTGTTTTTTTTGTTTGTTTTTTTTTGTAATCCATGATCGAATTTTATGTAATCCATGATCGAATTTTATGTAATCCATGATCGAATTTTATGTAATCCATGATTGAATTTTTTGAAAATTTGTGATTTTTTTTGTTTAATCCATGATCGAATTTTTTTTTGTAATCCATGATAGAATTTTTTGAAAATTTGTGATTTTTTTTTTAATCCATGATCGATTTTTTTGAAAATTTGTTTTTTTTTTTTTTTAATCCATATTATTCAAAGAGAAAACGAGAGAGATGATGATTTTGAGGCCACCCTATCCCAGCCATATAATTCACATATCGAGTCCCAACAGCAACAGTGTAGGGATGAGCACGAAATACTGTAAATTAAACGCTGATCCAAACAAACTTTTAATTGTGAAACATGTAGGTTGATGATGTACGTAATGACCGTACGATTTTGTACACTAGCGTCTTCTTGAGTCCTAAATAAAGTAAGAGTAAAAGCGGTTTCAAGCAAAGGTTATTTCGGATATTTTGATTAGTTACGATGTGTAATAATGTCAAAATAGGGTTTGGTTTGAATGTTGGGCGCACAACACCGCGTCCCATTTATCGTTGCGGATGTTTACATGCCACCAAAATTGGTCGAGGGTAATAAATGGCCTCCCAACGTAATTATCGACGATGACGTAGAAAAAAGGGCGACCAGAGCCGAAAAGAAAAGATTTCTATACTTTTTCTACTAATAGATGGAAAATATCTAAATTTTTATTTCTTAATAAATCCGAGGTTTCAAAAAAAAATCTTCTAAGTCATGGTTATTTTAAACCTATTTTTTAACTTAAATAAATGTGAGAAAGTCATGCTCTTTTTAAACTCAATCCCTTTTCTTTTCATTTATATACCTCAAACTTCTCTCTTTCTCTCTTGCTCCGTGTTTCTCTCTCCTGTGTTTATCCAAACACTTATCTCATCATATTTATCCAAACACCTTTTTTTCTTTTCCAAACCTCTTACCACCGAACATCTCTCTCCTCCCATATTTATATCTTTTTTTTATCTTGTGTTTATCCAAATACCTCTCTCTATTCTCGATAACCTCTCCCTCTCTTATTATGTTTATCCATATGCTTCTTTGGGAGGAGAGAGAGTAAGGGGTTAGAGATGAGAAAGACCGAGAGAGATAGAGAGAAAGAGAGAGAACTTTGGGATGATGGCTTTTAGAAAAGACATGTCTTTTTAGATTTGTTTGGCAAAAAAATAAGTTAAAGTAGCTCAAGGGGTTAAGAGAAATAAAATATACAATTTTTATGCCTCAAGATATCTTTTAAAACCTTGGGTCTATTGTGAAATAAAACTAAAAATATGGGGTATCGAGATATTTCCCTTAATATATACGTTTCCCTAGTGTTTTATTTGAATGGACAACTGAGATGGATCTAATCACAATCTTATATTTTTATGTTGTTTCATTCTTTTTTCTACAAAATATTTTGATACCAAAATTTGGGTGTCCACTCCTTTTTTGAACTCACACCATAAAATAACATTTAAAAAATATTCCTGATAAAATAAAATGATAGAGATATTTTGGTCACTTTATTTTATCAAGTATATGTTTTTAACATTGTTTTAGGTGTCTCATTGAGGTGATGCTATTTGCCTCATTTGTATTCATATGATTTGTAGAAAAAATAATAAAAATAAAATGCTTTGAGACATTGGATCCAGATCAAACGATCAGTAACTCATTTGATCTAAATTGGATAACTAGATGGAAGCGGAGTATATAATATTATACTAGGGGAAGTAGAAAAAGCTCTCCAATAGGAATGCTAAAGGGCAAAAGACACATATGCACACACATGAATAGATGAATTGTAAGGAAGATAGAGAAAAGAGTGATTAGGGTGGCAATGGGTTGGGTTGGGTTGGGTTGGGTTGGGTTGGGTTGGGTCCTGGTAGACCCCAATCCGACTAGGTTTCTTGGTCCAAGTCATTGGGACCAAAGTCCGACCTGGACCCGTATTTGTACTCAAACCTGGGTCTAAAAATAAAATAAAATAAAAAATATTGTATACACTAATTTGATCGGTTTAGGTTGGGCTAGGTCTACGCCGACGTAGACCTGACCCAATAGGGTCTTTGCTGGGCTCAAACCTGGACCCAGACCCGACTTGCTAGTTTCAAAACATGTTGCCACCCCATGCATTAATTCATACTAGAGGGGAAAAAGAAATGAATGCAATTAGTGAAAGTGTGAAGGAGAGCTCAATCACATTAGATTGCTAAGGAAAGAGAGAGAGTCGCAAGAGTGAAAGAAACATGAATCGCATTAATACGAATTGAGTAAGGTTAATCCTGGATTCAGGTCTAGATCCAAGAAGTGGACCTGCTGGGTTGGGTCTAGGACATCATATATCAAATTCGATAGGGTTTCAGAACTCCCCAAACCTATCCAAATCTAGTCAGATCCAGATTCGGGTCAACCAGAGCCAAAGTCGACCCAAAATATATGCCTAATAATAATCTCAACCTAGACCGAACCCAATCTGGTCTTTCGTGTGATCAACTCGGACCCAGTCTGGTCCGGGTCTGAACAATATGACATGAGAGAGAGAAATATATGGCTTTAGAGAGGGAGAGAGAGTAGTTGGTACCAGGCTTGTAACGTGATCAGTCTGACACCATATTTAAGAGACGGATAAATGGTGAAACTTTTAATGTTTTACACGGTTTGTGCTTGCTTTTTTTTTTTTTTTTTTTGCTAACTTTGAATTTCACAGGGGCCAACAAATACTAAATAACTATTTAACTACTCCTAAGTTGTTAAGATTATCAATTTACCACTAATTTCATGTTAAGCATGCAGATACCATAGTTATCGGTCACTGAGAGGATTGGCCTGTCAGATTGGTTGAACCAACTATCTGTCCGTTAGTGGAAACCGCTCCAACCCAACGGTTGACAATTCAGTTGTAACCTACTAGAATTATTAAATAAAGTTGGACTTCTTTTTCTTTTTTTTTTCAATATATCGTAATTTTAAACTATCGCTTATATTTTTTTTGTATGCATTTTTAAAATCCACATCCAACTGGTTCAACTAATTAGTTTTAATTATATAAACCCTTCATCGATTTAGTGGCCGGTAAACTCCAATAACACTGGTTGGAAAAAACAAGTTTTCAGCTGATTTTGCGGCTGTCTTTGAGCATGACAAAATGGGCATATTCTCATTTAATAGACTAAATTGAAGAGCCGATTAAATAGCACGTAGAAAATAACGATTTCCCCTTTTTTTCTAAGCCTTTTTCTCTATGTGAACAAACAAAGAACGACATGCATGAAGAAAGGTTCATCTAAACTTTCCACTCTTGACTGTAATGGGGACTGCAGGCTGTATAGCAATCAAGAATTGGGAAATTTATCATATTGCCCATGAGGTGAGGTACTGTTTATTTCACAATTTACTTATATAGTTTGATTTTATTTCAAAATAGACAACCAACGATACATGATTATAAGTTGGAATTGTTTTAAATGTATAAAATATTAAATAGTACATCTCACATAGGTAATTTGATAAATTTTCTTAAAGAACTTCATGTCTCATGCTTGTCTGTTATGATTTATTTTTAGACCTACAACTAACTTTATTTAGAATAGACGATCTTATCCAAATAAATATACTCCTCATAATATTATTATTTTATAGTAATATATGCAATGTTATTTGATATTTTAATTTTGTAGTGATTTACATATATTTTTAGATAGTTCCGAGTAAAAATATCAAGAAATATGCATTTTCAGTAATTACTTAGAATAAAGTGAAAACAATTTTTCAAAAAAATAAATTTATATGTAAAATTGTAATTAAGTTTATCTTAAAAACTTCGCGATGAACATTTCAAACAATATATAATTCACAAGTAGGATTATTTTTATTGAGACAATAAATTATCAGTCATAACCACTACATGAAAAGAGGCCTTTACATTGCCTGTTAAGCTAATGGCCTAAATATATATTAATGGATGAGGTTTCTATAAGGCTTAAGCTTTATGAAAACAAAAATAAAGCCTCATTTCAAATCTTTATCCAGAAAACACTTTCGGCAATGTATGATAGCTTTAAAATCTATTTCCAATACCGACAATGAAATTCGCAAAAACAAAAAATGGATTAGATCTTGTGGATATATGAACACTTATTTTTAGGGCAAAATGGATGATCTAGATAATTTTTTTACAATATACA
This sequence comes from Amborella trichopoda, assembly GCF_054954075.1. NCBI lineage: Eukaryota > Viridiplantae > Streptophyta > Magnoliopsida > Amborellales > Amborellaceae > Amborella > Amborella trichopoda. The sequence continues at coordinate 43,558,871 of NC_142347.1, forward strand.
TTGTTTTTAGAGCTTTAAACCTTTTTTATTTTACAACCATAATGATCAAGTCAAGATGATTGATATAAACGTTTTTTAATGCTTGAATTGCAATTTTTATGAGTTATGAGGTGAGGCTTTACTTGTTTTGATTGGGTTACAGCTCTATCAAACCATTTTCCCATATTAATTGGATAAATGAATTCGGGTGAGAGAGGTGAAGGATTCAAATCCTTGAAGGTTATACCCCCAAAGCCACAAAGAAGTCACGTAGACTCTTTGATTAATTCAATTTGCTTTTGCTTTTAAATGTTCATTGGCCTTTACATAGGATACAACACACATACACGCTAGGTTGACGATTTTACAGAATTTGGAGTCTTTAATATACTCCTAGATTGGATCTTTACCTGAGGGAGTGAATGAATAATACGTTCCCGCAACAGCTCGTAAGCTTCTGGCATCGGTCTAGTAATCCTGATAACTCATGTGTGCAATGTGCATTTGTGTGTGTGTGAGAGAGACGGGGGTGTTTAACCTTTTTGGTTAGGAACATTCCGTGGTGTGTGTGAAAGAGAGATAGATCGTTTTAAGTAATGGGTGCAGTTGGCATACGGATGCATCCGTAGGTGTAAAGGTAAGGTGCACCTTCAAATTTTATCATGTATATAATTTTGATGTAAAATGTTCTTAGGATTGTCTCAAAATCTATTTTTATATCTAATTATAAAATTTTAAATTTAAAAAATGGTTAAAATCAAGTAGATCTATAAACATATGAAGATCTTGAAAATGGACGGTGTAGATAATATGTTGTAAAACGCACTATTTTTTAAACTTAAAATCTTTTTATTTTTCATAGTTATACATCTCGATATCGAGATGATCAATCAAAGGGTTTTTCAACATTAAAACTACCTTTTCCAATGGATTTGGAAGGGCATTTGTAGTTCTACATTATAAAGTTGCATCCTTATATAAACTTTTTTCTTTAATTAATAAAGTTGCATCTTTATATAAATTTTTTTCTTTAAGTAATTGGTGACACACCTAAACCATCAGATTTCACATTGGATAGTTATAAATAATTGTGACCTCATTGTATTAAAAGTAAATAGTCTCGTTATATACCATTCTTTTTAATTTGAGAGAGAGAAATTAGTTTGGTTAAAGGTGGTCCCTTGTCCATTTCATTCTAAAAATTTTAATTTACTCGACATGACACTCCAAATTCCTAAACGTCAACCTCTTTGTGTATCTGTATTAATTTATTTGTTGATCCTATGTACATATCACAACATATCCATGGATTTGTTGTTGAAAATTTTAATCTTTATTTCCCAAGTACACTGAATTGACACATGGCCATGAAGTGTGATTCATATGTCGGTGGCAATCTCATCTCCATATTAATAGTAATAAAGTTTTGATGCACGTCTTTATATTTTGATATATACAACTTGATTTTGATGTCTCCTTTTGGTTTTTTGAAAGTATTACTCAGATTTTATTAATTGTGATGTATATCGTGTACCTGCCGCTCACTTTTCTCCTATTTCCCAGCATAAAAAGGGGAACTTAATTTAGGCAATGTTTGGTCTTTACTTATTTGCTTTGAAATAAGCTCATCACATCCCCTCTATTAAGAGACAGAGAAACAATTTAAGATCATGTTCAAAGCACTTAAAAGCTTAGATTTTGATACGACATTTCTCATTATCGATATGACACACCCAAGGACATTTGATGTGTCGACATTTCATGAAATCGACTTTAGGGTCCTAGAATTTATGGCTCAAAGGAGGGAGAGAGAGAGAGAGCATTGCATCATGTGGTTGTGTTTGTGACACGTGCTTACGAGCACGGCACAAAAACCACTTCAAGGACCGATCTCCCTATAGGACAGGGGCTGGTGGGGTGGGGTTGTGGTGATAGCATCCCCACACACCCAATTGCCCATTGAGGTATCCATTCTTACCGTTGATATTTTCAATTTAATACACTTTTAAAATATGACTCCTCAATCTATTAAAAAAACCAATTAATACTTTTAAAATGTAACTCTTCAATCTATTGAAAAAACAGGTAGGGGCGTATCTTCCCCGCATAATTACCCAAAAAAAAAAGCGTCAATCTTCCTATTGATCTTCTCAACAAAGATTTTAAGTTGATCCGGTTCGCCCATCTGGATTTCTTATTCAGTTTAGGGGTATGTGATCTGGTCGATGATTCGGATTAGAGAACCAGACATTAAAAAATAAAAGAAAAAGTGAGGCAAGTGTTGACCGATTTTGTGACAACCATCTAGAACTTTCATGAGGGGCCAAGCTAGTTCTTGATATTTAGCATGAATTGATTCGAACCCAAATGATTCTTGATCTGAATTGAGTGATTCTAATCCAAGTCACCATTTTTTTAAACAAGTCCTAAAAATGGTGCAGCTTATAATGTACTATCTATACCATCCATCTTCAAGATGTTTAAAGTATTTATAAGTCTGCTCGATCTGTATTACTTTTATAGCTTTAAATTTCATAAATAGAGATGGAAATAGATTTCCAGACCATTGTAAGGGTTTTTGGCACCAAAACTACATCACTTGTAGTGTTTGGAGGTATGTTTTACTTTGTTTAAGGTTGCACATGTTGGGTTTAAGTGGCCTTTAAAGGCTTTATGAGAGCTTGTATGGTCATTTTATATAGTGAAACATAAACTCAGTGGGCGTGTGGCCCTCTTGTGGACCGTACTAAGCAAATACGATTTACTGATACTCGGGCTAGGCTCGACGTGCTAGGCCTGCCGAGTTTGAAAAAACCCAAAGTACCTGGGCATAGGGATCTATCGAAAAGATTTTAATGGGTTAGCTCCAAATAAGAGCCAAGGGACTGCGTGGCCCTTGCATGTGATTAATAGCCTTTATAGACAATGTTAAAACATCATGTTATTTCATCACATGGCATATATATAGATAGTCGTTTTAACATTTGCCAATGAGGATGAAGCGTGTACATGTGCGAGATATTACCCCTATGCACTATAGAGTCATGGTTGCATCATGATCTGGAGGACCATGATTTTTTTGTCTCTAGGGGAGAACCTGAAATCTATAAACTAGGATTGCGTCTCCTAGTCTATTCGCTGACTTTGGTGGTCCAATCATGAGCTGTTGGTCATGGGAACTGTTGGGTCAGTTTGAAAAAGCTAGGTGGATCGTGGTCTGCAATTGAAGGTGAAGTACTCTCATATATTAATAAATTATTAGATCTAACGGATCCGATTCCCATCAAAAATTAATTAGTTTTAATTAATTTTATGATATATGCTTTTTTCGAATGTTTATTTGAATTTTTGTTAATCTTCTGATATTTTATTTTTGTCATTTGGATTTATAAATTAAGAAAAATTAATTTTTCAATGTTTTAAATAAAATATACGATTTACAAATTCTAAATATGAAATAAAATAGTTTCTAAAATATATTGGACCTCCATAAAATATATGGGGCAATAAATTTAAAAACATGTCGATTAGGTGGGCCACACGCGGCCACCAAAAGTGTGGCACGCCCCACCGTTCACATATTCTTCTTAGGAAGAATGTTTATTCCTTGTTTGTTGGCTTATCTTTTGGGGATAGCCAATTTAGTTCAATATTTGAAGTATTTAATAAATCTTTGAATCAAGATTGCTTGATCCAATAAATAAAGATCACATATACTAAAATAGAAAATAAGATATATATTTTCTTTATTTAAAGATTTGATGGGAATAGACGCAGTAAATGGATGATAAAACTCTAGCTCATCTCTTTGAATCTTGATGGTGGATCAAACAGATAGATGACTCAAATCTCTCACCCCACAAGTCTCTTTAGATCGATGGTCAAGATTTAACCTTACGAATTGAAGCAAACCCAAAGATATAAAAAATCTATAAAATGAGGTCTCTCCCTCCATAAAATGAAGTACATATTATCTCCTCTCTCTTTAAGAATTCTCTCTCTACAAAAATTTAGTTATCTCTCTGGATTACCAAAGGGGAAGCATACCCCAATTTTGAGGCATGCCCCAAGTTTTTTTTTCTATCTTTCTCAAGTTTATTGGGGCACACCCCAAGTTTTATCTTCTATCTCTCTCAAGTTTTTTCTAATAGGGTACCCCAAATCATCTTTCTCTCATTGTTTCTAGACGGCACACCGAAGCTAAGGTTAGGTTGTGGTGGTTTGATTTTTGGGTAGCAAAGGGAAGTATCCGCTTGCTAGTAGATCTCACCATCTCTCTTTGATCTATCTCTCATTTCTCAAAAGATCAAGTTAATGGGGCATGAGTAAAACTAAGGCATTGAAGCCTTACGTAGTTGATTCTAGATCGAGATCTATATGCCATTGAGAGGGTTTTGCCATATGAAAGAGAATCAAGTAATCGATCATAGATCTCGAGAACCATCGAAAGAAGAGACTCAGTGTGGGATGTACTAAGCCCGGTTGAAGTAATCTCCAACGTTCTCTTTTTGTTTGTTAAGAATTGTAAATATTTTCTTTGTTAGTTTTATTTTCTTTGAAGCAAGAGTTATTGTAATAAGACTACTTGTAAGTGATATTTGCCAAAAGAAAAGAAAATGAAAAGAAAAAGGGTAAAAAGAAAAAAAATAAAATAATATATATTAATCTTTCTTTCAGCACCCTCTATCACAACTTATGTAAGAGATGATCCACTTAGCATTTTATTCATTATTTTGATGAATATCAAAAGTCATTCAAAAGTTGGTATAGTTGAAACTTGAAAATGGGTAGAATGTTAAACAATTAATAAGTGACATGTGTATTGGTAAATTTCCTTTTCATGCATATCTGTCAAAATGTACTAGTGTACTATTTTACAAATATATGAATTTCTATAGGCTGCACAAAATTAAATTAACATTATAAAGATGTAAATGATGTTACTGCCAAAATTTATCGGCATATTCTTCAGTCCAAACTATCCTCCTTTACCTTGCCTCTCTAGAGCAATAAAGCTCTAAAACTCAAAAAATATATATCTTTCCATGTGTTGGTAATTTGTTTCCTATTGCACTATTTCTTTTATTTTTTTATTTTTTTTGGTAGTCCAGGAGGAAAGGATTTTCTACCCCTAGTAGGAATGAAATTCAAAATATCAAAATATCGTGTGGCAACCTGACCACATGCAATCACAACCATCTATTATTGAAATTTATCGCTTCTCCACTCATATTGACAAGCTTGAGAACGTGAAAATATTTTTCTAAACCATTTTCATCTTTGAAATTAATATTGCTTATATATTACTAATAGCGGAATTTAGTGAGAGCATAACCTACATCTAGACTTAAATAGGATAAAAATAGTTTTTTTTTTTTTAACGGATAAAAATAGTTTTTTAAAAGCTAGATTCGTGAGTCAAACGAGTCACCCACATGTTAAAAGCTAGATCCGTGGGAACCGAGTAAAATAAGGATTTTTTAACTTTAACTAGTACAGCGGGCTCAAGCAGTTCTAATCGAGCTCAACAATTTTTAAATAGCAAAAAAATTGTGCATAGAAGAAAGACAAACATTTTCCCCTTTCCAAGCATTGTACTAGAAGAAACGTATGCAATACAAACATTTATTTTTAATACAAAGAGGTTACAATCATTGTTCGTTATGGGATAAGAAATTGGGCAGCTGAGGTTGTACTATTAATTGGGCTTAAACCCAAAAGATATTTTACTAAAGTTTGTGGGACGCTCTAGCTATCGGATTTCTCATCTGGCGGTAGGACTTAAACCCAAACAAAAAAAAAGTTTGAACTTTATAACACGTTTCACATCGGACTTCTCATCTAATAGTTAGGAATAATTGTGACCTCCGAAAATGAAAGGTAGATGATCTAATAGTGTCCAATCCCCCTTATTTAAAGCCTCATCTTAACGATATCGAACAAACAGTCACAAAAAGAACAAATAAATTGCATTTTAAGCTTTTTTATATGGAAAAAGTTTATCTAAGGTTGCAAACTTAAAATGTAGGATTGAAGGTGCACCACAAAAATCCATGGTTATTTTGATGTTGGAAACCCTTTAATGATCATCTCGACAAGATATATGAATATGAAAAGAAAAAAAGAATTCGAGTCCAAGAAATAATGTATCTTGCAATACATTATCTAAATTGTCCATTTTCAAGATTTTCATGTTTATAGATCAACTTGATTTGAATTATTTTTAGAGTTTAAAATAGATTATCAAACCGAATTTTTTATACTAAAACTATATTTATGATAAAATTTAGAGGTGCACCGTAAGGGACCGTTTAGGTACCTGGAAATCTATTACATGACAATACATTATAATGAAATATGGCATTTCCATTGTTTCTTTACAATTCACAAGGAAATATGGCATTTCCATTGTTTCTTTACAATTCACAAAGGAAATATGGCCTTTCCGTTTTTTCCTTACACTTAATTGAAATGGAAAGATATTAGGCTAGATTTCCCCAAGAATCATTATTTCCTTACACTTAATTGTAAGAAAATGGAAAGAGATTAACGCCCGGTGATCTCTAAAATCATTGTTTCCTTACACTATAATTAGGTGATCCCTCCCTTTTTAAGCTAGTCCCTTATTTAAAGACATCAACTGTCATATAAAATAAAAAATAATAAAAATAAAAATAAAAATCAATAATCAATGAGAAATTACACAACATAATCGTAATAAAAAATTTCACACAACATAATGTGATCTCTCCCTTTTTAAGCTCGTCCCCTCATCCGAAAGCATCAGTGTTATATAAAAACAAAAATAATAAAAATAAAAATCAGTAATCAATGATAAATTACACAATACAATCATAATAAAAAATTTCATACAACATAATCTTCATAAGAGATTACTAAAATCTCAATTGAAATAACATACATCTTTAGTCTCCTCCAATACCTCAAAATTTTATACTGCAATTACCAAACCTTTTAGTGTACTAATCAAACTTCTTCCCATTTTTTAACTCGTATCCCACATATTTTGAATTTAGTATCATAAATTTATTGTTGCCATTTTTTAACTTGTATCCCACATATTTTGAATTTAGTATCATAAATTTATTGTTTATTTGATTATATAGAGAGACATTTGAAAGACTTCTATATAAAATAAAAAAAATAAGGCTTATCATAAAAATAAAATCATGTTATTCCAATCATATTGTTCCAATGACTTATCATGTTGAAACCAATGCCATGTTAGAAAATATGTGAGTGCATATAAGTGCCAAAGGCACTTAAAATAAGTAGGATATAGTGTCATGACTGTAAAGTGGTACAAGTTATTATTAGAAAAAAAAATTTGAATGGTGATAATGTTATTTTTAGAAATCTTTTTGGAATGGTGTGATGATGATTTTAATTCAGTATTTCAGTAAAATTTTGTGACAAAAAAGAAAGAAATGATAATTATGTACTTTAGTAGAATTTTGTGATAAAAAAGAAAGAAATGATAGTTTATAAGCATGTGCTGGTAAACTGTTGGTAATATATTTTCTATATTTTTTTCCAGAGATAGTCAAACAACAACAATATATTTTTCAAGTTGTATCTAAATACTACCCCAGTAACAATCCATTTACGGATAATGTATTATGCAGTAATGCATTAACCAAGTACCATATTTCACACACAATATATTTCGAAGTATCTAAACGATTAAGGTTGCAATCTTTTTGAAACCCCACACCCCTCTTGTAATATTTGAGCCATTTCCAATGGGTTTTAAGTACCATGGCTGGATCACTAATGCACGAGAATATAATTAAAAAACTTATTCTCAAGCTCCAACGATGTAACAGTATAAAGCAACTCAAGCAAATCCAAGCCTCAATCACCACCACCATTGGCTTGCAAAGTTCCCTGTTCTCCATAACCAAATTGATAGAATTTTGTGCATTATCGCACCATGGATGCTTGGACTATGCTCTCATACTTTTTGATCGAATCAAATGGCCCACGACCTTCCTCTTCAATACGGTCATCCGTGGATTTGCGATCAGAGCCGTTCATCCCTGCCATGCCATCTCCTTGTATAGGAGAATGCTGTACTCTGGTTGCAAGCCTGATACATTTACATTCCCCTTTCTTCTCAAAGCTTGCTCCAGTTTTCAATCGGAAAAGAAAATGGGAGATGCCCATTTTATGAATTCAGTCTTGTCTGTTGAAATGCTGAATAACCATTTGGTTTCTGCTAAAATGGTGCATACCCATGTGGTGAAAATGGGGTTTCATGACCTATCAACCATGAATTCTCTGATTCATGGTTATTCTTGTTGTGATAGTATGGAGCGTGCGCGCCAGGTGTTTGATGAAATGGGTCAGAGAGATGTTGTTTCATGGAATTCAGTGTTAGCTGGCTATGCCAGGAATCATTTGCAAAGACAAGCTTTAGATCTATTTCTGATAATGCCATTAGAACCCAACGAGACGACTGCTCTGATAGTTCTCTCTGTGTGTTCGGTTTTGGGTGAAGTTAGCATTGGAAGGAAGATTGAAACTAGATTCAGGCAAAACCAACCTGAATTGAGCATTAGTTTGATGAATTCTCTCATTGATCTCTATGTAAAATGTGGTGATTTAGGGCATGCAAGGCGCCTCTTTGATGAAATGCCAGCTAGAAATCTAGTATCATGGAATATCCTCATTGATGGTTATATAAACAGTGGGATGATTGAAATGGCTCGTCACCTTTTCGAAAGAATGCCTGACAGAGATATAATATCTTGGACCTCAATAATCTCTGGTTACATTCGAATGGGAAACTCTGACGAGGCATCAAAGCTATTTGAACATATGCTCGCATCTGGCCAAAAGCCCGATGAAATTGCCCTCTTGACCATTTTATCATCGTGTGCTAATACTGGATCATTCGAGTTTGGCAGGTTTATACACACTTGGGTCGATAGGATTGGTAGCGAAAACAGGTATAAAAATATAGTCCCCTTAGGCAATGCACTAATTGACATGTACTCGAAGTGCGGGTGCGTGAGTGAAGCTCTCACAGTCTTTGATAAAATGGCTCAAAAGAATGTTATTTCATGGAATTCAATGATTTCAGGTTATGCAAATAATGGTTTGGGCCAAGAGGCTTTGGACTTGTTCTCAAAAATGCGTCAGGCCCATGTTAAACCCAATGGACCCACCTTTATTGGGGTCCTCTCGGCTTGTAGCCACACTGGGCTCGTTAGCGAGGGCCTGGAGTGCTATGAGCTCATGAACCAGGTCTATGGTATAAGCCCCACGGTTAAGCATTATGGGTGCATGGTGGACCTATTGGGTCGAGCTGGGCTTCTTGAGAAAGCCCATGGGCTTGTTAAGGCCATGCCATTAAAGGGCGATGCGTGTATATGGCGCACACTTCTTGGTGCATGTGTCATGCATGGTGATGTAGAGATGGCCGAGAGTGTCATTATGGAAATATCAAAGATTGGACCTGGATATGGTGGAGATTATGTGGTTATGGCAAATTTGTATGCCAGCAAGGGGAGGTGGGCTGATGCTGAGAGGGTGAGGAACTTAATTGATGAGAGAAGAACTGGGAAGACCCCTGGTTGTAGTTTTAGGGTTTAAGAGAAATTGTGTAAATACATTATTTATCGGTGTTTACGGGTCGTTAAGGGCGTGTTTGATTTCAAGGAGGTTTTAGAAGTGGGAGTTCATAGTTCCACTTCCATGTTTGATTTCGCTTTGTAGCAACTGCTGCTGGAAGTGCGGCTTTCTATGCAGCACTTTTTTAACATAAATGGTGATCCTTTTTTGGAACACTGATCATCAATAAAAGAAATAATGGAAGGCGATCTTCTATAATTTGTGGAAATGATGGAAGAAGTGGCTCATAGAACGTGCGATTCCCAAGATTTAAGACGTGTATACAGGCTCGTTCAGTATACCCTTGATTTAGTTGCTTCTGCCTTTTTAAGTATCAAGAAAAGGGATTGTGCAATGTATGACTTCATAGTTAGCAACAATAACTTTTAGTCATCAAATGTAAAATCAATTTTTTGAAGTATGTTACAATGTTTCAAAAGATTATTTTATAATTATAAAATTTTTATTGAACGTTAAGCTTGGTCAATGGCACACCTCTAGAAATCCTTATTTTTCATCAGACTTAAAATGTGCCATGAACTCCTTTGTAACAAACATAGGATTTCATTGTGTACCACCCCTAAAAAAAAGGTCCCTAAAAAGATTTCCGTGGAATTGATTACAACTTTACAAGACTATCATCGAAGTCTTACATGAATCTCTCCAACACATTCCCAACTGCCACCTCTATCGGATTAAAAATTCATTAGTTGCTCCACTTGTGATTGGTTTTTCAGTCATTAGCAAATATGCTATGCTCCCGCAAGAGCATATTTTATAGCCCTCGGGTAGAAGACTAACTTGGGAAGAGTTTTTTTATCTTAAATTTTGGAACCACCTAAGACTCACTAGATAATTATATTCAAAATAAATATATTGAACTTCGAGTTTTTTAACCCCTTGATCTCACCATTAAAAAATTTTAAAAGATTATTTTTTTCAAGCCCATAGATTTTATTGAGTATAGCATTGTCGTTGAAGAGGTCACATCCCTAAAATTTAGGGTCCTCAAAATATACCTAGATTACTGGAGGGAGTAAATGGACAATATGCTTCCTCAGGAGCATAATATCTTTTTCCATTTGTTGTTAATTAATTCATTATGAGTACTTGCACCATTATTTAAGTGTTTCCTGGATCCTCACTAAAAGCTGATCCCTATCTCCTACAACTCTCTCCTTGAATATCTCGTCTGTTGCTACCGCCGGCTCTCATTTGGAGGAATAAATTTCCTTCTATTTTTTTTTAAAGTGAACGCGCCACTGCTAATAACTCTTTTGTTTTTTTTTTCTCTTTTTTTTTTTACCTTTTTTTTTAATAATTTGAGGTGAAAGACTTTGCCTGACTTGTCCTACTTCTTTTGAGCATGGGATAACCCTTAGGGGTCCTGGGTTTTTTTCTACCAATTGAAGCCCTCCCTTCACCATCCCTATAGGGATGATCTATCGGATTCATAACTACTACTATTACTACAAAACGCTTATCTAGCCAACATTTAGGTCCCACTCTACTCAAAATGTCCCAATATTTTTTTAACTCATGTCCAATTGAAGGAAAATCTGGGGTGGTTCGTTTGATATCCAAAAACTGCTAAGCAACAATCGGATAAGTGGTCCGCAACAATGAGATAAGTGGTATCCATATGCAGTATTCTTTGTGATCCTGGTATATACTCGCATTCTTGGACTACATGATGCTAGCTTGTTTGATCATTCTTTTTTTTTTTTTAAAGTGTACAATGTCAACTTTTATATTATAGAAGTGAACCTTAAAAACCCACAAATTGAAGATTTTAATGTGGATTGCTCACTCTATGAGAGCACTCACGGTGGACCAATTGCAAAGAAGGGGGTATTCCCATCCCCAATCGTTGTGCCCTGTGCACGAACGATGAGGAGACTAACGCTCATTTGCTCATCCATTGCCCTTTCGCCTTTAATATGTGGGGAGAAATCCTCAATCTCTTCAATGTTCAATGGGTACTACCGGCAATAGGTTCCCAATCTCATTTCTGCCATTCAGCCTTACCCCTGAGCCAAGGCCGGTATTTGGTTATGGAAATCAGTGATGGCAGGCACCATCTGGGCCATTTGGATTGAACGGAACAATCGCATCTTCCGGGGAGAGCACTCCTCTTGATACAAAACCTTTAGCAAACTCAAGTCTACGCTGATTTTATGGGCAACCAACCATAAGTACTTCAAGGGTCTGCCCCCCACGGCCTTCGAACAGAATTGGGAAGCTACCCTCAATCACAATAGTAAGCGTACATCCATGGCTGCAATTTGGAGATTCCCCCGGTAGGGGTCTTTTAAGCTCAACTTTGATGGGTGCTCCCTGGGCAACCCAGGGGCCTCGAGTGCTGGCGCTCTTCTCAGGTGGTGGGCACTCCTATAGCCACCCTTTCCAAGTTCATAGGCCACTGTGACTCCATGGAAGCAGAAGCCATCACGTTGCTGGCAGGTCTCAAGCTTGCCGTTCCTTTGGGTGTCGAATCACTCATTATTAGGGGGAGACTCAAGGAATATCATCGGTTGGGCTTCAACCCCTTCTCCTCCCCCATGGCAGTTGGCTCATCTGTTTGATGAGATCAACTACATTTGCAGGGAGATGATTGTGACCTGGAAGCACACATGGAAGGAAGGCAACCTTGGTGCCTCTTCCAATCTCGCAGAACTAGAACGCTGAAAGGCCTTTTACGTGTAACCCTTCGCTTAGAAGGCTTGTTTCTGTCTTTGCCTGAAACCTTTTTTGTGTAAACACTTTTGTGGTTTCTTTGGCTACACCCTTTCTGTGGAGCATCTGAGGTGTGGATTGCCCATCTTTCCGATTAATTTAAGGTTAACATCTTCCAAATAAAAATCACCTAATTGATCATCTCGACCGCAAGGTTTTTAAATATTAGAAAAAGGAATCTCTAGTCCTAAAAATAATTGATCTTATGGCACATTCTCCATTTTAAAAAATTCGCAAGTGTCTAAATCTACTCGATAGTTGACATGCACTATGTTTGGAGCTTTAAATTAATAATTAGGAGTGCAAACAGATTTTCAAGTCACCACAAGAACTTTTTTACATCGGAAGTGCATCTTTCAACACAATTTGGACGTGATACATCTTACCGCGACACTGTTGTTTATACAAACCGCACCCTTCTTATTGGATTTTGTCACAACTGTTCCTTAAATTACAAAAAAAATTCCTTGGCAGCCGCAGGCTGTGTGCGAGCGTGTCACAGAGAGAGAGAGAGAGAACAGATGCCTAATGAGTGAGAGAGAGAGAAAGAAAAAACAGATGCCCATTGGTGAACTCCACATGCCTCGTACAACTCAAAATTATGCGGTTTCCATCTCACTAATCATCTCTCTTTTCAATCAAACAATCTTCAATTGGGTAGAACAAAACCAATTGAAAAGAACAAAAAAACAAAGAAAATATAACAAACACCTACCCATGATTTCCTCCTCACTCCGACATCAACCCCTCAACAAACCAATGCAACTACAGTGACAACAATCACATATGATACACATTTCTACAACAACTCACAGCATCAGGACCCTCAAACCTCTCTAAGCACTTGAAGTCACCAAAGGCCCAGACACACATTCTCCGTCTCTCCGAACACCCCGACTATATCTACAGTGGTATAGCACCTGAACTGCAATCAACTCATCCATTTTCCTTCTCTACTATCTCTCTCCTCCCTCTAACTATATCCACTATAAGGATTATGGGGTTGATAGGGGTGCATACCCATAGCTCCATAGGGGTTTCCAAAGGGGTTTGGAGGTTGTTGCCCCATCATCATCATCTGTTGCTGTTGCTGAGCCATGAAAGCTTGTTGATGCTGAGCCATGGCGGCCATTTGAACAGCTGCAGGGGGGGGGACAGTATTGGAAGCAAAGAAGGGATCATGCATCATTTGGGAAGACTCGAAGTGGTTAGGGACCACCTGCCCCATGTGGTAGCTTCCGTTCGGGTTTGCTTGCCGTGAGATTGCATCATCATACAAGCCGTCAAGTGTGAGCTTGTCGAGCCCCCCAGCCTGAGCCAGATTGGCAAGATGTCAGAGAGAGAGAGAGAGAGAGAGATTCAAAATAATGGACTATTCAACTGGGGGGAAGAGTTGAGATATTAGTACCAGTTTGCTCTCTGCTGCAGCACTTTCATTAGAACTTGGCGCAGTCACCAGCGCCAGCTCCCAGCCAGTTGTGCCACTCGAAAGATCCAAACCACTGGCAGTAGTTGACGGAGTATCTATACAGTCACAAAAAATATATCATCACCAGATGAGACAATAAATATGCAACTAACCGAAGATTTCTTAATAAATTTCCCCATAAGAAATTTACCAACTGGGACAATGGCTAGTGCCATAGCATTTTTCTCATCTAATTCTGACGCACTTTGGCTAATTTCATCCAAGCCCTGTTAAACATATAAAATACATAATTACCGATGAAAGACTTTCAAAACACAATTATCATTCGAAACAGTATCAAAAAATCACATTATACACACAAAGAATCCCCAGACGATAACCATCATACCAAAAGATCACCAACTGGCTCTGGTACTGGAGCCTTGGTTTTGACTGGTTCAGGTGGAACTGGAGGGAGCTCCGGTTTCTCTTGTGGAGGTGGCTCTGGTTTCTCTTCAACTGTTTTTTTGTACTCGATTGCCAGGACCACCTTGGGAGCACCATTAGCCTGATGAAGTGGTCAAAATGAGAATCAATGGGTAAAAGGAGCAGAAACTGGAAGCTAGAATTACTAGACGAGTGACTTACAGTATAACAGTACAGAGTATAGTTTACCAATATCCAAATACCTTGTCTTTTTTCTTTTTTTTGAAAATGTTAACACTTATATTCAATTGAGTATAGACTGATACATATCTTCCAAAAACTAGGCCTCCCACATACCAGGAGCTCTATACAAAAAATTCCCACAGGACAGAAGCACTATGCAAAAGCATAAAGGCTACCCCTAGAGGAGGAGCCCTGTACAGAAAGCCACTACTCGAGTGAGATAAATCAATCCAAGTACAAACAATTCTCAATGGTAAGGCCTAAGGACATAGGGGATGGCTTTGCTGAGCTATCAAGGCTGCTTCCTTAGCGAAAGAATCAGCTTCTTGGTTGGTCTCGCGCCAAATATGCTACCAAGAGACATAAAATATCCCTTCAAATGTGTGAGGTTTCATCAAAAATGTGAACCAAAGACCAAGGGCAAGGAGAAGAGCCAGAAACCCACCGTATTACATTCTTGGAATCCCCCTCACTAACAAAAGGCTCCACTGGGAGTTGAACAATCTGATGCCCTCAAGAAGAGCGAGGGCCTCTGCCACATGTGAATCGGAATGTCCAATACTTTTGGAGGAGGCCAGTATGTAACCTTCATGGTCCCTGAATAAACCGCCGATCCCTAAGGGATCCGGGTTACTAGGAAGCAACCATGGTCAAAGTTTAGGTTGGTCTGCCCTGGGATTGTTGGTTTCCAATGGGAGGTCCGAGGAATGCAAACCTGTCAGGAGCAAATGGCTTCCCAATCTTGAAAGAATGCGCAATGGGGGAGGCATTTAAAGTGTTTGTGGTTTGTTGTCCAGAAAATAATCATGGACTTGATCTTCTCAAACATTGAGGCCAGCATGGACCTATCTCCACGGGAGATCCTATTGTTTCTCTCAGTCCAAATGATCCAGAGGGCTGCAGTCACCGAAGCCTTCCATAGAATTATTCCAGCTTTGGGCCATGGAAAAGCCTTCCATAAAGAGAGGGTATTGACATGGGGGTGACCCATTGCCATTTAAATGGTTGAAGGAGAGCCCCCAAATTTCCTGGGCCAGAGGGCAGAGAACGAACCGGTGAGCACTACTCTCTTCATGAGCCAGGCAGTAGACCTCTCTTTTGGAGTTGATCCAACTGTTAACGCCCTTTCGGACAAGACTATCCAATTGAAGACTTGTATTTTTGGGGGGGGCAATGGAAGACCAAGCTTGGGCTGTGATAGAAGTGGGGGCGAGGGGATATGTTGGCAGTTGTGAATACCCCGAAGGGAGATGAGCACCAGATGAGAAGGTTGTTACCCATGGGAGTGAGGAAAGTATTGCGGAGGGTGGCGGAAAGAGAACAGAAGTCGGCTATCTCTAAGTCAGTGAGAGGTTGCCTGAAGGTCGGGATCCAGGTTCGAGAGAGTGCCAAGGAAATTGGTTATGAACCAGGTTAAAGAGGGAGGGGTAGAGATCTTTGAGGGGGGTGTGCCCTATCCAGAGGTCAGACCAGAAACTAATGCGGCACCCCTCTCTAGGGTGGATGTGGATGAAGTTTTTAAAAATGTTGAAGGAGGAGAGCATGGATTTCCAAGCCCCAGATGATCTACTATTAGGCCTGCATTCTGGCACCCAAACAGAAGGGGCAGTCGGTATTTATGCCGGAGAACTTGTGTCCAGAATTGTTCACCTTGGTAGCGAGATGCCACCACCATTTGCCCAGTGAAGTTGTGTTGTGCTTCCTCAAATTCCAGATACCAAGGCCCCCGAGCCACTTAGGCTGGTACAGTTTCTCCCATGAAATGAGGTGTAACTTATGTGCAGATGCTTCACCCGACCAAAGAAATCTTCTCACAAGTTGCTCGAGGCGATTGGTTACTGCTGCGGGCAAGTGAAAGAGTGACATTTGGTATACCAGTATATTGGCGAGAATGGCATGATTCTTACAGCCGGTGAGAGGAAGCGACCCTTCCATCCTGCTAGTGTGGGACCACAGCCTTTTCTTTGGTTTGCCAATACAGAGGGGTAATCCCAAGTACTTGGACGGTAGGGATTCCGCCTGGAAACCCCAACTGGCTGCAAAGGCCTGTGTAGCTTGGAGATCCAATGCAAGGCCAATCATCTTAGATTTGGTCCAGTTGACCCTAAACCCCGTGGCAAATTTGAAGCATTTAGGGTGTGTTTGACACATGGAGTTTTTGAAAGTGGAAAGGACTCTCCCACAGATTATGGAAGACTGCTCTTCCATCATTTTTGATGGAAGGGAGGTCTTCCAAAATTGAACCCATTTTAACACTAAAAAAAAGCTGCATGGAAGGTCGCCCTTCCACTTTACAGCTTCCATACAGTACTATCAAACATGAAAGTGGGACACTTGACTCCCACTTCCAGAAACTTCCACTTATCAAACACGCCATTAAGGAAGAGGAGGGAGACAACTTCCTGCTGAGACGCTCCACAAAAAATAAGCATGTCATTAGCATATCGTAAGTGGGTCGTAACTGGGCACCGAGGTCCACCCTTGAAACCATGTATCCTCCCTGAGGATAACATTCGGAAAATGGATTGACTAGAGACCTCGGCAACAAACAGGAAAGGGGAGAAAGGGTCTCCCTGCTTGAGACCCCTAGAGGCGGGAAAGTATCCCTTAGGGCATCCATTGATTAGGATGGAGAAGTAGGGGTTGGAATAACGATCTCCAACGAACACCAAATCCCATCCTAGATAAGGTCTCATCTAGAATACCCCAGTCTACGTGGTCGTAGGCTTTCTCCCAATCAAGTTCGATGACCAAGTTTGGTATTTTGGACAGGTGCCTAGGGTGAATGCACTCAAGAGCCACTAGCACCCGATCAAGAATTCCTAAGTCTTTGACGAAATCCCCTTGGGAAGGGGAAATGACCTGGGAAGGTTATAGGAGGAATACCCTCAGGAATCTGGGGGGTGATGAGGTTGGAAGGGGGGAGACAAAACCTATAAGGGAGTGAGTGTTGAGCAGTAGGAGTGCCAAATCTTCAGCTTGCATCAATTGAGGTAGGGCGAGCAGAGGGAGGGAAGGGGGGCTGACTGGGTGTATTCCAGTAATCCATCTGGTTAGAGGTGCCAAATCTTCAGCTTGCATCGATTGAGGTAGGCCAAGCAGAGGGAGGGAAGGGGGGCTGACTGGAGGGTGTATTCCAGTAATCCATCTGGTTAGAGGTGGCAAGAGAGCTAGGCGAGGGGGGAGACTCTGCCAGGCGAGGGGCCATCTGGGGGGGTTGGGGTGGGTGGCTGACTGGAGGGTGTGTATTTCAGTAATCCATCTGGTTAGAGGTGGCAGGAAAGCTAGGCGAGGGGGGAGACTCTGCCAGGTGAAGGGCCAGCTGGGGGGGAGGGTGGTGTGTGTGGGTCAAGCACCGACAAACGGCCGTTGTCCGAAGACGAGGGGATATGCTCTGCGAGGAGAGGTCAACTAGAGGAGGAAGGCCATGAGTATTGTTTGTTGGGGGGGTGGGTAAGGGAAGAAAGAGGGCAGAGTCTAAAGGGGAGGAGAGATGGGAGAGGGAAGCAATGGGAAAGAGAAGAGGCGGAGACAGGGATATTCTTCTATGACTACGAATATGGAGACATTCCTGACATAATAATGACACGGTAGGAGTAGCCGACCATTGAGGATGCCTTACTAAAGGAAGTGAAATGTGACAATATAGAGAATCTACCAATATGTTCAGCAACTAGTGGACAATATATGCAAGGCTTGCCATTTTTAGTGCAGAGCAAACTCTTCCATGGGCGAGAAAGTAGCTTGGGCTTTGATAGTTGCGGCTGTATGGCATACTCCAGCAAAAGCAAACGACTGACTTATTCCTCAGGCATAAGGCCTACTTAAGAGGAGTTTTTCTAGTTGAAAATTTGGGATCTACTTTAGAACCACTAGATGAGTACTTTCGGGGCAATAAAAAGGATTATGACTTTCTAAACAATTGGATCCGCCTTCCAAAAATTAGACAGTCTCTAATTAATCTTAGGATATTATTTTTCAGGCATATAGAGTGCGTATGATTTTAATTTTTAATTATTACTATTATTATTGACGTTGGCCTCAAGGTTCGGGAGGTTAGATCCCCAAAATTTTGACTCCTAAAATTACTCCTAGACAGGCCAGTGAGGGGTTGAATGTATGAAATGCACCCATTAGCCTGTTTTGGCTTATTAACTTGGCTCTAATCCCTTTTTTGGTCATAGTATGTCTCAAATCCCCCTTTTCATCAGAGAATATCAAGAACTAACTAGAAGAACCACTGGCCTTGTTCCCTCTCAATCTGATGAAAAAACAGATCACCTTGCTAATAACCAAGTTGAACTTCTAACCCAATACATAGAAATGAAATCCATGGCAGTAAGGCAAATCTAGCAGAAAATTATTCACATGTAATGAGTGAGAGAATTTCATACCATGTCATGGTTAACTGATGACATTCGCGGAGCCTCCTTCACATACTCTTCCATGGCAGTGATAAATGATGCAGGGGGCTGCAATCAAGTTAAAAATAGTCTATGAGAAATCTAGGCGCGAAGATGAACAATTATAAATAAAGATTCCTTTCTCTATTTTGCTCTTATAGTGCTTCAAAATTAAAAGAAGTCAAAATCAGGAACAATCAAATTTGATATTGTGAGTAAAGCAAGTGGGCAACAAACACATAAATCAAAAGTTTCCATACCTGTTCGATTTTGGAGAACTTCTGCCCCCTCCCAAGATCAAGGCCCTTACAAACTTCATAAAGCTCAGATAATCTCTCTGCCTGAGGGACACAGAAGGAATACCAGAATATGTGTAAATGCAAAATTGAAGAGTGAAACAAATTTCTAGCATGTAACTTCTAAGACAATTTACACTTTAACGACTAAAAGTACTATATTCCACAACTACCACTTCCTTTTACAACAATAAGGTTAATGATCACAACATTTAAATAAATGGAGAATGAGACCATTTATATTTGGGTACATAGAGGTCAAAATTAATCTTGACCATTGGATACGAGATGGGGTAGCTGCATTTGTTCCATTGACCAGTCGCAAAGTTCCAAAGAAATTTTTTCGAACTTTGCAACACACTCAAGCTGTCAGATTTCACAGCAGATTGTTCTAGGTAGTTGTGACCTCCTTGTACCATGGATAAATGGTCTCACAATATGCAACCCCTAAACAGATATATACCTGGATTCCTGCCTTTCGGTAAATCTCAAGAGCCCTAAGAGCATCATGCCGTTGCATCTCAAAGAACTGTCATTACAGCAGATAATCACAATCCATCCACAGTTAATCCAAAAGAAAAAAGGAAAAGAAATAAAAATATCTAGAAATGCACCTTGTCAACCAAATTGAGAGTTCCATCATTGATGGCATTATAGAGTTTAATGCTTTCTCCTGCAACCTGTACATGGAAGATTATAAGAAGCAAGTTCAAACTTCAAATGCTAACTTTTATTGAACCAGCCTGACTGAACATATTCAGCAGGCATCTTACCATTGAAAGTGCATATTGGATCACATAGTTATACACAGCTGCTCCCTCTGGCTGCAAAAGTAGTATACTGTTAAAAAAATTGACAAAGACCATGAATTAATGAAAAAACGCAATATGTATCATTCCAAAACCTGGCAAGCAAGAAGTCGGTGGAGAAGTTGTTGCAAAGCTGGCAACTGCTCAAGCAAGTCTGGTGTGTCCAATTCCCTGGTTCTCTGAAAAGCATGTTTCATCAGCAAACATTATAATTTGGTAGTCTTTAAGTAGAAAATCTAAAACCTCTCTCTAACATAAATACAAATTGATATAGCTCCTTAATGAGTTAAAACTAGATAGATTTTTATTTCTCCATTGGTCAGTAAAGTATGTTTCCATTCAATAGGACCAAAAATTTCTGGTGCCAATTTGATAGGATGAAGGCTAAATTTCCATTACCCAAAGATTATATGCTCCCTAGGGAGCATACTATCCATTTACTCCCTCAGGCAAAAACCAATCTAGGAGTATTTTTAGGACCCAAAATGTTGGGGACGTAATCTCTTCAACCCATATGCTATATTAAAAGAAAAAAATTTCCAAACTGCATTTTATATAGGCTGAAAAATAAAATGCCTCAAGATTGACTCAAAACCATCCAATTTTTGAAGGGTGAGACCTACGTGCTACAGAACTCAAAATCTGAACTTTTTCTTTTGAATATATTCATATAAAGGCTTTTAGGTGGTTCCCACATTTTCAGATCATAACAATCTTCCCAAGTTAGTCTTCTGCCCAAGGGAGTAAGTGTACAGTATGCTCCCCAAGGAGCATAGTATACTTGCTCTTTGCATTATATGCTACAGTATAGAAACAGATGACGTGGTCATGAAACATTCAACTATGACTACAAAAACCCACATATTATCAATGTAAGCATGAGCTGCAGGACCAAACAGACCAAGAAAACCTTTAACTAATTTTTGTTTAAATTCTTCAATTTCTTTTCATGTTATCTAGTCCAACCAGATCAAGCAAACAATTCCATCTCTGCATCTGGCAGCCTCCAAAACATTGTATCAAAGGCAGTCCAAAATTCAAGTGATGCAAAACAAGGAAAGACATTTAAACAGAATAATGCACAGGAATACTTCAGTGTAATATACTACTTACTGAGCGCTCCGTCTCAACATCATACTTCAGTACACGGAAACATTCCAGCCGCTCCTCAAGATACAGGGCATACATACGCACCCAAGCAGAATAATCCCATGCTTAACACCAATATAGCAAAAAAATTACCTTCTCGTAGCGCATTGCAGCATTAATAAAAGAAATTGAAATAATGTAATAAAAGAGAAAAGATAATGGAAACCATGAGTACCATTTGGACTTGAGTCATCCTTGAAGTGTGACAAGTTCAGCATATGTCCTCTGCTCCTACCATAATTGATTAGCTCTTCCCGGAAAGTAGGATCAACCTCCCTCAAAGCACGATGTATGACAATCAGTGTTTTCAGCGCAACCTACAGATTAAATTAAAAAGATCTGCATAAGCTCAAATACAGCAACCAACAAGGGCCTTAAAAAGAAACAGACATAAGCAGTCGATACAAATAAAATTTTTAACTAAATATGATGCTAAATCCTTTCAAGTAATCTAAAACGTATCAAAGCAATGAATTGCATGAAACTTGTGAACTACAGAAAATCAAAAGCAAATACATCCCATAAAGCCCAGTAAACCATCGCGATTTGAAAGGGATCATGGGTAAGAGTGTCATATTTAAAAGGGGCATTGTAATTTTATTTTATTTTTTTTGTGAGAGAGAGACAGTTAAGTATAATTTCAGTGAACTAGAGCATACTAATGCAGGGAAAAACACAATACATAGGTGAATCCACTTTATACAGCAAAGTTAAGGACCAGTTAGAAAGCAGAATGTTTGTGACCCCATCACCGGTGTGCTAACTTGCAAAAAGCAACTTTGCATGTGGGATGAAAACACGTATTTTCTGTTTTCATACCACTAGCAAAAAGGACTGCTTTTGTACAAATCAGCTGGTTCAAAACATACCTATTGAGTGGCATCCCAAGATCATTTCTTGGAAAGCATTGACAGCTTGTGGGACCATAACTACAACTGTCGAATGCTTCAAGGTAGCTTCCAGGCCCTAAACACTTAATAATGCTACAAGAGCTTAGTGATCAACTGCTCAGATACCCATAGAAATTACGACATGTTCACATTCCACAATCAATAGCTAAAAGCGCTCATAATGCAACAAGTTTAAAATGACTTCGCATTTATGCATATCCCTTGGCGATGATAGTGAGGAGAGAATGCTAGAAAATGGGAAGAGTGCAGATTGTCAAAAACAGGAGATTTTAATAAAGATACACCAAGCCTTTTATAGGACTCCAGGGAGTCATTCTTATCCATCTCCTTTATAAATCAACGAAATACTTTGAACAAATATCTGATCCTTACAAACTAAAACTCTGCAAGTCCACTCAGGACTTAGCGAGTCGGCAGCTCAAGACCCAACAGATCTCCGAGATAGGTACAAGCTTTTAAACTTCACTCTAGACTACCCAAGAGCTTCACTTCAGTAAGAAACAGAAACCTAATGACCCCCAATTCAGTCGACACTCTTTTCCAAGTAACCCCCAACCAATGTTCGAAAATTCAGCCGCCCGACCGCCTAGGCGCAGTCTGGGCGGGGGTGTTTTGATTCTGGGCGCCCGCCTCGGCGATCAAGGCGCCTCTTAAGTGCTATTGTCTGGGCGCCCACCTAAGCGCCGCCCCATGACAACTTGCGGGCGGGCTGAAAAAAAGCCCTCAGTGAGCGTAAAAATTGTAATTTTTTCCACCTAAAAAGGGGGGAAAGAGGTTTTAGGGGGTATTCTAAACCCCCAATAGAAAATCCGTGGCCTTTAGGGTGAGAAAAACCACTCTTTTGTGATTTATCGAAAGATCGATAAATTTTTTATTTTTTCGATTTCTTCCCAAAATGACGGCAATAGTTTGTGGGTGGATTTGGAGCTTCTAGTAGTTGATTTTGGGAACTTTTGACAACCCAATAAACGAGGTTTGCACCAACATCAATTTGATTTTGATATTTTTAAAGTATTATCATATTTGAAAGAGGGTTTGATTTTATTTTGCTACAACCTATTATGCTAAGACTCATGTGTTTTTTCTTTTACTTTTTTTTTCTTTTGAGGTATATTTACATGTTTGTAGTTAAAAGGTTGATTTTTTTGGTGATTTATTGATTTCTTTCTCTCTTGGACGATATCATATTCTTTCATGAATAATTGATTCCTTTTTTGTACAATGTGTCTTATTTTGATATTCTATTTTTTTTTTGCTTTAGTTTATTTGGTGATTTATTGATTTCTTTCTCACTTGGACGATATCATATTCTTTTATGAATAATTGATTCCTTTTTTGTACAATGTGTCTTATTTTGATATTCTATTTTTTTTTTGCTTTAGTTTATTTGATAAATAATTGATTATGTGAAATCTTAATGGGTTAAGTCTTATGTGAAAGTGAAACGAAAGTCTTAAAATGTCTTACATATTCATTTAAGTACTCCCTTGTTTTTTATGTTTGGGGTGAGGGGTGAGGGGTGAGGGGTGGGGGTGGGGGTGGGGGTGGGGGTGGGGGTGGGGGCACCCTGTCCTTGGGTGCCTGCCTAGGGGGCCAGGCACCCAAACTGCCTAGGCGCCCGAATCCGTTTTTTTTAACATTGCCCCCAACTAAACATAAAAGTCCAAACTGGAAGCTAAATTCACAATGCTAAGGCATCAAGCTTGAACTGAATTAACAATAATACATATACAGGCATAGAACAATTTTTTAGTCAAAATATATAAAATGAAAACAATAGTAAATATATAACATCCCATGTGATTCAGGACCTCACTAGTCAATGGGAATGTGGAGCTGAAAAATTGACTTCCACTTACCTGGGCCTGCCCCTTTGCGTTGGCAAACCGAAATCGCAACAATGGGGAAACATCATAGGAAAATTTGACCACAAGCTTGAGGGTTTGAAAGGAAGGTTCCTCTCTTCAGCAGGTAGAATCACCCTAATAAACGCCACCCTCTCAAATCTCCCTATCTACCAGATGTCACTGTTCCACATGCTAGCTTCAGTGGTGGCTCGTCTCAAACAGTTGATGAGGAAAATTTTCAGTGGTCTGGAGAGGGGAAGAAGAAATTTCATCTTATTGCAAGGGACAAGATCTGTTTGCCGAGATAGCAGGGTGACCTAGGCATCAGCAGCCTTAGAGGAAACAATTTGGCCCTCCTCAACAAGTGGTGGTGGCACTTTGAACAGGAAAAAAACTTATGGCAAGAGGTTATTCACAACAAATACCACTGCAAGAATTCTGTTTGACTACCCAGAGGCATGGCTAACAGTGTCTTCAGGGTTTTGGCGTTGTTTACTAATTATCTACCACCTTTTCAAAGACAGCAACTGCTTTCAGCCGAGGGTACACAATAGAATCAAGTTCTGGAGACACCTTTGGATAAGGAATCCCACCCTACAGGAGCGGTTCCACAATCAGTTTCGCTTGGCTCTGGATCAACTGGCTACTATGGCCAACCAATACAATACTTTCGGGAACTCAAGGATTTGAAATCCTAAATTCAGATGGCCCCGATCGCACCACGAATTTGCTGACTTCGAGTTCCTTTCTTCTCTCTTGTACTCGACCTTCCTCTCCTCTAGTGGTGTCGACAAGATCATATGGAAACCGGCCACCTTGGGCACTTTTTCAGTATCCTCTTTCTAGCGGAAACTGCAACAGCCCTCAATTTTCCCTCTTCCTCCCCCTTCACTTGCCGCAAGAGCCTGGCTCCCCTCCATTCCAACCAAAGATCCAGCTATTCAGCTGGAATGCTATATCCGAGAGGGCTTTGATGATGGACCAGCTAAAAAAAGTGGGTTGCCGATCCCCCTAGCAGATGAGCCATGTGCAAATCAGCAGAAGAAACAAATGCACATCTCTTCATCCACTGCGACCTGGCACAGGCCATGTGGAGGAATCTGATGCAACTCTTCCACTCGACATGGGCGACTCCCAAATCTGTCCCCCAACTTTTTAGCTCCCTCAATCTCCCCCCACCCTTCGGTCGAAGTCGGATATTTTTCTTGCAGGTCCTCCATTGCAGCCACCCTCTCAGTGATATGGACCTAAAGAAACCATAGGATCTTCCATGGAGGGAAGTCCACCATCTGCACACTAAAGGACCACATTAGAACTATGGTAATTTTTTTGGGCAATGCACCTTAAACTCTTTGCAAGCCATGCTTAACAAGGCCCTCTCATATTCCAACCCACCTCCCTTTGGAAAACACCAGAGCGAGGACAAACCAAACTCACTTTCGATAGTTGCCCCCTCGGCGACCCCGGTGCAGCTGGCATAGGGGGTATCTTCAGAGAAAAGGACAACTGCACTCTTTCTTCCTTCTCCAAATACATCGGTCACATGGATTCCACAACAGCGGAGGCCCTTTGAGGGCCTTAAATGCTTCAACCCAGATTGGAACTCCATTTTGGTCCTCAAGGGGGACTCCAAAAGAGCCTCACCGTGCCCATGGAAACTGGACAACATTTACGACGAAATTTTCGACGTATGCAGGCCTATGCGCATCTTATGGCGATCTACGTGGCATAAGAACAACTCAGTAGATGACAGCCTCACTAAAGAAGGAGCAATCTCTAACAGCGCCATGGAGACCCTTTCACCTTTTTGAGCCCTCAGTCCTGCAAGCTTTCTTATCTTTCTTGCTGCATCTATGGCTGCCTTTTTTGCCCCCAATCTCATCTTTTGTACTTAGCACCCAGACTGAGGAATGCCTTACCTTCATTTTGTACCTTTTCTCACTGTTAAAACTAACGTCAACAACTTTTTGAAAAAAATACATGTGCTTATTTTGTGAGAATATTGCACGCTCCTATGGCATATTGAAGAATGCCCACTAGACCACATCCACCATCCAACATTGGATGGACAATGTTGGATGGTCGTGATAGGATAAGGGTGGGAGTTCCCAATGCTTTATCTCCTGTTACAGTACTACAATATTCTAAACAATGCTCAACAAACTCCACAGTTCAGTAGAGGTTGAAAGTACTAGCAGTATTCTGTTATTATTTTTCAAATGTCCACTTCCAAAGCTTTCTGAACAAGCCAAAACATTGAAATATCTTTCCTCAGTCACCAAATTTAAAAACTAAGTTAAGAAACTAAAGGAAACACAACATTTCTATATTAAACAATACATGATGATTTGAAAAGGATCACTTCATCTCAAATAATTTAAGGACCATTTCACTAAGCATGAGATTTGGTTCCTATATACTTAGCCAAATGCTTCAGGAAAATAATGCTCTTCATTTCAATAAGAACCGATTAAATAAAACTCAAGAAAGCATCTAGGTCATATACAATCAATAGTATTTGGGCATCAAATTCAAACTAAGGCCAAAAACAATTATTAAAATGTTTCTGGAGAGGTAACTGTAATACTAACAACATTTGCAAGCACATCAGGGCAGTATTTCTATTTTCTAATGAACTCAAAGGGACATATTTGTATATCCTTCCATGATGATAGGCACATAACATTCAAAGGCATCACACAGAATCACAGATCCTGTTACAAATGAAGCAAGGAACAATATGCATAATGAATATATGATGAGCACAGCAAAGAGACATATACGGTACATACCGCCCAGTTGTGTGTCTTCACAAGACGCCTGGCAAGAGCATGTATGCAATATGCCACATCAGCCCGAGGTCTCGCAACTGAAGTTGCAGAAAATATAACTGCCAGAATAATTACAATCATAAGGCATATGATTTCAAAGCCACCAACCTTTCTAAAGTTTGCATCAGTTGAAAATTAGGAGGAGAAAATACTGTTAATTTTCCCTCTAGAAGCTCGCATCACCAAATTTTCAAAAGACAGCATCAGTGATTGTGAAAAAAGGGATTAAAACATACTGTAGTATTGAACAGTGATTACCCAGACTCGTGCCTGGACTCACCATGGTCCCAAGCTCAAGCCAGGGCTGACTCAACCAAGTTTCTATAAAAGGGTATAAAAAAAAATTCATCAATCAGGTCAGACTCGACCCAAATCTTAGGGTTCCTCATCCCAACCACACCCTGCAAGGTCTAAGCAACTCGTGTTAGTCTTCTTCATCCAGACCTGGCACCCTGCAAGGTCCAAGTGACTCGGGCGAGTCTGGGCTCAAGTCGCTGATTTTTTAAACAGTGACTATTAAACAAATAGATTCTAAAAGTCTCTTTTAACAGTCTCTAAGACATTGTTTGAATAGGCTGGGCCTTACTTTGGATGTGTTTTTCCTTCGCCAATTGCTCCACATGGTTTGTCGCCTTGACAATCGCAACATCTAGATCCTGGAAAACCGTAAAGCAAAACTCACTAGCGAGTCCAAGAAAGTATCACCAAAGAACACATGAAGATCGAAGTTTCACAACTTTAATGACCTTGTAGTCACTGTTAACCATTGCCAATCCAACAGTTGTTGAGTCCTTTAGAGCTCCTAGATATCTTCTCAAGCTCTGTTGAGTACCTCCAACGCCAGCCATGATGCTATCTGTGTGGCAACCTGAAAAAGGTTATTGGCATGCAGTCAGACATAATTCAACAATAAAGCAAAACAAAATAATTGGGCACCATTCAATATTGTCATCTCAACATGAATAGGATGGCATTTTCAAAAAAAGAAACATGGATAGGATGTCTCCATGAAATCCAATTATTAAGCATAACCTTATATGGGGACAAAATGCCTTGCATGCCTATTGCAGAAAAGTTCCATTCTATTAAACCATTAAAGAAAAAGGAAGAAAGATAGCCTGCCAGTTCATCTAGTATCAAAACATGAAAAGTCATTTTCCTTGAGGACAAATAACCCTTTGTGTTTTTGAAAATGTTAACATTGCATTGATGATGAAAGAGATACAACACAAAATGTCACCAAGGGGAGTGACAAAAGAGAACCAGAAAAAGGGGTCAGAGCCCCATCATTACAACTGACCAAGAAAACAAAAGTCACCCAGCAAAGTGGAGGCAGAAAACCAAAAATAGGATAGGCCCACGTAATGGGCAAAAGATGTGTTTAGCCCGGAAGTAGAATGGAGGCAGCTCCCTGTTTTGCTAGACCATCTGCGATCTGGTCGGCCTCCCACCAGATATGAGTCCAGAAGACCGGCGTAGCCTTGCAAAGATCAAGGATAGTGTCAAAGATGTTCCTAAGCCTCCACAGGGGTTGGGCTTCGCCAGATGCCCATGAGATGATATTTTGGGAGTCCCCTTCCACCCAAAGGGGGAGGCCCCAGGAGCGAAGCCTTGAAGGCCTTCGAGGAGAGCCCTAGCCTTCGCCTCAGTGGAGTCTACTACCCAAATAGAGAAGGAGTAGGAGAGAAGGGTAACCCCCTGGTCGTCCCTAAAGACTCCTCCAATGCCTGCCGGCCCAGGATTGCCCAAAGATGAGCCATCGAAATTGAGTTTGACCCCACCACTCTCCAGGGGTCTCCAGAGCGCGGACCGAGGCACCGAGGTGGGCCTGTGGTTGAGGATATGAGTCCAGTTGGACAGAAAGTTAGACCCAGGGATGCCTTTGAAATGTTTGTGGTTGTAGCCCAGAAAATTACCGAACCCCTAATGGAGTCAATCAGTTTGAATAGAGTTGCAATCTCCCCTTGGAAAATGCGATTATTGCGTTCCTTCCATAATCCATATAATCCACAGGGTGGCCCCTATTGTGGCTTTCCAAAGTAGAGCCCTAGCTTTCGGCCAGGGCAGGAAAGACAAGGTGGAGGCGAGGTTGGGAACGTTCACAGGAGTGACCCAGGACCAGCCGAAAAGAGAGAGGTTGGATTGCCAAATTGCTGCAGCAATTGGACAGTGGAGGAAAAGATGGGCGTTGCTTTCCTCTGCCTCCAAGCACATTGCGTATCGATTGGGTATGGGTAGGCCTCTCGCTGGAAGGAGATCTACCGTGAGCACCCTTTCCCACAGAGCCAACCAAATGAAGAACTGGATTCTGGAGGGGATGACGATAATTCATGCTTTGGGAGTGGCCGGATGACACGGTAGGGTACCCAGAACTAGGTAGGAGATGGAGCAATAGAGGGAGGCCACCGAGAACCTCCCAGAATGGGAGGCTGACCAAATAATGTGGTCCTCTCCCCTCCTAAGCAAAGGAGATCAGGCGATGCGAAGAGAGAGCTCCTGAAATTCTGGGAGTTCAGTATCACGCAAAGACCGACAAAAGTCAAGATTTCAAGTCCTAGGATTGTCGTCGATGGGGAAGAGAGAGAGAAAGAATAGAAGCGGACGGATCCCGGGTTAGACGGAAGAGGGATGGGAAACGAGCCGAAAGGGGAAAGGGAACAAGCCAAGGATCCAGCCCATAAGCGAATGCTGGACCCGTCCCTGGGGAAGAAGCGGATGCGTTCCTTGAAGAATTCATGGCATCAACAATTTTTATCAACAAACTTCAAAACATAATTGCATCAATATTTGGAAGAATAATAGTCCACATAATCGACACTAAAGTTGATGAAGATTATCATCCCATCCTTATTCCAACTATTTAGGGTCGGCTACACGAATCCTGTTCCACCAATTATTGGATCAAAATTTATGATAGAGATGTGGCAAAGGTTTTCAAGGCATGCATAGACCTGCATTCAGGACAATGTATGATGCATGTATAAGGCTGTGGACTCAACTCTAGCATCAGTTGTGTAACTTGAAATGTATTTCTAAAGTATCCAACATGGACACCACATCCATTCAGAAGTATATGCAAATCATAGCAGACAATTCCATGTGAAGGTTTAAAGCTTCAAATTACTAAACAAGTCTTTATGATCACCAAATATAACTCCTATAAATTTCCAATAAAAACCTACAGAACATCTCATAGAGAAAAACAGGTAGGCGGTAGGATGTAAATACCTTTTGCACTATATGAGGTCATGAAGCATTATTGAAAATGGGAAAGCATTCATTAAGGACTCACTGCAAGTCCAATAACTTGCTTGATATTGCTTATATATAATATTCTGCATTTTTTCGGCATATAAAAGGTATTCCCAGTGTGCTACAAACTGGATTCAATGCCGTTATACATACTACACTTTTTCCTTTTTTCTTTTAAGTTTTTAGGGAAAGGAGTTTGAAAAATTTATCAAATATTTAAAGTTGATTGATTAACTCAGCGAGTAAAGTCAGTTTTTCAATAAACAGGCCAATCAACGAATGTGGGTCTTGGAACACTGGGCAAGCTTAATTACCTCGAGATACATGGACTTATTCAAGTCAAGAGTTGTAGTAGAACCTAAACAATTTGCTGTCTATCAATCCATACGTCTCAGTGAAAGGGAAAGAACACGTAGGAGAACTAAACAATTCGTCACTAATGAATATGCATGCTACCAATGCTAGAATAAACAAGGCTTGAATTTCTGTATTCGCAAAGTACCTTAGGAAACACTGAGAATGATCATATGTACATGAAAGCAAGAGTATAAAATTAAGGGGAACCTTCTAGCAAGCCAATTCCACCCCAACCATTATCTCCATTAGCATTCATTAACTCAAACTCATTGTCTGATCAAGGCAGAAAAGGATAAATATAATAGTTAACTTGAAAAAACTCAGTGATTTTTTCAAGATTTCCTGTGAAGAACTTTAAAAGTAAAGTTCCTGTAATGGGAATTGATTCCACGTCATCACCTAAGTCATATTACAAATTCTACCGCATTGAAAATGCCCATCTAGAGGCAAAAAAAGAAAAAAAAAGTCACATGCACACGTATGCGAGAGCACACACACACCCATCAGAAAACTCAGCCACATCCCAAGAGTTTATTTATAGAACTTGCACAGTGACAGAGTCAATGTGACTCAGGCAGGTTTTTCCAAAGAAAAACTAGTTTATATTCACTGATCTCCATCATGCACCTGAACCCATCAAATAATGGGACTATTTTTTCTTTGAAAGGAACAATAGTAAACCAAACTAGAATACACTATGGTAAATAATTAGTTATCTATTTCAATATACTAGTCAGGACGGGCACCATCTGCTTGAATCCAACCCTATTAGAACCCATCAGCCAAAGTCCATTAATTTAATCTTGAACAAACAAGCCCAAAGCATTATCTCCAAGAGTACAACTGTTCTACATGGAAGTTCAACTTCATAATCAATATTTCAATACCAAGTTACAATTTCAATTGCCAAGTATAAAAATTTTTCAATAAATAATATAAAAAGAGAAGAATACAAATTTTCAACAAATCATTTAAAAAAGAAGCACCCCGCCTTATGGCATGTAAGATACACCAGATCATGATGCCTTCCAGTATCAGCCCAAACCCAATAAATAAGCATGTGGATTCTTCTTCTAAATTACAATTATTATGAAGAATTTTAAGTGCCTCTGAACTGAATTTCAACTTAAATCCCATTTTTCATAAGAAAACCCAAAAAAATCAACCCTAATTGGAACAAGATAACATCTGAATCGCTTCTGGCAAATACAATTTAACAGATATTCGAACCCAATTCAAACTTCAATTCGATTTTTAAAAAACAAACCCACAAACAATTAATCAATCGTAATCACAACCACACAAAATTAAAATCACTCTTGGATGAACCACAATTCAATACAGTCCACCCCAAAATCACATTCAAAACCCCAATTCCACAATCTCATTCAAACAAAACAACAATCTTTCCAGACCAGTCATAATTCAAGAAATAAATTTCGAACTTCAAAAATCAATTTCGAAATCAACACATTCCATCCCCAACAACCAGCATTTCACAACGTAATCGCCCCAAAAATGGACCATAAAACATAGAAAATCACTAGAGTGGGAGCACCTCAAGATCAAAACATCAAAACAGGGATTATACACCTCAAAAGCAGAGTAAAAACCCTGATTTTAAGTGTTAAGTACCTTTGCAGAGATCCTTAGAAATCCAGTTAGAGAAGAAGGATCTCTCTTCCCTGAAAAAATGGCTCCGAAAAATAAAGGGAAAATGGAAAATAACTGGTCTTTACTATATATCGTGGCGCCGGTAACCGCGATTTGACTGGAGCTCAGTTAAGCTAACCCTAGGTGATTAGCGTGACAACCCGGCTGGACAACGACTTAGAAGAATCGCCAAAATACCCTTAACGAATGACTGGAATTGCCCCTATATTTGAGATTAATTACTGTATTGTCCTTGAGGCATTGTTTTATGGGTGAGTGTCGGTGCCAATTAAATTGGACATTTCAGCTTGAATTGCGGTTTTCTTTTTCTTTTTTTTTTAATTTGGTTTTGGAAGGCCTTCTCTCTTCAGCTTTTTATAATCAATCCTTTTTAATTGGAAAATAGTGGAAATAAGCTAATGTCTCATGTGCATACTCCTCCAGAGAAATTAAATGAAAAACCAATTTTAGAAAAAATTAATTGCAACGAAAGATGAAATATTACTATCATTTTTTATATATTTCTAGCTAATGTTTAGGCTTGTTACTTTTTTTGTTAGTGATATTGAGTTTGTTATTTTTTAGTTTTATTACTTGTAGTGGACAATTTTCATATCATTTGTCCATACCTTTTTCTTCTTATTTTTTTTATTTTTTTTGCCTAGTTCAGTGAGGAAGGGGTCCCCTACTTACGATTGAACTCAAAACATCGTATTGTAGTGCTCCACCATCCTTACTGTCTAGTCTTGATCCCATTCCTTATTGAGATATATTTCTATTTGTTTGAATTCAAATTCTTATTAGGACAACAATTTATGTTTTGAAAATGGTTTGATAGGACTGCAGCTCAATTAAAATAGGTAAGCCTTATCTTGTACCTAATTGAAATTTGCAATTCAAGTATTGAATAACCTTTACATTGATCATCTCGGCTTGGAATATTATGGTTGTAAAAAAAAAAAAAAGGATTTCAAGCTCTAAAAATAATATATATTGTAATAAATTATCTAGATTGTCCATTATGCCCTAAAAATAAGTGTTCACATATTTACAATATTTGTACCATTTTTTGAGTTTCAAAATTTATTGTCAGTGTTAAAAACTAATTTTAGAGCCCTCATGGAGATCTCGGTTGCCGAAAATGCTTTCAAGACATGGATTTCAGGTGAGGCTTTATTTTGTTTTCATAAAGCCTAGCTCTTATAAAAACTTCATCCTTTATTTTTTAAGTTGAATGGAGCAATTGATATCATATTTCAAGTAGTTCTTTTTGTATAAATCATAATAGAAGGATAAATATTTTAAGAATTATTATTTTATAAAAATTAACTTAAAAAATGAAAAGTAAGATAAATTACATAAATAATTCAAATCCCACACCCCCATTTATTCTCGCCTGTTAATATATCTCCTATCTAGCTGCAAATGTAATGCTTTTTCATTTCACAAAGATCTACCAGAAATATTATACATAGGCACAAATAATTATTTCCCCATGTCCCTCTATGCCCTCTTTACTTCTCTATCTCAACTCTTCTCTTTAATTTTATTTTTTAATGTTAATTGAATCTCACACCTTTTAATTTCAATGCATCATTGTTTAGTATTTTAAGGACATACCAACATCAATGATACAACTCCATAAATAATTTTGCCTCTAAACTAATAGGAGAATAATCTAAGAGCATTTTAATTCTTTAAATGAAGACATTTCTTGATGGTTTGTGCCAGCATTTCCCAGCTTATTAATTCAAGAAATAAAAATAAAATATGGTGTTGCCATTTATTTTTTCATGGCCAAGCTACACTCCATGCATGCAAACAGAGCACATGTATGTGGATAAATAAAAGTGGGTCTATATTCATGTGTAGGGTCCTTGCATCATGCAAGTTGCCCGTACAACAATCTACTTTTTGTGAAAATCATTTAGTGCTGGGAAGGAATTTATTGAATTAATTAGAGGGAAAATTAACTAACAACTATGCCAAAAGATTTCATGCTCGTTTAGGAGTATACTGTCTATTTACTCTTTCAAGTAAAACCCAACTTAGTATTTATTGGACCTCAAATTTTTGGGATGCACTAGCTTGATAAAAAAAATACAAAAATTATGAATCACACTATATATGGGCTTGGAATAAAGATGTCTCCGCATTGATTAGAGACAGTTGATTTTTTATGCAAGTATTCGAAAAGTCAAAATCCATTTTTTCTTTTGAAAATAATCTAGTGATTTTAGGTGGTTTCTATAGTTGCATATCACAAAAATCTTCCCAAGTAAGTCTTATATACGTCGCAGTAAGTGTACAATATATTCCCATTAGAGCACAGTATACACTCTCAATAATATCGGGCATTGAGAAATTATGTTTTCATTTCTAAATTTTTATTATTTTTTTGGGTAAGTACTAATTTTTTATTAGATGACAACTATTCTGTTGTTCATACTGTAGAGCATGTTGTTCCATTTTTTTAATGGGAATAATTGCAACTTTATAAGATGTTTTTATGTTATTATTTGAAAATTATTATTCTGTCCTCGAGATGCCATTTGCTTCTAAAATAGGGTCTAGATTATTGCTTTTTACATCCGTACCACAAGGACAATTACTGGAATTAAGTTCCCAATCTAGGAACCCCAGATCCAAAAATAGAAGGTTTGTTTGAATGAGAGAGAGAGAGAGATAGAGAGGCGTGTTCCTCAATAAACATTATTCATGCTACATTTTATGGGACAGATGCTGACCAATCTTTTAACACCGGAGAGCCTGTTTGGGCGTTCTGGTAAAGGGATTTGTTCAAATGTAGGAATCAGAATTTTAAAAATCGGTTGTTTTGATTGGGAATCATTGATCTAGATCAGAAAATGGTCCAGAGACCAAGTTCCTCATTGGAACCATGAATTGTCTGGTTCCTTTTGATTCACACGGCATAATTAACCCAATTTGTTGATCCGGATAAACAATTCACTGATCTAGCCCGATTTTTCATATTACCAGTTCCCAATCAACCCAAGGGTACCAATATTATCACATTTGCTTTAGAAGATTATGTGTTTTGGCTGAAAACATTGCTTTGGCTATTTGGTAGATTTGCTGATATCCATTAGTTCATCTTTAAATGTACAATCAAAATATATAAACCAAATTGTATATAGAATTATTTTTTAAACTTATAGTATAAATTATAAAAAAAAGTTTGCATATAAACCTTTATATATATATATATATATATATATATATATATATCGGATGAGTTAGGGGGGAGCCTGTATATGAACTTAAGCTACTTGCCATCCAACTTATGTCAGAAACTAACTTGGATGTAGGTAGCTCTTGGGGTGTATGTGGGCATGCCTACATAGCAACCACATCCTAAATTATATGTATTATATAATTTCGAATGCAACATGAAGATGTTTCTTTATTTTGTATTATCAAAGGGGTACTTTTGTTACATAATGAATTTGTTGGAGGTGGTTTTGAAATTTTTAGAGTTAATTACGTATACGCTCTATATAAGTAGGAAAAATATGGTATGCTCCTATTATATGCGAATATTACAATCAAAGTTGATCAACTTGACTTTTTTTTCTTTTTAACAAAATTACCCCTCGGTCCAAGAAAAAACAAAATCATTGGTAGGGGGGGGGGGGGGCTAAAGGTTTGGGGCACTTCCCAGGTTGTCCGAGGTCCCCATCCTTAGACTGAAATTTCAAAAGAAATAGCAAACTGAGGATGGGGACCTCGAACAGCCCTGACAGTTCATTTTTTTTAATCCTAAGAGCGACACGAGGTCTCCATCCTCCAACCGAATTTTTAAAAGAAATAGCGGCTTGAGGATACGGACCTCAGACTTCCCTGGTAGTTAATTTTAAAAAAAAATCTAGAGAGCGGTCTGAGGTGCCCCATCTTCCGGCCAAAATGCTAAAAGAAACAGTTGTCCGAGGATGGGGACCTTGGACCGCCCTAGCAGTACATTTTTTTAAAGAAAGAAAAACGGTTTAAGGATTTAAACCTTGGACCGCTTGGGAAGTGCCTCAAACCTTCAGACGCAGCCTTACCAATGGAAAATAAAAAATAAAAAAATTAAAATGTGCTTACCGACCTTGGTTGTAATTCCGGAGTATAAGAGGAACAAATTGTATTTTCGTAACTAATTTAAGGTCCTTATGTAATTAACTCAAACTCTTACCAAAAGTATTCAATTCAATGTGGGGAGTGGTTCACTTATATTCACGAAAATTTTACACTCATGTCCCATTGAATTACAGTTATTATAAAAAATCCCTTCCAATATTTGTCTTTACATTATTTTTATTTTTTTTATTTTTTTTAAATATCCGGACTTTGGATTTTTACAATAAGCACCATGGCTTTAGATTAAAATCTAGAATTTTGTGACTTTGGACTTTTAAGGTCGGAATCTCGTAACTTTCAACCTTTAATGCTTAAAGTGAATAGAATTTGGACTTTCAAGTTATGAAGTGAATAAATTTTAAACCTTGAATGTTCAAATTGCTCTTTGGTCCTAGAGAGCATTAAGGATATTCAAGGTCTAAACAAAGGGTATTTATTGAAAAATAAAATAAGTAAAAAATAGGTATAAATTTAAAATACAAAATATAATTGGAATTATGTAACATCGCAGCCTTAGGACACATGAATGTAAGTTTCTCTAGTTTCAACCTTCCCCCGGCAAGTAAGCGGCTTAAAGGCATTTGAGTCAAAGCAAAGTTGAACTATACGTGCCATTAATGTTTGTCTATTTTTATGGAAATAACAATCTATTCACCAAATATTAAGAGCGTAAAAGGGTTGGGTCGGGTTAGGTAAGGTTTAAGTCGGCGCATACCTGATCGGGCCCTAGTTTGACCTTGTCTCGACATAGATCCTAGTCAGTTCTAAGTCATTTGATTTGGCCCAACCCGCCAGGTTGGTCCAGGTCTCAATAAATATGCATATAAATTTTATAATAGATTTTATAACATAGAACTCTTGTTGTCAGTGTATTATGTTCATAAATACTAGGTCGTCTCGACCCATACCCAATCCAACCCCAATATGGTATTGAATGAACCCAGGCCAGTCCAGGTCAAATAGATGCGAATCCAATCTATCAGGTCCAATGTTTGGGTCCAAACTTGGAGCCAACCCCTACCACGAATTCCTATTTTGTTACATTGGTTTAAATAGCCTCATGTTTGGTCGACGTGAAATGAATATTTTGTTATAATGGGAAAGGGGATTGGGGTCGTGGTGGTAGCACCCCTACACTGTAGTTACTATGTTGCGATTTTTATTTCCACTAACACCTATTGGGTGTGTGTGGCCATTAAATGTCTTATGAATGTTTGTACATAAATTTATTGATATAATGGAACATGAACTCAATGGTAGTGTGGTCCTGTGTGGGACATACTAAGCAAACGATGTTTGCTGAAATCGGACTAAGCTTTACAAGCTAGGTCAATCTGGTTGGGTAAAACCCATTTTATCTGGACATAGAGAATAAGTCGATTAGAGTTAGGTTGGGTCATCCCTTGATGATGTTGGAGTATGCTTGGAAGAGTGAGCCGAGGGACTGTGAGACTTTTGTGTGCGATGGATGCTTTTAGAGACGGCGCCAAAACCTCATCCGCATACCATCACACGACATACACAATGATAGCCGTTTTTTGGAAAGTGAACCACCTCTTAAAGTAAAGCTTGTGCATGTGTGAGAGATAACCCCTATGCATCATAGAGTAATGGATTGCATCAGGTCTATGTGACATTGATTTTGTCTTTAGGGGAGAACCTAAAATCCATAAACTGTGACTACGACCCACTACTCATTAGCTAGACTTTGGTGACCCACTAATCCGCTCTTGTATGGACTATGGATCATGGGCAACATTGAGTTGATTTGAGAAAGTATGTGTTGACTATAGTCCACAATAGAAGGTGGAATGCCTCAGTGTATATTTATTACTATATCATATGGATCATTTTCCCATCTAATTATTTAATTATGTTTGTTTTGATATTATATGATTTTTTAGAATTGTCATTTGGATTTTTCTAAATATTTGGATATTTTATTTATCAAATTTGGATTTGTAAAACAACGATATTGATTTTACATTGATTTAATTATTCAAATATAATTTTATAAATTTTAAAAAATTATAATATTATTTTTAATAAATTTATATTGCATGGGAGGCCCAATAAGATAAATGGGCCCAACTTGCCAATTGGGTGGGGCCATAGAGTGCCACCTCGGGTGGCACACCCTACCTTGATGAGCTTTATAATTTTATAAGCTCAAACGCATGACTTGATGGAAATATATATTGTGTTTTAGAAAGCTAGTACAGAAACTTTGAATCAATTTTTTTGGTATATGTGAGAAGGCTTATGTATAAAATAAGAAAGCACAATATTGTCATATCTTATTTTTTATTTAAAGTAATTGATGAAAAAATGGTATAAGAAATGGAAAATAATTATTATAATACCTTCTATATGATCTTGATGGTCTATTTATGTAATTGAAGGCTTATATCTCTAACCCCACAAGTCACCATCTTGATGCCCTATCTATGGAATGGATGCTCTAACCCCACAAGTCATCAAAGATCGAAGTTGTATCTATGGAATGAAGGTTTTATATCTCTAACCCCACAAGTAACCAAAGATCAATGTTGCATATTCAATTTCACAAGAAGTGACAACCCATGGAAAATCCTAAGAACCCTAAAACCCCTTAAGCACTATAAAAAATAAATGTACCCTACCCAATATTCTCTACATCATATATCTTCTCTCTCTTATGAAAAACTCTCTCTCATAAGCTCACATAGGGGGATGCCTCTCTTTAGAAAACCTCTATCTCTCTCTTGGAAACTTTCACTCTCTCCCTTTACTAAACAAAGGGGCACACACCACTCTTAGTCTCTGGGATCTCTCTCTCCCATCTTGTGATATGAAGCTAAAAGTTTAGGGTGTGCTAAATGAGATATGATCTCTTTCAACTAGGTTATCAATGGGTTCTATCTAAGCTTGAGTTTTGATTGAAAAATGAGTTCCCATCTTGTGATATGAAGCTAAGAGTTTAGGGTGCAATAGATGAGATGTTATCTCTCCGAATTAGGTCATCAATGGGTTATACCTAAGCTTGATTTTTTATTAAAAAATGAGTTATTGTTCCATTTGTAGGGTTTTGGCCTAAATTGCTTTCCCATGATTGAGATTGAAGGTTGAAAATCCCGTGTCATCGGAAGGTGATGACTTTGTGTGGGGTGTAAGAAGCCTTGTTGAGATAATCTTCGATATTTTCTTTATTGCTTATTGTCATATTTACTTATTGTGTCTTTTATTATTCCTAAGAATAGTTGTGTCTTTTTTTAATTTTTAAATAAAGATTTTGAGTGGCATCAAGTTTTAAGATCCTCGATTTATTTCTTTTATTTTATATGAAATTGATTAAAATAAGAAAATAGAAAAATAAGGAAAAAAAAGAAAAGAATATATACTCCGGTTGGATCACACAACTCCTTCTTTCAACACCACCACACTAGCCCCTTAAAAAAAGTAACTCCTAAACGATTTGAAAAAATGAGTCGGGGCCCATCTTCCCCAATTACCCAAAAAAAAAAAAAAAAAGAGAATGAATAAAAATTCCTAGGGGCGTGGTTCAAGCTTGCCATTTGTGCCAATATTGGAAATTTTGTCAGGAGGGACCAAGAGTCACATTATCAAAGAGAGAATGGAGCCAAGAGTCACATTTTCAAAAGAGAATGTCAAAGTTGACTAGAATTTATATTCGTACGATATATAATTAAAGAAATAGAAAAAAAAAGAAAAAAAAATTGTGACTTATTAATACAACTATTCATAAAATCGAAAATCCATTACAATTTACAAATTTAATCCTATTAAAAGTCAAAATATTTGTAAACACTATATATGACTCTTTATTGGATAGGGGTTCGTAAGAAACTTACATACCCTAGTCCAATGAAAAGAACCAATCAATATTCAAGGTTGGGCTCATTTATTCTCGAATAATTAGTCATAGTGAGACCTTGTAACCCACCCTAGTCCAATGAAAAGAACCAGTCAATATTCAAGGTTGGGCTTATTATTCACGAATAATTAGTCATGGTGAGATCTTATAACCCTGCAATATAAAATGAC
This sequence comes from Amborella trichopoda, assembly GCF_054954075.1. NCBI lineage: Eukaryota > Viridiplantae > Streptophyta > Magnoliopsida > Amborellales > Amborellaceae > Amborella > Amborella trichopoda. The sequence goes on from NC_142347.1 coordinate 43,598,991, forward strand.
AAAGAATTTCAAAGCACAAGGCTTAACATCAGTTAAAACCCAGTCTGTTGTACATTAATAATTATTTATTTGAGCCGTAAACCCAATTCTTAGAGGACTAACATAAAAAAAAACTCATATATGACCATAATATTTCTAGTAAGTGGTCATGTTAATCCACTACTAGAAAAACATAACATCAATAAGTCAATCAAATTGTTTATTATGTCAAGGGATCTAATGATCTATATTACCCATTAATTGTTTTGTATGGGTCATGCTAGACAGTTGGGGTTCTTGATTTCGTTTTAAAAAGTTAAAAAACGTTGGTTGTTATGTTATTTAAAAAGAAAAAAAAAAAAAAAGAGAAAAAGCTATCACCCTAAAATATGGGGAGCTTCAAATTTTTATTTATATTTATAATGTTAACGAGTTTTCATTGAGTGAATGAAATGTACAAGGTGGAGAAAGGAAGAAAAAGCAAAAAGGAAAAGAAAAGAAAAAGAACAAGAGAATAAGAGGGAGAGAGGGGAAGGACCGCGAAAAGGAAACGAGAAACAGAGATGTTGAAGGACTTGATATCATTGAAGCCGTAGCTAATTTGGCCAAGAAATCTGCATCAGAATTCCCTTCCCTATTGATGTGGTTGAAAATAACTTTTCGGCCTCGGAGCTTATAGATAATTTAATCCTTGATATGGGTCCATTGCCAAGGAACTGATCCTAAGGTGATGTGGGTGAAAAAAACTTCTAGGCCTTGGAGCTTATAGATAACTTAATCCATGATTTGGGTCTATTGCCAAAGAACCGTTCATGGGGATTTACATAATTGGATGACATTGGACGAATCTCCTTCAATCACCACTAGAGCATGTACCGGATTCAATCTGCCAACCCCTAAGTGAAGAGCTCATAGCACTGCCTCATTGACCGAAAAGGTGTGGAGACATCCTTGACATGTCCATAACACTGATCCATCACTATCTTGTAGGAGCCCTCCATAACCTGCTAGCCATCCATTTCTTGACCACTGCCATCAAAATTCAACTGAACCCATCATTCATAAGAAGGAACCAAACAGCCTGACCTTAAAAGCTTATTCTTCTGAAAAGTTAGGAGCTCCCTTAGGTTGTTCCGAATAAAAACGCCTTTGGCACAGTCATGAAAGCCGGTGGAGCTTTGTGCCAAAAGGTTATCGATGCAAGTATGGCCATGCATAATTGTTCAGTTTCTCTTACCTTACCCTCAAAGGTCCTATAGTTCCTTTCCTTTTATATATTCCAAAGGACTGCTGCAATTATCATTCTCCACAATTTTTGGGAGAGGGGACTACCCTTAATTAAAAAGATTTATAATGTCTCCTAGCATTACCCAGTACCCATGACTCTTCTCTAAAATCCATTGCCAAAGGCTTGCAACTATTAGACACGGCAAAAATAGGTGGGAATTAGTTTGAACATCTCTTTTGCAAAAGATGCATACACTTGTTATGATGACTCATCTTTTACTCAACTGTTTGACAGTAATAACTCTGTCTTGACTTAATAGCCATAGGAAGGTCTTTACCCTTTGCGGTGTCATCCACTTCCAAGACAAAGGTTTTTGAGGGAGAAACCGACCCTTTATGAGGCATTAATATAGGGATTTAACAGTGAAATTGCCTCCTACCTCCATCTCCCACATCACTCTATCTTGCCTATTGGGGTAGTGAAAAAAACTGTAAAGGTCATATTATAGCAATGGCATTGAGTCAATGAGCCATCAATTTTCAGATTTTGGTTGAATTTCTGCATTTAAATAAGTTGGGTCTAATGTTTCAGAGATCTCATCAGAACCCACTTAAGAAAATTCATTGTTGCCGAATATTGAGCATTTTTTTTATATTAATTTTTGTGATTCCTAGAATAGATTTATGAAGTATTTTATGTCTCTATATTTTACAGAGATTAACAAAGTAAAATTATATTTGTTCTTACGTAACTCTGCAATTTTTATGTTAAGGGGAATTTTACACATTGAAATGCATATTTTGGTTTGTCTTTTCCAATTAAAAATAATTTAGTTGCCAAAAAAACATTTACCAAATAAAAATATTTTTATTTATTTATTTGTTGTTATCTTTCTTAGTCATTGTTCTTTCCACGGGATACGTTTTATGTTTTGTGTATGGAACTTGGCCTCTCTCTCACATAAAAAAACCTACTTAATTACTAGGATTACTAAATTGTGATTATTTATATAGTTAAAATAGATTGTATGTATCATCATCGTTATCTGAGCTTGTTTCCCAACTATTTGGGGTCGACTAAAAATAGATCGTATGTATTGCTAATGATGGGAAATGATTTCATGCAACTGTTGTATAGTAATATGATGCAACAACCTTTAAAAACCATCTTATGGCTATTTGTTTGATCCAAAATTTGAAATATACATTCTTTTCAGTCTAATGAATAATCACAAAAAAATAAAAAATTGGTGAGATGCTTAGATCTAGGCCTATAAGGAGTTTTTCATTTCTATTTTTTTTGGATGGCTTTATTATCATTAGACAAACAATATTATAGAATAAAAAAATGATTTTGAGTTTCTAAAGGCAAAGATCTTGAAATTCACAAAATGAATGGTCTAGATTCATTTTGGAGGGGACTCATTTTGACTATATCTAGGGTCCAAATTGAACTTTTTTTTTGGGGAGATTGATTATTGAGATGAAGAGAGTGTGTGTGCAAAATTTGAGATCATACAAATACCACAAACATGATTTTTTAAAAATGTCGTTGCATTATACTATGATACAACAATTGCTTTAGATCATTGCTGATGATATAATAAATTGTATGTATATTTAATAAAATATTTGGTTGGGTCCTTTTATGACATGTGGGATCATGTCAGTTTGGCACCTTAGGCTTGTTTTCAATTACACATACAAAATTCATATGTTTTGCTTTATGAAGTGTGAGAAAGAAATTGAGTTTGGACAAAAGAAAGGATCTACTACTGTAACAGATTCCTGGCGCATCAAGGAACACCGTTACTTGGTGTCCCTAATTGGTCATTCTCTTTCTTCACCCTAATTAATCATACTTTCTTTGCAAGTCCACTGTACAATGAAGCGGTGGGATTACAAGTGGTTTTTTTTGGGAGTTCAGCAGTAGGAATCAAACTTGAGATGTAGCTTTGGTCCATGTAAGCAGCTAATCACTCATGCCTAGACCCCGTACTTAAGATCGTATGCGGTTGAATTGTGAAGAACTCATATATTACCTATAACATATATGATGTGGAATGTGCCCATAAGTTGCGCCGGGCCATTCATTATGTGAGTTGGGATTACATTGATCACATTTATGCTAGTTGGTGTCGATTCCATCAGCTATGCCCATTATATGAATTGGGGTCTCCAATCCTAATTCGTGTAACCATGAAAAACTATTATTTGAATTTCAAGTTCGGAAAATAGTGCATCTTGTAATACATTATTTAGATCAATTTTCAAGATTTTAAAGTGTTCATTAATCTAATTGATCTACACTATTTTTTAAGCTTTAAATTTTATAAAGGAAAGTATAGAATGAGACCATTTTCTTTTGATACAAGGTAGTTACATTAATCTTGACCATTGGATGTAAAATTGGGTGGATGTAATTATTCTATTGAACAATCTCAAACATCAAAATAAATTTTCTCGAACTTTATGACACATCCAAGCTATCAAATTTCACACTAAATGGTTGTAAGGAATTGTGACTACCTTGCATCAAAGATAAATGGTCTCATTGTATACAATCCGATTTTATAATTAGAGATGAAAATAAATTTCCAAGCTATCATAGAAATTTTTGGTATTCAAACATCTTTGAACACTATTTGAATATGTGCCTTAGTTTGATTCTTTAGGGCCCCGGCCTTATACAAACCGCAACCTTATTTGAATTAAGATCACATCTATTAGATAAATTCTACCAAATTGTACGAATTGAAGTGAATAAATTGTATTACCAAGTCGTATGATTGAAATAAAATGAGAAACTTGTATTAGCAAGGTGTATGATTTTGAATTTATAAGAAAAATGCATACTATTGTCTTTATATTAAGTGAGCATTTGAGAAAGTATTTCATTAGAGAACCAATTCACCAATAAATAATACAATTAATTGAAACATGATATATGATACCAATTTCAAACTATATATGGGTGATACAAACCATCAATGTTGTTAATATACTACAAATGGACTATGATTTAAATCACAAGTTTTTATTTTTTTTAAACCCAAATGCCCAATATGAGGGTTATGTTGTATTTTGACAACGTAATTACATGACACAAATTTTCAGACTTTTAAGGGCACACTTGTTTCTCATGAGAAATATTTTTACGTGAAAGAATTATCTCATGTGGTTAGGTGTGAAACACCAATTAATCCCATGGCATTTTTCACATTAATTGGCAGTTAATTGATGTGAAAATATTCCCACATTTAGCCATATGAGAGAATTTTTTCACATAAAAATATTTATCGAGAAACATTTTCATGCAAAACAAACTTGCCCTAAATGCAAAATATCATGATCTATGAAGCTTTCACTTGTAGGGAAGTGGAAAAAGGGGTTAGATTTTTGCCCCATTTTTTTTTTTGTTGGAGTCAAAGAGCCTTATGAGACTTTATTTAGATTGTGGGACCCTCAAAGCCAACCATTCATGTTACAGTAGGCCCTCTAGCAAGTTAGGGGGCCTTAGAAATTGGAGGTTTTAGAAGGCAGTGATTCGATCTGAGTGTAAGTTGAACCCTGATTTACTTTTTTATAATAAGTGGATGGGGTATTTATTAAGGAAAAGCTTTACATGTGACCTCACCCACATATATATATATATAAACTTTGCTCTTAATCATCATATTTGACTGTATATATGAGATGGCTTCAATCACAATGACACAAGTTGGCACTTGAGCTTTAAATCTTGATTCGATAGCTCATAATGTTATATTTTTAATTTTTATTCTATAAATCATTTTGCTGTGAAATTTGGGCTATGCATGCATCGGGGTGCACTTGATAGAAATAATAAAAAATACAAGAATACCCCCAAAACTTCTAGGGATATTTTTGTTGGCTATTTTTATGATAAATATTTTATTTTATTTTATTTTTGCTAGGTGTGTCTCATATGAAGATGAGACACCCCAAATTTCACTCGACAATGTTTTATTAAAAGAAATAAAAAATCAAACAGTATTTGGTGTAACATAAGCAATCCGAGTCGTCCATTCAACTAAGAAGTGGGTTCACATGTATTTATATGTGGGTGGGGTCACATATAAAGCAGTCCCATTTTTTTTTTTTTTTTTGACAAAATTATAGTGAGATTTGTATGAGGAGCCCCCCTTATACCATAAAAGTAGGGTGTACCTCCAAAATTTGCTTGGAGATGCAGTTTTGGTGTCGGAAATCTTATGATAGCTTGATAATTTATTTTTATCATTAGTTATGGAATTTAAAATTTTTAAAATAACAACATATAAGCATATCTATATATACTTGAAAATCTTGAAATAAACCGTACAAATAACTTGTTACAATATGCATGATTTTGAAGACCTGAAATTTCTTTTTTTCTACATAGATTTTTTTTTTAAAAAAAAAAATGCATCAATTGAAAGGTTCTCCAAGATAAAAAAACTCTCTTTTGGAAGATTTTTAATGTGCACCATATATAAACTTTTTCATCCACCAATTTAAAACACAGCTTACTTTTTAAAAGTGGGCCATCGATCACAAAAATAAGAACATTTTGTAAATATTTTACAAAATGTTTACAAAAGGTTTTAGTGGTCTCAATGTCTATGCGAAAAAGCTTTGATCTGAGTTTTGGCCGTGTAGCAGGTGCCAACGCGGGGTGTCATTTCATAAATTGCTTTCATTCCTTTGTCGCGGCGTTAATCAATAGGTGCAGGGCACTTCACAGGTAAAGCAAAGAAAGGGACGTTTATAGCATGTTCCCGCGAGAGTACATTGTATAATACCGTTTTGGGTGGAACTTACAATCCTCCACTTGACTTCTACATATGATTATTTGAAAATAAAGTATATAATGAAATAAAAAATGATCTATTTTTGATATAAAAAAATCATAATTATTATCAACCATTTTATGTGAAATCAGGTAGAAGTGGGTATCTCTTGAGTTGGTATAAAGCTCGAAATAAAATCGATTGAAGTATTTATTTAAGTGTAATTATGAGTTCTACATCAAAAGTGAATGGTCTTACAATATACAATCATATTTAAAAAGCTTTACATTTTAAGTTTTTATTGTTCAAATTGTCTAAGAAAACCATTTGATGATGATGATGAACGCTTAAATTGTCTTAAAGTAGATAGTCTCCATTCACAGTCTCGCAAATTTTTTTTGGTAGAGTTTGAAAAACTCACCTCCTAAAATTTGAGAATGTTCAACTTTTGTATTGAGCAAGACTGGGAACGATTCTGTACTCTTAAAAAACAATCATGGTGGGGGAGTAGCAAATGAAGGACAAACTCCCGCGGGAGCATGAAGCTCATCGAGAAATTCCAAATGAAAAAGGTTAAGAATAACGTAAACTGCAAAGTGAGCAAAATCAGAGAGCTTGCGAATAGAAGCAAAGAGAAGGGATCCATTCTCGTAATCCGTCCGAGTTTTGAAGGTACGGAGAGCGAGTCAAGGGAAAATCCATCTCTGCAAGTTTCAGAGGCGAGAAGAAAATCAAAGGAAACCAATCTATGATTGTTTTGGATATAAGAAAATTCAAGGGAAAAGGGGTTCCGTTCCGTTATTTCTGGTTAGGAGAGGAGCACCGGCTACTGTAATGGCGGAGAATGGTGGCGTGCATCTCCTTTCCATACCTAATGCTAACGGCGCTGATGGAGATGACGAGAGAGATGAAGAAGAAGAAGAGGAGGAGGAAGAGGAGGAGGAGGAAGAAGATGAGCCGAGGCTTAAATACCAGAGGTTGGGGGGGAGTATCCCATCTCTGTTATCGAGTGATGCGGCATCCTCCATTGCCATCTCTGAGCGTATGATCGCCCTCGGCACACACGATGGGACGGTGCATATACTTGACTATCAGGGCAACCAGGTTTTCTTCAATTCCTCTCCTCTCCTCTCCCATTGATTTCTTTGTATTTTCAATCCTTTATATCTGTCAATTGAAAGAAATAAGTGATTCCAGAGCAACTGGGGTCGTCTTTCTATCTCTGCCTTTGTAATTATCAGCACGATTATCTCTTGATATCTGCATCATCATTGAAGAGGCTTGCCAATTTCTTGAATGGTGTGTAGCTGCCTGCTTTTGTTGGGGTTGGATGATGATTTTGTAAAAATCTCTAGTTTTTGTGTGCATAAATCGAGCGATTGGTTTGAGAGAAGGCAATAATGCGGCTGTTTAGCTGTGGTTGATTTTCCCTATCTTATTTGTTCGACTTGTTACATGGCTTGGGGCTCTGTACTCAATTCCATCACTGAACTCCTGAACTCCTGAAAGTGTTGTAGATAACTGATAACCTCCCAATATATCTAGTGTCCCTTTGTTTAAAGAAAAAGGAAAAAAAGAGAACGCAGGACTGCGAGGTCCTTAATGTCAGCAGTTCCATTTTTTTATGTGGATATAGAAGTGGTGGATATTGTTGGTATTGGCCGAATCATGGTATGTTTGGGTTCACCTATTTTGAACCATCCTGCTATTTATTTTAGTGGCATGCCCTCCAGTGTCTATTGATGATGAAACGAATTGTATCTAATTTAACTGGTGGTTTAAAACAAGGACTAAGGCTCGGACTCACTAGGGTCCAGAGCCTAAGTCATCGTGTCATGCCGGACCAAGACTGGCAAAAAGATTCAAAACAAGGAGAAATTGATATGAGTCTCTGGTTTTGTGCTTAGGACTCGCCTAAGTCTCTGGCACAGCTGACTCGGGCAAGTCCCAAGTCAGCTCAGCGATTTTTGACGCACCGAGTTGAACATTCTGGTGCTAAACTTCTTCTCTAGTTGGCATAACTTTGTCTATTCTGTATTGTGTGTAGCTGATATGCTTGTGGTGTTCCTCTGTCTTCAATATCTTGCAATCCATTAAGTGATGCTCATCCTATCGTAAGAATTTGGCATTCAAACAATATGCATCAGCCTAATGGCAACATTACCTATGAAAAAAATAAAGCTTCTGCCTGGTTATTCTTATACTAGGATGAGCAGGAAGAGGGAGAGGGGCTCACCTTGATGAACACGAAATCAGCTAATTGAATCAGTGTTTTAAAACAAGGACTTAGGTTGGACTTGCTAGGGTTCTGAACGTGAGTAGGTCAGAGTCTGCTGGAGACGTGGCTGTGTCCAATAAAAAAATATTGGGGCTAGCCAGACTCAGGCTGCTTCACATGGTTTGCTTCTGGATTTGTTTGTCCAAGTCCAGACTCAATATATTGGACACCTTCAAGTAGGACTCACAGAGTTTTCCCATATTGACTTGAACAAATATGCTATAATTTGTAGTTCAGCTTTTTGGACCACTCTTTCTTGTTTTGTCATCTGGTTGAGAGAAACCTTTTTAGTTATTTTTGATACTTTAAGGTAATCATGGCTTATGAGAAAAATTGATACCAAAATATAATGGCTGAGGTCTAGGATGGACCAGAGGGACTCTTCCATGCTTTTTAACAGGCCGATGCCTAGGTGAGATGAGTAAAAGACAGAGAGGCAAGAGAGAAATCTTGAATTTGGCTTTAGTTGCAGCTGACCCCACTGTGGTTTATTTCCCGAATAATGGCACCACTCTTAGACGCTCTACCAGACACGTCTCCACCCCACCCTACTCCATGTCAATCTTGTCTTGGAATATTAGGAGTTTGGGTCACCCCAACAAACATAATGCAGTACGAGATCTCTGCCTTACGTTGCGCCCAACTATCTTGGCGCTTACTGAAACTAAACTTCCCTTCCCTTCTCTTCTCTTCAACAAGTGCACCAAATTTGGGGGCGCAAGCCCTGCCAATGGGAAGCTTTCCCGGCAGTGGGGGCTTCAGGAGCGATTTGGGTCATGTGGGACCCAATTGGCCACTCTCTCATCTTTGCCTATACAAAAGTCTTCTCCGTCAAGGTGGCCCTTGCTAGGGTCTCAGATGGTCTCCAATGGAAGTTGTCTGTGATTTAAGGCCCTAATTCTGAATCTTCAAGACCTCAATTATGGGAAAAAGTGGACCATGTGGCCTCCCTCCCACACCTTGCTTGGTGCTTAGGTGGTGACTTTGTCACCCGTTGGTCCATTGAACGCAATTCCTATTGCACCATTTCCCAAGGGATGCTAGATTCTCCAATTTCATAGCCAGGAATAATCTTTTAGATATTCCTTTGCAAGGTGCTCACTTTACTTAGTCCAATCACTCAACCAACCCCTCTCTTTCCAAACTTGACCGCTTCCTTCTTGGCCTTGATTGGGACTCTGTTTTTCCGGGGTCCCATGCGTTTGCCCTTCCTAAACCTACCTCGGATCACTGCCCCCTCCTCTTGGATACCCACATTGCCTCTAGAGGTCCCAAACCTATTTGCTTCGAAATGTCTTGGATGGAGGAATCGATCCTGAATTCCTTAATCTTGTCCTGGTGGAATTCCTTCTCCCCTATAGTCTTTGATAGGGCTGGTTACAGGCTACAATGCAAACTACAACTCCTTAAACTCTCTCTTAAAGATTGGAATCGCCAGCTACCAGGAAACTTCAACACCCTAAAGTCATCCACTCTCCTCTCTATCAAAAGTATAGATGATGCCAAGGAAGTAAGACCCTTGTTGGACACTGAGAAACTTCAGAGCTCACAATTGAAACTTCAGTACCAAGCACCTAAAAAAAAAGACATTTTTTGGCACCTAAAGTCTAGGATGAAGTGGCTTCAACTTGGGGACCTAAACATGACATATTTTCATGAGATAGCCAACTGCAGTCTGCAGGTGTCGGGATATCAGGATTTCATGCATTAAGATCAGAGAGAGATTTTACAACCAGCCAGCCGAAGTAGAGGACGCTATTCTTTCGTATTTCAGACAACTCTTTTTGCTACCTCTGGCCCTAGACTGAGGATGGCGGACCTTTCCTTTCTTACTGTCCCCTCAATGGCTGGAGTGACCCTTCCCGGAAGAAGAAATCATCTCCACTATCAATAACCTCAGCTCTGATCATGCACTGGGCCTGATGGTTTCCTGGTGGCCCCATTCAAGGCCTTCTGGCCGACTTTTAGACATAACTTTTTTTCTCTCTTTGAAGAATTCTATTTGAGGGGCAGTATCTACAAAACTATGAATGCCACTTCATCACCCTTGCACCCAGAGTAGAAAGGGATGAGGAGCTGAAGGACTACGACCCTATTAGTCTTATTAACTCTTCTTATAAGATTTTATCCAAGGCCCTGGCCACCCGCCTCAGTGAGGTCTTGTCTTGGGTGATCTCCTCGTCACAAGGGCCCTTTGTCAAGGACCACCAGATTTTGGACGGGTCCTAGTTGCTCATTGCTCATGAATGCATACATTCAAGACACCTCTCCAAATCCCCTGATATTATCATCAAGCCCGATTGGGAGAAAGCTTATGACCATGTCGACTGGGGTTCGGGGAGCGTTGGAGATCTTGGATGAGAGGCTGCTATTCCAACCCCCATTTCTTCATCCTTATAAATAGATCCCTGAAAGGATTCTTTCCTTCCTCTAGGGGTCTCAGACATGGAGACTCCCTGTCCCCCTTTCTGTTTGCCATCGTCGCTAAGGTATTTAGGAGGTCCATTTCCTGCTTGTTCCAGATGGGTTGGTTGAAAGGATTCAAGTGTGGACCTCAGTCCCCTGAGGTCACCCACTTGCAATATGTAGATGACACTCTTGTCTTCTGTGGAGCCTCCCATCAGGAATTGATGTCCTCCTCCTTTTCCTCATGTGTTTTGAATTGGCCATGGAGTTCAAGGTCAACCTATCCAAATCTAAGATGATTGGGGTGGCCTTAGACCTCCAAACTACTCAACAGTTTGCGAATTCCTGGGGATGCCAAGTAGAAACCCTCCCTTCCACATATTTGGGCCTGCCCCTCAGTGTGGGCAAACCGAAGGAGAGACAATGGTCCCATATTATAGACAAAGTAGATCGGAGACTGGTAGGGTGGAAGGGAAGATACCTCTAACAGGTAGGAAGGACCACCCTCATAAAGGCTACACTATCCAACATCCCAGTGTACCAAATGTCATTATTTTGTATGCCAGCAGCTGTGAAGCAAAGTCTCGAGCAACTCATGAAGCATTTCCTATGGTCCAAAGATGTTACCAGCCGAAAGTTCCACATTATCTCTTGGGTGAACGTGTGCGAGCCTAAAAGACTTGGTGGCCTCAGTGTACGGGATTTGAGCAAGCATAACATAGCCCTACTTGGAAAGTGTTGGTGGCACCTTACTACCCTTGAGAACCAGTTATGGATCTAGGTCATAGGCCAAAAATATCGCCTCAACCAGTCCGACTGGGTGCCGCACTGTAGAGCAAATAGTAGGGCCTCAGGGGCTTGGAAATCCATCTCTCCTCCTGGTCTTTGTTCAAAAAACGTTTTTTGATTCCACCCCAGGGAAGGGCGATGAGTTAAATTCTGGTCGGATGTTCGGATCGAGCACACCCCCTTAAAAGACTTCTTCCCATCCCTTTTTAGCCTCACCCTAAATCAGTCAGCTAGTGTGGTCGATGAAATGGTAGTTTCTGGATCCTCTCGAAACTGGAATCCCTCATTTTGTAGGTCTCTTACAGACCTGGAAATGATGGATTTCATCCATCTGTCCTCCATTCTCCATTCTACTTTCATTGCTATCCAGGAACCTGACTACATCCTTTGGTGCCTTTCACCCAAAGGGACCTTCTTGGTCTCATTCGTTTTCCATAAACTTCTTCAACCACCCACCTTTCCTGTCACGCCCCTAGAATTTACAATACTGATATTCCTGAGATGTGACTGTCAAAACATATATACATCTCTTTTTAGGACAAATTTACAATGGTGAATTCTTACAAAGTAACAAAAGAAAGTTTAAGCACAACTACAATATCTTCCAGAGTTGATCCTGACGAGCACTCAAAATGAAACGCAGTTATCCTGAAAAAAAGTGTTTACCATAATTTGATGAGTTTGGCTGCTCAGTAAGTGATCTTCATAATCTTAAAAATAATCATGGTTGAAAGATATCAATACTTTAAAAAAGAAAATCTATTAACAGAAATGCAGTAACAGTTTCACTTTCAAAATGCATAATTAAGTATAATCCGAATAATTGAAATGCATATACCATTTTAACGGCAGTGCATAATTCAAAAGATTTCACAAATTACCCTACTGACGTCCCAAATAGGTCACCTATATACCCCATCAGCATCCTGATGGGTCCACTTAATCCCTATCGGTGTCCCAGATAGGTCCACTTAATCCCTGTAGGTCCACTTATACCTCACCGGCGTACTGGATGAGTCCACTTAATCCCTAGCGGCGTACCGGATAAGTCCACTTATACCTCACCGGCGAAGCGGATGAGTCCACTTGCATACTTAAAGTATTTCTAAATCTCTTTAAACATTCGAAAGCAGCAATATCATGTACTCAACATATCACTGAAATTATTAATATAACTTTCACTGAAACCATTAATAAGAGTCACTTTCAATAACATTTCAAAAGTAACTAGTCAAATATTTTGGGCTCAAATTTAGAAAGGTAGCAGTTCGTAAAGACATTCTAGCATAATTGCCAATCTAATATGTATAGAAAAATTCTTATAGAAATTCAAGAATACGGAATTATCACAATTTATGGGATGTCAATTCGCAAATAAACATTTCACAGACAATGCTATAGTCAATTGCAAAAATATCAGTTTTCAAATAATAAGGCAGTCATTTGCACATGAAATTTACAATGTCTAAATATTAAAAAACAGTAGAAAGAAATATCACAATTTTACGAAAAGCAGAATATCACATTTATTTCTAATAATTTTACAGTATCTAAAATTTTCTAACAATAGACAAGAAAAATAAGTAAATTTATTTCTAAGAATTTACAGCATTTAAAATTTCTAACATAGATAAAATGTCACAAGTTTATTAAAAAGATTATTTTTCAAAATAATGAGGTCGCTTGCGCATAAAATTTATTGCGCCTAAAATTCATGAAAATAAGCAGAAGTAATTATTTCATTTCATTTTTAAAAAGAACGGATTATTTTTCAAGATAGTGAAGTCACTTACCTAAAATATTTGAGAGGGAGCTTCCGATAAAATTCGGTTAGAGAGAGAAAAAGCTCACTGCGTTTCGACTAGAGAGAGAAAGATCTCAAAAGTTTTCTAGAGTGGGAGTCCTCACCTCTCCGAATTTAAATTTTTAAGACATTATTATACTATTTTATTAAGCTCCACATCATACATGAGGTGTGGCGATAATGTTATACATGAAGCCTTTAAGGCCCACGTCAACTAAAGGACGTGGTAAAGGAAAGGAAAAAGTTAACAAAAGTGGTGATGGTCCCTAAGGACCATAATACTTAAATGGATCATCACACTATAAAGAATTATTTATATATATATATATATATTATTTTTTTTGTTTTTTGAAAGTTTAGGATTGTTACATTCTTCCCCCTTAAAGAAATTTAGTCCTCTAAATTTGTGTACCTGATTACTGAAAAAGATAGGGATATTTTTCTCTGATATCGTCTTTTCGTTCTCAAGTCGACTCCTCTCTTGAATAGTACTGCCATAATATACGGACCAAAGGAATCTCCTTATTGCGCAACACTTATACCCTGCTATCCAGTATCAAAATTGGCTGCTCAATGAAGGATAGGTCCTTCCTGATCGGTGAAGGTTCATATTTCAAGATATGGGATGGGTCGGGCTGATATTTTCGTAGTGATGATACATGGAAGACATTATGGACGTTTGCCAATTCGGGTGGTAAGGCAAGTCTATAAGCGACACCTTCGATTCTTTTCAGGATTTCAAATGGTTTGATGTAACGTGGGCTCAGCTTTCCTTTTTTACCAAATCTCATAATGCCTTTTATTGGTGAGATCTTTAGGAAAACTCGATCACGTTCCTCAAATTCAAGATCTCTCTGTCTGTTATCGGCATAACTCTTTTGTCGATTCTGAGCTGTCCTGAGCCTTTCTCGAATTAATGCTTATCTTATCTGTGGTTACCTGGACAATTTTTGACCCCAAAAGCTTTCTTTCACCAACCTTGTTCCAACAAATGGGTGACCTGCATTTCCTTCTATACAGGGCTTCATATGGTGCCATCTGAATACTGGCTTGAAAGCTATTATTATAAGCAAACTCAATCAGGGGTAAATGGGCATCCCAGCTTTCTGTAAAGTCAATGACACAGGCTCTCAGCTTAACTTCCAAGGTTTGGATGGTCCTCTCCGATTGTCCATCAGTTTGGGGGTGAAAGGCAGTGCTAAAGGTGAGTCTCGTCCCCATGACTGACTGTAGCCTAGCCCAAAATTTAGAAGTAAACCGAGTATCCCTGTCCAATACAATATTGACCGGAACTCTATGCAACCGCACTATTTCCTTAATGTACAACTGGGCCAGTCGATTCAAAGTGTACGTCGTGCGAATCAGCAGAAAATGCTTTGGTCGCCGGTGCACAATGACCCAAATGCTATCATGTCCTGAATTTGTTCTAGGCAAGCCAGAGACAAAATCCATAGAGATGTGCTCCCACTTCCACTCTGGCACGGGTAAAGGCTGTAACAATCCAACGGGCCTTTGATGCTTAGCTTTTACTTGCTGGCATGTTAGGCACTTAGACACAAATAGTGCTACCTCTTTTCTTCATATTATTTCACCAAAAGGTTTTCTTCAGGTCCTGATATATTTTAATATTTTCGGGATGTATCGTATAACGAGAATGATGTGCTTCTTCCAAGATAGCTTTCTTCACACTCTCATCATTTGGGACACAAACCCGACCTTTGAATCTTAGCAAATCCTCACTACATATAGAGAATTCTTCTCTCTTTCCCAGCTTCATCTCTTTTACAATTGTTATAAGTTGAGGGTCTTTCTTTTGTGCCGATCGAATCTGTTGGATTAATTGGGGTTTTGCCTTAATGCTGACAATCATACTTACCACTCCATTAATGGACGGAGTTGGATTCCAATCCACTATTTTCTCTAACAATTTCATTTCTTGGATCATTAGATGAGCTAAGACTCCGTAGATTTTCTACTTAGAGCGTCGGCCACAACATTAGCTTTTCTTGAATGATAATGGATTGTACAATCATAATCTTTTAAGAAATCCATCCATCTTATCTGTCGCATATTTAAATCCTTCTGAGAGAAGAGGTATTTCAAGCTCTTATAATCTGTGTATTTCGAATTGCTCACCATATAGATAATGCCTCCACATTTTCAAAGCGAATACTATTGCAGCCAGCTCCAAGTCATGAATTGGATATTTTTTCTCATATTATTTCAACTGTCTGGATGCATATGCCACTACCTTCCCATATTGCATTAATACACAACCCAAGCTTTTATTTGAAGCATCACTATAAATCACAAATCCCCCACTCCCCTCAAGAATAGTTAAAATAGGTGCTGAAGTTAATCGAACTTTTAGTTCTTAAAAACTCTCCTCACATTCACTTGTCCCTTCAAATTTTGACATTTTTCTGTATCAATCGTGTCAATGGGGTTGCGATTCAAGAAAATCCTTCTACAAATTTTTTGTAATATCCTGTCAATCCTAAAAAACTTCGAACTTCAGTCACATTACTTGGTTGTTTCCAATTAACAACGGCTTTAACCTTTGAAGGATCAACTGATAGATCTTCCTTTGATATGACATGTCCTAAAAATGTCACTTGTTCAAGCCAAAATTCACATTTACTAAGTTTGGCATACAATTTCTTTTCTCTTAATATTTGCAATACCATTCTTACATGCTGCTCATGTTCCTTCTGATTCTTGGAATAAATTAGAATATCATCGATGAATACCACAATAAATTTATCCAAAAAGGGCTTAAAGACCCGATTCATCAAATCCATAAATGCAACTGGTGTATTGGTTGATCCAAAAGGCATGATTAAAAATTCATAATGGTCATACCTTTTTCTGAAAGCTGTCTTGGGAACATCTTCACTTTTAATCTTAAGCTGATGGTATCCAGATCTAAGATCAATTTTTGAAAACACTTGTGATCCTTGTAATTGATCAAATAAATCATCAATTCTAGGTAATGGATACTTATTTTTCATTGTCACTTGGTTCAACTGTCTATAATCGATACACAATCTCATGGTTCCATCTTTCTTTTTAACAAACAATACCAGAGCACCCCAAGGTGACACACTGGGTCTGATAAAACCTTTATCTAATAATTCTTTCAATTGTTGTTTAAGTTCCTTAAGTTCTGCAGTTGCCATTTTGTAAGGTGCATTAGAAATTGGGGCTACCCTTGGCAATAATTCAATAGAGAATTCAATTTCCCTATCAGGCGATAATCCTGACAATTCTTCAGGGAAAACGTCAGGAAATTCTCATATAACCAGAGTGGTATCCAAATTTATCTCTTCTTTCCTATCTTCTTTGATATAGGCAAGAAAGCCTTGACACCCTTTTCGAAGGAGGCGATTAGCTCGAATACAGGAGATTAAATATGATGGGGAGTCTTCTTTAATACCATATAAGTAAAATACTGGTTGATTCGGAATACTAAAGGTAACCACTTTCTTGTAACAATCAATACTTGCATGGTATGCAGAAAGCCAATCCATGCCTAAGATTACATCAAAATCTTGAATTTCTAGGAGTATTAAATCAACCAACAATTCCTCTTCTTCTATCTTCATTACACAGGATTTGTACACTATATTGGTGTCACTTAAATTTCCCATCGGTGTGGCTACCTCTAGAATGTATTCTAATTGTTCTGGTTCTACCTTTAAGTGGCATGCAAAGTGGGGTGACACAAATGAATGAGTAGATCCAGGATCAATCAAGACATGAGCTACTTTTTGGAAGATAATAAGAATACCTTGGATCACTGATTTTGAAGCCTGAGCGTCTTGTTTGGTGATCGCAAATACTCTTCCTTTCATCTGAGGCTTTTGAGCTATCTCTCCCTGTTTTGGAAGCTGTTGCATCTGTAAGCTAGGACATTCTCTAATCTGGTGCCCCAATTTTTCACATTTAAAACAGGTTCCAGTATTCCAATAATAAGGGCTCCATCCATGTTTTTTCCCATATTTTTTACATGGTTCTATTGGGCTTGGAAGTGGCAAGGGCCTTGGCTTCTTGTTTGCCCTTTCAAACTGTTGTCGATTAGATAGTGTGGGTTTAACCTGACTTTTCTGATTTTTCATCTTTTGGTAATTTTCGAAATATTTTTCGACAATTTGGGCTTGATCCACTATTTCAGCATTAGTTCTCAATTTTAAGACTGATATTCTGGTTCTAATAGCTGATCTGAGACCCCTTTAAAATTTTTTCACATTTATTGCCGTCATTGTTAATCATATGTGGTGCAAACCTGGCCAATTCAGTAAACTTGGCCTCGTACTGTGCTACTGTTCGGTTTTTTTGGATTAATTCTAGAAATTCCATTTCTTTTGAGTGCAACCATATTTTCCAAGGCTTTGTGAATTCCTTCCATATTAGCTTCAACTATTCTGGATCTTGACTTCGTCCCAGTACACGCAATAAATGTGATTTTAAGTACATTCTTTTTAAATTTCCTAAGAATTTTAAACCTATTGCTCTGATACCATAATTGTCACGCCCCAAGAATTTACAATACTGATATTCCTGAGATGGGACAGTCAAAACATATATACATCTCTTTTTAGGACAAATTACAATGGCGAATTCTTACAAAGTAGCAAAAGAAAGTTTAAGCACAACTACAATATCTTCCAGAGTTGATCCTGACGAGCACTCAAAGTGAAACAGTTGTTATCCTGAAAAAAAATGCTTACCATAATTTGATGAGTTTGGCTACTCAGTAAGTGATCTTCATAATCCTAAAAATAATAATGTTGAAAGATATCAATATTTTAAATAAGGAGATCTATTAACAGAAATGCATTAACAGTTTCACTTTCAAAATGCATAATTAAGTATAATCCGAATAATTGAAATGCATATAACATTTTAACGGCAGTGCATAATTCAAAGGATTTCATAAATTACCCTACTGGCGTCCTAAGTAGGTCACTTATATACCCCATCAGCATCCTGATGGGTCCACTTAATCCCTATCTGCGTCCCAAATAGGTCCACTTAATCCTTGCAGGTCCACTTATACCTCACCGGCGTACCAGATGAGTCCACTTAATCCCTACCGGCATACTGGATAGGTCCACTTATACCTCACCGGCGAACCAGATGAGTCCACTTGCATACTTAAAGTATTTCTAAATCTCTTTAAACATTCGAAAGCAGCAATATCATGTACTCAACATATCATTGAAATTAAAAATAGGAATTTCACTGAAACCATTAATAAGAGTCACTTTCAATAACATTTCAAAAATAACCAGTCAAATATTTTGGGCTCAAATTTAGAAAGGTAGCAGTTCGTAAAGACATTCTAGCATAATTGCCAATCTAATATGTATAGAAAAACTCTTATAGAAATTCACGAATACGGAATTATCACATTTTATGGGATGTCAATTCGCAAATAAACATTTCACAGACAATGCTATAGGCAATTGCAAAAATATCAGTTGTCATATAATAAGGCAGTCATTTGCACATGAAATTTACAATGTCTAAATATTAAAAAACAGTAGAAAGAAATATCACAATTTTACAAAAAGCAGAAATATCACATTTATTTCTTATAATTTTATAGTATCTAAAATTTTCTAACAATAGACAAGAAAATAAGTAAATTTATTTCTAAGAATTTACAGCATTTAAAATTTCTAACGTAGATAAAATATCACAATTTTATTAAAAAGATTATTTTTCAAAATAATGAGGTCGCTTGCGCATAAAATTTATTGCGCCTAAAATTCATGAAAATAAGCAGAAGTAATTATTTCATTTTATTTTTAAAAAGAACGGATTATTTTTCATGATAATGAAGTCACTTACCTAAAATATTTGAGAGGGAGCTTTCGATAAAAATTCGGCTAGAGAGAGAAAGAGCTCACTGCGTTTCGACTAGAGAGAGAGATCACAAAAGTTTTCTAGGGTGGGAGTCCTAACCTCTCCGAATTTAAATTCTTAAGACATTATTATATTATTTTATTAAGCTCCACCTCATACATGAGGTGTGAGGATAATGTTATACGTGAAGCCTTTAAGGCCCACGTCAACTAAAGGACGTGGTAAAGGAAAGGAAAAAGTTAACAAAAGTGGTGATGGTCACTAAGGACCATAATACTTATATAGACCATCACACTATAAAGAATTATATATATATATATATATATATATATATATATATATATATATATATATATTTGAAAGTTTAGGATTGTTACATTTCCACTTAACCCCTCTTCAATTGCTACCTTGGCCTGGTCATCCATTGTTCCCTTGAGATTCCAATTGTTCAACTGGACTACTCTATTGGAACGAGTGCTCACGGTGGACCAGCTGCAAAGAAGGGGACTGGCCATCCTCACAGATGTGTGATATGCCTGTCGGATGAAGAAAGCAGTGCCCACCTCTTTATCCTTTGCCCTTTAGCCCAAGAATCTGTCGGTTGCTATCCTTTGGCTATTCAATTGGCAGTGGGTTATGCCCCAGTCAATTGCCTCTCTATTTCAATCCCTTTATCCCTTCCCTTGGCCCAAATCTGGGATCATCTTATGGAAGGCCATGGGTGCGTCGACTCTCTTGGTCATTTGGACTTAGAGAAACAATAGAATCTTCCAAGGGGAAAGACTATCAACAATAGAATCTTCCAAGGGGAAAGACTATCGCTGAGATATCTATTTGACATGATTAAATCTTTGGTGAATTTTTGGCCAGTCAATCACAAAAGGTCCAAGGGATACTCCTAATCGACTTTTCTCCAAGACTGGCAGGCAATGCTCTATTCCACACCACCCCGGGTCCCTCGTCCTTGCTTATGGAGAACCCCAAACCTGGGACAAAGCAAATTAAATTTTGTCGGTTGCTCCCTTGGCAATCCTGGTACTGCAGGCATTGGGGGAATTTTTAGAGACCATGGAGGTCACTCCCTCCTCTCTTTTTCAAAGAGCGGAGGCCCTAGCTGTGCTCGAGGGTCTCAGGTTGTTCAATACACAGTGGGGTTCATCCTTAATTTATTGAGGGTGATTCCAAGAACGTGACCCGTTAGGCCTCGGCTGCATCGCCCTGTCCCAGGTCGCTTATCAATATTTTTGACGAAATTGCGCATATTTGCAGGGATATGGTTGTCTCATGGAGGCATATCTGGTATGAGGCCAACTCATAGGCTGACATCCTTGCTAAAGAAGGAGCTTCTAGCGGTTTATTTTGACTCCTAGCACAAGGGATTTTTTTGCATCTTGTGTCACCTTAATCTCCTTGGCCTTTTTGGTACAGGGACACCGAGTTGTGGGTAACCTTTATACTTTTTGTACAGCTCCTGCTCTGTGGGTAGCCGGTTTTTTGTAAAGAGCTCCCTACTTGTGAGAAAGCCTTTTTTTTGGATTCTTGTTAGTATCTTTACCTTTAATAGAATTCAACAGTTAACAGTTCCAAAAAAGATATAACGGCTGAGGAGTTAGTGTTACAATGTCAAACAAAAAATGTAGAAGGGAATTTACATGGGGTTTATGTTTAGGTTCCATTGTTCTTTCTGGAGTAATCATGAACCTAGAAATCAAAGTTTCAGTATCAAATCTGGAACAAAGGGAATCATAATATTTAGCAATAATAAAGAAAAATAGAATACATAAATACCTCTACTGTAGAATCTCCATTTAAGTTAACATAAAATTAGATATACTGTTTGCCCTGGGGTTTGGGGGGTTGAAGATCTGAGCTCAGTTTTTTACTCTTGTCACTTCTGTGAATTTGGACACTTGAAACATTAATTGGAGCGAACCAATGAATTCTTTATTTTTTGGTGTCACTTGACAGTCTTCTGCTGAAGTGTTATATTTGCTGTCCTTTTGTACAGGTTAAGGAATTCTCTGCTCACACAGCTACAGTAAATGACCTAAGCTTTGATATGGAAGGTGAATATGTTGGAAGCTGTTCAGATGATGGCTATGTTGTTGTAAGCAGCCTTTTCACTGATGAAAGACTGAAGTTTGAGTATCATCGACCTGTTAAGGCCATTGCTCTTGATCCTGACTACACGAGAAAATCTTCACGGAGATTTGTAGCAGGTGGCTTAGCAGGTCAGCTAATTCTCAACTCGAAGAAATGGCTGGGCTATCGTGACCAGGTTTGTCTCCCAGTTGACTTAGTTATCGGTGAATCATGACAATCAGATGACCTTCTTAAACACACGTCTCTTACAGGTTTTACACTCTGGTGAGGGTCCTATACATACAGTGAAGTGGAGGACAACTCTTATCGCTTGGGCTAATGATGCGGGTGTGAAGGTTTTTGACATGGAAAATGATCAACGAATTACTTTTATAGAGAGGCCACAAGGCAGCCCACGCCCTGAGCTCTTACTTCCTCATTTGGTGTGGCAGGTCAGTGAGTAAAGATACGTATTATACTTTGGACTTTCTACTGCATGCTGATCCTCTTCTTCATCTAATAAATCAGGATGACACCCTCTTGGTTATTGGCTGGGGAACATGTGTAAAAATTGCTGCTATCAGAACGAAGGCATATGGAGCGCCTAATGGAATGCCAAAGCAAGATTTACATTTGCCATGTTCAAGGCATGTGGATATTGTTGCTTCTTTCCAGACCAGCTATTTTATTTCAGGAATTGCACCTTATGGTGATGCCTTGGTTATTCTAGCTTATATTCCCGCAGAAGAGGGTTCGGAGAAAGAGGTTAGCAGTACTGTACCTTCTCGCCAGGTAACTTCATGTTCTTTTGATAGACATGTTATTGGTCAATTTATTAGTGGGCGCAACAATTTTATTTTCATTTTGTCGGAACTCAGTAAGAATTTTCTCCTTTGTCACTTCTCTCCATAAAGAGTCAATAGGTTGCTGGGGATGTGAAACATATCACGCTTTGACTTGTAGATGAGCAGGAAAGGAGCTTTGATTTTCTTCATATCAATGGATTTTGATGGCATGACTAGGCTTTGTTTGCTTGCAGAGTCCATTCCCCATCCATACACTGCTGGAGCAGCCCTTGTTTGTGAAAAAAGTAAATTACAAAAGAAAAGACCTCAAAGTCGAGGTCTTTTCTTTTGCATTGTAAAAATATGGGCTGGGGGCAGCATTTTCAAATTCCAGCCTATTTAGAGATTGCTGGCAAATGGTGCTGTGTTGATCCCCAACACTTCTTTAAATCACAGGGCTATTGCACTTATACTCTTCCTAGATACAGCCTTAATGTTTGAAGTCATTTACTATTACTATTAAGACAGTTATACTTCACAATGACTGTTGACAGCTGTGACACAAGTTATTTATACCAAATTTCTTTTGGCTCTTTCAGAGGCTATGTGTAATTATAGTTCAGTCACTGGTATTACAGTATTGGGAATTATACAATTGACTAGTGTTTAATTTAACTTATTTGACGGTTTCAAAGTTGGTTGATCCCTATTATGAATGAACACAAAATATTAATTAATTTTAAATATTTGAGACGAATGTCAAGGACTTGTTTAGAAATCCTGCACAAGTGAAAATTAGAAAAATTGGTGGCCAGTTGTTATCAAGGTACCAATTTTGTTGTTGATGTTGTCTTATCTGCACAGTGTAAGCTTGGTTATTGATGGTGTACTTATACTGGTTTAAGGATTTTGCTTGAGCATGTCATTCAACAAATGTTCATTTATTACTTCTTTGTTAATCATCAAAAGCAAAAAAAATTAGAAATTAAAGATTTGGAAGAATATGAAAATGATTGTGTGATTGTTATTCCAAAAAAAAAAAAAAAAACAAAATGGATTTTAGTGATTGTTAACAGGAAGATGTATATTTCATTAACATTTTGAGGATGGAGTAACATTGCTTCCCAGTAACGTAGAATCTGATGTTTATTTCTAAATTATTAACCATTAAATTTTGTGTTCAGAGTGATCCCATGGTGATCTCAACAGTGAAAAAAAAAGAAAAAACGGGAGAGATTATGATTGAAAAGAACATACAAATCTGTTGACGATGGTAAATGATTCCCAATATAAAATGCCTGAAAGACAACATAAACACAAAAAGCTCTGAGATGGTTCAAAAACCTCTATTTACTTTCTTTCAGTTCTCTTCCACCACGTGATTTTTTTCTTTACTTCCTTCCCTAATGAACTTCTTCTCTGTTGTTCTCCTATGCCAAACTGAATACCTGAAGATTTTCTTTTCATCCTCTTTTAGTGTTCCATGGAGATCTTCACTAGGTTAGTGCACGTGGTAAACTAGCATTAAAGTTATGGTCATCTTTATTACTCTTGGTTTGTTTTGCCTTGAAAGCACAATATTATATTTTCTCAAAGAATCTTAGTCCCTTGATTGTTATTTGGTGTTTTTAATAGCTTTTATGGACCTGAAATGGTTATTTGGCTCTTATATGCATTGTGGTTGGATTCATGTAGCCAACCCCAAATCATTGGGATGAGTCTTGGATGATGATGATGATGTTGATGCATTGTGATTGGATGTCATCTGCATCCTGGGACACCCAGGTCCACTGGGACTGCCATCCACTCATTAATATTTAAAAATGAGAGCTTTGAGGAGGTTCTATTGCTGAGAGTATGTTCGCCATACAAGTTTGTGGTTTGACTGTAAATTAAATCTGTATATTTCTGATTAGGGTACTGCACAACGGCCTGAAGTAAGGATAGTCACATGGAAGAATGACGAACTTGCAACTGATGCTCTTTCTATTCATGGTTTTGAGCATTATAAAGCAAATGATTATGCCCTTGCCCATGCTCCTTTCACAGGTAATGGATCTTTAAAAATTTGAATTACTAATGTCATTTTGTGGACATACAAGCTTTCTGTTACTCTTTTGTTGATAGTTCTCTAATAATTATTATGATGTAGTGGTAGTTTGTTTACATTTTGGGTGATTGTAGGAAGCAGTTATGCCGGGGGCCAGTGGGCTGCTGGGGATGAACCTTTGTACTACATAGTATCCCCAAAGGATGTTGTTATTGCGAAGACCAGGTATATGACTAAAAGAAACATAAAGATAATGCTGCTGATATCATGATTTGTGCCTTTTGGTTGCGTTTCAAATGAACTGTAGAGGGGTCTTGATTTCTCTCTCTGATATTTTTCTTTACAAGTATGGTCACGCCTTCATTCCTTTATTCAAGTGAGTTTATTGTTAGCTAATTCACATGTTATGGCCTTTAGGTAGACTAATTTATTTATTTCTTTGTGGAGCTTATGACTTGAACAGTAATCTTCGTAGTGGAGATGAAACACTCCATATACCAGGCTAGCGTGATTGATCCCGTACTGTATTGTTAACTCTTGCTTTGTTCGGTCCTGCATAAGTTCCACTTCATTATATTATTTTATTCTATTTTTTGAGAAGTTTTACATTCATTATATTATGTTATTCTATTTTTTTGAGTCTTAAGTGATTGTCGTATACCAATGAAACTGAAGGAAAGTTGGGCGGTCAAGAAACAACATATTTATAGAAGTATAGTTGAGACGAGGATGTTGAGATGAATGAGTGTCAGAAGGATAGAATTCTGAATGAATACATCCAAGGGAACTTAGGGGTGGCTCCACTGGCGATAAGGTGCGGGAAAGTAGACTTAGGTGGTCTGGCCATGTGCAGCGTCGACCTAGAACTACACGGGTTAGGAGGGGCGATTTGGCTTAACTGGAAGGCTTTAAAAGGGCAAGAGGAATGCCCAAAAGGACATGGATTGAAGCAGTGAGAAGAGGTATGTTGACTAATGGCCCGACTAAGGGTATGGCCCTTGATAGAGCAGAAGTGGGCCGACCCCAAATAGTTGGGTTAAGGCTCGGATGATAATGATATTATTTTAGTTTATTTTGGTAAGTGCTTCCCATGACGGCGGAGGAACCAAATGGACCTGCAAGGGGCTAAAAGGTGCTGGTTGTTAACCTAGTTTTGTATTGGTCATTTAAAACCATGTCATTCAATTGGGCAAGAACGATCATTACTAATGTTTAGGAACTTGTCTCGGGCTTGGGATTGGGTTCTTGCCTTAGCTAAATTACTCGGTCGAGTCCAAGTGGACTCACGCGAGTCTTGCGTGAGCTCGAAAATGGCCTTAAGAAAAGCAAAAAAAAAAAAAAGGAAGAAAAAAGAGAGAAAAACCCCCCCAAGAAAGTTAAAAACCAGGGGGGTGTGTGTGTGTGTGTGTGTTGGGGGGAGTGATCCTTTTTAAAATTACATGAGTTCCCGGGTTGTATAACATGCACCCCCATCCCCCCAACCAAAAAAAAAAAAAAAAAAAAGAACCTGGATTGCAGGAAGACACCTAGATGCATACATGATTATGTTTGTAGGTACACGTGCTTACATGCTATTGTTATTTGCTAAGGATGAGAGGCACAGATTGTAGGTAGTCTAATGCATACTTGAAGATGCAACTCAATCGTAAAATCATGTGTGGATGTATATATCTTCACTGCTAAATGTGCATTAATTTGTTACAGCTTTCACTTTTGAGGCAGTAATTGTGGGAGAAAATGTATTTTCTCATAGTCAGAATCTTGTAAGAGTGCACCTCTTGTTGTAAGCTGCCCAAGGTGCGACTCCCTGGTTATATATCATGTTGACAAATATGGGGGTGAGATGAGATGTATATGAGGCTAAGTTGCAAGCCTTTGACCTGCTATGGAAGAGAATCTCAAGGTGCAGCTTTGAGCTGTGATTTCTTTAAGAGGCAAATAATGGTGATGTGTTGTGCATGTTACCTTAGTTGACGTGGTCCACTTTACATGAGACCATTTTGTTGGGCAGTTTTTGGTCCCTAAAGCTCCTATACTGAATCCACTTGAATGATTTGGATGAAACTTTGTTTCCCGCAATTTTGGGCTATAATCGTTGAGTGAATAGTCAAATTTCATTGTTATTATGTTGCGATGTTCTCTTTCTCGGTTTTAGGTGTTGGGTAAAACTCCAAACTGTAGTTTTCATTTTGAGCTCTTTACATGCTATGACCAAAAATTATGGGCTTACGCTTCTACAAGTTGTTCATTACAATAAGACCAGATGAGATTCGGTAGCAGTTCCCCATGTGACAGAGAATGAAGCACTGGGCGGTCATAGAAGAAGCAAGGGAAGTAGTTGATAGAGCGACTAATGGAAAGGTGGTTTGCTGAAACTCACAGCCCCATGCTAGGATAGATGGTGAGACAAACTTTCCTAAACTTGAAAAAAATGGCCAAATGAGGAGGCAGAGGTTAAAAGAGGCATGGCCCTTTCAGAAGACAGGCTCCTTTACAAAGATTGTTTGATGGCTGGCCTCCCCTTCTCCATAAACCATGTTCTTATACTAGGATGAGGAATGATGCTGCACTTGTAAACCATGTTCTTATACTAGGATGAGGAATGATGCTGCACTTGTAAACCATGTTCTTATACTAGGATGAGGAATGATGCTGCACTTGAAGCAACTAAAAAGAAGAATGAGATATTTCTTCGAGTTTTAAGGGTTGTTTGTGGTCAGGGATGCATGACAAGTGGTATGCAACATCTCTCTGAGAGTCGCCCAGAGCTAGTCGAGGTTTCAAGTGTCCCTCTTAACATTGTCAAGGTGGGGCTAGTGGAGGTTTCAAGTGTCCCTCTTAACATTGTCAAGGTGGCACCCAGAGCTATGTCCTTCAATGGTGAAGCTTAAGAAACCTGGGTTCAAGTTGGAAGCATTCCCATTACGCATGAACATATGAGGTATTCTGCAAACTTGCAAAGACCTGTGGCAGCTCATCCAACTCGACTGAGAAACAATAGCAGGAGGGGGTAGGCAGACAATGTGGTTTCTGGTTGTGGTTAAAGAAAAAGGACACTTCCCAAATGAATCATTATGGTGGCTGAGGCCAGGGAGTACCTATTTATATGCTTGGGAGGAGAGATTGAAGAAGGAAAGGAGCACTGCCAGAAAACCTGAGGTGCACTCTAGTGAACACCACAGGCCAATGGACACGATGATAGGTGGCTAGAGCCTGGCACACGACCAAACAGGAGGGGGGTGGGTGGAGGGGTTGAGCAGCTCCTCTGCAACAGCTTGGGGAAGAAGTTATGAGCTGGCAGCTGACTTATCATCGAATAGGTATGCAGCAAAAGGTAATGGATCTGGATGAGGAAGGATTAACACGGTGGACACAGAAAATCAGGGGTTGCAGAATTGAAAAGGGATAAAAATAAATATAACTGGCTCCAGGTCTGCAGGGTGTAAAATTAAATACAAATTCAAATTCAAATTCAAATTTGAATTTGCAAAGGTCAACACGTGTACAGGGAGAGGCTGAAGGTATTAGTAGCCACATGAGGATCTTATACTTCAGCAGATGAGAGGGGGGGTGGGATTATAGATAAGCTAAATGGGGCCAATCCAACAGCTCTAGATCTATTACCAGTTATCAGGAATATCCGATCGATGGGATTACCTCGAAAGGAGGATGACACCCTAATCCTTGTTACAAGTTCAAGCTCAACTTTCAGGATGCCAGATGGGGCACTGAGAGAGTCATGCCACAGTTCCAGTACAAACACATGGCAAAATGTGGAAGATTCCATGACGAGAGTGGATTGGTTGGTTGAGAAAGCAAAACAAAAGCTTAGACAATACCTACAGTGGCTAGCCAGCCAGAAGCATCTAACGTGTGCCTTATGTTGCCTGCCACCTCGTGAGGATGGCATACATCAAATGGAGAATAGCTATCCTCAGCGGTCATCTATGGGATGACCAGATTGTCCCTCTGGGCAGTTCTATTTCAGTGATGACTAAGTTTTCCTATGGGGATATTGTTGACCATCCTTCTCCAACATGGCCACTCCAATTTCTGGTACTAGAAGGGCTCCTTCTCGAAGGGGAAACTGAATAATTGCTTCTGATTCTAATTGTAGTTGATGCTAGAATCCTTAAGACACATTTTCCCCATTCCAGGCATCTCAAGTGGTGAGGCAGACATAGGAGCCATATTTAAAGCTTTGTTCAAAATACAAATATCCAGCAGATGTGTCGAGAAGGCTCCTTCTTTAGGATAACAAGATTGAGAGGCTTAGGTACAATGGTGTTTCACCTATATCTATGCTGACCTTTCATGGAGCCACCCCATTAATGCCTATTGAGGTAACAAGTGAAATTTGGGGGAATTGGCTTGGGAGTGGCATCTTCAGACCAGGGTTCTCCTATGCTACTGATTGGGAAGAGGGGGATTGTTCCTATCCCCAGCCCATTCTGTCCCTTTAGCTTTTTGATGATACACAAAGGTCAGTTACTCCAGAGCAGAGAGCAAATCATTGTGAGGTTTTGCTAACCAAGGTTGATGTGATCATGTCGATATTATTTGTTTAAAGTTCGAAAAAATCCCACTCAAAAGTTTCTCCCTATGCACATGTTAATCTGGCTTTATGGATCCTCTTGAGGTTTTAGGGTGGTTTACATCATCTGATCTATCATGGGCCACTTGGATGTGTTAGAAGCTAGTTCATTGAGTTCCACGTATTAGGTTGTCTTGCACATTGTGTCTATGTGAGTTGCATCTTTGGTTAATTACTGAAAGATTGCTCTTTGGTTTCTCTCCTCTAGGTAACTATTTTGAGATGTTTATTGTTTTGATTTTATTATGGCATTATTCATTTCTTTTCTTGCTCCCTTCCTGGGTTTGAGTATGGGTCCAATGGCCATGACACTTACTAAATGTTTCAAAGTAATGGATAGTGAAGTTATTAAAATTTCGCTATGTATTAGTGATACTCTATATTCTCCAATGACTTTGTTCTAGTCTTCTTTTCTTATGTATGAGAATTGTAATGAAGTCAAATTATCGTTTTCTCTTTTCAGTTTAGTAGCCATCCTCTTTTTTTTTTTTTTTTATAGGTATGTTTTCAAGTTTATTTATTTTTGAATTGATAGGGATGCTGAGGATCATATTTCTTGGCTTCTCCAGCATGGATGGCATGAAAAAGCTTTAGCTGCTGTTGAGGCGGGCCAAGGTCGAACTGAACTTCTTGATGAGGTAACTGGAGCTCCTCTTGCCTTTTCCTTATTACTGTTTATGATTTTAATGTGAGTCTTCATATGTAGGGTATAATCTCTGTAGTTATTCCAAAATTGTTTATTTGCACTTTTTCATTGTCTTTGATTTTTTGGATTGCAATTCATGAATTTGAATTTCTTTTCTTAAAAGAAAGTATAATGTTAAGTACTTTAGAAGAGCAAAACCCACCAGAGTAAAACCTTCTCTACTGGGCCTAGGGCCTAATTGCTTCCTGACATGTGACATGTGTGCTACTTGTACCAGTCCATCCAAGAATGTGCCCCTCCTAGCATTTGCCTTTCAGTTTAACCTTGGCTTCACTCCTCCTGAAAGCCCCTATGATACTTTCCTTGCCTATGACCTTACAAAGGAAGGATTTTGCTCGACAATTACTAAATATTATACCACCCACAACACTTTTAAAAAGAAACATTATAACACCCACAATGTATTCCTCACCGACAATTTCTGAACATTGAATCCTTTTCAATTTGAGTATAATTTTTAATGTATCCTATCATCATCCTCATCTCTTGACTGTATCTTATATTTCTTTAATCACATTAAGATTTGTTTCTGCTCCCCTTTTTGCACATCCTTCTTGTGTTTTTATTTTGCATATTTTACTGTGATTATCTCCAACGTCTATAGCTTTTTATGAGGAAAAGGTGATGGATCTTTAATGCTTATAGGTTTTTTTTTGAGAATATCTTTAATGCTTATAGTTATGAATGATAATAAGTATTTTGGCAATTAGTTAAGCGAAGAAGAGCCAACGTAATTTGTGTGCTTTATTTTTAAAATGATTATGAATCTATGCTCACATTGTAACAGGTGGGATCAAGGTACCTTGACCACTTAATTCTGGAAAGGAAATATGCTGAAGCAGCATCTCTGTGTCCCAAGCTGTTGCGTGGATCTGCTTCAGCATGGGAGAGGTAGAAAATTTTAGTCCATATGTTTGTTGTGTCATATATTATGTTTACTACTACTTAGACTAACTTGAAATCTGTTCTCAGATGGGTTTTTCACTTTGCACATCTTCGCCAGCTTCCTGTGTTGGTGCCATACATGCCGACTGAAAATCCACGACTGCGGGATACTGTCTATGAGGTTTGTGGATTTTTTGGCTGCACAGCATCTATTGTTGTGCCTTACACACTATGAAATGCTTTATGATATGCCATTTTTTATGGCTTTTTATTGGAATAATTTTTTTTTAATCTTTTTCCAGGTTGCTCTTGTCGCTTTAGCTACAAATCCATCTTACCACAAAGAACTTTTATCTACAGTTAAATCTTGGCCACCAGCTATATATTCTGCATTGCCAGTTATTTCTGCTATAGAACCCCAGCTCAATTCTACCTTAGCTACTGACACACTGAAGGAGGTTGGAAGAAATTTCAACATTTGATTCATTTAGTTATTGCATTTCATTTTGATGTGGTATTTGATTTTGGATCTGACGAGGAGCACTTTCCATCACAGGCATTAGCTGAGTTGTATGTCATTGATGGGCAATATGAAAAAGCCCTTGCATTATATGCTGTTGTAAGGATCTCTATCTTTTTTGTGCCTAACCGAAAGGGAACAAAATATATGTTATTCTTTTATGATGCTGGTCCATTATTTGATTGGGTGCAAAGCTTTTTTAAATCGTGAAAAAGATTTTTGTGTCCTTATATTTAACATGGTTTTTTCTCATCTTTTTCAGTTGAGGAAGCCTGAATTGTTTGACTTTATTGAAGATCATAACTTACATGATGCCATCCATGATAAGGTATTTAAGTTTATGTTCATTCTTTGATCTGATCAAAATATAACATGTGGACATGGACTGTGTTTTAATTGTGCGTCATTCCCAATCTTGTGACTGATCAATTTACTTGCCTGTAACCATATATTCATGGAAAATATTATATATGTTAATGATCTTTTTCTCAAGAATATATCAATGAGACATGTTTCAGTTTCCAGGTCACATTTGTTATACACTGCATTTTTTTTTAGTTTTTAATCAGCCACAATTCTCCTTTCCTTATTTGTGGCCAAACTGTTTAAAGGCTGTTTGTATGGAGTGTATATGAAAGGTGGGACTGTTTAACGTCAAAATATTGAAAAAAGAAAAGAAAAGATGGGACTGTTTATGCAAATAGGAAAACATGAATCTCATTTATTTCCAGAAAACAAACAAATATGACTTATTTACCATCAAAGTATGAATTGATATGGGTTTACAACATTCAAAATATGCCTGCTAGAAACAAGATCAATATTAAGTTTACACCCAGACATAAACAGTGCTTTAATCAAGATGAAAATTCTAGAAAATTAGAGAAAATTTGTCTGTATGGTTATCTGTGTGTCTGATTCTGATATGCCTCTCAATCAGAAGAATCCTTAAGATGATGTGTTAGAATCTGCAATGGTTATCCGAAAACTGCCATGATGTATCTGAGGCTGTACTTCAATGGGGTTTAAAAATGGATTTGGGCTGGGAAAGGATTTTGATGCTTAAGTTCTCTACCAAATTTGGCCTAGTAATGAGAATGTTCCTCCTCTTTAAAGGCCAAAGTTTACCTTGTTATGCAGTTTGTAGTTGCCATAATGGGCTCCTGCCTGGGGATGGGGTTGAGGTCGTGGTGGTAACACCACTTGAGCATCAGCTACCGGTCTAGGTCTCCATTCCCACCGATGCATTTGAAAGCCGCTAATTATTTCTAAAAATGGGTAGGGGCCTGTATTCCCAATGATCTACTCAAAATAATGGGCTCTTGCCATAGGTGAGGGACCTCTGCCTTAACAAATTAGTGAAACGAGTTTCCAAAAGATCGGGAATGTGTTCTCAATGGAATGGGAATGTGTTGGGAATGGGATATCACTCTTGGAACGCAGTTCACCTTAGATAGAAGATCCTGTAAACTTTGTTTTTGTGGGAGGGAAGAGTTAAGGAAGTTTATTTGGAACCAATGCCTTGGTAATATGATGGCTAAATGGAAATTACCAGAAAGAAAAACAGGGTAGGTAAAATGGTTTTGCATGAATTTGGTAGACGAAGAAGAACTCCACGTACTCGAGAGTATTGGGATAGGGGTAAGGTTATTAGGTTTACTAGGTTTTTTGGATTTATATAAGGTCATTTATCCTATGTCTAAAACTTTTTCCTTTGCTTTGGAAGCATAAATCAAATTAAGTATTGTTTATAATATTAGTTGAATTTTGGTCTAATAAGGGTGAGGACCTTAAATTTTCCCCTAACCTATTCTAAGCCCGGGTAAAAGAGGTGGGTTCTGTTAGGTAGGCACCCGACGTAAGACTTTGCCACATTTTATTATGAATCCTGAACCTATTGGAGGAATAGGATTCATGTAGCTTACCCAAATAATTGGGATAAGGCTTGGATGATGATGATGATGATGATATAATATTAGTTGAATTTTTGGAGTGTCTTTTGCTTCTTGTACATTTCTTATCCCCTTATCAATAGTTAGCAGATTAAAAAAATATCAGTTGAATTTGGCTAAAACAGCTTAACATAGAAGCTATTGGCTGAAACCTTTGAGAATGCCATGATGTTTTTAGAATGCAGTGAAGAATTCAAACTAAACGGGTAATTTTTGGAAACAATAACTATTAACAAAATAGTGAATCTCTAGGGCTTATCTACAATTATTGTATAATGGGAAAATGACAGGAAGTGTTTTAAAACTCGTTGAGTCTACTTCGGTCTCCTAAGATGACTCGACTCGGAAGCCTGATTAGTTTCAGCGAGTTTCACAAAACTCAGCCAAGTCTCACCAGTATGCTGGACATTTCGGACAGATTTGGATGGATCTTTGCTAATTTGGCAAAGTTGACTCTGTTTTGGCTCCGTTTGGGGCCAGGCAAAGTCCCAAGCTAAGTTTGATTTTAAAAAATTGGCCTGAAATGCCTTTCCTATGTGGAAAGGACTAAGAGGATGACTTTGACCTAACTATAGAAGTGCCCCCATGCATTTAGAACATATGATTACATACTTATTATATACAAAATACGACCCTTCCATTACAAACTTAGCTGATAATTTATCCAAAATTAATGCCTGGTGGTCGTCGTTGTCTTCCCCTTAGCAAATATTTTATTTGAAGGATATGTGAAGGTTAATGTTTATTTGGCTAGGTCGAAACACCTGAATCCTTAACTTGTTCTGTCCAACCTTGAGGCGAGTTCTCGTGATTATGTGATTGCAAAATATAATTCTCAGAAATTTAGGTTACTACAAAACTCTCACCTTTCCTACATTGAAATATTATTATGGTATCATCTCATAATGTGAAATATATTTTTGCTTTATAATCTCCTTGGGCATAATTTCTCATGGAAAATGGTGCATAAAGGTTAATAGAGGATCTCCATGTTGGTACATTGCTGTGATTGCTCTTTGTTACTCCTGTTATTGCAATGTCGTTTTGTGTAGACCAACTACCGTTTCTTAATTTAGCATAACCAACTTGATTTAATCTGTTACCAGTTCATTTATTTACAATGGTTCTACTAATATTTTATGAACTCTTGCTATTGAATAGTGCTCACAATTTCCCAGTTTCACTGGCTTCTTGTTTATGGCTGTTGTCCATTTCTTCAATAGTGTACTTTCTATCATATTTTTGCCCCGATTATTTATTCCCTTGTGAGATGCATTTTCTTCTTTCACCATCATGCTCTTATTTTGGTCTTTTTTGGTACAGGTTTTACACCTAATGGAACTGGACTGTAAAAGAGCAGTTGGCTTATTGATTCAGAACCAGGTCACAATTTCCCCCTCTGAAGTAGTTTCACAACTAATGTCTGGGGGCGAGAGTGACCATAAATATTTCTTGCATTTATATCTACATTCACTTTTTGAAGTGGATCCCAATGCAGGGAAAGAATTCCATGATCTTCAGGTGCTCTATTTTTCACCGTCTTTTTAGTTTGATATTCTGTTCTATAGCATGCTAAAATTTTTCAGCAAGCCAAAAGTTTTCAATGCGTGTGTGTTTTCGTGTAGGCACCAAATTTTTGACACATGCTAGTCTCATTGAGGCTCTCAAAATAAAAGATTAAAGCAAAAAAATTAATGATTTCACACAAAGACGGGGGAAATGAGTCCATAATTTTGGTTCCATTTGATTGATGCTGGATCTAAGCCTTCAAGGATTCAAAATTGACTTTTTTTTTAAATTGTTTTTTTATGAATCAAATATTTGCAAAGTTCTAGCCCATAAAGATCCTCTTGCTATACATCTTCCAAAAAAAAAAAAAAAAAAATCCTCTTGCTAGTTTAGTCAATGGATTTATACTGTGGTATTAGCCACTTTGAAAAATATGGGTTGTTGGACTTCAAAATATGCAAACATGTATATCTAATCTTGGCGATCAAAAAGAGAGAAGCACAAAACAATGTGGGAAAATGAGTCTTACCAATTTTGGTGAATGCAAGCTATCCATTTGGTGAATGGAGATCCAGACTTTCAAGAAATCTTTTTTTTTTGTTTTTTCACTTTCTTATTTTTCACCCAAAAACATTCATCTTGCTATTTTTTTTGTCACTTGGAGATAACTATATATATATATATATATATATATACCATCTTCATAAACTAATGATCAAGTAAGTATGCTCAAAGTTTCTCTAATGGGTGGAACCCTCTGGGCTTGTTTTCATTGTGTCATGTGAGTATTCAGAGGCGTCCGCTTTATAATTTTTCAGTGCCATAGTTGCACCATATGTCCACCTTATGCTCAGATTTATTTGTTTCAATTTAGGTGTCGTTTGAATAGAGTGATTACATAGTTCTGCTTATTGAGTTTATCTAAATACAAATTCTTGATTATTGGATTCATTGGACGAATTTTGTGAACTTGATACAATTTGGTTTGTCGAGATTTTTTTGATCTTTTTCTCTGAGGTCTGTATGTTTGCAGCTAAAACTCTGATATGCATCAGGAATATTAGATTTCATGAAATATGCACTCTTTGTATTTGACAATGCATGACCTCATTGAATTGGTAAGTTCCAGTGGGGTCCAGAATTATTCAGGATTTTGTCATTAATAACAGTAAGCACTTTCTCAAAAGAAAATAACTGCAAGCACCAATGCAACTCACTGCAAAGTGTTGTACAGGGCAATGAAGTGTCTATAAGACCTTGCCTCTCTTTCTCATTGGTCGTTGATTTTCAGTGGAAACTGCAACATCTAGAGAGTTGTCTCTTTTCGTGAATTGTCCGAGGAAAGAGAACACAATCTTATTTCACAAATTTTGTTCAAAAGCAAATTTTGCTGAACTGTATTGAGCTATATTTTTGGTAATGTTAGAGTTAATAACAAAAAGAAGGGATTCAGGAATCAAGGCAATCTGCCATCTGCCTTGACGTTTATACTTACCGTGATATCCCCCCACCCTTGCCCTAGTCAATTGTTTGAGATTTCATTTTTGAAATGACTCGGCTGTGCCTTTTGGGGACTCTCCTGTGTCTCTTCAGGTAGACTCAGATCGGGACACTACTGAGTCCCAGCCCAAGTCCATGTTTTAAACCTTGTTCAGATAACCAGATCAATTTTTGAATATTTAGGGCACTTCCACAGCTCTAACCCGAAGGAAGTCTAAAAAATAAGAATTTTCAAGCTAAAATAGATGGCTCTCAGTTAACCTTTGATATTTATATGCCAAGACGAAATGATGGATTTGTTAATCAGTTGAGCAACACTTGAGGAATAGGATAAATAGAAAGAACTTCTCTGAAAGGACAAGGATAAAAATTCCAAAAGAGAAATAAAAAAAGTTATTGTCAAGATATCTTATTTCTTTTTTTTTAGAATTATTGTCTATATACCCTGTTAAATTTGACCGAATAATCGTTTTAATGAGGGTTTGACGCAAAAAATGTGGCTGCAATTTCCAAGTTCTTTTGAAAGTCACCTTTTGTAGATTATACTGTTTATATGATTTTCAGTATTCCCTCTTAAGTTTGCATGGGTGCTGGGGGTTTTAAGACGATGCACTGTTTACATGATTTTCACGCCCTTGGTAAAGACTTGTCCAAGCTTATTGCAGTTGATGCACATAAATGATTAATCTCACAAATTCGTTACTTGTCCCTACCAATGAGGGGATCCTCTGTGGTTTGGCCCCTTTTGTTGTGTTATTTTCTATTTGGATCACATGCCGATGCTAAGCTACCCAAAAACAAAAACTACCATGGTTCCATGATTACCTTCTGTCACATGGGAGAGGGATTGTATACAGTTGTTTACAATTATCTGGGCCTGACTGTTACTTGGATAACAGCCCATTCATTTTCGAGAATCATCTCTTGCCACATCTCTACTAGTTAATACACTCTACTCTTGCAACCAGAGATCAAAAACTTGGTGAGTCAACTAGGGGCTCATCCAGTCAGCTCACCTCAGGGCCCTGCTGAGCCACGTGGCAGGGGCTGATCCACAGAAAACCGTTCCTGGTTTCCTATCCCTTGCAGCCCTTACTGATCATATTTTTCTCCCGCTCTCCGGCCTAGACAAGATAATCTGGTCGCCCTCTCCCTCAGGGACCTTTTCACTCTCATTTTACTACAAGGTCATTCAAAACGCCGGCAACTCGCTCCAACATACCACATCTACTGCTGCTAAAGCGTGGCAAGCAAAATCCAATTTTTCAGCTGGATTGCTATATCCGAAAGGACCCTCACAATCGATCAGCTACAAAAAAGAGGCCTACAGGTCATTAATCGATGTGCCATGTGCTCCTCAGCAGAAGAGTCCAATGCGCATCTATTTTTGCACTGTGAGATTGCCTCTTCACTTTAGGGCCACTTCCTAAAATTATTCCACTGGCCTTGGGATACGCCCCAATCCATACCCCATCTATTTCGCACATTCCATTCACAACCGTGGCACAAATCAGGGATACTTCTCTGGGGGGTCAACAGTGGGCGCAATTCTCTGGGTTTTGTGGACAGAAAGAAACCCCCAGGACTCGATCAAGACACTAATTGACAAATCCTCGTCTTTCATCATCACTTAGGCAAAAAAAAAAACAAATTTTTTTCACAGTGCTCTTTCTCTGATTTCTACCAAGATTGGGCTGCCCTTCTTCACCTCAATAGCCACCATATTCCTCAATCGTCCCTTTAGAGGCCACCACAAGAAGGCCAAATCAAGCTTAATTTTGATGGTTGCTCTTTCGGTAACCCTGGCTTTGTGGGAATTGGTGACCTTTACCATGATCCAGCCGGCACCACCCTCTTCTCCTTCTCACGTTCTATTGGTCAAGCCAACTTTAACACAGCAGAGGCACAAACCCCACTCAAAGGCCTCAGACGTTTCAGCCCCCTGTGGAACTCCAACCTAGTGATCGAGGGTGATTCTAGGAATGTCATCTCCTGGGCCTCCAGCCTCACCTTGCCCATGGAGATTGGAGCACATTCTTGATGAAATCTTCCACATATCCAGGGTCTTACCATGTTCTGGAGGCACATCTGGAGGGAGGCAAATGCGGCTGCTTACTCCCTTGCTAGGGAGGGTACTTCTTGGTCGGGTGCATCCTAGGGGAATTTTTTTGCCACCTTAGAGATTGCCATTCTACTTATAAGCTCCAAAGTTTCAAGTGTATAGCATCTCTTGAATCCCTTCAGGGGATTGACACTGTTTCTTGCACCCTCGGGGTTTTTATACTTGGAGCCCTTTCTATGGATCCTTTTATTTTTTTACCGATGCACCTCTTCTTTTTAGCAATACAACAGTTAACATTCTCAAAATAAACAAAAAACCCAAAAAAGAAAAGAAAAGAAAAATAAAGACTTGTGAGAGTTTATATATGTTTCCCCAATTATAATAAAACTCGGCTAGTTTTTGATTAAGACTTGTTGAGTCTTGACAACTCGTGACTCTTCAAGTATAGAAAATTACTTTTTTTGGGGGAAAGATTTGAGAAATTATTATACAATTTGGAAACATGTTAGGGTTTTAATCATGAAGATAGGCAAGATCTATATGTTGTAGTGTCTCCACCATGATGTTTACCTACATTTTTTCAGTTGCTGTCGATCACATATTTTGTGAAAACTTTTGTTCTCTTTTCGCACATAATTTCACTAACTTCTAATGCTGCAATATGCAATTTCCTTTGGTTTTTTGGCATCCTTTAGTCCTTACAAACTGTATGATTCTATACACTTAAGTGTCTTGTTTGGATTGTTGGACCTTTCATATGTTGCAGATTTTTACAATTTTGTTATCCAATTAAGTATTACCTTTTTAACTTACCCCTAATTGAACCTAACTTGCATCTGTACCTGATCTAAATAATTTTAAAATTTGACTAATTTTAAGAATAACTGCTCATATATCCATTAATATTTATAATTATTTTTGAATTTTTTTTTAATAACCAATGGACTGGATTATCTCCAATACTGGCTAAAACTCAACTCTATGATATTTTCATGTTATTTATGTTTTATATTTTTTAAATTTTTTTGTCTCTTTAATTTTACTATCCTGTTTTTCAATGTCTTAAGCTTTTGGCAGAACTATAAGTCTGCTTCTAGTCCATCAAAGTTTAGTGACTCCAACTGCCAAGCCGGGTCCAGTTTTAAGACTCAGCTTGCAACCTTTAATATTTTTTGAAATTGTATACTTACCATTTGAGTCCTTTTTTTTTAATGTATAGGCATAGTTATTACCACAAGGGATCCTATGCTATTTGGAAACTGAACCAGTGGGAATACGCTCATGCTCATTTTACTTCTATATGTGATGGTTGAATGAATTATGAGCATAGTCCAAAAAGTCGGCCGCACACCTGCCTGGGTGGGGGTTGGGAGGCCTCACCGCCTCGCACTTGGCCCATGTGACTTAGAGCGGGGCGGTGACCCTATGGCCGACTATTCGCCTAGGGCACTATTTGGGCAGGTGCCTGCCCAGAGCCCCTTATGGTGAGGGTGAAAATCGCCCTTGTAAAAGAGCAAAAAATGTATTTTCCCCCTTTAAAAGGTTGAAATGGAATGTGGGTGGCATTCTTTCTCCTCCCTCCACCCCTGTGAAAAAAGAAAAAGAAAAAGGGGGAACTCTTTGTTCCCCAAAAACTACTTTTTAGCTCAAAATCAAATTTTTTTTTTTTTAAAGCATGAGTTTGAACTTGAATTTGAAGTTTTCCATTTCTTGCAAAATCAAAAGGCATTCGACCCGGGATTTTTTGGGAATTAAAGTGGTTGCAAAAGGTAGCTTTTGACAACCGAAAGTGACCGATTAAAGCCTACTTTGATTATTTTTCGAGAGGTTAGTAAGTTTAATTGTTTATGTTTAGGGTTTATTATTTTTGTGAGTATTGTGTTATGTTATGATTTTTTTTTCATTTTCTTGTTTTTATTTTTGAAGTTTGGGCTTCATGAGTAGTTTTTTTTAAGCATTTGCTCTTTTTTTATAATCAATGTATTTTTGGCTATGTTTCTAATTTATAGTGCAAATTTGACAATTCATAAAATATTTTTGACTATGTTTGTCTTTGTTTCTAATTTGTAATGCAAATTTGAAAATATTACTTTATGTTGAGCTATGTTTCTAATTTTTATTGTAAAATTGAAAATTTTTAATATGTCCCCTGTCCTTCTCTCTCTCTCTCTCTCTCTTCTTTTACACAGTGACTGCCCAGGTGGTTGGGACCCCGACCTCCTGGGCAGTTGCCCTCATCTTCTTGAAAATTAATTATCAGTGCTTGTAAGACCAGCTCTGGATAAACATATCCAATAAAAAATAGCTCCCAGAATGTATAAACAAAGCAAATCAACAAAATTTCCTAGAAAATGGGGTTTTGGTAATTGTTTTTTAATTAGCAACCATTTTATAGATTGTGGAAGTATAAGAATAGAGATGTATACATCACAGGAAAGGGAAAGAACAAGAGAAAACTTGGAAAGGGCAACGAGATCCATTGGGAATAAAAAGAAAGTGTAGAGGGGTCGTGGGCCTAGCTTCGGGTCCATCATGTATATGTAAAGATGTATTCCCTCTTTGGCCAGGGCATCTAGGAAATCATTTCCTCATCTATAAACATCACTTAGAAGTATGCTAACTGGAGTCCCACAATACAAGAATCTTACCCACATGGTCTATTGATGCTAAGGATAGGATGGTGGTCTTGAACCCTACGAATGATTAAAGAGTTACCTACCACGACAAACATGAGATGAAAATGAAACCTTATAGAGTGTCAGCACCATCACGTTTTAGTAGTGGACTTGTCCTTTTCATATTTGGGCACTAGTTTGGGAACCATGTGCCCTGTGTAATTATAAAGTCTTTGGAGTATTTTCTCAGGGTTTGGTGTATATGATTTGAAATCTTTTAAGAAAAACAACATGGGTGGGAAAAATTAAGGGTCAATCCACACTTGGCATCGTACAAACATTGTGTCAGTCTTTCCAGTGACCAAAGCCTAAGGGACAGTTATTTCCAGCTATAACAGTGGAATAACAAAATAAAAATTGTGACTAGATGGGAGGTCCAGCACACA
The DNA here is from genome assembly GCF_054954075.1 of Amborella trichopoda. Taxonomy (NCBI): domain Eukaryota; kingdom Viridiplantae; phylum Streptophyta; class Magnoliopsida; order Amborellales; family Amborellaceae; genus Amborella; species Amborella trichopoda. The sequence goes on from NC_142347.1 coordinate 43,639,844, forward strand.
TTCAAGAGACAAGTCTTTTCCCCTCAGAGGCTTGAAGCTGAGGCTTGTGATTTCAGATCCTTCTTTCGAGAGATGCTACTGTGTTTGCTTTTGAAACTTTGACTCTGCCTCTCAAGTTTGAAATGTGTTTTGAGGCATATCCTCCTTGCACTTTGGACAACACTGATATCGGCTGTAAGCATTAATCTTTGACAACTTTGATAGTTGCAACTATTCCAGTGAACTTATCGAGCTTGCATCCAATATAGCAAATGGCTGTGTTTAGATGTTCATTAAATTTAGAGTATGTTCCCAAGTGTGGTATGGTTGGTATATGTCCTGATAATTTGGTACATAGGATACATATTGGAGTCAAGTCTTTGAACTTCAATTTGAAAATTGAAATAAACTTACAATCAAAATTCATAAATTTTTGTAAATGTTTCTGTCACGACCTAATGACTTGAAAGTAGAAAAGTATTGCTTGTGATTGTATCCAGCATGCATCTTAGTCTATGAGGAATATGTAAACAATCTTGGTACTCAGATTCATGCTTGTTACATTTTAAGCATGTCCAACATTCTCATATGTTACTGCTTTGGTTTGTTTATGTGTGTGGTACAGGTTGAACTATATGCAAAGTACGAGCCACGATTGTTGCTTCCTTTTCTTCGCAGTAGTCAGCACTATTTACTTGACAAGGTTTGTAAGATACTAAATACTTCTTAAGTGAAGTTCTATAAATGATGGTGTATCGTTTCATCAATCTGCTGAATGTTTTGACCAGGCATTGGAAATCTGTGTAAGCAGAGGCCTAGTGAGGGAGCAAGTCTTCATCCTTGGTAGGATGGGAAACACAAGACAAGCCCTGGCTGTAATCATTAATGAGTTAGAGGATATAGAGGAAGTAAGCTCACTGCAGCCATTCTGTTTGCCTTTCTTCATGCTCTACTTCTGTTATGCACTTAGCAATCATTCATGCTTGATGTATGTGAGCTATGAACTTTGCTAAACTGTCTTCTGCAATTGCATAGGCTATAGAATTTGTTGCCTTGCAACATGATGAGGAACTTTGGGAAGAGCTGATTCAACAAAGTCTTCGCAAGCCTCAAATGGTATGAAAGATAGCGTGCAAATATTTCTAATTATATTCATGAATTTAGCAATCTAATTTTTTAGTATTTCTTTTGATGGGATACAGGTTGGAGTACTGTTGGAGCACACCGTTGGTAATCTGGATCCGCTATATATTGTAAATTTAGTACCAAAGGGTTTGCCAATACCGAGGTCAGTAATCATGTTTCTTATCTATGGGTACTGTGTTTTTAATGGAACTGTTTTTGTCTCTTTAGTGCCACAGTTCCCTTTTCCTCACTGTCTTATTTTATGATGTCATTTGATAATTTATTGGAATTTCCATAGTTTGAGCTTGGAGGGAAATCCAATTTTGTTATGAATTTTCCAAGTTTGATGTAGAGAAGGTGCTTTAATAACATTGTGGGACTGTTGAGAATAAAATGTTAGGTTGCTTAGCTAGTGATATACACCTCATTCTATTAGTACGGTGTTAACTACATTTACAGAAAAAAAAGGATTGCTTAATTAGTGAACATGTTTCAGTGCCCCATGAGTGTCAAATATGCATAATGGGAAAACTCTTTGTTGCCCCTGTGAGCTCTTCAATGACAGGTTCCTACATTATAATGCCTTTTACCCTGATATCTATGAGATGGTTTTACTCTTTTTGCTCTTTTGGATATTTTATGGAACTTTGCTTTGGATGCAACTGGTTTCCGAAGTACAACGCACTGCGTGCTGTAAAATAATACTTTTTTGTTTTGACATGGTATTTGACGGAATCTTTTTAAGTAAATGAAGTCTGTTTTGGCAATGGTAGTGATATTTATTTTGAGGTTCCCCTTGAAGCATGTGCCTCATCTGTATTTCATTTTTATTTACCTGGACTGCATGCCTTGCATGTGGCAGGAACGCCTCTTAGTGAAGTTTCTCCATGAGTTACTGGCCTTATTTAATACAAAAATCTACAAATTTATTTTTTTTCCTTTTTTTTTTTGGTAAAAAATAAACCTTGGAGAAAGCATTCAAGAAAAAATAAAAAACCTTTTGATCCACAAAAATCTTCTTCTATAAGCTAACTGGCTTGTACCTACTGTATATGCTGTGCCTCTAAACACATAGCTCGAGGGATTTGTTTAGGCTGAAAACACATCTTTAATTCGGAAAAACAAACAATTTCAAAAGAAATTGATTTTGAGTCCTTGAGGGTTTAGATCCACCATCCACCAAATGGTTGGCCATCTTTCGCAGAAAAGGCGAACTCACTCCCCATTATGTTTGTGCAGATTCTTTCTTTTTTCTTTCTCGCTTTTTTCACATAGATGATATCTAAGCATGTGAATTTTTCCAACCAACCCCTGCTTTTCAAGGTGGCTTATACTACAATATAAACCCGTTCGCTTATATAATCTTTTTCCTTGAGAAATACTTCTGCAACTGGTGAACACCTAAGACATGTAGTTGATGATGGTCCATGTGACGACAAGGAACATGCAGGATGACCTCTCTGTAAATGCATGTGCATGCATATGACTATGTCATGCTCTGAAAATGTAATGTAAACCCTAGTTGTCAAGTCTCTGTATGTGAGTGTACGCATGCGTGCGAATGAATGCGCACAAGTAAGCTTCAATTTTTGTGCTGCTCATATAATGGTTGGGTCATTTTCTCTTCATATCCTGACAAAACCCGTTTCACTTTTGAATGCACAAATGTTCCAAGTCATTAAAGTTAGACAGCTTTTTGTTGTTTCATGCACTAAAAAGGAACATGCACAGTTCTCTCTCTCAACTTGTACTGTGTGTGTTTATAGCATCCACTTATATGTGTGCTCACATACCCATCCCATGTTCTGAACACGTAGACGTGTAACCCATAGTCATCTAGCTCTCTCTCTCTCTCTCTCTGCACACACAAGATCATCCTTTGTGCTTCTCATTTAACGATTGCCTCACTCACCTTCACCTGTGACTTTTGTGTCCTGACAGTTCCATTCACTTTTGCATGCATAAATGTGCCATGCTGTTGAATTTAGATTGCTTCTTGTTTCTTGACATTTTCATGCATTTCATTCAGGCTCAGAGACCGTCTTGTCAAAATCATCACTGATTACCGGACAGAAACTTCTCTGAGGCATGGATGCAATGATATCCTCAAGGTGCAGTATCCTATGGCACTTCTCTCCATTCTTATTTCATGATCTGCTCTCATGAGTGAGAAATGGTTGTAATTCTGTTTCTTTCTTGGCTTCATTGTTCTGTGAAATGAATGGTAGGCCGACTGCGTTAATCTTTTGATTAAATACTACAACGAAGCTCGGCATGCTGTCTATATTGGCACCAGAGAAGACCATGTTTTTCATAATTCAGAGAGGGAGAGGGACACACATTTGATTATTGGGAAGACAGAGACTAGCAACAGGACAACAGAAACGAAATCTAAAACAAGAGGTGGTGGAAGGTGTTGCATGTGTTTCGATCCTTTCTCCATTCAGAATGTATCAATCGTTGTTTTCTTTTGTTCCCATGCTTATCACATTACCTGCCTCACTGGCTCGCCTGATTCTCTAACTGCGGGGACCGGAAGAGCTGTTTTGGTTTCGCTTCAAGATTCGGATTCAGAGGGTGGTGATGATTTCGAGTCTGGCGTGCGTTGTATCCTTTGTACTACAGCAGCAACAGCTTCTTTATAGGTACAGTGGCATTGTATTTTGTGGGCTTCGGTGGCTGTCTTTGGTTTTTTCAGTTTTCTGCGTTGTGTGCGCCTTTTTTCATTCTTTGACGCCATTTTCTGGTTTTGGCATGTAGCATATCCCTTTGTGTTTGATAGTCTCTCCCTCTCCTTCCAAGTCACCTGCCCCAATTTATTTCTTCGATGGCTTTTTTGCATTTTAATCATGCGGGATTAGGGGGATTTGATTTGAGATGAGGGAGATAAGCTTAATATATCTTAGTGTTGATTGTATGATCGTGGCTATGGGATAATAAGGTGCTCCTTACAATATCTTTGTAAATTACTGACAATGGAAGATGTAGCCTATTCATTATCCTTGAGGGGAAGTTTGAAAAGGTGGATCATGTAATATTTATTCAAAGGAAATTGCTTGAGTAGGTAGACTTCAACAAACTATTTTGTCAGAAATATTGAATTTTCCGAAATAGTGAATTTTCAGAAACTATTGAATTTCACAGGAGCTGAAATTGTGGAAAATTGTTTTGGCGCTTGTGTGGGGTGTGGGCACTTTGCTCGTATGATGGGGTGTTAAGGCTGCAGGGCATTGGACATAGGTGAATTTGGATAATTATTAATCAATGGAAAAACACCATGAAACCATTTACCTTTCAAACAAGGAGTTTGAGATATTAGATGTTAAATCAGGTTGCCACAGATACTGTACGTATACATTTACCTTTCAAACAAGGAGTTTGAGATATTAGATGTTAAATCAGGTTGCCACATACTGTACGTATAGCTGTCCAATTTGGCATCTAATAAATCTAATAACTATGATTGTTATTTGTACCGTATAATGTCTCAATTGGTTGTACAGTTACAAATGGGTGATTTTTCGCCATGTTGGCAAGACAAATATGGGATTGGTTCTTTAAAACCTGGGGATTTCCAATTCGGATTGCCGATTTGGATACAGAATCGGTTGGGACAAAATCAGTTCTGGATTAGTATGGATCCGGCTCAGATTCCACTTAAAACGCCAACGTACTGCCCCCCCCTTCCCCCACCAAAAATCAAAATCCCCACGTCAGAAACTTCTTATCTTTCTATTTTATTTTATTTTATTTCATTTGTTGGTTCAATGATCATAAAAATGGTTTGGATTGTCGTTCTAAGCCGATTCGGATTGGGATCAGGGATGGATGATCCACCCCTTCTATCCGTTCTTATAAAAACTGGTTGTTAAAGAAGTTGGGCAATTAGGAAAGATGCATTTTCTTTGAGAAAAAGAAAATTGCAAACTATCATAAATAAGCATCATAAAACATTTAACTATCAACTCCATTAAAATAAAAATGAAATTTGAAGCTCTTACAAAGCTCCAAACTGATTGGTATAAGGTGTGTTTTCTCGATCAAAGTTCGAGATGGTTGTCGTCATGGATCTGATTTTTACCATACTCAAATTCTCCAACGCCTGGTCGGAGTGGAAACCTGTTTAGGGTAAGGTAAAATTTTCAGATGTACATACACAAGGAGTGTAGCGAGACAAGGCAGAGTATAGAAAGTGGTCATCAGCTTAGCTTGTTCTTAGTTCATTGTACATGGAAAAAATTGAAAATAAAAATAAAAAAATAAATAATTATAATAATAATAATAATAATGATAATAATAATAATGTGAGAACTGCGCAATTTGGCTGGGTTGGATCACCCAGTTGCTTATCAAAATTGGCCGACTTTGTGGGGTACTAGTGATACCCTATACACACAGCTTTTCACAAGTACATAGAGAAGTTTGGCGAGACAAATGCACAAGGCAGAGTATAGAAGGTGGTAATCTGTTCATTCTTATTCCGGTTTCTGACTCAAACTGGATTGATTCCCATCGATAATTGATTTAGACCGGCCGATTCTGATCGAAACCGTGTTTTCAAACACTGGCGGTTACATGGCCATTAGTTGCACAATCATTACTTAGTCCAAAGTATGCTCCAAAAAACTCATGATTACATGGCCATTAATTGCGCCAATTATTGCTGCCCACTAGGGTTTTATTAGTTTGGTCAACTTACACTCACATAGTTTATGACCATTTTTTCTGAAGGGCACATAGCTTAGGACAATTTATAGGCCTATTTTGGGCAGTTATACAGTCTGAACCCAATTGATTGTTAGTGGTCCATCCGATTTGTACATGGTTGTTTGGCTTTGTTGCTTGCAGTCCAGGGCCTCAATGGCCTAATCCGATTTGTACCATGGGGCCATCTTTTTGTACTGTATTGCCAAAGGTCTCGTACCAAGGGTCTTTGCTGCTATCCTGTTCAGGTCATGTGTGCTTGGTTGTTGTGGCCCAGCAACACAAAGATGTGATATCTTGAAACTAGGCAAGCCCCCTCATATAAGTTCTCGGCTCAAAACACTTCTGACTGGTAGATTGTTAGCCCAAACCAACACAAGTCCATTTAGGACTAGCAGGTATTTCCGATTTATTATTTGGTCATGGGAGGTTCTGCATTTCTTTCATATCTTGCAATATGATGCTGAGAAGGGGGTTTGCCAAGCCTTACCACCTTAAGTCTGAGACTCTTGTCAGATACTTGTCCTGGCCCAAGGTCCTCATAAGTCAAGGTTTAGCCCAAGGTTTATGTATGCTCGGATGAAGCCTCCTCCGATAGTCCTCGGGTCTGTAATTGCCACCAAGTAACATCTCTTATGCACATGGTCAGGTCCTTTGCTGGCATCATGTGCCCATCGGTTGCGAGGTTTCCTCCGCAGCTGCTACCGTGCCCCATGCCACCTCATGTAACACTTGAGAGGATGGTTGAACTCCAACCTCACCAGTTGTAGTGTGTTTAATAGCTGCAAGGAGTATGATCGCATTTAGGATTCCTTCTCTCTTTAAATTATATATGAATCACATTGAGGGGTTGTTCTGGCGCATTTAGGATTCCTTCTCTCTTTAAATTATATATGAATCACATTGAGGGGTTGTTCTGGTCCCTCACACATACATGTTCACCTTTGCATTTCAAGCAGCTTAAGAACTTCCAGGCATCTTCTTCTCTTGGCCACCTGCTTCTCAAATCTAACCCCATACTCTCAATGTTAGACATTCAAGGCCCATCCTCACCTCTCAGCTCCATCTATCATGAGGGCTATACCATCACCAGAGTTGTAGGCAAGTCTCATACACCTTGCCTCCTTAACTTGGATTGAGCCCAACCTTGCGGCTTGCGGACAAAAATGAATAGACCGGTCCTCGATCTTTATCTTAATATCCAACATGAGAGTGATGCAGACTTCTACTGAATGCTTCGCGAGACACCCAAGTCACATTGCCGAGTAACAACTCATCCTTTGGCTGTTGTTTTAAGGCCCCCCAAGCACTCAACTTGGGCCTTGAAATGTCCTCAACTCACATCCATTACCAAAATTTGGTATCTATGTAGTGCATGGAACATATGCCAACATAATCTGCCTCATGGGTATGTGCAACCTCAAACACCTTTGATTCCCTTACGCCTTCCAACACCTTGGGCTCCTGAATTCTCATGCTTTGAGAGTCTAGACTACAGGTGGGATTGCATAAATCCTTGTAGGACCAAAAAACCTGGCTAGAAGGAGCCAGTTAAATCCTTGAGGTCATCTACAAGACTTATGAGCATCATAGGCACCACATCTCTTCTCCATGTTTGTGTCCAAGGTGGTGATGCTCTACCCCGGGTCACCATCTTGGACACCTTGTGTCATCGCAAGCATTTTATTTACAAGCCATTATATCATGCTTCATCCTATTGAAAAATGAACATGAGGGTGGATGTCAGTTTCGATGGGACTGATGTTCTAATTAATTTTTTTTTCCATCTAATAATTTTGGAGTGAATGATACACTGTGCTTATATTTTTGAAACTGTTAGTCGGATTAAAGAGAACGATGTGCGACAAAGGTATGGGGGGTGCGACCACCACGACCAGCAAAAGCAACAATGTTGATTCTAAACTATGGGAGATTTATAAGACCACATCTAAAAGATCCACTACGGAACATATCTCCATTCCTGTTATCCTACTGTCAAAGAGCCCATCGAGGTACATATTAGGGTCCTAGGTTGATGAAGGCGAAAAATTTGATTGATAAAAGCAAAAAACTTGAAACTTTCTCTGCAACAATGTTAAACTATGGCACATCCTTTGAGGCTTTTCAGAATTGGAACAAAAAGAAATGAAGGTGAATGGTAAACAGTGTATCTCTTGGGAATGTTTGATAGATTTCCCTTGAATAATTAATTTATGCCACACTACTATTTTAACTCAAATATGCCTATGGATTTAAATTAGAAACCTGTGTTTGTTTTCATTTTTAATGTGTAAATTACCCGGTTACTTGATAATTCAAGGCATTTTTATTTGCGATCATTACTAAGGATTCTCATATATCTCTGATATCAACTTCAACCAAAGATTCCTTGGTAGTTTCCAAATGTTGAGTTGTTATGAATTCGTAAAGGAAAAAGTTTATATAAGTGTGAGGCTCTAAACAATCAAATTAGGGTGCATCTCGAAAATTTCACTAGAAGAAGAGGTTGTTTTGATGCCCAAATATCCTGAAATTGATCATCTCGACCTCAAGATGAATGGACATGAGAAAAAAATAGATTTCAAGTTTTGGAAATAATGCATCTTATGATGCATTTTTGAACCGTCAATTTTCAAGATTTTGTTATGCTATTTTGAAGTTTTAAATTTTGTAATTAGAAATGAAAATATATTTTAAAGCTATCACAAAGATTTCTAGTATTGAAACCACATTTCTCAACACTATTTGAAAGTGCGCTTTACTTTGATTGTTTAGAGCCTCGGCCTTATACAAACTGCACCCTTTTGTAAAAGGTGCTTCTTCATACTCTTATGGTAGTCTTATTAGTTATAGTAAGAGGATACAAGCAATTATCAATCAAGGAAGGCCACAAAATGAAGTAGCACAAATAAATGAACAAGGGAAAGGAAAACAAAAGATACACGAAAGTTACAAATGTTTCTTTGACATGCCAAACTATTGCAGAGTCCTTAATAGTTAGTTCCTTGATCATGTTCCTCTTGGGTATCAGGCTCCTCACACATGGAAGAGGTGAAGTAGAAAGGGCCAACAATGTGCTTGATAAGGTCCTTGTAAACAATGGATGGCCACTCGAGGGTCACCCCAGAGTGGCCTCTGCCGAAGTCCGTTGGAACGTTGCAGAGTGGGTCGGGGGATGAAACCAGCCGAACAAGACACCCGACGGTGCTCAAGCTCTTCCCTTTCACATACTCTTTCTTCAATGGGATCTCAAACTCTCCCTGTTCATCAGTCTCATCGCTTGCATAATAAACTGTTCTCTTTTGTTCATCCATGCATGTTACTGCCACCTTGCTGCCTGCATTAGCAGCTCACTGATTGTGAATCTGCTTAACATATGCATCCAAACGTACGATACTTGTCGTAAAAAGTGTATCACACACACCCAAGAGATGTAAGTTTTGGTTGAAATTCTATGGGTGGAGGTCATGAAACACAATGTCCCAAGTTCAAATCATGATATAAAATCTCTTATTTTGGTACCGTATTTATCAAATAACTAGAAGCTAGTGTGTTTTGAAATGGGGTTGTACTGTTGCAATCATCAAGGCCTTAACCAGTCGAGCCTAAGTGGAATTGACGAATTATATACATTCAAGGGATCTCATACTACTATACTGTTGCGATACCGTTCAGGCAAATTCATAACTCAAGTGGAATTGATGGACTAGAGCATTTAGTTTTTTCAGATGGAAATTATAAATTTTTTATCCTGTTTGCATATAAGTAGCTCCGGCAACAATCCAATGTTGCAGAGAAAGTTTGCAAGTTTACAGATTTTTAGGAAGTTTGATTGCAGCTGAGAGTTATACTCTCAAATGATCTATTGATGACATCAGACAGTTTGGAAAGAAGTTTTTGTCATGAAAAGTACCATAGTATATAGACCAGTGCTCTAAAACTCTGGCAAAATCACTGGCCCGAGTTACTCAGAATCGGCAAGGTGCCAATGCCAAATAGGAATTGGCCAAACTTGGCCGGTTCCTTCCAACAAAATTAGTATTATAGTACATACTGGACTCGGCCGAGTTTGTATAAACTACTTCGACTCGGCACCCTGCCGAGTCCTCCTAAAACCTGTATTTTGAACATTGATATAGACTCTAAGTAAAGATGTGTATTTCACGCATGTGTTACCAATTTTGGAAAAAGTTTATATAAGGTTGCAACTTTAAAATATAGAAATAAGGATGCACCTCAAAAATCCATCAAAAAATGTTGTTTTAATGTTGAAAAACCCTCTAATTGATCATCTCGATATCAAGATGTATGAATATGAAAAAGAAGAAGAGATTTTGAGTCTCAGAAATAGTGTATCTTGCAACACACTATCTAGACCATCCATTTTCAAGACTTTCATATGTTTATAGATCTACTTGATTTTAACTATTTTTGGAGTTTAAAATTTTATAATTAAATATGAAAATAGATTTTTAGATAATCCTAAGAATTTTTTATACCAAAACTTACATATGATGGTAAAATTTGGAGGTTCGTCTTAATTGGATTGTTTAAAGTTGCAACCTTATAGAAACCACACCCATTATCCTTCTTGAAGTTGGTAGTATGGAATCGTTTTGTTTTGCCAAAAACGAGTACAAGTAGGTTATAACATTTCAATTGGTATAATCGCTCGGTCAATAGCCATGTTACCGAATTGTAATCTCTCTTATCTCTATCAATCCAACAGCCCCAAAACTACAGTTTTCCTCATGACCAATTTAATGCTCCATAATAAGGTCCCAAGTTAATATTAAAAAGCGGCATAACGAGACTCGCCCATGTCCACTCGGTCTCGGGCGAGCTAGTGTACCCCGATTGTGTTTACAAGTCGGGTATATAAAATAAATTTTTAAAAATAAAAATTGTAAGAAATATATATAAGTTGGATATCTTGAGGAGTGTTTTTTTCTGTAACTCATATTTTTATAAATTTTTTGAGCTTTTAAGATGTCCTGTAAATCAATTTTCTTTTTTAATCCATTTTTTCCTATTTTTTTAAGTTTATTTTAACTTTTTAAAGTTAAATTTGAATTTATTTACCTTTACTACTTTTTTATTTTCCAAAATTTTCCTATTTTTTAATGTACCTAATGGATTTTGGTCGATTGGCAAAATAACATGCCTCGGCCAACGGCCCAATCCCTTGTGGACTAATTAAAGGACTTTTAAACGAAGGGAAAAGTTTATATAAGGTTGCAACCTTACCTATATAGCTACGGATGCACCTCAAAAATCTATCGGGAAAGATAATTTTAATGTTGAAAAACCCTTTTGATTGATCATCTCGACATCGAGATGTATGACCATGAAAAATACAAAGATTTTAAGTCTCAAAAATAGTGCATTTTACAACATATTATCTACACCGTCCATTTTCAATATTTTCATATGTTTATAGATCTACTTGATTTTAATCATTTTTTAAAATTTAAAATTTTATAATTAGATATAAAAATAGATATTGAGATAATCCTAAGAACATTTTACATCGAAATTATATACCGTGATAAAATTTGATGGTGCACCTTACCTCTACAGCAACGTTGGTATGTCAACTGCACCCTTAAATGAAAGGGATGAATAAGTGGTGAGAAATGGAAATGTTACCTTTGATAGGTTTGGCTCCATGCACCCACTCGTTCCAACCTTGGGTGCAGTCCTGACATAGAACCTTCCCTCCAACTCTCACCACTCCCCACTCTTCTTCTCCCAACCCACCAACCACCATTACCAACACTGCAAACGCAATACAACCAACTGCTAATCTCTCCATTCTTCAATTCTCTCTCAATTTGGAGTTTGCAGAGGGAATTATATACATATATATATATATACATGCAATGGGGAGTACGTGAGGAAGAGTTATATTAGACGTGCACCCCACTCTTGAGAGGGGATCACCAATTATAAAAAGTCATGTGTATTAATGTTGTCGCAACGTGGTGTCCCATTTTTTCTCTGATAAAATAATATTTACAAGAATCTCATTTCTTCAAGGTTAATAGTTTCATAAGGGCAATACCCACATAGAAACATTGTCCCTACATTACATGTGCATTGAGCAACCCATAGAATTTGAAATCCTCACAACTTATATGTCAGATACTATCCTTAAACTGAATCTATAAAATAAGCAAATTAACTTTAAACACTGTATGATTCCTTATTGGTTATGGGTTGGGAGAAAGCATGCAAATCAAATGAAGACAACCGATCAGTGTCCAAGGTTGGGCTTTTTTACTCATGAATTATCAGCCTTTTTCAAAACTGATGTCTTATAGTAATAAAAAAAGGGGGCAAAAAAAAAAGACTATAAATTACATTTGAGAATATACTTTTAAATTTATTTATTAATCAGGTACAACCTCAAAGAAAAAAAAAGAAAGAATTGTTGAAATTTTTTCAAATTGCTCCTGGTATTGGGAAGGCACATTAATTAAGGTTATTTTGATAACTTTACTCTCAATTATCTTATCATTCGGTTAAGACTTCTTTGAGAGTAAAATTATCAAAGTACCTCTAATTATCCGGATTTTTATCACGGATGTACCTGATTGATATAAAACACCCTCAATTGTAATATGTAATCTTTTGACCCCCCTATTGATATTGTAAAGAGTTTAAACCATTCTCCTAAAAAACATGGAAAGCATAAAGTTGGTGAGAGTGCTGGGATTACTTAAACCCAATTAATTTTTTTTCCCATAAACCTAATATTAAATGGCTAACAAGCAAACCTTTCCATATAAACAAACCACCATGTTTCCCAACAGGTGATCATGTTCTCCGAATCTTTTATTGGAATTTAGAAGCCGAATATTCTTCAAAATTTATTCAAGCGGTTTTACCAAAGAAATTTTTGTTATTTCTCGCATCTTTGTTCCAAATTTGACATCCAATATCTCTCTCTCTCTCTCTCACTCTCTCTCTCTCTCTCCAAATAAAATTGCTAAGGGCGTATGTTTAGATGCACTCATTGTAACTGATAATTTACTATTTCAATAAAATTAATCATGTAACAATGAATTATATATTGTTTGACAATAAATAAATTTACATGCAGTTTTAGATATAAATTTATCTTTTTAAAAAGCTGTTTATACTTCATTCAAAATAATTTGTCACTAATTACATGTTTTGGCCTAAAAATCACAAAAAAAAAGTTAATTAAGTAAATGACATTATATATAATACAAATACTACTAAACCATTAACATATGTTATCGAGAGTATACTATTTTAGATAAAATTAAGCTAAAATATTTCAAGCTCCCATGGGAGCATACTGTCCCTCTATTCTCTCAGGTAAAATCTAAAGTAATTTCAGGATGCTAAATTTTGAGGATGCAACATTGTCTACCCATAGTCTAACATTGTCAAGATTGATCTGAGAGCATCCAATCTTTTGAGTGTGAGATCTTAGAGTTAGAAAACATAAAAGGATGCAATTTCTATTATGCCTTGGCTTCATGGAAACAAAGTAAAAGCCTCACGTCGAGTCCTCGTCTCGAAAGTACTTTAGGTATCAAAAATCTCCATAATGACTCTAAAATCAATTTCCAATATCATCTTTGAAAAAAATAAAATAAATCTTGTAAATCCTTAAACACTTATTTTAAGGCAAAATAAACGGTGTAAATATATACGTTACAATATGCACTACTTTTAAGGCTTGAAATCCTAATCTTTTTTCACTGTCATAATGATTAAGACCGAGATGATCAATTTGAAGGTTTTTTGACACCAGAATTGTAATTTTCGATAAGTTTTCAGACATGGTTTACTTATTTTGATAGGGCTGCAGCACTATCAAAACATTTTCCAACTTAAAATTCACATTCCATTTCAAAAATAATTGTCTAATGATTCTTAGGTGCCTTCCAAAATTTTAGACTCAAAATTTCTCTTAAATATGTTGTTCGCCAGAGGGAGTAGATGGATAGTATATAGATAGTATATGCTCCTGGGATAGTATATGCTCCCACCGGAGCATATTATACACACTCATCCATACACGCCCTAAAAGTACATGCAAGCTCCCCTCAATGCAAGACCATACAAAATTTCATGTTAATGTTTGGTACCTTTGGGTGTTTCATTTAGTGCGTCATTTCATGAATCATTTATCATTCTTCTTTTATAAGCCACTAGTCAATCAAAAATATTTTTGGGTAGGTCAATAAAATATATTTATTATGATCAAACTCAAAATTTGTGCAGCATTTATCATACTTCACATTTTTCTACCATTGCAACATCCCCAACATCCACACTCAAAACACAGTAATCATAAATCTTGCTTGCAAAACATTTTTTTATTTAAATTAATTAATCATATTTTATGAATATTATTTTCATGAATATTATTTTCACAGGAGAGCTCACATCTAAGCCAAAGGCAGGGGGAACTTAGAACTTTACAAAAGTTCTTATCGCTCATGCACATCTTGGCTCATCCTAACCCATGCACAAACATTATTAGCACCACAAATCTACATTATCGTGGATTAAGCCTAATGTTAGAAATAATCAGCTACTTCAGCTTCCCCTCCATTTGGCTTGCATGTTCTCTCTCTCTCTCAAGCCTGCACAATGTCGAAATTCTCCTTTAGGGAGTCACCAAGTTGATTAGAAGGGTCTTCTTTTTCCGACTTCTCTTGCAAAAGCTCAGCATGTTGTTCCAAATACTCCCTACTATTTATCTCCGTTAACCTGCAAGAAATAACAGTCTGTCCATGTCATTGAGGGCAACATTTCAGCAGGAAAAGCATATCGTGCTCCAATGCATACGAGAACCATTAGTAAATTGGGATAAAACTATTCAATCTAATGATGGAAGGTGATGGAGAGTAGGATCCACCAATAGGATGTTCATGTGCATTGTGGCATCCAACTAACCATAGTCAACTGCTATACTATTTCTCTGGACATATCTTTTCAGGATCATCTTGAGCTGTTTTTTGTTTTGTTTTAAGGATCAAAGTAACAATTTAATCATATCAATATACCTGCTGATAGTACGGTCCTTTGCAAACCCTAGTTCATTATCCACACAAAGGTCAAGATCGTCATTTTTCCGTGATCTTGAAGATGTTCTAGGTGCCATCTTCTGGGCATCAGGCACTGTAACAATTCTCTCAAAAAGATCCATTGGAGAACCTTCGGCTGTATATAATAGTCGCGCCTTATTATCATACATCACCTGCAAAATACAAATTAAGTATCATACTCCTCTCTCTCTCTGTCTCTCACTCACTCTCTCTCTCTCTCTCTCTCTCTCCAAATAAATTTCCTTTACAGATCAACTAAATTTATTCACAAGATGTACAAATTTAACAGGGAACTTTGTGCCACTTGTTTGTATCACTATTGATAGTTCTCAAGAATTGTGAATATCGTTTTCTTCTATTATAGATACAGTTTTTCTTCATATATCTACAGAGTTGTCTGGAACCTGAAATCCATAAAACTAAATAGATTAGATATCACTTATGACCCCATCCCATTGGTGAAATCATTTTCAATCATCAACATACCATGAGTAGCTGATCCCAATTAACAGGGCTAAGGCTTGGATGATCAACATGCCATGAGTCTCTTTCATTCCCAAAAAGCACCACAATAACTGAATTCTAATCCTTGCTATTTTGTCATTGGTGACTAGTGTCTATAGAGGGATATCAAAGGTGAGCATTTGGTTTTCTCTGAAGAATGCAATCCTAATCAGCATAGATAAATTTCAAACTAAGTTTTTATGGGATAAGTTCAAATTAGAAGTATAGAACTATATGTTGACATTAAAAAATAATAACTTGACAAGTCACACAGGAAGATCTATTAAGAAGGAAAGAGGCATACATCAACCAAGGTAACAAAGCGATAAGCAGCTGTCCTATTGTGGAGTCCAAATACAGGTACACCTTCCAGAGCCAACGTGTGGAAATGCTCTGCAAGAAAAAAATTCATTTTCAGCGCAGTTGAGAACAAAACACAGGTAGTCATAGACCGAGCACATAAATCCTGTCTTCTCCAATGCTCATCATAATCTAGAAAGTCGCAATGTTTTAAAACGACAGATGTTACTAACTGAACAATCCAAAGTAGTCTGCAGCGCCCAAAGGCCTATCACAAAGGTCTTCAAAAGCAAAATATGCACACCCATTAGCTCCTAAAGGGACCTGAGCAAGAGAAGGAAAACATACATTTTAGAGGCATAAGTTTTGTAGTAAAAATATGACAGAAATTCAATGACATAGCAGCACAAATTATAGAAATCAGTAGTAACCTGTAATTTGCGTCCCATAACGACTTCCACTTCTTTTGGACCTGGCACATGATCTCCTATCAATTCTTCAAATTTTTCCTTAAGAAGTCCAGATTTCTCAAAACCGACAAAGCAGAATCCTTCCCTAGCCTACAGAAGATATCACAATTAAGTATGAACATGAGAACTACAGAAAGAAAAAAAACAAAAGATAGAAGAACATATGAACTTGCTAAAAAGTGAACTTATAAATCTCTCATAGGCAATATGTAACTTCACAAATTTAAACATCTTACTGAAGTCATTTTCCGGTAGTCTGTTGAAGAACCAATTTCATGAACAACACATCTTTCCTGCACCAAGAAAACCAAGTAAGCATCATGCAAGCAAGGTAGGCATATCATTTCATGAAAATGGTTACGTTTAACATGCATACTTGTGTACCCCACATATTCCACAAGTAAACCTCATAAACATGGTTTCACAACTTTGAATTACCTTTAAAGTGAAGATAAAGGGTAGAAAAAGGTCTCTCTGTAAGCCACCTTCATAAAGGTTATCAGGAGCACGATTTGAAGTGGCAACAAGCATCTGCATCCGAAGTCCATTCCAAGTTTTACTTATCAAAAGAAGCAAGTAAAAACTCGACATCATGCAAATCAAGACCAACATAATTGGAAGTCTGTATGGTATTGTCAAATGTAATTGCAAGTAGAATATAGAGAATTAAAAAGAGAGAATAGAAAAAGACAAAATACTCACAACGCCTTTCCTGAAAAGGTGCCCGAAAAGACGATTCAAAATCAAAGCATCAGCCACATCAGTCACCTATTCAAATCCACATTAAATTTCAATAGATCTTTGCAAATACACTGGGAACGCGCTTAAACTACACTGGAGAAAGTCATTATATAGGCATCACATATTCACATCAAAAGAAATCCGAATTTTTCTAATTTTTAACATACCATGAACTCATCAAGACATAATAAAACCGACTCATCTGATATCTCACCAGCAACAACATCAAGTGGATCCTCAACACCTTTATGCTTCTGCATCCATAATACCCAAGATAATCCCAGACTAGTAAGTACTCTTTCAGGAAGCATTCATTTTCACAAAGGTAAGACATATTTGGATTTCATTCATTTCACTTTAAAATGATGCAGATATGTGAATGATCTTACTTGTAGGCGACTGTGAACATTGAGCATGAAGTCATGAAAATGTATTCTCTGTTTCTTCCAGTATTCAGGACTGCAAATGAAAAGAAGAAAGGAAGTTTGAGAAAGAAACCTATAGAAAATGGGGAAACTGATGAATAAACAAATGAACTTGATTCCCTGGAGTTTGAGTAATGAACAAACACAAACTTCACATCCGAATGCAAATTAGGAAAACATGGCCTATTAATACATATCGGACAACGAATGCCCACATAAGGAGAGGAAAAGTAAAACTACAGTCCCAAAACATTCAAATTGAAGATATCTGATGCATCTACACACTATATAAATGTCAGAGAATTTTACCAGTAAAAAAAAGAATCATCCTCGCAATATCATAGTCCACAAGATGTCACCAATCACATTCCACTCAGTAAAATTAAAAAGCCAACCAAATCATCTGGACAACTACTACCCCTAATAGCAAAGAAAAAAACAGCACCAAACCTTTGGCAGTACTTTATGTTCTAATTGTAGCCATATTTATAAGAAATCGTGTCAAGGAAAATGATCATGACTAGGCATAAAACTAGCTTTCCAACACAAAGATCCAAAGGACAGCAAACATATGATACTTTCTGATTCTCCAAAATTAGTCACAATGCACATGTTTCCAATACCAAAACAAGTAAACTATACCGGTGAAGATAGTACTTGAGGAAGAAACAAAAGGGAGAAAACAAATATATTAGTAAACAAAAAAGCTTATATAAGGCAGTAACCTTACTTGTAGGAGTAAGGTTGCAGTAATCTACACTGTCCATTTTAGATGGATGGTGTAGATTAGGCACTATCTTAAGAGACATGCCAGATTTTGACACCATCTTAAACGATGAGTCAAATCTACACTGTCCAATTAAAATGGACGCTGCAACCTTACTTCCACAAGTAAGATTGTAGCCTTAGATAAACTGCACTGATTAGTAAATGCACAGAATTTAACTCAGGAAGGTTTGAGGTTGAATGACTCACTAACAAAGTCTTGAGCAACTTATTTGGTTGCTTTCGTAGATTACAAAAGTAAATCCAACGGCTTACCTGATCCACAGAAAGTATCCAAACAAGATAGAAACTCACATACATCACATATTGCCCACTACTCTAGAACTAAAGCGTGAAAGGAACCCCACACTTTCAATTTAAAATGCACCGATAACTTTCTAAGTCTTTCTCATCTGAAGTAGTCTCTTAAGACGCTTGCCTCTCAATATTACCAGCAACAACAGTCAGAAATTAAATTCCCCTATTTCATGTTATGCCACGTGTATATTAAGTGAGATGAGCTCAGTATAAAAAATGATGAATCTGTTGGTCATTCAGCTAAAACCACATCATGATATTGCACAGTCCTCTTCACCATGGTAATGGCTAAGCATAAAAAAGGAAACAATGGTAGTGCAGAATGTTATTGAAATGAATATAAGCTCTTCTAGGTATTCAGCCATCTTTGCCCAATATAAGAATCTATAACAGAAAATGATTAAATAAGGAAAGCATCAAAACATTTTGTAAGGTAACCATACTTTGAAATATATAAAAATGTTGTGCAGCAGACTCACACTTGATCGTAAAACAAGTCCATCAGCATTGTTTTGCCTGTACCCACTCCACCGTATAAATATAACCCTTTAACAGGGGAAACTGAAGATTGTGGCATGAAACGAGACCAAAACCACCCTCCCCTGCAACTTAAAGAACCCAACAAAATTGATATACAATCCTGAATATGTATAAAGCTCTGACATCAGTCTTCGCTACATATCACCCTACCACCAAAAATCCCCTCATTGGCTTTCATGTTTGGCTTTGTTTCCAAAACTTTCTATACAATAATGACCACATTTCAGTTTCCTTCATCAATTCTCTCCCTCAGAAAAATCCACTCATTCTGGCTTCATTTTTGGTTTTGCTAAAACAAAATTCTAAGACCAAATAGAAAAGAATGCCCCCTGTTGAAGATACGTTCTTTCAAAAAATAAATATGAAAAGGAGAAAGGCAAAAATCACCTTCCAGGTTTCTCAGAAGATGTAACTCGACTGAGCCCACATGTATCAGCGTGTTGTACAAGCTCGTCATAGAGTCTCTGAAGAACTTTGATAGTATTAATCTGACACCCAATTAGCAAAAGCAAATTAGATTTAAGTAAAGAAAGAAAAAAGATACATTAAACTCATGGTGGAAGATTGCATTTATAAGTGGAAATCAGTGTTTTCAGACACGCCTCAGGCCAGGTACAGGGCCCAAAAGCCTCTGAAAAATTAAAACAAATGATAATAAGAAATATTGAAAAATAAAATAAAATAGTAAAAAGTTCAAACGAAACCTAAAACAACCCAAAAAGTCCATACAAGCTTAAGAAAGTACCTAAAATATGCATTTTAAAAAATGATTTATAGTTGGGGACATTTAAAAAAATCCCAAGTAAGAGGGAAATACAAAAAAAGGGGATATAACAAGAAAAACTCCCTAATCTTTAGAAAAAAAAATCAAAATTTAAAATAAAAAATTTATACATCAATTTCATATATTTATATATCTTTAACAATGTTTTCCTATTTTTCTTATCTACCGTAAGTTGTACAGGGGCCTCGGAGTAACTCAGCTTGCCAAGGGGGCGAGTCCGAGTAACTCAGCTAAGTCTGAAAACATCGTTGCAAAGTCAAAAACATTTAACAGTGTATGAACCTGGAAGGCATCACCATCCACGAGATCCCCAGAAGCGATTCTTCTCTCATACTCCATAAGAGGCCCCATTCTCACATCTGGAATCATAAAAGATTTTATGAAGTTCACCCATCAGAATCAATATTATGCATTTATGTTTTTCTTTTGTTTGGGGTGAGAGAGAGAGAGAGAGAGAGAGAGAGAGAGAGAGAGAGAGAGATTGCAAATTGTACCCCCAGATGTATCTTTGGCAACAGATGAGAACAATGTCCTCGAATTCATCAAATACTTCATGCAAAATCCATTATCCATATCAAGATGGAGATTATTAGAGGGCAACATGAAACCAGAACCACTTATCCCTCTAACTAGTGTCCATCTATGATGACTTCTCCTAAGTGAATTCCCCAAAGCATCACCTTGTAGAGCCCTAGATGAATGCCTAGACTGGCTAATTACTCGTAAAATACCCCTCATCTCAGGCTTAGCTCTCCTCAAATACAAAACTTCAAAATCAATTCAAACAGTATGGTTTCTGCAAAAAATGCTGCATAATATACAAAATCATTGTGTTATGCATCAAATCAACACAAAGAAAAGGAAGAATCACATAATTCAATCGCAACAAGGTTCATTCTGAAAGAATAATTCATAGCTTGGCTCGACAGAGACACCAGTATATGAAAAAAAAAAAGAGAAAAAAAACTAAACTGTAGAACTCCATAATTGTCTCAAAATATTCTTAGAATTGAAAAGAGATTGATGCCTTCACAGTAACCCCGGTAATTGAAAAATAGCCCAAAAATAAAAGAAATCCACAAATGTAATAATTGAAAGACAAAGAAGTCAATTATTTAATAAACTTCAAAAATTCTTATCCAGCGGCATAATTAAGCAAGAAAATATGTTTCAGAACCATGAAGACTCTAATATTCGCAAAAAAAAAAACAGAGCACAAGATCCAAAATTTGCTGGTTTTATGTGTGTTGGGTCTCTCAATTATAAAGTTACAGGCTAAACAAGCAAATAAATAATCCAAAAACATAAATTATAAGCTTTCATCCAAAAAAAAATGAAAAACTCAATATTGATTGGAAAAAACTGCAGAATTTCGTACCAAGAATTAAATGAAGAAGGCCAAAAATCCAACAATCAATCAGCCTGGAAAGAAAATCTAACCTTCGAATCAATGGAACCGGATACCCAGAATTCAAAGTAAAAATGTGGGGAAAATTATCGCCAGGGTTCCTGGTCCTCTCTGTAAAACTAAATGGAGGAAATATTATTACATAAAAAAGAGCAAAAGGGTTTGACCCGTCTGTCTCACTCTCTTTCCGTATTAGAGAGCGATAAGAAGTACGAACACATACAATCCAAGAACCCAGGCGTCCCGTTAAGATCCATGTGTGAAAATCGGCGATTTTTTATTTTAACCAAATAATAAAAGAATTGGTGGGCCCAGGGTAAAACTGGAATAAAAACCAGCAGAGGACTTTGTGGTACCGGTGTACTAAAATGTTTATTTAATCGTACATCCAGAGGACTATGAGGCTGTGTAACCGATTATTCCAATTCCGGTATCGGACCATGCTGTTAGTAGCCTAGGAGCAAAGTTAAAGTTGAATGAGGCGATTTCTGTGTCGATAGAGAAAAAAAAACTAGCTGAATCGGGTAAACTCGGGTTCCTTTGACAGGAATCTCCACCCCGTTGGCTTGGGAGATTTTGTGTTGGCTAGATGACTTTTAATCCTCTCGTTTAAAATTTTAGCTGACCAAATCGACTAGAAAACTTAAAAAATGGCTTAAATCAACCTCCCAACTACATTGGTTCTTGCCTATCCATTTGGTGGAAGATTAAACCAAAGGTTTCAAAATATTTCCCTTCTCGAGAATTATTTGATACATATACAAATTTGAATTAGCCATGATCTATGTGGAACCAGTGTTTTAAAATCTGGACCCCACAAGTAATAATTCTCCAATGTGAGAATCAATCAATAAAATAAATAAATAAAATTCAATGTTAAGGAACCAGGCGAATTGGACAAATTGCTTATTTCTCTTATTGGATTGCTTGATTCCCTAATAAAATTTGATGTGGCCCGCCCGAAGCAGACTTGACTTCCAATTGAGAACCGGTCCATTTAAAACTGATTCCTAATGTGGATTAGCAATTTTGGATCCACATCCCTAATTCCCGATCCAACGGAAGGGTTTCTAAACTCTTCTATGGGTGAATTGGGTTTCTAAACTCTTAGTAAAGCAAAATTCTCATGCACACTTTGGCACCGCGGGACTATTATAGTGGTCGGTAAATTTGGACTTTCAAAGTGAGAAACTTGTGGGCTCACCTGAGCAACGCATAGGCGCGTCTATTTTCCGGAAAAAGTTGTATTATCATTATTATATTATTTTAAAGAAAAAAAAGGTGAAATGAAAGAATTTTTGGGCCGTTTGCAAGGGTGCCGTTGTATAGAGCCGATGCTCTAAACCATCAAAGTAGAGCATAACTTCAAATAGTATCGAAAATGTGGTTTCAATATTGAAATTTTTTTTGGTATTTTTAAAATATCTTTTCATATTTAATTATAAAATTTAAAGCTTAAAAACTAGTGTAGATTGAATAGATCTATGAAAACTTGGACCTTTTGAAAATTGACGGTCAAAAAATACATTATAAGAAGTAGTATTTCCAAAACTTGAAAGGTCGATGAGATCAATTTGAGGACATTTGGGCCCCAAAACAACCTCTTTTACTGAAGTTTTTGAAGTAGCCTCTAATTTGATTATTTAGAGCGCCTGTTTTATATAAACTTTTTTGGGTTTATAAAAGGTTTTCTTTTTTAAGAATATAAATGTACGGTTAGGATTAACTAGCCATGTGTAACATCTGACTTTTTAATAAGCACTATCGGGGTTGGCCTTTTTTTGGATATCTTTTTTTTATGGAAGTTATCAACCTTTATTAAGAATTACTGGAAATAAATTACATGAGACGAAAGTCTCAAATAAAAACATGCAAAAAAGAGAAAGAGAGAGAAATTACCAAATCCAGCCCATGAAGAAGCATCCATCTTAACTCCCATGACACCTTCTACTCCCTCTTGCACCATTTAATATATTCAAGGAACCCCCCTCCAAGAGACAAGGATAGGAGCCAAGATTTTTAGAAAAAAAAAGGTTTTAATCCGTAAAGGAAGGCATAAAATTATGCGAAATTAGATGTGGTCTCACCTAGCGGCCTTTCCATTTCAATTCCTAATTATTTCTCCAAACCATGCTAATCCTGGATTCTCAATCAAGCTACCATCAAATTTTAATTTTAAGGCACCTTATATTGGCTGCATCCAATGATTTTTGGGCCTACACTTTATGAAGC
This sequence comes from Amborella trichopoda, assembly GCF_054954075.1. NCBI lineage: Eukaryota > Viridiplantae > Streptophyta > Magnoliopsida > Amborellales > Amborellaceae > Amborella > Amborella trichopoda. Next base: position 43,663,231 of record NC_142347.1, read on the forward strand.
CTATTTTTAGGAAGATTGAGCTCCACTTCCACTTCTGTTATAACCATACCTTCTTTAGATCCCGACACCCAGAATCATATCGTATGAATGATTTTATAAAAAATCCTCTCAAAAAGTAGGACATTCCTTTTGAAGGTTTTTCTATTTCTCTCTTTCCACACTTCCCAAATAATCACCCCTCTAACATTCTCCCAGATTATTTTCCCAATTTGAGGCAAGTGCGACATAGACAGGTTCAGCACTAAGCCTTTGACTGATTCTGGTAAAGCCATCCTTATCGTCATTTTCAAGATAACCAATACCAAATCCTCCATACGAAAGAGCAATGAAAAAATAGAAGAGAGGCAGTTTCATTATCACCTTTGCACATTAGACATACATTTGGAAGTACTTTACCTCTCTTGATAAGATTATATATAGTCAGAACCTTATCTTGGCTGCCGGCCACACAAAGGCCTGAACCTTTTGCGGAATCGATCACAAGGCTTTACATCATAATTTGGAACTTGTGAATTTTTTTCTTTCTTTCTTTGATAAATGCAAAGATCTTATTTATGAAAAATTATTTTTGTCAAGTATTTTCATGTTTAAAATAAATTTCTAAAGGGAACTCCGGGAAATTATGACTCGTTCATTTTAAGGAAAATTATAGATACCCTCATTCTTTACTTTTTGGGCATGCGTCCACACTATTAACCTCAATATTGCAGTTTTTTTGGAAATCAGCCCCAAGTACAAAAGTTGACATTTTTTTTTTTTTTTAAACTAAAATATCATTCTTTGGCTATGTTCCCTACTTTCTCTCTAAGTTGGACTGGCGCATTTTTTGTGTCGGACCGGCTCTATATTCAACTTATGCTGTTCTGGCATATTTTTGTGTCCAACACATTTTTGTTTGCAAACATGAATTAAAATGTGGCCCAAAAAATTTACCTTTATTTACTTGGAAGGTGGTTAATAGTGTAGTATCTAAAGTGTTGGGAGGAGGGAGGATGCCTAAATCGTATAAATTGGGGGGATATCTATTATTTTCCCTTTGATTTACTAAAAAAGATCTGGCCCATTTAATCGAAAGTTTTAGTGCTCTGTTTCGAAATGGGAAATTTGTCAAAATAGATCTAAGATATTTACTATGTAACATTTTAACCATATGTTTTGATTTAGTTTTAAAATGCTCATCAAAATGCGCATGATTTTGAGTTAAAAACTTAAAACAGTAGAAAAAAGGTAAAATGTTAAACAGTTGAAAAGCGAGATATATTTTTTGATAAATTTTTCTTTAGAAACAAATACATGGTTTAGTTTAAACGCAGATCCATTCGTGCACCACGCAAATGGTTAAGTCTAGTCCATTCTGGATTTCCATGAATTTAGGTAAAACGGGAATAAATTTCTGATTTTAAATCCTCGTCTATTTGTAGCTTAAAAAATAATGCAGATTTTGGTAAAAAAATTAAATGATAGCTGACGAAAATTTTGATAACGACTTTTAAAGTCACTTTTATGCTTTTTATAATTCATGATAATGAAATTCGAGATAAGGTACCTATGAAATTGGGGTCTAAAGTCAAAAGAGAAAGGGGATGATATGGGGAAGAAAAACGCATACAAACCTTACCCCACACTAAAAACAAGCACAACTTTTTCATATTCGATGTGAACTATAAAACAAGTAACATTCTCAATATTTGTTAACATATAAACTTAGAGAGCATATTAGCCAATGACCTTTTAAATGATCTGCCCTACTTTATTAGTGGTCTAATCAAGTAATAAATCAGTGTTACCAATGGTGTTCTTATGACATAATCAAAAGTGGCTTTAAGACCCTAATTTGGGATTAACCCACTCAACCTAGGGACCAACCTCAAAGAAAAGGAATCATAGATCATGCACTTAAAAAGTGTCCCATATCCTATGGTTATCCTATTGTCGTACCGAGATTGTTCAATTTTTTGAATAAAATTTTGGAAATATAGAAATAAGACCACTCATTTTTGGTACAAGGGGCTCACAATGACCACTTAATATCGAATTTATGGCTCAGAGCCCACCATCGACAGGGTCCAAAGTCCACAAGAAAGATTTTTGAGACATGTGACTTATCACAAGTTATCAAATTTCATATTTAATAGTTAGAATTGATAATGGCCTCCTTATAAACTATAGGTATGCATACCATTTTTTTACAGGCTACCCCAATAGCCCGTATAAAATCTCCACCGTCCGACAGGGTTGGACGATGGAGATTCCAACGTATCCCTACAATCTCCAACCAAATTGGATGGTGGAGGTTTCATGCAGGCTAACAATCTAGCCTGCATGAAACAATTTATCATAGGTAAATGATTTCACAATATATAATCCCATAAATTTTAAGTGTTTGTTCATTGTTTTCAAAATACTCATCCCGCTATCCTAAATGAATCCAACAATTTAGGATAAAAAATTTCCCCCGAGTAGGTATCTAGCCCAAGGGAGGAAGAATATGGTGTAGAACCGCGGCTGTACACTGTACACGCGCATCAACTTAAATCAAGCAAAGAAAGTACTTGTGTCCTAGAAAAGTAGCTAGGGTTTTTTGAAAGACATCCCATGTGCGTGACTATGATTACAACTCTAAGTTGAGTCTTATATTTATTAAAAACTTTGCACTTGTCTCAATGAACTCTATTAGCCTTTAAATATGAACATGCATTTCTTGTATCTTTTTCCCACTTTTGAGTTTTTAGTGGTCTCCCCCAATGTAACTTGGAGCCTCGATTTCCATGTATTATGCTTCCACAGATTATTTTAACCTAAATAATGGTTGTTTTCTTTTCCTTCCATCATATGGATTGTGATCAGGTACTAAATATTCAATAATTCACAGCCTTGATCATTCCTACCTACCTTTCAGAGATGGCACTAACTTTTGTTTAACATGACTGGCACAAATTTATTAAGTATTTATTGGTCAGGGTTTTGTTTGCACATAATCAAATGCACCTTCTTTCAAAAATTTATTGGGAGTTTTACCTGGGACTAAAAAATTTAAATATCAATAATATGTTGATTACCATGATCATGCCTAAGAACATAGATTTCAGATAAATTTAAATTTTTTTTTATGTTGCATTGTGTTTTTAGTTAATACTTTCACATAGAATTTATTATTATTGATTATTTTGATTCTATTATTTGGAAGGATTTCAATTTTCTATTATTCTTGACTTGATGTCAATATTTATTTTTTTTTGTGGATGTTTAGATGTTTGATAAAAGCATGAGGTTTATATGGGTCACTTGAGTCACATATACACGTGCATTTCCCCTCTAAAACACATTTTAAAGATGGATTTTTCTATCCAAAATTTTAAGGATTTATGAACTAGGCCTAGGTAATCATGAATATGAACAAAAACAAAATTTTAAAATATTTAAATGTGCTTTTTCTGGGGTATTTCTTTTGCACCATCTGTTTGATATTTTCGTTTCGTTAGGTGCACTTTATCCAATATCCATCTTAAAGGTTGATGTTCGTGAGTCGGTGGGCTCATGCTTCCACTGACTCACATCACATCAAGCTTTTCCTTGATAAATTATGTAACTTTTTTCTTCTTTCCATATTAACCAGGGTTTTAACTACCAAACTACTGAGTCGAATTGGTCCGCACCAATCCGAGCCAACTAATCAGGTTTACGAGTGGGCTCCGCTGGACTCAGGCAGAAAAAAAGAGTAAGAAAGCATAAAGACAATAAAACAAGAAAAATGATAATAAGTTTAAAAATATAATAAATAAAGAAAAAAAAAAAAAATATCAAGAATCCAAACTGACTTAAATCCTCAATTTTTTTAATCAAAAAAATTATTTGCTTTTTTATTTGAAAGCAAGTCTGTCATTTTTGGGTTTTCGGTGAAGACAATTCTAGCCCAAAACTGGTGGATTTTTTAATCCACAAAGAAGAACAAAAAAGAAGTTAGCATGTTAGTTTGTGACTTTATCTGCCTTACGTATGTGTTTGTGAATTTCCTTGACTTTATCTGCCTTACGTATGTGTTTGTTGATCTCCTCAATTCTTCATTTATTTTCCATAATTTTCACATTCAAACTTCCCCAGTATGTGTTTGTCGATCTCCTCAATTCTTCATTTATTTTCCATAATTTTCACATTCAAACTTCCCCAAGATTTATGCTTCCACTGGATAATCTTCTCTTTCAACATTTTCAACTTGGTAGTTAATTGATATCCTTCCCAGCTCTCGACTTCAGAATTTTTCTACACATTCTTAACCAAATTCATGAAACCTATATTAGATAAACCACGCCAATTTAAACCGAAAAGGAATAGGCCTAGTAGGGACCCCCTCGGATAGAAATAACAAAGGAACATAATCGAAAGAGATCCTGGGCAGAGCTTTAAGAGATAGGTTTGGAAAACGGTCTAGAAACAATAGGAGACAAGGAATCTATAGAGCCGAGTTAACACTAGAGAATCAAGAGAATTATTTGACCAAGTATACTTAGCCCCCATAGTCTGACCATCCATAGCTCAAATTGTTGAATGAAACTATCAAATAGCATTGGATGATTCATCCGGACACCTAGTGACATTGAAGTCACCCCCAATAATCTAAGGCATAATATAATAACAAGAAATAACACACAAATAATCAAAGAAAAGACCCCTCTCATATGCTCTATTTGGGTCGTACACATTAGTAAGACACCAATGAAAGTTATCCATAAGACCAAAAAAATGTACAGAGACATGTCTTTGGTTTATAAAAAAATCCTGACCATTTCGATGAGTAGGGTCCTAGATAGTCCATAAATACCCAGAGAAACCATTTGCATCATAACCCACAAACTGCATCATCCTCCTACCCCAAATAGGCTAAATTGTGTTTAATGTTGGGCCCTCTATTTTAGTTTCTTGCAAAATTAGGACATCAGGTCTCTCATTTTTGCAGAAAAGAAGACATCATTCTTACGCCAAATGCTATTGAGGCCTTCTAACATTCCAGTGCATAATTTTCATTAAAAAGGATAACCCCTATTGTGTTTGGTGGTTTCGAAGGAACCACCAGACACATGCTCAGAAATAGCCCCCTATGAGTTATGCTACCCTTATCATTCTCATCATAGTTGATGGTGATTGCTTACCAAATTGTGAAACTCCCGCTGAACCTGACCCTTTCTCTTGGCTTTCTTTGATCTACTGCAACCTACCTGAGCCACCACCTCTTTTGCATGAGCTGTTTGTAATTCCTCAGTAATGACATCCAGCAACTCACCATAGTTGATGTTCATAGCATCAAGTACTTGGCCAACCTCTTTTGGATGAATGATCAAAGGCCATTCCTGCACCCCAACATCTTCCCCTTCATCTTGTCCTCCCTCAACGGCCTTGTGCAGATGCCTAATAGAGATAGTCAAAACAGAAAGAAACTCTTGATCTTCTATTCCCACAACCTCTTCATTCGGCCGAGCGACCAGAGATGGCGGCTCCACTCGGTAAACCCTTGGCTCCCATGCCTCATTACCCACAACTTTCACTTCCGCCAAACTCTCATCTTCCTCGTCCTCAACATTGTACACCTTGCCTTCCATTGCTTTTGTGTTTTCTTTCTATAAAACATGTCATATAAAAAAGAATATTGAATGCCTCACAACGCCTAATTGGGGTTAGGAAACAAGCTAAGATAAAATTGATGTATTACCGTTGTAGATCCTCAAGGCTTCCACAGTGTGAGACACAAGCCTCAAGAGAGATTGGGTTCACCCCCAACCATGATGAAAATAATGAATTTCTCAAGCTCAATTTTGTTGAACAATGACAAATGTCTAAATCCGTAAAGGCGCATAGAGACTCACTAACCGATTTTTGTGTACCCTTAGTTACATGTCACAGAAAAAAGAATATCAAAGTCCTCATAATGCCTAACTGAGGTCAGCAAACAAGCTAAGACAAAAATTGATGTATTACAATTGATCTTCAGGCTCCCACCGTGTGAGACACAATCCTCAAGAGAGATTGAATTCACCCCAACTATGATGAAAATAACAAATTGCTCAAGCTGAATTTTGTTGGAGCTGCAAAGAGAAACACAAGATCTGTATGTTTTTGAAATATAACATGAACCAAACAAGGAGAGTCAACATTGGCATACAAGAGTCTTGGTATCAAGGGTCTTTGGCTGAAGTAACAGTCTTGGATGTATTGAAAATCCACAATTTTAATTCAACTGCCTGTATGTTGTTGATCTTATGCATTTCTTAATTTGTTGTGAATAAATTTATTTATTTCTTCCTTTAGTTTCTCCTGATATTTCGCCACTGTGATCTCGAGCTCCCTCTTCAAATCACACATATGGATAATGCAGCTTTATGGAGAAAATACTTAGGCGTTCTTAAGGAGGTTACTGTTAGGCGCCAGGCACCCGCCTAGGCAGTCGGGCGGCCGATTAAGCAGTCGAAAAAGTGATAAAGTCATTTTACCCCATTAAAAGAGGATAAGGATTTTGGGGGTCATTGTTGCCCCAAAAATAATTTTAGTAAACTTTGGAGTGATGAGTAACTTGAAAAAAACTAGATTTGAAGATTTTCATTGAGATCTAATTTTTTTTTCAAAATTCTCAAATGATTACGATATTAAATGATATTCAACCCCAATTTTTTTAGGCTTATAGGGATTGTAAAAGAGGAGATTTGGAATCCCAAATATTTCGGTTTGACCTAAAATCGAGTCTACTTCAAGAACCGTTAGATATTTCAATAGCTTTCATTAGATTTTGTATTTTTTTCCCTTAATGTCTATTGTCTAAAAATGTTATTTTTTACTATTTGTATTTTTTTTTATGTTTTGTAATCTATATTTGATATTTTATTTTCTATTTGGATTATTATTTTATTGGTTAGTTTAACAATTACTTATTTCTTAATTTCTTATTAAATAATTGTATGTGTAATGTATTTTGTCAATTATTCATAAAATATAATTATTTTATTAGATTAATATTTTCTTCATGCTTATTAAATAATTACATGTGTGATATGCTTTTTCGAGTTTTTGTTATATCATTGTAATTTTGATGTGTATGTTTTATCTAGATTTAGTTTTTGGTTTAATAAGAAGCAAATACATTAAGGGGTTGTTTGGATACCTGAAAATATATTGTCTGTGAAATATATTACTGACGTAATACATTATCTGCAAATGGATTGTTACTGTTTGGGTAGTATTTAGATGCAACATGGGAAATACATTGCTACTGTTTGGCTATGTCTGGAAGAAATATGGGAAATGTATTACCAACATTTTACTACCATTTACATATAAACTATTATTTATTTCTTTTTTGTCATAAAGTTCTACTGAAATGCGGAATTAAAGCCATCATCACATCATTTCAAAAATATTTTCTAATAATAACATCATCACCACTCCAAAAATATTTTCTAATAATAATTTGTATCATTATAAAGTCATCATCACCCAATTTCCTACTTATTTTGCATGCCTTTGGCACTTATATGGGATTACATGTATATTAACATGATTAGATTTTGGTTTCAACATGATAAGTCATTGGAATAGCACGTTTTTATTGTGGTAAGCCTTATTTTTATTTATTTTTTTATAGAAGTATGTTTATCTATATAATTTCAAATAAACAATAAATTAATTTATAATATTTTATGGTACAAGTTAAAAAATGGAAAGAAATATGATTAGCCAGCTAGAAAGTTTGGTAATATTGGAGTAGAAAATTTTGAGGTATTGGAGGAGACTAAAGATGTATCTTATTTCAATTGAGCTTTTAGTAATCTCTTATGAGGATTATGTAATGTAAATTTTTTTATTATGATTATGTTGTGTAATTTTTCATTAAAATCCCAAAAGTTCCGATCCCAATATGCTTGATTTCATGACTTGGAACTTTACAAACAAAGAAGGCGAGGCCTCTAGTCGTCCCTCTTTTCAAGGAGACCTCTGCATCAAACTCTGGTAGGCCTGGCCTCTCAGTACTAGCATCAGCAAGCAAACCACCTATCCAATGATGCTCTATTACGAAAGCAAACCACCTATCCAATGATGCTCTATTACGAAATGCCAAATGCAACTCTTGGGCGCCAATCACCTCCAAAAACGCATCGGCAACAATCACCTCAAAAAACCCTAGGAGGTGAAAAACACCATCGGGAAGGTCTCATACAAACCCTAAAAGTCAGGTTCGCTTGCCATCTGTTTTATCTCCATAGAGCTTTTTATTGGGTAGATTATTTGATCAGCGTGACTACTTAAGAGAGAACTAATGTTATGCTAATCCACTGTTATGCTAATAGATAGTAAAACTAGGTAGAGAAATATGATCTTGAAAGAGGCTACATGAAATCTGATCTGCTCTTTAATTTGCTAGGTTTCATCTGCTAGGGTTTTTGGGAGCTGCGAGCTGAGAGAGGAGAGGGCAACATGCGACTAAGAGGGTTTAATTTGCTAGGTTTCATCTGCTAGGGTTTTTGGGAGCTGCGAGCTGAGAGAGGAGAGGGCAACATGCAACCAAGAGGGTTTGTGGGGAGCTGTAACATGAGAGAGGAGAGGCCAAAATGCGAATGGGAGGAGTGTTGGGGAGTTGGAGCTCAATGAGGAGAGCAGAGCATTGTTGTTGTTGTTGTTATTATTATTAATGTGATATCTTGGAATGTTGTAGCAATAAAACTCGAGATATCATATTGTAACACATTATGGTCCTAACCACCTATGTTGTGTACATATTTCTTAGTGGAGCTCGGGTTCATCACAAAAGGCAATCGTGTACTCTCATGCATTGTGGTTAATTTAGAAAGCCAATTGTATGCAAGTGGCCAAGTATCTAATGTGTTAGACTCATATTAGTTGCAACCCTCGTGGAAGTTGCAAGACAAAATCCACAACTTTTATGAGCATGTAAAAAAGTTTTTTTTTTTTTTTTTTTTGATGGTGTGTTATGGAAGCCACCCCTTCCATACTAAAAAGCATGGATGGCCGGCTTCCATATTTTGTAGAAGATGGGGCTTTGGCAGGCCACCACTTCAACAAACAAACATGCCCTAAATTATCGATAGTACATTTCAATCTTTTTACAACAAAGATTGATATTTAGTTAGCACGGAATTATGGACATCAGTTGACACTATTCCATGCTTCTTCACAAATCTATCGAGGAGATATATTTTTTGACTTAAAATTTAATGTGTCAATAAGCTTGAACACCATCATCGTAAACCTGAAAAATATATAAATACTAAATCTTAAAATAGATACTTATAAACTTTGTTTTTATATAATTTTCAGACTATTTATTTGATTCTTTTATAATTATGCTTTTTCTTTTTTTTTTTCAAATTCATGATCGTGGTGGTCGAAATTATTTATAAAATTTCACATCCAAAATCCGTGGTTTAGAAAAAGACTACATGGTAATGTAGGGGCCCCAAAATTTTCTCCACTCGGTAAAGGTTCACATAAAACATTTAGCAAAATACAATAGCATTTGAGGGTGTAATTGACTCCTTTGTTAGCTAATATTGCCCTTTGGGCAATGGACAGCAAAGAATTTAAAAGAAGATATCATTATTAATTTCTAATTAGTAGATCAATCGTTGGTCATGAAGATCCAAAACCTAAGCCGATGGCAACCTCTACTCCAAGGTTGAGTTAAGCTAAATTTTGATGGAAGTTCTAGAAGGAACAGAGAGAAGGTGAGTATTGGTGGTTTAGTAAGAGATGGAAACAATGATACCTTGTTGTCTTTCTCAGGCCTTGTCAACAATATTTAGCCAGTTGAGCTGAGCTAAAGTCAATTATAATGGTGTCACATGTAGTGTAGGAAAAATTGAACTCAAACAGTTAACCGGATATGGGGCCAGAAGCGGTTCAAACGGCCTAACAGGTAAATCGGCTGGTTCAACCGGCCTAATCGGACATGGTCCGGGTGGTTAAAAAATTGTTTCAAAAATAAAATAAAATAAAATACGAACGATATATTTAAAGCATGATTAAAGAAAGCACATCCAAATGAAGTTGAAAATTAATGAAAAAAATAAATTTTAAATAATTGATTTGTACTAAGGGGTATTTTTGAATTTTTTTAAAAAAGATGGAAAAATGTAAAAATAAGTATTAATGGCTGAAACATCTTTGTCGAAATGATAAAAATATTAAAAAGTACATTACAAACAAAATCTCTTATTTTTTGAAATTTTATATAATTTTTTTGAATTTTTTTAAATACCTAGCCAGTTCACTAAAATCGATCGAAACAGTGATTGGTCCGATCTAACCAGGTTTAACCGGGAAGCTAGAATTTGAACCGTCTGATTTCCTACACTGGTCACGGGACAACCGAACCAAAGGCTTGTTGACTTGGAACGAGTTTTCAAGGATGCAAATTGTGTTCTCATGTATTTGTAAATTAAACTGAAGCAATAATCAATACCACATTTCCTATGTTAAATAATAACAGTAATATAAACTCAATAATTTTACATTCAAAGAAATAAAATATCAATAATCTAATATCCAAATAAATAAAATAAATTCAGTAATTTAACATTTAAAAAAACAAAAGAGAAGTTGATCAAAATGCACTTAATAATGAACTATTGAACATTTTGAAAAATTCTTTGATATAAAATTAAAAAACCATCAAAATGCTTGGAATACTTGAAAATCGTAAAAGTATTAAATAGTTGACCAGGCATTTTTGATAAATATCTCAAATTAAAATAAACCAATAAATATATATGGAAAAATATGAATATTATTGCTAAACATGAAGAATTGAGCTATTATTGTTGTTTGGTTCCTTCTTGATCATTATCTGAAATAACAATGTCATCAACATAACTTCGGTCTTGAAAACCGGTACATTAAACAATCAAAGAAAGGTCAACTGAGTACATATATTGTGCTCTGGTAGGAGCATAATGTGCATTTACTCCCTCGGTCAATGTACCTAGTTGTGTTGATTTTTTTTAGTCTAAATTTTTAGAAACCATATAAAAATTACTAAATGTTTATTTTTAAAATAAAATTTGAATTTTGAGTTTTGAGATATTTAACCCATAAAAAATTAGTTGGCCTCTATCCAATTTTAAAACATTATTTTTTCTAATACATAGAGAGTTTATTTCAATTTTTTTGTGTTAGATTATTCTATGGGTTGTAGAGATTACATCCCCAAAATTAGAGATCCGGAAAGTATCCCTAATATGTATTTTGCCTGAGGGAGTAAATTGATAGTATACTCCCAAGGGAATAGGAAATCTTTTGAGAACTTCCAAACATGCTGTAACTCTCGTGATATCCTTGAAAAAAGGTAGAACTCCAAAAATAGCGTAGATCAAGCAAATCCATAAAACTCGAAAATCTTTAAAATAGATTGACTAAATAATATATCACTGGATTTCTGATTTTAAGACTTGAATCCTTTTTTATTTGATATAGACAAAGTTTGAAGTCAACATTATCAATTGGAGGGTTTTTTTTTTTTTAGCATCGCAACAACATTTTGAGATGAATTTTTGGAGTGCGCTTACGCAGGTTAGACATGTCTAAGCCTTAAGTAAACTGTTACTTGAACGAAACCGAAAACTAACGCGTGTGATCCTTTGGGAGGAGTACCTTAGTAAAATACAACTTAGACTTAATCATATAAATGAGATATTTGGCCGATTCAATAAATTTTCTTTTTGAGTAATTCAGTGAGGAAGGGACGCTTTTCCAGTTTTTCAAAAATTAGTTTTTTGAAGGTGTTAGTGGGGTGGTTTCAGTGGGAATGAAAATGACGATGTATCGGTTCAATGATTATGAAGCATTGTTTGACATTTTTCCCTGTAATAGACTTTCCCTCTCAAAATACCACCTCGCAAACAAGCAATGTGTCGCATACATTTCTCATATACAAGTTCATCTGCGCCGTCCATGTTTGAGCAGAGAGCAGACGATAGATTTCTTTGGCTGTAGATTATGTAGGCACGTTTATATAAGGTTGACTAGCTCTATAATCTATCGAAAAACATTGTTTTGATGTTAATAATATCTAATTGATCATCTTGACATCGAGATGCATAGATATGAAGACAAAAAGATATTTTAAATTTAAAAAATGGAAAGATATACAATGAGACCATTTATCTTTAGTATAAGTTGATCACTATTAATCTTGATCATTAAATGTGAAGTTGGGTGGCTGCATTTATTCTATAGACAAAACTCAAAGTTTAAAAGAAATGTTCACATGGGTGGCTGCATTTGTTCTCTCAGATTTCACATCGAATGGGTGCAAGTAATTGTGAGTACTTAAGGTAAATGGTCTCATTGTATATAATTTTTTTGAAAAGGGTGCGGTTTGTATAGAGCATAAGCTCTAAACAATCAAATTAGAGCCTATCTCCAAATTGCGCAAAGAAATGTGGTTTCAATATTGAAAATATTTGTGATAGCTTTAAAATATATTTTCATATCTATTTATGAAGTTCAAAGCTTAAAAAATAGTGTAGATCGACATATGTATGATATCTTAAAAATCTTGAAAATTGACTGTCCAAAAATGCATTACAAAACACATTATTTTCAAAATTTGCAATCCATTTTTTTTCTCATATCCAACCTTGATGTCGAGATAATCAATTTGAAGATATTTAGGTATCAAAACAACTTCTTCTAATGAAATTTATGATATAAGCTCAAATTTGATTGTTTAGAGCCTCGACTCTATATAAACTTTTCCCTTTTGAAAATAATACATCTTACAACACATTATGTGGACGTTCATTTGCAAGATTTTCATTTGTTTAAAGATCCGTTTGATTTGAATAATTTTTAAAACATAAAATTTTGTATTAGAGATAAAAATAAATTCTTGTACCATCTCGTAAATTTCACACTTAAATTGCATTTTGTGACAAAGTTAAAAAGTGCACCGTAATTTGATTGTTTAAGGTTGCAGCCTCGTGTAGAAGACCTCTTCCTTTTGATTGTTGACCACGATAAATATTGTGACCCCAAAAAACACTATGGTGCATATGTTTTAACTTTCTACAGGGGAGAGAGAGAGAGAGAGAGAGAACGAGGGCACTGAAGTAGAGAGAGAGAGAGGGGCAGGTTATCAATGGCGAACCAAGGGGCGAAGAAGCGCAGGGAAGAGAATCAGAAGCACATGGCCAAGCTGCTTCGTCTCATCATAGCGTGCAACGTATGTTCAGATCTCTCTAGTCCTTTTCTCACTCTTTCATATACTCCAATCCTTTCCTTTCTCTCTAATTAATTTCATGGTTTGTCCGGTTTTCTAATTTTTGACTTTGAAATTATCAGCCCCCATGGGACCTCTTGTATTAGTAGGTTGATGGTTCAAGAATTACTATATGATTTTAGTATTTTTCCATTTGAAAAATGGAACGATTTGGATTTCTTGCAGAAATCAAGCATTTAGCTTTGAAAGTCGATCACTTTATTATTATTATTATTTTTTTAATGGGTATAGTTGTTGTAAAATTCCTTTTTGTTATCAAAATTTATTTCTGGTATTTTTTTGTTTTAGAGATTTAGTGAAGACTAGATTGTTTTTTTGACGATTAATTGGACTTATTCATTATCCACGTTAAGGATTTCTGATAATGATCGCTGGAGGTTCTCAATTTTGGGTGATGCTTTGATTAATTGAAGTTTGTATGAGGAAAGTTAACATTAATTTGATAAACAATGGGGTAATTACTGTTGCTTCAAAATCTTTTTTTATTTTTCTGGGTAGTTCAGTGGTAGGAATTGAACTTGAGACTGCTAACCACTCTAAGCCCAAGACCTATTCCTAGTTTTGTTCATGCTTAAGTTTCAGTTGAATGGATTTGTAACATTTATTCACCTATAATGTTATTATTGTTGCATTTTTTAAAACTATCTTCTCTATTAGAACTACTCTAGATTTCGATGATGCTGCAAGGTGCTTTCTTGTGAAATGATTTAGAAGATACCGAAAACAACTTGTATTTCTATCTTGTTTGCAAGCCTATATGTTGCTTTTAAAAGGAGAATTGAGTATTTACTAATAATAATAACAAAAAGGAAAATGGTTATTTTTTTAAGCTGGGTGTTTTGAATTATTCCTTTTGTGTTGGCTGTGTACGTAGTAGTTCTCCAAGTGAACTGTGGAATATGTGGAACTTTACTAGCTGCAACTTATTGTGGTTGCTACTACTATTCTTGGTGCATTGAAGCTTCAATAACATTGATAATTCTGGTTCCCTCAATTCTTTGTGCAGTAATTTCCTTTAGAAAAATATAATAAAATTTGTGCTATACTCATGTCATTTTGCTCCAAACAGAGACCATATGACATATGTGAGCCTATTGTTTGCCTTATATGTTTTCCGTGATCTAGAAGTCCTCATATTAGTTTTCCTATTGCTTTACCCTAATGCATTGCATTTTACTTCATGATTCCAAAAAGCAACTTTTGTTTGATAAATAAATGAATTAGCCTTTTGTTGTAGTAACGAAAAGTTTAAACTAACCCTCTTTGATGTCTATACAGGTTATATATGTGTTGATTAGGATGCTTTTTTTCCATTCTACCTTCACCTGGAAGCATTGGCTTGGACTCCTCATAACTTCTGCAGTGTATGCATTTCCCTATTTTGAGCTTTCAAAGATGGCAAAACCAGCGTATGATGACAAGGGGGAGCTCATTGATGGGGGCTTTGATATGACCACTGGTGGATTTTGTGGGTATGTCATGTGATTTTATCTCTAAGCATATGAAATAGAGTCCTAGTGAAATTTGGTAGAGTGGTTATTTGGGTTCTTTTTTCGAATTGTCAGTCCTCCTAGATATATGCAAGATCTGCATGTACTTAATGATTAGGGATCAGCACTCCTTACCAATAATGCAGACCTATTATTCTTTGAATTATAGGCATCTTTCCCTCAAAGTTGCATGCTTCTAGTGTTTGGAATAGTTGAGGTAATTCCTTTGTGGATCATGCTTTCGTCCAACTTTAGCATTGAAGTGAATTAAATTAAATCTCGGGCTAAAATAAACCAACCGTATTCAAATCCAGGTAATATGCTATATTGATAATTAATCTAAATAGTTGATTCAGAATGAAACTGGATCATGCTCGCACAAGTAGTGGTAGTCATGTTGTTTGTTATAGTAACTTCTTCCTACTTGGATCTCCTTCATAGTCTTGTTTCGTGTGATCAATTCCTATTAAATTTTGGACTAACTGCCAAAGATCTGAAGGACTGAAAAGCTAAGTTTCCTTGAGATTTTTTGCAACTTTTCACTGTTATGCACTAGTCAGTGTATATCTTATTTGTGCATGATACTGCTACAATCTAATGATGGCCTCTTTTCAATTCCAAGTGTTTCCATTGTTCCTCGAATATGACTTACTATTTGCTAGTTAATTTATTTAATTTTTTGTTGCACCTTTATGTTTGCAATAATAGCCAAGTGGGGCATGACGTGTCTCTTCATGGGCTGCAGAAATACTTGAATGGAAGCTTGTTTATGCTCATAGCACCCATGGTTTTAATGAATTTCGATGGCTTCTTGGCCCTATTGATTAGGGCGATGCCAAAGTTCCCATTGCAAATTATATTGCCACTTGAAAGTTTCTATAAAATTATGTAAGAAAGTGCTATTCCATGTTAATAATTGCCAATAGGAGAAGCATCATAAATTACTGACTTCGAATAATAATTATTGCACTTCTACTTTCTAGAACTGTTGCATTCTCATGTATGAGACTAATGCCAGTTGATGGTTTTAGTGGGTACACTTTTGATTTCTTATGAAACAGAAGTTTAAATTTTTTCTGAAAACCATTCAAAGGCTTCATTGAAACTAAAAACGTTAAAAAATCAATTGGAAAGATGCCTTAAGGTTCTCCCTCGTGCTGATGCTAAGGACTACTTTCTAGCCCTTCAATTATTAATGTAAATATTATTGAGCAATACCTGAACAATGAGATATTTGGTTCCATTGTGTATTTTCTTGGCATTGGTGGCGTAAAGCAAGCAGGTCTTGATCTTCTAGCCAAGTAACACTATAATTGACTTTAGTGGTCATCCTACACTTAACAAATGTTCTTTCACCAATGCAGTTTGGGATATCTTTACACTAGCCCAGTGTTTCAAAAAGCGCTAGGCGCCCAAAACCTGGGCAGCCCAGTAGAAATTTTATTTTTTTTGGGTTTTCTCTCTCAAAAATAGCCTCTAATGGGTTTTAGGTTTTAAGAAACCCATAATTTTTCCTATTTAGTATTAAAAAAATTATCCAAAAATACCCTCAAGGAGCCGCATTTCCGCCCTTGGGTGGCTCGCAGGCCCTGGGTGGTTGCCTAGGCAGGTTCAGATGGACGCCCAGGGATATCCACCTAGGCTGCCGCCCAGGCACTGGGCGGTACGCTTTTTGAAACAGTGCACTAGCCCCATGTTCTACTTCTAATTTACTCAATTTTGTAAGTTCTACCCTCATCTGCTGTTCCATAAAAAAAATTCCACAGTATCATCAATTTTCTCATTGAAAAAAATATCAAACCATAGTTTCCTGTCAAGTGTTGATGCTGTATATTAAGCCATGACAAGGACCTCATTCGACTTAATTGACCCTCTTATCTTCTGTGAATTATAACGCTTCATTATATTTATTATTTAAAAAACCGAAGTGTCATTTACATTACAAAAGGTCTTTGCTTACACAAAGCACATTGAACATAATTAATTTCATTTGGGAGAAAAGTACTTACCTTACCAAGTTTGCTATCCAAGCTTTTGATGCAACTTTCTGCCACAGAGCTTATGGGCGGTATCAAGATTAGTACTAGTTGGTTTCTTTCAATGTTTCATTTATCCTGATGTTACTTATTCAGTCAAATTCTTTTTCTATGTAAATGATAAAGGTGGTTGTATCATTTCTTGCTACTGAGGTTTGAAAACTCAGCTCGAGCTTGGGACTCAGGTCCTATCGAGCTTGCTCGAGTTAATCCCAACTCCACTTCGGACTTGGGAAAAATCTCAAAAAATCAAAATTGTAATTAAATGAAATTTCTATATAATCAAACCAAATTAATCTTAAAAATAGAAAAGTGTGCAAAAAAAAGTGTACACAATATCTGTGAAATTGGAGCAGTGAAATACAAGGTCATAGAGTACACAATGTGCATGAGATACAAGATCATCCCACATATATCAGTCCAATACAACAAAATATGAAGACATTTATAGATAATAGGATTGGCATCGGGGATCAATGTACTCTTGGGTCTCAAAATCGGGTGAGGGTCCCTGCCAAATATTTGTGAAATAGAGGGACCAGACTCTGCTAGTCTAGAACCTTATGCAAATTGGCCCCTAAGCCATAGTTGCCAAGACTCCTTCAGCCTTCATGCTCATCCCCACCTCAGCCTGTCTCCATCAACAACTGGCAATGCTCCTTAGCACCCTGGCTGGTTATACCTCTTGCACATCCTCCTGGTTGGTCCCCTCCCCCCACCCCCCTCCCACTCGTAGGTCATCAGGCTCATATGCAACCTCTTCCCTTCTATCTCACAGATATTTGGTCAGGACTCTCAACCTGACAGTGAGACCCAAGAGTACCTTGATCTCCACCAATACTCCTATTATCTATAGATGTTCTTATTTTTTTTTGTTGTATTGAACTGCTATACGTGAGATCAATGTGTATTTCATAGACATTGTGTACTTTTCAGACACATTGTGTACACATTATTTTGTACAAGTTTTCTAGTTTTAGTATTAATTTGGTTTGATTATATAGAAATTTCATTTGATTACAACTTTTGTCGTTTTTTGGGAATTTCCTCAGATTTTTTTTTTTTTTTCCTGAGTCCATGGTGGACTTGGGCATAATTTGGGCGAGTTCTACTTGCTCGAGTAACACTTGGGCAGGGTCCGAGTCTCGAGCCTTAGTCGAGTTTCCGACCCTTGGTCTGGGTGCCATTGCCCTACAGTTCTGGCTTCAAAGTTTTGTGGTCCTTGTTTGTTCTAGGCTGTTTAGTGCAATCTTTTTCCAAATTTGCTTGGACATACTGATATGTGGCTAGAAGATCCATATTCATGTGTATGAAGGAAGAAGGATGTTTCTTTTCTTGCTTTCTGCCTTGGATATGTAACTCTCTTTGCTTTGCTTGGTTTGAGGAAACATGAAATTTTCTTTTGGGAAAAGTTTATATAAGGTTGCAACCTTAAAATGTAGAATCACAGGTGCACCTCAAAAATCTATCTGCAATGTTGTTTTAATTTTGAAAAACCCTCTAATTGATCATCTCGACATCGAGATGTATGAATATGAAAAAAAAAGTCTTTGAATCTTAGAAATAGTGCATCTTGCAACACATTATCTAGACTGTCCATTTTCAAGATTTTCATATATTTATAGATCTACTTGATTTTAACCATTTTTGGAATTTAAATTTTCTAAGATATGAAATAGATTTTAAGATAATCCTAAGAATTTTTTACAACAAAATTACATGTTATGATAAAATTTGGAGGTGCGCCTTAATTGGATTGTTTAAGGTTGCAACCTTATAGAAACCGCACCCTTTTCTTTGTGATGTTGCACCTTGAATTGAATGACATATGTGAAACAAAATCACCTTTATATCCTTTCACCTTTATATCCTTTCACGTATTTAGGATACTCCTCATTCTTAGACATTTGACAATTATCATTTTCTTTAATGTGGCTGCACTAGGTTTTGAATCTTGTAAAGTAGTGTGTGCCTTAACCACTGACCGAAGAGGTGAAACCAAAATTAAGTGGTGGGTGAATGGGAATCAATCATGGTATTAATTTAGAGAAAAGACGTTGATATTTGAGGCAACCATTGTAGGTGACATATAGTCAAGAAATTCCAATGTAATTATCATTTAAGTAGGGAGATACTAAAGCTTTATTTGGGATGCTTATGAACAATATACTGAGTTCTTTGATGGGGATACTAGAGAATATAGGTTGCATCAATACCAGCACCAATGCACCAGATCCCATCAAAATTGCATAGCGAGAAAGAAAAGAAAAAAGAAGATATTAGGAACTATTCTGGTATAAGCATATTGTTTCACAGCTAAAGGATGCATGTGATATTTATCTTCTACTCTGTGTTATCTGTATACTCTGTTCTACATAGATCCCTCTACCAACCTATTCTAAACTTTGGACTGATACATGAGCATCTGCTTTGATGCAGCTATCTCCATGATGTGATCTATATAACAAGCTTTGTACAGTTAACTTCTATCATTTCTGGAAAATTTTGGTACACTTATTTGGTGGTAAGCGATTATGTATCCTATCAAAGCCATTATATTTTCTTTCTTTTTTTCCTCTGTGTGTGTGTGTGTGTGAGAGAGAGAGAGAGAGAGAGAGAGAGAGAGAGAAAGAGAGAGATAGAGAGTACCATTTACAGAATATAAAAACCAAACCAGCACATATGATGACTATCTGAACTGAAATGTCTCTCGACTGATCGCATTTTACATGCAAATACGCTTTACATGCAAATGAATCAGATACCAGCATTTGGTGCATACAAGCTTTATGATGTCGCCAAGGGATTCATGTCTCAGGGTTCAGAGGTGAGATGAATTTATTCAGTTACCTTCAATTTATAGGCTGTTCATCGTAACGGACTAACCTTATTCGCACTGTATAGGGAGGGGTGGAAGATGACAAGAGCCGCAAGAAAAGGGAAAAGTTGGAAAAGAAGGCCTCAAGACAAAAATTTGTTAAGACGAGAAATAGATGAAATGGAATGCACCTGTGCAATGATAGCTTGAATGGAGTGAGGGGCTCAAAAGGCCAATAGTATCATAGGAATGACCAAGCTTGAGCTGATGAATCTTCAGTTAACTATAGGAAGCAGTTCCATTTTCTGGTCATTATTCACCTAATGTTATTTTCCCATGTTGAAAGTTTACAAACTTCAAGGCTGTATTTTGGTGCTTGAAAAGTTTACAAACTCGTAAGCTGTGTTCTGGTGCGTGAATGTCAGTATTGGGGAGAGAGAGAGCTTTTGACCATATGTCAAGGGGGGCACTTACTCATTGTACATAAACCATGATTCAAGAAAAGTTGTTCTCACAGGACAGAAAAATGGCGTCCTTCCTCTCTTAAGAGGAGATTCCTTCAACATTCAATAGAAGAGGTATTGCAGTGCCATTCAGCAATTTGGGTTGTAACTTTTTGTTTGATTAGTTAGGGGAGGGTATGATATGAAATCTAACATATTTTAAAGTATCACAACTTTCGAATAAAATTGTTTTGGAATTTGTGCCAATTAGTGACATATCACCACCATCAAATTGTTTCACATTCAGTGGTTAACAATGATTGTGACCTCGTATAAAAATAATTAGTCTCATCATATAGCACGAAATAACAAACTGTTTTCACGAATTCAATAGCCAATGATGGCCTTGAATGCAAAGCTTTGCAGGTCAATGGCAAGCTTTGTATCAGATAACCACAAATGTTCCAATCAGCTTTTCTCTCTCTATATGTATAATCGAATTAGAGCCCACCTCAGAAATTTCATTAGAAGAGGTGGTTTTGATGTCCAAATGTCCTCAAATTGATCCTCTCGACCTCACCATACGTGGACATGAGATAAAAATGGATTTTAAATTTTGAAAATTGTGCTTCATGTAATCTCTTTTTTTACCGTAAATTTTCAAGATTTTCATGGATATACTTAGTCTATATTATTTTTTAAACTTTCAATTTTATAATTAAAAATGAAAATATATTTGAAAGCTATCACAAAGATTTTTAGTATTAAAATCATATTTTTCGATACTATTTGAAGGTGCGTTCTATTTTGATTGTTTAGAATCTCGGCTCTATATAAAAGATTTATATGTTTCCTCTACAATATAGAAGTTTTATCCTCTTTTTTATCTAACCCTCTATTTTTTAATGGAGGGTTAAGATTGCCCCAATAACAATGTCACGTCTTTACACTATTTTATTTTTAATTTTTTTTATAAACTGTTTTGACATCAAAGTTTGGACGTCCATTCCTCTATTAAATGCGCACTAGCAAAAAATATAAAAAAAATATTTTCAATAAAATAAAATGATCAAAATACCCCTGAAAGGTTTAAAGGGTATTTTGGTCATTATGTTTTATCAAAAAATTATTATTACTATTTTTTATAGGTGTGCCCCAATGAGAAGATGGCACGTACCAAATGTCATATTCAGAAAATTTGTATTAAAAATAAAATACTTTGAGACGTCAGATCTAAGATCAAACGGTGAGTGGCTCTCTTGATAAAAAATGGATGGCTAGATAGTAAAAGTAAAATAGAACTTCTATTTTGTAAGGGGAACATAAAAAGCTTTCTCATATATATATATGGGTGCGATTTGTAAAGAGCCCAAGCTCTAAACAATCAAATTAGAGCCTACCTTCAAATAGTGTCAAGCAATGTGATTTCAACATTGGAAATCTTTGTAATAGCCTTAAAATATACTTTCATATTTATTTATAAAGCTAAAAGCTTCAAAAATAGTGTAAATCGACATATCTATGAAAAATTAAAAATCTTAAAAATTAACGGTCTAAAAATACATTGCAAGATGCACTATTTCCAAAACTTGCAATCTATTTTTTTCTCATATCCGTGCATCTTGATGTCGAGATGATCAATTTGAAGATATTTGGGCATCAAAACAACCTCTTCTAAGGAAAATTTTGAGTTAGGCTCAAATTTGATTGTTGAGAGCCCCGGCTCTAAAAAACATTTCCCTTTTATATATATATATATATATATATATATATATATATATATATATATATATATATATCAAATCCCTTAACCCTTCTCGGCAAGTAGCCCTCATTATTCAAAACACGACTGGATAGCCCTTGTTATCCTTTATTAACTCTGTCCATTTCCATCTAGTTGATCTTCATCCCGCTGCTGGAAATTAGACAAAGCTTTCCTAAATACCAAATGACACGAAAGCCAAAAACTTAAATAATGCATTTACAAATAAACTTATGGGATAGGTAAATGTAAAAAGTCCTAAACCACACAAATCATGATATCGTGTTGTATATTTTCTCAATTTCAATAATTCAAGCATGCTTTACACGAAGGGACTCACTGAGATCATATTTACAAGGAATCAAACAGCTCAGGCAGAAGCATAGATATCACGTCCCTCTTCTACAAATTACAATGTAACCTTGAGAGAACCTATTTCCAGTATGTCTAGGTCATAAAAATATTATCGAGCCTTGTCAACACATGGCATTCGCGCTCCAAATCCATGAAGAATGATATGGGTCTCGGAAACACTTTGGTTTCCTGTTCCAAGTTTCGTGAAGAATCATGAGGGTCTGGTTAACATGTTGAATTCATGCTCCAGGACCCATGAAGAATCATGTGAATCATCGATGATCAATCTATACTCCCTGAAATAGCCATCATATGTGATTACATGTATTGACGCCCTGCAAAAAATCATATGGATCTTAGTATACCATCTCTTAAGAAATTAAAAACTAAGTTAGATTACCCAAAGCATCCAGACACAAGAAAGGAATTTTCCAATCTACAAAAAAAAAAATATTAGACCTTGCTACGACATTCTCCGCTTCCAAGATTAGAAGCATAATTTTTCCTACTTTTTATCCTTAAAAAACAAAAAAAATTAAAAAAAAAGTGTGCATATACTCACCATATAAAATGTATGTACCATATTAAAAGCCTGAACCCCTATATAAAAAGTCCCACATACATACCAGACCATGTGTGTATGTGTATTATTAGAGAGAGCAAGAGAGAGAGAGAGAGAGAGAGAGAGAGAGAGAGAGAGAGGTTCTAACTGGGCATGGTGAGAATATGGATTAAAACTAGCCTTGCTATGTGAATATTCCTTGCCAATATCTGAAACTATACCTGGACAGAGAGGCACTGGCAATTCTTTCTATCGTATGTATGGTGGCACAGCTGCAACACAATTAGAGACCACATCAAATTAAATAGAGACAACAGCAGCAGATAATCGCCAGGGAACATCACAAAAAATCTTGATCTTTGAAAACAAGGTTTTGGTTGCACCATACAAATTAAACAGTATACAATAATAATGTCCTTTTCAAATCAATATAGTCTAACAATAGAACTTATTTTATTAAGTTGATGGTAGTACTACTGGGCTATTTTATGTAAGATTTAATAAGAGTTCAACAGATCACCAAAATATCCTCCAGTTTAGGAATACAAACCAGCCACTTCCAGATAACAAACATAGCATTTCCCAAGTGCTCATGTGTAGCCTTTCTTGGTCAATACTAATTCAGTATTTGCAGATTGCAACAGCAGAATGTTGAATGATACATAAGAGAAATGCAAATTCTGTGACACAAAGGGCAGTTGGATAACTGAAAATTTTACTGGGAAAAAAAGGAAATTTTGAAAGATTTATCAAAACAACCTTTAAAATTGTGGTAAAACTCATAAACGGGAAAGGCAAAAACTGAGGAAGACTTAGGAGAAGAGAATCCCAAAATATAGGGAGGATAAAAATGAGAAAACCATATAGCAAACAAAGTGACTTGAAAAATTCAGTAATCCTCAGCAATTTAACATATAAACCTCGCAAGGTATATTGAGCTTCTATAGGTGGGACATTGGTTTTTCTTTCTTGCTGACACAATACCTTGCCAGACACATATGAATATGTTGAGCAGGTCTTAGGGCAATAAAATACTTCAGCAATATCAAGATTCCTCTGGAGTAGTAACAGCTTTCTTGAAATACACCACAATTTATAACAACAAACACCTATTATTTTATTTTCTTTTATAAGAAGCAACAGTACCAGCAAAATTTGATATGAGAATTGCATATTATAACCAATATCCTCACATCCCCCACACAATACCGGCCAAAAGAACACGAAAGACAAATGAAGAAAAATACAACATAATGGTGATTGCGTTTTCATATCCAGACAAACAATGGTAACCGGGGAACATCGTTTTGGTAGAGGCATTTCCTCGTCCAGATATGGTCAGGGACCTTCTTGCTCATTCCCTAGGATGCAGGGTTCATTCCATTTCTAGCAAACAAAATACAGGCTGGTAATAAGAAAAACACTAAAAGAAAATTTAATATAACAATACCTCTTGACTCCTGTAGGGAGAACATTTGGAAATACATAATGATGACTGGGTTCAAGTGCACCATTAATAGTATTAGGTAACACTGAAGCAAGCAGACCAACTGATTTTTTATTCCTGAGAAGGAAACATTGATGAAGTTAATATGAGCCGCACTTCAAGCAAGTTCCATGGAAATCTAATCAACCACATATCTCACTAAAAAAGACAAGATTACAGCATGGGGATAATGCACCTTTGATTTGTAACTGAGTCAAGATGAAAAACATGCAGAGAGCCTGAGGAGCTTGTAGCCACAAGTAGATGCGGGAATCCCTTTGGTGGTCCAAATGCAAGGGAGTAGATAGTGGATGGATATGTCCCTCTTCGAAAACTATATGACTGCTCATTATACCATATTTATTCATTGAGTACTACAGAAAGATATTATAGTCCTAATTACTGATTGAGCCTCTCACATACACAAGAAATAAGCATCACTACAAAACTATGTAAAAAGCTGTAAACCCATAGGATGTAATTTCACCTTTTTTGCTTGTGAAATAAGATGAACTCTGATTATGGTCCCTTGCTCAGAAGCTGTAGCTATGTATACACCATCAGAAGAAAGAGCCATTGCAGCCAATGGAGAGCGATGAGCCTCTATCTGCATTAAAAGGATAAGAACAAGAAGAATTTCATAATTCAGCTGGGGCATGCAGGATCACAAGCTTTAGATGAGCTAAACCAATGAAATGTCAAAGAGAGAAATGTCAGAGAAGTGAAGCTACAAGATTTCGAGAAGTGAAGTTACAAGATTCCGATTATTAAATGAAATGATTAGAATATAGTAAGGTGGATGGTTGCGGAGTAGATAAAAAGTTGAACAAAAAAATGCATATTAACCTGGCAATGGGAATGGAGATTCATTGCATTGTATACCAATGCAGATCCTTTAGTCGTATTTGCTGGAAGAGCTATATAGCAACCATCCAAGCTAGGGGAGAAAGCACAAAGCCCTAGAATCAACACCGGCAGCAAAAAAATCAGTCATGAAGTGAAATACTTCGTCCGGAATTAAGTTCAATATGCAACTTAAATGTAGGCTTAGATGATGATGATGACAATGCAATTTAAATGTACTAAATATGCACTAATTCAAAATATTTAGTACAAACTAAATATTTGCCTCCTGTATTTCATTACATCTCACACACTTCAAGTTTTAAGGACCAACTATAGTCTAAGAAATCCTGAATAAAGTTCAATGTGCAAATTGAATTTACTAAATTCAAAATAATTTAGCAAAACTTGCATATTTGTCTTATCCATTTCATAATATGTGGCAGCTTTAAAAAACCAATCAGAGTCTATAAAATCCAATATAGAAATATTTTGCATTGAAGTACAGGATATATCCATTATAGTGAACCTATGGCACAAACATTTGTTCATATGTTGTGAAAAGTGATACACCTAGAGAAAATGTAAAAACACCATTATAGGCGAGCAATACACATAAAAGAGTTGGGAAATTTATCAAACTATACCAACTAAGACTTAAACTATTTAACATCTTGTGCATAGTATTTGATCTAATTTCAAACAGGCTATCTTTCTAATTTCAAAGAGCTCATCAAATGGTACATCAAAATGGGTGCTGAAATTTATCAAATTACACCTAGGGTAAAATCTTGAATAGACAAATTTTAAGGTGCATTTTGATAAATTCCCCATAAGAATATCTTTTTTTCTGCAGTTGGAAATTCATAACCAAAGTGATCCACTTGATGAGACCAAGCGCGACATATCATCTCGGCCAAAGAGTGGAAAATATGCCTTAAAAGGAAATTCCACAATAAAGTAAAAGTTTTGTCTCTGACCTTTGGTATTTGCAACAGTTTCAATTGTATCCAAAAGTGCAAGAGAATTTGAATCATATATGTATGTTCTATCCTGCAATACAATAATAAGCCTGCACATGACATAAGCAGGGAATACTTCAAGATAGGCAAAACTTTTTGAGAACAAAGATGACGCCATTTAAGATCAGCCACACCCTAGTCTTCAATTACAAGAGCTGGAAACATGTTTCAGGAACACTACATGTCCGAATGAGGCCAAAAATCTATAGTTTTAGCACGTAATCTTCCAAAAGAACTAGACAAACAGCCCTTAATAAGTTAAACATGCAATTTAGGAGCTTGTCCTTAATATCCAGGAGGTGTATCTTTGAATTTGGAAAGCAATGAAATATGTCCTTCAGCACAATCAGCCAATTAGATTGGTTCCCAATCAAAACAAAGGTTACCCTACAGCTCAGAATGAAGAAGAGGGCACAGATTAGTTTCAAAGTAAATACAGGACTTGCAAATTACATCCTGAATTTTGGGGATAACAGGGTGTAGGGAATTCGAGTTAGAATTATGAGAGAGAGAGAGAGAGAGAGACACAGAGAGAAAGAGAGACAGAGAGAGAGAGAGAGAGGGAGAGAGTGAGTGAGAGAAACTTTAGCATTTTCCTCTTTCCCCCTTTCTTTCCCAATTCTCTCTCTCGCCTTCTCCCTTCTCATTTCTATTCTTCCCTTCTCTTTCTTCTTCCCCACTCCATACTAATTTTGAGATTACACCTTTCTATTGTCATAGTTTTCCCTTATTCCTATATTTCACTTGATCTTTCATAGCCCACATGTCCTGATGGAAATTGTTTATTTTTATGTCCTGATGGAAATTGTTTATTTTTTCAATATTTCCTACCTAAAACTTTCCCGAACTCTCCAAGCATCACACACCCAACCTCTAATCCATTGAAACTCTAAAATATCCCATCTGCCTTCCTTAATACTGTCCAAAAGAAAATCTTTCATAGTCCTAAACCCCAATTCTCTCTCTATGCACGAAAGCCTTGATATCATAGTCCCTAATATCCCCAAAACCCTTGATCTAATTGTCTGTGTCATTGCAATCTTAATTTAAAACTATTCTACGGTCTCTTCTTCATTTCTGACTATAGATTAGCTTTAGATTTGATAGGAAACCAGTTTAATTGACCTGATTTTGCAGAAGAACAGAGCTTTCAGATATGAAGCCTCAAATCCTAGGTATTTAGGAAGGACGTTCCTAGATTGCATGTTTGACTTGCGGTTGCTTATTTGGTTTCGTTTCAAGACTAACTGCTGAAACTACAGATTTTTAGCATGGTTCAGACATTTAGTATTCTACAAACATGTTTCCTGGTCTTGTAGTCAAAGATTAGTGTCTGGCTAGTCTTAGGTTACATCAACTGAGAACAAAGACATTTGAATGTAAAGTGAAGGAAGTATCCATAGAAATAATCAGGTAATCTCATGCTATTCATGGAACACAATACCAAGGACATCTCAAACATAGAAGATACGTCCTTCTTTTGCTAATCTCACAATCAAGGCCAAGACCAAAGTGTTATGAGCCTCACACCTTAACTATTATGGCAAGACGCTGAACCTCAAATTGGATTATGCAATCCTTTATATAGTTAGCAAGATTCCAATAAACAAAGGTATCACCTGCTGCTGAGGTCTGCAGCTAGAGAACCAAGTTTGAGAAACTTAACAATAACAATTTTGACCATGACAGGCATGATACCCCACCTTTTCCTATTTACTCGAACAGCAAGAATTGTAGTCAAAAAGTTCAGCTCTTTGAGTGCACATTCAGTTACAGTGTTGAATAGACAAAGGCGACGGGGTGACAATGATGGCTGTAACAGTTCACAAGAAGAAAAACAAAGGAAAGTACAATATTAAGCAAATCACTTTATTGAAATTTCAGAAAATTAAATAAATGGATTCAGCAGAATGGAAATTTCCACTTTGCAATGAAAACGAATCACATAATACACAATGGTTTAATCTGTTGCATAAGAGTACCATTATGTGATATCTTACCTGCTCCCCTGCTCCAACTATGGCAAGAAAGTTTGTACTGTACAACATCTCAACAATACCGTATGCCCCATTTACTGTTCGTTTAAGAAAAAAAATTATATCAGAATTGACTCTTTAATTCTCCCTTTCTCTCACCCTCCCTCTCAAAAATAGAAAAAATAATGACATAATGTATGCTATCAAATGAGGCTTTGAGTAACATCTACAAGAGAAAGACTATGATATGTGCATCATATGATCCAAACTCTCAAACAATAAATTATACAGATTAAAACTTCATCTAAATCTGCTTGCACGTATGCAATGTACAAAAAGCTAAGAGGCAAAATCAATTACCATAAATAGTAGTCATGCAATATCCAAAATCCTCATACAGCTAATGCTCATTTGATTCAATCTTTGCAATGATTCCATAAATTTCTCGGTTCTAGTCTATTTTAAGCAGATCAATACAATACCACCAAAAAACAGAAAAGAAAAATTGAAACGAAAAATTGAAACGCTTTCTCTCCCTTTTATTGGTAACTAGGCTGGGTCCAAACCAAAGCGAACGTCGAAACAATAGTATCAGGTTTCAATTCTGTCAGTCTTTACATTAAAGGGATGCTGCAAATACCATACACAATTAAATCCTAGCCAGTAAGTATTTTGTAAAGAATTGTAGAAATATCTGAAGGACAAAATAGAGGTTCTAGAAACTTTATTTATTTATTTTTCCCCTTAGCAACTATTTAAGCAATTCAGCTGAAGTGCTGCTCTAAAATCCTATATTAAAATTCATTGAAATTTACCTGTTTCATAGCACAATCTTCCACTCTCAGAATTAAATAACTTGAGTCCATTTCTTGTACCTATTGAAAAGCAACTGCAATGATCATGCCATAAACCAAACAATCAAATAACAATTGAAACCAAGTACTGGAAAAATCACTATGAGTACAACATAAATCAAACTCTGCTACATAAACAAACCAATTTTACAAATAATACATACAACATGAAACCACCCCTAATTGCAAAAAGCAAAACAAACAATTCCATTGAAAGACTTCATATGATCCAATTGAATATTAATATGGCGTATATCATTAAACCAGAGAACCATAAGAATGCAACGAAGAAAAGCAAGTTAGAGAGAGAGAGAGGAAATTCACCTGCTGTCTTGATTGAAAGACGCGCACAGGATGTGAGGAGGCTTGGATTGGTTCGCCATAATTGCAGCTCTTCTCAACAACCAAATCAAGAAAAACAAGAACAAATAAAAACCCTAATTTAGCGATTCCAGTGGATTCATAATGCAGTTGCAGGAACGATATTATTCTTCTTATTAACGTAGGAGCAGTTGGCGTAATCAGAAAGATAAATTGAAGGAACAAAAATTTAATGCGCAGACACAGGGAGAAAAGGAAAAGGCGTGTGCTTTTTAATCTGCGTTTATCTTACTGCAAACGAATTTGGGTTTGCGAATTTTGAATTTTCTTTGATACGTTTCATTGTTTCAAAAACTTTTTGAGAGGAAATATGCAGTTTCTATAAGGCCTCGGCTTTATGAAAACAAAATAGAGCCTCACGCGGAATTCTCGCCCCATAAGCTTTCCATAATAGCCAGTTTTCACGTATCGAATGGGAACGGTTAACCGGTAATCAGGCTTGGAGCGGTTCGACCCGGAACTGGACTGGTTAACCAGACTAACCGATCAAATAAATTTTTTTTAAAAAAAAGTCAAAACCTCTCAATTTTTTTTAAAAAAAATAGAAAAACTTAGATTAACTATATACTATCATATTACATACATTTATGTTATAAAAAAAATTTGAAACAACTTTTTATAGAATTTAATATTTGAATACTATAGGGATATGCAAGACAATTTATAATTTCTGATAAATTCAATTGATGAAGTTACAAAGTCCAACTAATAATAAATGATGCAACAATATATGCTTCTATATTGTTTTAATGTTGATATTGAAAAAAATTGTTTTAATGTTGAAAAACCCTTTAATACGGTTTAGAATTGTGTTTGAGAACGTATTTTTTTATCCCATGATGTTCCCGAACGGTTGTGAGTCAAGGCTGTAAGAGAGAGAACCTCATTTACTCAATAAGTTGCTGGGTGTGGGTCAAGGTGTGAAGTGTTGCTTCAAATGGCTAAATCACATATTTTAAAAAAATATGGCCAAGTTGGTTTTCAAATGGCCAAATCGATTTTGAAATAGCCAAACCTCATTTATTCAACAACCTTTTTTGAGCTGGGTTTTAACATGAAAAGTTTTTCCTCTCAAAGATGGCAACTTTAAACTATAGAATTAAGATACCTATTTAAAAAAAAAACAGGTTAATTTTTTATCCATTTCAGCATGGAGAAACATGAAAGATGAGTAAAACACTTTTTAGTTTCTACCTCTTTTCTTCATAGAGGCTAATACATAGATTTCAGGAGTATGAAGTTGCAACAAATGATAGATAGCTTGTAACAAAGAAAAAAACAAATTAGAAGAAGATGTCACAACCAAACAAGAAGTTGACTGTACACCAAAAATAACATTAAAAAGAAATAAATTTTTTTCTCATATCCATCACAAAAAAAAACATATTTTTATAAAAAAAATATAGCATTAAAAACAATCCAACAAGCTCACCAAAAATATATAACGTTAAAAAGAAAATTGTTTTTTCTCATGTTCATCACAAAACAACATATTTTTGTAAAAAATATATATAACATTAAAAACAATCCAACAACCTCACCAAAAATATATAAACTTTAAATTGTAGAATTAAGATACCTATTTAAAAAAAAAACAGGTTAATTTTTTATCCATTTCAGCATGGGGACACATGAGAGATGAGCAAAACACTTTTTAGTTTCTACCTCTTTTCTTCATAGAGGCTAATACATAGATTTCAGGAGTATGAAGTTGCAACAAATGATAGATAGCTTGTAACAAATAAAAAAACAAATTAGAAGAAAGTGTCACAACCAAACAAGAAGTTGACTGTACACCAAAAATAACATTAAAAAGAAATAAATTTTTTTCTCATATCCATCACAAAAAAAAACATATTTTTATAAAAAAAATATAGCATTAAAAACAATCCAACAAGCTCACCAAAAATATATAACGTTAAAAAGAAAGAAATATATTTTTTTCTCATGTTCATCACAAAACAACATATTTTTGTAAAAAAAATATATAACATTAAAAACAATCCAACAACCTCACCAAAAATATATAAAATTTAAAAATATATATATATTTTTTCTCATAATCATCACAAATAACATATTTTTATAAAAACAAAACGTAATTTTATTAAAAAACAGTTTTTTTTAAGAACCCTAAAATTGAGCTAAAGAACACATAAACTTTAGAGTCAAAATCAACCCCAAATCTTTCATTTTTTGAACAAATTGACATGAGAATATAATAGATACTTCAATTAAGATTCAAATGCCCCAAATTTCATGAAGATCTATTCACGATTGGGATCTTTCTTCAAAAAATTGCGAAATTTTCACTTCATGAAAATTTCAGGAAAAAACGCAGCAAAACAAAATCGATATAAAAATATTTAATCAATAGTAAATCAAAATAACAAGTTTATTTAATAGATGAGGCCTTGATGATCAAACTTCACTGATCAATTTGATAAAAATTGATTAATTGATCGACCAGAAATCAATTTGTTTGGATAAAAAACAGTTCTTCGAGCAGCAGTACTTCGGGCAAAAAATAACCTCAACTCTTCATCGTTGGAAAATTTGAAATATGTAAACTTTGAATCCTTCAACAATGAATCAAAGCCCTCCATTGTGATGCAAATCTATGAGGTATTGAAGTTGCATTTGATAGAATGACGGAAATTTCTAATTTTAAAAGATCCCCATTTCAATCTGCCAAGAATTCTTTGTTTTTCAAATTTTGATTCAATAATCGATGATTTATAGAAAATTTCCGGTGTATAATATAAATAATTGACCGAAGAAAACAAAAAAACCAGAAAATGGAATAAAGAAAAACTGCAAAAGCTTTATTCACGGGTTCTACGAAAAATAAAGGGGTCTGTGTCAAATAACGGCCGTTATTTGATGCGTTGAAAATGATGTTATCTCTTCACGGGTTCTGTGAAAAATAAAGGGGTCCGTATCAAATAACGGCCGTTATTTGATGCGTTGAAAATGACGTTATCTCGGGCGTTAAAATGGTAAACCGGACCGATTAGGGAAAACTGGCTTGTTTAGAGTAAATACCGTTGGTTCGATCTCGAACAAGCCGGTTTTGGAGTCGATTTTTTTTTGGAGAACGGCTTCTAGTCATTATGAATGCAAAACCGGCCTTAGCCGGAGTCGGTACCTTGTCCGTACCGATCTAACCGGCCAATTCCTGTTCGGACAGGCCGGATTTGCGAACACTGATAAGAGTACTAAAATCAAAAGGACCTGGGTTTTATGCGGGCAAGCCCGCATCTGTAGAAATATGGGCCTATTAATAAATCTATTTTTGAGATGGATTTTAAGACTTAATTTTTAAGGATATTTAATCTCTAACCTGGAGATCATGAATATGAAGAAATAAATAAATTTTAAAAATAGAAATTATAATTCTAGTAAGAAAACATTTGGACTATTGGTTTCTATTGTTTTTCGGTAGAACACCTACTTGCATCTATTTTTAAGATGAATGCTTTACACTTTCTGGACTGCATATGAACACAGTTCAGCCTGCATGAAACAATTTTCCAAATTATAAGAGCCCTATTGGAACACTTACTGTAAAATTTGAAGCTCAAAAAATAGTACACACCTTAAAATTGACATAGTAGTTTATATAAACTATAAAACTTAGAAAATTGTTTGATTGGGCTGCAGCCGTATCAAAATACGTAAATCCTCACTTAATAACTCATTGAAAATTGCATGTGAAGCATTGGAAAACCTTTACATTGATCATCTCGACTTGAACATTGTGGTTGTGCAAAAAAAATAGGATTTCAAGCTTTAAAAATAGTGTATAGTGTAACAAATTATCTAAACCTTCTATTTTGCTTTAAAAATAAGTGTTCACAGATCTGCAAGATCTATAATATTTTTTGGGTTTCAAATTTTATTGTCGGTATTAGAAATTGATTTTAGAGCCATCGTAGATGTTTCTGTCGCTGCAAGTACTTTCTAGACGACGATTTGAGGTGACGCCTTATTTTGTTTTCATAAAGCCTAGCCCTTATATAAACCTCATCCATAAAACTTTGGTGTACACTCCACTTAAGAGGAACATTGCTCGATATTAATAGACAAAGGTGATGTTTATCCTCGAGTGAATGTCTTGAATCTCGTTCGACATGGATCTAAGAGACCGCGATATGTTTCAGCTCCTTTCTACACCATTTGATTGCAATCAAATTTCCTTGCTCTCCCTCAATCAGCCTTAGTCTCTGTTGTAGTGATGTTATAATTTTCTGGCTCAATTGCTGTTCCTACACCATTAGTTCATGACTAAGTTAGGAATATGGATCCATTGTAATTATACAGTATACCTCCTGCACCAGCTTCTTCAGAATTGCATGGTTATTGCCATAAATATTTAGTTTGATTGTATCATTTGGAGGTGCAGTCCATCTTCCATGAATCTGAACATTTGGACTTCTTTACCCAATTTAATCGCTTCGTCAAATTTGTTAATGATTTCATTGCTTAAATTCCCCATAATTCCCTTTGAAATTTATCCCAAGTAATCAGTATAGCCACAATCCCTTCTTTAATTCTCTCCAGGTCCATAACCAATCCTTTAAAAGGTCCTTCAATTATAGGCCACCTTTCATAAAAAAAAAAAAACACTCAATCAGTTTGTGGAAATATTTCAAGAAATCTTTCACGTATTTTCATTGTGTTTTTGGGGGCCTGCCAATCGACATAGGTAGGCGGTTCAATTATCATCGGTCATTACCAAACGTCATGATTTGGGCTACCATGACTGGTCTGCCCCTGACTCCGGCTCTTGCAGGTCTCGACTATGCAGCAGCCTAAGCTACCATTAGGTATTTGAGAGATTTTCCAAGGGATGAGATAATATGAACCCTTCTCACATTGTGACTTTGATCATGTTTATGTTACAGAGTATTCAACAGGGAAGTCATTTTGTGCATCTTGGAGCCATATTGTACATTAGTAGTTGCATTGGCCCTATGATCATTTGAGGTACTAATAATGAACTAAAGAGACATTTTGTGCATTGTTATATGTGATTCATTCTATCTCTGTGCTGAGGCAATTTGATCATCAGGCCTTGGCGATTCTTCCATTAAACACTTAGACGCATCAGGTGGGACCTCACAAAACATTTCCACAATTGAATACTTAAAGCACTTGAGCCATTGAGCCCCCTGGTCTGTAAACGTTACCAATGCGTACTTTGACGGCCAGGCATTGGCCTGCTCATACTGCCATTGCCATTACTTTCACAGTTAGAGCTGAGGCTTCTTCATGTGTTCCACCCAAGGGGCGGGACTCCCCTCAGCCAAAATACTTGTCCCTTAATTGAGGCGAGTCGCTTGGTTGAGTCTGAGTAGACTCTACCAAGTCCCGCCTCAGTCAAGATACTTGCCCTTAACTGAGATGAGTCACTCGGTCGAGTCCGAGTAGACTCGGCCAAGTCCCATCACATAGATTCCATTCATTATGGTCAGACCTGCTTAGCTCCAAAGGTCAGCCCCCTTTGTAGGCCCTTTGTAAGATTCTTTTTCATGTGACCTCTTATGAGGTAGTTTATCTTTCTTACCTCTTTTATTTAAAAAAGTTAGAGCTCATCTAAATAAGCAATCTAAGCTATACAAGTGCATCTTTGAATAAGTTACTTCAAAAAATCGATGAACACTGGAAAGGAACCCTAGAAAATCCATATATAATACATTCATGGCTAAGTAAGCGACTAGAGCACCTATATTTTGGTTGTGATAATAAAAATTTGACCCATCCTTTTAGTATATTGTTAAGGGTTTCAACCCGATATTTTCCCTAAAAGAAAGGACACTCAAACAGGCCATAGGCAGATTCATCATGTGAGAGGGATGTGGTAGACAAGTTCATATAGGCCGTGTTTGATTTTGGGAAGGTGCTGCCTTAGGAGCCGCATCTTCCTAAAGAAGGAAAATAACCCCTTCCATGGGGCCATAGAAGACATCACTTCTCTCTTTTAAAAAATGAGTTTTGTATGGCTCTTTTGTTGCCCGTTTATTACTATATGGGTTCTTTTTTGCCAAAATTTATGAGGAGATGTACTCCTTTAGGATTATAGTTTAACTTTACTCCATCGGTAAAACGACCTACTTGGGAGGGTTTTTCAATTTAAATATTTAGGAACTACCTAATAATCCTTAGATGATTATTTTCAAAAGTTAAAATTTGACATTTAAGTTTTTTATCGCTTAGATATCACCCTTAAAAATCTGATGGTCTCCATTCAATCTTGAGACTTTTTTTTTTTTTGTCCAAGTGTGTAGAAGATGCAATCAGGAAATTGTTTTTGTTGAAGTTAATCAATGGGTTGAAGACATTATATTCCTAAAATTTGAGTTCCATTTTTGGACCGTCAATTTTCAAGCTTTTCAAGTTCTCATAGATCTCTTGATTGAAGCTTTAAATTTTATAACTAGAAATGAAGATATATTTTAGGAAAAATTTTATATAGAGCCAAGGCTCTAAACAATCAAATTTGAGCCTACCTCAAAAATTTCACTGGAAGATGTTGTTTTGATGCTCAAATATCTTCAAATTGATCATCTCGAAATCAAGATGTATGGACATGAGAAAAAAATGGATTGCAAATTTTGAAAATAGTGTATTTTGTAATGTATTTTTGGACCTTCAATTTTCAAAAATTTCAAATATTCATAGATACGTCGATCTAACCTTTAAACTTTATAAATAGATATGAAAATATATTTTGAGGCTATCACAAAGATTTTCACTATTGAATAGGCTATAATTTGATTGTTTAGAGCGTCCGCTCTATACAAATCGCACCCAATTATAAATGGGTACAAAAGCCATCTAATTTTCTCTTTAAAAAATATTTTGGAAGTGGCAAGAAACTGTGGTTCTCAAAAATCATGTTATATTTCTCAATTTCGATTCCGAACTGCCCATAAAAAATCGGAAAAGTACAGCAGGAGCAGTGGGAGTAGTGAGTAAAAGAGAGATTGAAGCCAAAGGACCTTTAAAACTGGGCAGAGAGAGAGAGACAGAGAGGGAGAGGGTCTAAAGGAGAAGATTGGAGCATTAAAAAAGGAAGTGAAGCTCATTCCTATGTTTTAGAAATGTCTTCAGTAAGCTTATTCAAACCATTATAAGATGAACCACCCTCACCCACTGCCCTCTTAGCCTTCTCCTTTATGTCTCCTGCTCTCTCCCTCGCCTTTCTCCCCTTCTCCCCCCTCATCAACTCCACCACTCCTCTCTCTACAACTCTCTCTACAGACACCCCTTCACTGTGAACCAGCCTTATCCCAGCCCCCAACTCCTCCTCTACAAAGCTTGCATTCAAACGTTGCTCAGCCATCATAGGCCAACCTAGTATGGGCACCCCATGTGCTAAACTCTCTAAAACAGAGTTCCATCCACAATGGCTCATGAAACCACCTATAGCACAGTGGCCAAGCACTTCAACTTGCGGGACCCAGCCTCGAACCACCAGTCCACGCCCCTTGACCCTCTCCTCAAACCCATCATCGAACCCTGTCTCGCCTCTCACTACCCACAAGAAGCTTGCCCCCGAGCCCTCCAGCGCTAAGCCTACTTCTCTCATTTGGGACTCCCCTAAACGAGCTTGGGTCCCGAAGGCCACGTATAGCACAGAGCCCTTCTCCATGGTGTTGAGCCAATTCAAGCACGATGCATCCTTAATCACCGGGCTCTCCCCTGCAAACATGTAGAAATTCCATGAAAACAATGTGTGAAACATAGCATATATATGCCTGTCAGGGGTGGCAATGGACCTGACGGGTAGACCCAATTTCGGGTATGGGTATAGGTCTAAATTTTGGACCCGAGTACTATTTGGGTCCGGGTTTGGTTCCAACTGGACCTAATCCATACCCGACCAGTACCCGTAGTCATAGGGTATGTAATGGTAATCATGCTACTTTAGGCGAACGCTATGTGTTTATATTATCACAATATTGGCAACATTTACATTATTATGGGCAAAAAAAAAAAAAGGTGCGGCTTGTATAGAACTGAGTTTCTAAACAATCAAATTCGAGCCCACCTTCAAATAGTATCGAGAAATATGGTTTTAATATAGGAAAGTTTTGTGATAGCCTTAAATTATGTTTTCATCTATAGTTATAAAATTTAAAGCTTAAAAAATAGTGTAGATCTATGAAATCTTGAAAATTACAAGATGCACTATTTCTAAATCTTGAAATCTATTTTTTTTCTCATGTCCATATATATTGATGTCGAGAAGATCAATTTGATGATATTTGGGCATCAAAACAACCTCTTCTATGGAAAGTTTTGAGATAGGTTTTAATTTCATTGTTTAGAGCCTAGGGTCTATATAAACTTTCCCCAAAAAAAAAACGCAGCTCATAATCATAGGGTATATAATGGTACAAAAAAGGGAATAATAATAATAATAATAAGGAAAATTATTTCATGTGGGTTGGACCGCATATCTACATATGCAGTCTTGAAAGTGTAAAGCACCAATCTTAAAGATGGATGCAAGTAGGTGTTCTATATAAAAACAATGGAAACTAACGGTCCAAGTGTATTCTTACTAGAATTATTTTTTTTAGTTTTAAAAATTTATTTATTTATCATATTCATGAGCTCCATGTTAGAGATTACATGTTCTTAAAAATTAAATCTTGAAATAAATCTCAAAAATAGATTTATTAAAAAGCCCGCATTTCTACATATGCGGGCTTGGCTGCATGGAAACCGGGTCCTAATAATAATAAGCTCATAGTCATAGGGTGACAATGGATACCCAGGATCCTCCGGGTCAAACCCAGGATTCGACTGGTAGACCCAAGAGCGGACGCCTCAAGGTATGGATCCAAATTTTAGACCCGAAAACTATTTGGGTCGGGGTCGTGGTCTAGGTCCAGCCAGACCTGACCCGTACCTGACCAGTGGCCACCCCTAATGTCAGTGTAGTACAATTGATACAAATGGAGTGAAGTGAAATGCATAGATATATACGTTTCTAGCGTCTATACAAGTGGATTCTTAGTTTTGTAAGTATATTACTTGTAGGAAAAAGTTTATATTGAAAAACTATGTGATTGATCATCTCGACATCGAGATGTATGATTATGAAAAATAAAAAGATTTTGAGTCTAAAAAATAGTACATCATATTATCTACACCGTTCAGTTTCAAGATTTTCATATGTTTATAGATCTATTTGATTTTAACCAATTTTGAAATTTAAAATTTTATAATTAGAGATAAAAATAGATTTTGAGATAATGCTATGAACATTTTACATCAAAAATATATATTATGATAAAATTTGAAGGTGCACCGTACCTTATGGAAACGGCACCCTTACTTGTATATTGTAGGTTATTAACAAGTACCTCGCCTCCTAACCATTGATTGTTGGTATCAGACGGCTGAGGAACCTGCTTATATCTTGTATGGATATGAATACCTGTAGTATTCCTTCAATAAAGTGTAGAATTCATGTTTATGCTAGACCTCACCTGGTGGTGGATCATTCCACAGAAACATGGGTCCGAGGCACCAGGAGCGTGGCCTCCCTGCATCCAAGACGCTGATAAATTCAGGCTCAAGCTCATCGAAAGAGTTAACAATTTCCCCGAAGCTGTGCGGTGTGGCCGTGCCCACCTCCAAGATAAAGACACAATCAGGGTCTTCGGGGTCCTGGCCCCGGAAACCATCTGGGACGTCGGCATACTTAATCGTCTTCCCTCGTGGCATGCTCGGAAGGGACAGAATCTCAGGGCCTTGAGGCAAGGGTGCGCCACGAGCAGCGATGACTCGGAAGAGCCATGTGCTGCAGGCATCTACGCCCATGAAGGAAATGCGTGGTATACCTAGTTTTGTAGCAATAGGCAGAGTCCAATATAGGAATGCATCAGAGATGAGCGCCATGGGAGGGTTGATGGCTAGGATTTCAGTTAGAGCTTTCTCGAAGTGGGCACAGAGCTCTTGAGTTGCACGCAGAAAGGGATAGAACATGTCCATGGACGTGAGCTGGTCGGTGCTTTCGCATCCTTCTGGCAGGCCTGGCCAAGAAGGGAAGCGGAGATTGACAAGGTTGATATTATGGTTTTTGGGGAGCATCTTCTGGTAGAAAGGTGAGTTACCAGTGGTCGAGAAGAGGGTGAGGCTAAGTCCTCGGTGTGAGAGAGCGGCGCATAGGTGGAGGAGGGGGATGGCGTGGCCTCGAGACGGGAAGGGGAAAACGGCAACATGAGGAGCAGAGGTGGGCGTGGAGTGTGGCTCGGTCGGGTTAGTGGTCTTGAGCTCGTGGATTAGCTCAGCCCCGGCGGTGGCCATTGCCATGACTGGAACTGTGGAAACTGTTTCTTCAGTTCAGTTGAGTATGGGCCTTTGCTTATGGAAGGAACTGCATCCCCTGGTACTGCTCTTATTAATGACCAAGTTTATATCTCTTGTGTTTGGAATGGGGATAAAATCCCATTACCAACGATATTGTTTTTTTGTCTCTTCTATTTGGATTAGGGAAAAAGCTCCCATTACCAACCGTATTATTTAAATAAAAAACAAACGCACACACGACATTGACTGGTTTTTAACATTCTAACCACAATCAAGAAGTTGGTTCAGTGATGCAAAGAGGCTGTAATACATTGAAGTATGTATATATATATATATATAGCTAAGGCTTTAAACCATCAAATTAGAGCCTACCTCAAAAATTTTACTACAAGAGATTGTTTTGATACATAAATATCCTCAAATTGATCATCTCGACATCAAGTTGCATGTACATGAGAAAAAAAAAGATTTCAAGTTTTAGAAATAGTGTATTTTGTAACGCATTTTTTGGCCGTCTATTTTCAAGATTTTCAAGTTTTCATAGATCTATCGATCTACACTATTTTTGAAGCTTTAAACTTTATAAATAGAGACAAAATTATAATTATATTTCAAGGCTATCACAATAACTTTCAGTATTGAAACCACATTTGTCGACACTATTTGAAAGTTGGCTCGAATTTGATTGTTTAGAGCCTAGGCTCTTTACAAACCGCACCCATATATATATATATATATATATATATATATATATATATATATATATACCACAGGCTGACTGCTACAGTATTTTCCAATAGTTCAGATTGAATATTGGCCGATTAGACGGTCACAACCTATTTCGTATTTGAATTTTTATTTCTTTTTTCTAAAAATCCAAATCACTTGAAATTTTAAACATCTATTCTTAAAAAATAGGAGAATTTAATAAACATATTAAAATAATATTTCGTAAAAAATAAATTGATCAAAATACCCACAAAACATTTTGGGGTATTTTGGTCAATTTATATTTTGATAATTATTTTTTTATATTTTTAGTAGATGTGCCTTGATGAGTAGAATATACGCTTAAAATTTCAACTGATTTGAATTTGTAAAAAGAATTTGAAAATTCAAATACAACAGTTCCTCAAACCTTCATTATCACGAGATGAACCATTTAAAATCTTAGTGATATCTAGTGATTAAATTTCAGAAATCTCATCAAATAACACACAACCATGATTTAGAATAGCAGCTATTGTAAGGTTGTTGATAAGGTTAAGTGTTAAATGGTTATTCTCGGCAGTGTATATTTGACAAATTTTCTTAAAGAAAGTCATGCTATCGGATTTTATGTGCATTATGCAACTACCATAAAAAGAACAAATAAGCATCAGGTAAACACGGACAAGTTTTTGTCATGCGGCGTTGCAATATTCTCAATGCCGTTTGGGAAGTGTTATTCTAGAAAGTACAAGATACCATGTTTCCTTTTGTTTCTTATCTCAGCAGGGTATTGTAGATGTGTGATGAGGTTAATTTTTTGGAAAAATATCTTTATATTTTTTATTTTTAGGTTTCATTTCTTATATCAGCCTAGTATTGTACATGTGTGATGAGGTTAATTTTTTGAAAAAATATCTTCATATTTTTTATTTTAAGGTTTTATTTCACGATAGATCGAAGGTCTTAAAAGATATTTCTAAACACAAAAATTATAGATTTTATTTCTTTTAACCGGTTGAAATAATTTAATTATTTTTTTTAAGCTAACACAATCTGAAAAGATATATTTTTTCCAAAAGTCATTCTCTCGAACTTCTCGTTTTCTCTATCTCCTCGAACCCTTTCTTTCTCTCTTTATCTTTCCCATCTCTTTTCCTTCACTCTCTCACTCCCTTCACTCTCTCACCTCCTCTCCCATCACATTCTCCCCTCATTCTCTGTTCACGTTTCCCATCTCTCTCCCCTCATTTTTACGAGCATCACAAAACCAATAAACCGAATTCCCTTCTTCCTTGCGCCAAGTAAGTATTTAGGTTTCAGCGTCTCTCCTTACCTCTCTTTAGCTTTGGGGTTTGATCTGATCATCTCTCTCTTTCTCTCTCTATTCCTCCTTTTCTCATTGTATTTTTTGGATTTCAGGCTCTCCCCCGTCCTTTCAATCTATCGAAATATCTACTTATGTATCTATGCTACTACCTCTCCCTCTTTCCTATGTGCATTTGGAATTTCAGATCCTTCCCTCTCTCTCTTACCATATTTCAAGCTCCGATTGTGGATAAAAACTCAAAAGTCGATAGATCCAAGTTCCAATTTCATAACTAAGCTAAAACTTTTGAGGCTCGATTTTTTGGAGTAGCTGATGTATAAATCTAGCAGCGGACTAAATGATGGCCATTTTTGGAACAAATTTGGAGTAGTTTTGTTGATCAAGGGAAGGTATCAAAGCTTTGGTAGATCGTTGAATGAGAGATCTAAACAGAGGAGAGATTTTTGAATGAAAAAGCTACGCCTACACCTTTTGATCCCAAAATTTGGATTGGGGATAAGAATGGAGAAACGAGCAATCTCAATGTATAAATTGAGAAGTTTAGCATATGAATCAACATGATTAAAAAAAAAAAGGACGCACAGCAAGGGAAAAAGACGACGACAGCTTGAAGCATGAACAATGAGCCACCTGAGGAACTCGGTCCAGTTACCTGCCCTGTCAGACTCGACCGCTGTTTACAAAACGTGGCAGATCAATATAGACCTCGCCAGGGTACTTGGAGCCGGGGAGAGAGAGATTAGCGGGAGACAGAAGGTGACGGATGAGGGATAGAGAAAACAAAAGGGCAGCAGCCCAAGGGAAGAGTTAGGAAAGAACAAGTCTTTCTCACAATTGTTTAGGTTAAAAAATAGGTTTAAATTAGACGGAGAAAAAAAAGATATCTTTTGAATATTGAGTATATCAATAAATGAAACTTAAAAATAAAAGATATAAATGTATGAGTAATGATCGTATGAGACCATTCCCCATCTATGTGTGTAAGACCCCAAAGAATCACCATTACAGTTAACATGAATTTTTAAAAAAGTTATCAAATAGGTGTGAGACTTGACTTTTTTATAGATCCGTGATAAATTTAATGGTGATCTTTTGAAATCCTACACACATGAGTGGAGGAGGATCCTATAAGATCATTTCTCTGGATATATTTTTCCTAACTTTTGTTAACTCAACCAGCATTTCCCCAAACTCAACCCAAAATTATATAGGATAGGCCTGGTAGGGGTGGCAATGGGTGGCGAGAAAAAACTATAGGACCCGGACCTGACTGGAGCCAATTCGAGATTTTCAAGATTTTCATATGTTTATAGATCAACTTGATTTTAACCATTTTTTAAATTTAAAATTTTATAATTACATATAAAAATAGATTTTGAGATAATCCTAAGAACATTTTATATCAAAATTATATACCATGATAAAATTTGAAGGCGCACCTTACCTCTACACCTACGGATGCGTCCGTATGCAAAATGCACCCGTAAGATATTTTCTCTCTCTAAAACTTAAAATTTGAGATAGTTTTTCTCTCTAAAATTTTTCAAGTAGTTTCCTTTTCTAAAATTTGATGTAGTTTCTAATCTCTAAAATTTTAATATGCTCTCTCTCTCAAACTTAAAATTTGAAATAATTTCTCTCTAAATGTTTTGAGATATTTCTCTCTACAAGTTTTTAAGTAGTTCATCTCTCTAAAATTTAAAGGTGTTTCTCTCTCTAAAATTTTAAGATGCTTTATCTCTCTAAAACTTAGTATTTGAGATAGTTTCTCTTTCTAAAAGTTTAATATGGTCTCTCGAAAGCTTTAAACTTGAGATATTTTCTCTCTCTAAAAAAATTCATATATTTTCTCTCTCTAATTTTTTTTTTGTATATTTTATCTCTCTAACTCTAAAATTTTCATATGCTTTTTCTCTCTAAAATTTGATACAGTTTCCCTCTCTAAAATTTTGATATTTTTTTATTCTTCAACAACAAAATGAGTCATTTTGAAATTGAGATTTCCAATATTTAGGCTTAAAATGAGCATTTAGGAATCCCATAGAAACTTCAATTCCAACGAAAATATCAATTCTAAGCGAACCAAACACAATGACCTAGGAAATCTCAATTCCAATGAAAATGTCAATTCTAAGCGAACCAAACACAATTGACTTAGGAAATCTCAATTCCAACAAAAATGTCAATTCTAAGCGAACCAAACGCAATTGACCCAGCTTTTCCAAAAAAAGTGACTCCTAAAAATCTGAATCCAAGAAGCCAAAGGAGCCATAAATAAAAAATAATCTCTCCCTCTCTCTGCCCCGCATCAATCTCTCTATATCTCATCCCCTAAAATGGCAACTAACTAAAGAATATAGAATCTCTGTCTTCAATCTATCTATAAATGAAAAATTGGAAATTGATAGGGGTGGTGGCCCCTATCAACTAGTTATTATTTTTAGTAATTTTCCTCGTTTTTTTGTCGTTATAATTGAATGCCACCATTGGACATACACCCCTCTTATTCATAATACGCCCATCCCCACCTATTGGTACACCTAATAGTATTAGTTTATTAGGTATGAAGTTTATTCAATGAAAAAATTGTACAAGAGAATTGTCTCATATCAAAGAGATGAAAAAGGAAAAAATCATATAAAAAAAATTGAATCAATGTAAAACTGTGACAATTTTTTGTGGTGCAAGGCTACGCGTGAATGATAGTTGTGCATGCTGGTATTAGCAATTGTGGGGTTGACTTCGGGCCAGGTGGGCATGGATTTTTAAGTAGATGATGACATCGGCAAGCGACTCATGTGAC
The DNA here is from genome assembly GCF_054954075.1 of Amborella trichopoda. NCBI lineage: Eukaryota > Viridiplantae > Streptophyta > Magnoliopsida > Amborellales > Amborellaceae > Amborella > Amborella trichopoda. The sequence continues at coordinate 43,707,707 of NC_142347.1, forward strand.
TCATGGTCTCATCAGGGCTAGTTAGATAATCATCTGAATCCCATTTCTTTTCGAATTTGGGATGGGCTGGGAGATACTCGATCTAAATCGCCCAATTTTGGATCGGGTCACAGATTTTTAAAACATTGTATCAAAGTATCAAACATTTATTAATTTGCTCTACTCATCCAAAATTATCACAACTTAACTAACTATAATATTACATACTTATATTGAAATTGTTAGTTAATGTTTTATAATTTTTTATTATACAAATAATAACAAATCTAAAATATCATCTAATTTAAAAATTCTTATTGACAACTATAAGAAAAAAAAAATTCACTAAGTACAAGCACTTAGAAACTCAAAATCATTTTTAATTTTTATAAATATTGATAGATTGTAAAGTGGAGCATAATATTTTAGATCATTTTTTATTGTTCAAAAAGAAAATATTTTAGATCAAAAAATACTTCATAAGTAAGCTTTTTCACCTTAGGGATTAAATGTACATTGTGATCTTGCAGAACCATGGTGCATGCACTCTTTGTTATGTCCTTACGAACTTACTACTTGTGTCATGCCATTCTTGAGTTATACACTTTAATATGTTAAGTATGTTAGTGCCCCTATTTAAAGAAGCAAAACAATACATCGAAGATTTAGGACGTGAACAAGTACATATAAAAGCCATCGATACATCATTGGAAGTATGTGCAGGAGGTGGGGGGTCGTGCACTTTTAAATTGCACAATAGCTTGTGGGTGAGTCGTTGTTTTTACTAAAAAAATTTGAAAATTGTTGAGCTGGTGGCGGTGGGTGAGCCGTTGTTGTTATTAAATAAATTTAAAAATTGGTGACTCAAATTTGAAAATTTTCCTTTCTGGCAGCAAGTGGGTCAGCCTCGATTATTATTAAACAAATTTGAAAATTCACGTGGCGATATTAAACAAATTTGGAAATTCACATGGCGATATAACCGTTTCATGACATCATAACCGGTGACGCGTCCGATCTGTGACATCATGTACTGATCTTGTGATGTCATCAAACGAGAAAATGGCCTGATCCCGTTTTATTATTGGATCCGGAACAGTCTAGCCGATACTCGATCCAGATCACCCAATTCCGGATCGAGTCACAGATTTTTAAAACATTGGTTTGAACCTTGTAGCTAGAGTATAAAAAACTCCTCAAACATTGGTTTGAACCTTGTAGCTAGAGTATAGAAAACTCCTCAAACATGGGTTTGAACCTTGTAGCTAGAGTATAGAAAACTCCTCAAAAGTGTGTATCAATGCTTAAAGGAAAATTGTTTCATGCGAGCTAGACCGCATTTCTATATATGCGGTCCAGAAAGTATAAAACATCTATTTTAAAGATAAATGCAGGTAGGTGTTCCATCTAAAAACAATGGCGGTCCAAATGTTTTCTTACTAGAATTATTATTTCTAAGTTCGAGATTATATTAAAAATTAAGTCTTAAAATCTATCTAAAAAATAGATTTATTAAGAGGTTTGCATTTCTACATATGCAGGCTTGGCCGAATAGAAACCGGGTCCATGCTTAAAACCTAGTATTTTTTATATAGATAGGAATCAGTCGGGACTTAACTAGTTCCAGGATAATACGGGTCCCAACCCAATTTTTGCATAAAACCCTCATGTATATATTTTTCTCATATTTTTTTTTTAATCTTATCTAAATCCACACCTCATAAATCCCTATTTTAATATTTATTTTATTTCATTTAGTTTTAAATATTTTTTGGATCACAGATTCAAACCGATCTAGACCCAACCTAAATCGTAGATCCAATGATCCAACACATGTCTTCATTTCTGTAAAGGAAGGAGTGAAATTTGAGCTCGTGTCGTTGGCCTAATAAACTTAGAAGTAGAGCCTTCTTCATCCTACGAGAGGAGGCACACCCATCCCGTCATCAGAAGGGAAGGCAAGAAAACAAAGCAACAAATACAAAGGAAAAATCCAAATATTACTTTAGAAAAGTATATAAAGTGACTATTTATTTTTAGAATAAGGTGGTAATTATCAAGATTGTCCGTCAAGTTTTAAATGAGGTAATGATCAATATTGTCCGTCAAGTTTTGAATCGGATTGTTGTTCGTATTATCATTGACTAGAAACAAATCTAGAAACAAAGTTAAAAAAAAATGTCTCATGCTCTGTGACATACCCCAAGTCGTCGAATTTAACATTTAAGAGTGAGACATACCTCAAGCTATCCAATTTAACATCTAAGGACATGACATACCTCAAGCCATCCAATTTAACATCAAAAGGCGTAACATACCCCATGCCATCAAATTTAACATCTAAAGGCTAGGAGTTAAAAGTTTTCCCAATCCACAAGGCCATAAGAGGAAGAATGGATTATAGAAGACCAAACCAAGGAGAGGGAGAGAGAGAGAGAGATTTGGCTAATGGTATCTTAGAAAGCTGAATGATATCCATTTATCCAAATCTTCAAATAAAAAAATCAAAATAATTTAATTATTTGAGAGAGTAGGATGATGCCCATTACCAAATCCTCTAATCATCATCATGATAGTTTTTTCTCAATTAATTGGGATCAGCTCAAGATTCATGATGAGTTTTGACAAAATTTTATATTGGTTGTCTACCTAAATGCAACCCAACCCTTTTACCTAGGCATGAGACGGGTTAAGGGAAAGTTTAAGTTCCTCACCCTTCATAGACCATTTCCAAATATTCTAGTAAAAAAATTAAATAGCTTACTTCTCAGTTCTTTTATGTTAGGTAAATCTAGACATGGAGTCTCTTATATTAAAAAAGACGAATTAATTGGCCCTACCATGTCAAGCATTGGGAGCAGAAGACACAAAAAATAACTTGTCCATGAATCTTCAAATTATTCCATCCATTAAAAAACTATAAGCAAGATATACCAAAAGAAGTTAATTATATTTATCAGAATTTAACCCATCAATTATCTAACATCATATCTTGATTAACTGGACCTAACAATCCTCTTACATGGCAAGAGACTATACTCAATAGGCAAAAATTCATCAATTTCTGTCACTGGGCAACCAGGCTCAACCTCCATAAACCTTCCACTTTTGACATAATAAAAATATAGGTCCTTTTTATCTTTCTCTATAAACATGATTTCTTCTAGTAAACCCAAGCAGTGCCAATTGGATGCCACTGCAATTGTTTCCAAGTTTACTACATATTTTCTAAACCAATCCCTTTTGACAAAATCTCTTAAAACCCACACCTCAAACTGAATATCCAAGTCATAAACTACGCATAGATTTCCTTCACTCTCTGCAATACGAGAGGCCCACTCTAGTCGTGGGCCGATTATCTCGCCGAAGCCAGTGCCATCTATATGTAGTGCCAATATGTAGGGACTGCCATTCTCATCCTCATCTTCATCTTCATCTTCATCCTCATCCTCAATGTTAATATGAACTATCCAATGGAATACTCCATTAACTAATACACTAGAACTCGTGTCCAATTCGTAACCATGATGTAGATGTACAATTCTAATTAATCTCCACATCCAAGAATGTGAATTGAAGACCTCACATTTCAAAATCGAATCCGAATGCTCATAATTGGAGAGGCGCACTACTGGGTAATCGTAAGGCTCAGAAGTTTGAGCAACCATCGCTATGCAACAAGTTCCAATGTCCGAGTTGGCTCTTGGGAGCTCAATGAACTCTCTCGTTGTGGGATTGCAAACGAAGAACAGTCCCACTTGTGCCCAGCTTTCGCAACACAGGAGGCCAGCGGAGGCGGAATGGACTATCGTCTCGCCTAATTGGATGTCCCAGTGTTGTATAAATACTTGAAAGAATTGATCTTCGCGAGCAACTAAACAACGATGACATGAAGGGTTTATGAGTTGTTGCAGCAAAAAGGAATTCTTCAATCTGTGTCTGACTCTGCCTCTGACATTGTATTGTTGAATGAAATTCGAGTGCACGGTGATGTTGCGCCAAGACTTGCATACACACCTAACTCGCAGAAGAGACTTAACTGGCAAGTTGATCAATATCTTACCAATGATGTGATCTGGTAGATAATGCACAATGTCGCTCTCTTCAATATCATGATCTATGCCATTGATGGGCGACATGTTTGCCGAACTTGCATGGAGTTTTAGGGAGAAAAATGTGACAATAAGACGGAAAAGAGCCGGCAACAATTCTTAAAGGATAAGAATGAAAGAAATAGGGTTAGAACATAGTTTCGTGAAGAAGTAACATCACGAGTCACAACTAGAATGAGATTGTACTTTGTAAGACTATACAAATATACAGACCATTGCATTTAGACCTAGCAAGTCCGTAGCGATGGCGAAACACTGTAGCACTTCGTCTATAGGTATTTTTTAGGCTTCTCCATATATATATATATATATATATATATATATATATATATATATATATATATATATATATATATATATATATATATATATGGAAGATACTACAAAACGTCTATAGGCAAAAATGAACAGTGATTTCGCTTACTCTCATCACCGTTCAAAGTTCATCGCATGGTCACAATTGTCGGATAATATTTTATTTTCTATTTTTTATTTACAAATCGGAATGACCATAAATTTAGAGCGTGTGTTCCTAAAAAATAGACGAATCTATGAAAAATATCAAAAAAATATTTTACATGAAAAATATTGACCAAAATACCCCTAAAATATTTTGGAGACATTTTGGCATTGCTTTTATATTTTTATTAGGTGCGCCTCACTAAGATGTACACATACTTCAAATTTCAAGTCATTTCGATTTTTAGAAAAAAAAAAATGAAAAGAAAAATACTACCGGACAATCGTGACCGTACGATGAACTTTGGACGATGATGAGAGTAGGCAAAATCACTGTTCATTTTCACCTATAGGTGTTGGGAAGACTTTTCCTATATATATATATATATATATATAAGCAATGATTCAATGCAACAATACTTCTATAAAACCATCTTTGTGGTATTTGTGTGACCTCATATTTTGTACACACACTCTCTTCATCTCAATAATCAATCCCCCCAATAAAAAGTTCAATTTGAACCCTAGATATAGTCAAAATGTGTCCCCTCCAAATAAATTGGAAATGAAAAAATCATTCTAAAGCCCATTTCTAAGTATCTTACCAAAATGAACGGCCTATGTTAATTGGGCTAAAAAACACTTTCTAGGTTGTGTTTTCAATTTTTTTATTTTTTGTGATTATTCATTAGAATGAAAAGAGTGTATAAATCAAAATTTGGATCAAACAAATGGCCATAAGATGGTTTTTAAGATTGTTGCATCATACTACTATACAACGGTGTCATGAAATCAATGCACTTCAAAATTTGGATCAAACAAATAGTCAAAAGATGGTTTTTTAAATGTTGTTGCATCATATTACTATACAACGGTTATATATATATATATATATATATATGGGAAAATCTTACAAAGCTGGCCAGCTATAATGAATAGTATATAAATGGAATAGAAACCGTTATCTCTTTATCATGCGGTTCAAAATGCACATCACTATTTTAATTTTAATTTTTTTTAATATAAATCTGATTAATATGAAATTTTGGGTGTATATACCTAACACTATTGCACACCATATTAAAATCTAAAAACAATATTTTCAATAATTTAAAACGACCAAAATACCCCCATCATTTTTCAGGGGTATTTCGATCATTTTATATTTTGGAAAATATTTTTTATATATTGGTGCGCCCTATTTTTAGTACACATGTCTAAAATTTCATTATTATCCGATTTATAAAAAAATAATTAAAATTAAAATAATAATATGCATTCTAAACCGCATGATGAAAATCTGACGGCTCTCATTCCACCTATATTGCTATTCATTATAGTTGGCCAGCTATTATTAGCTTTTTCTATATATATATGGGTTATATATATGATTTGGTTTTTAAAACTGAAGAATTAAAAAATTTTGGTTTTTCAAAAACCAAATATGGGCAATTTTATCTTTTTTTTAAAAAAAGTGTTATGAAGTTGAAGAAACAAACATCGACATAATAACAAATATTTTTGTAATAACAAAAAATATAAGGGATATTTAGGTAATTTTTCCTAGTTTAAATGAAAAATGAAGTTTCTATAAAGCCTAGGTTTTATGAAAACAAAATGCCTCACGTCAAATTCTTGTCCGAATAGCACTTTCGGCAACATGATGGCTATAAACTCAATTTGCAACACCAACAATAAATTTTGAAACTCAAAAAAATGTATCAACATTTATTTGTAGGGCAAAATGGACAGTATAAATAATTTAGTATAATATACAATATTTTTAGAGCTTGAAATCCAAATTCTTTAACAACCATAATATTTAAGCCAAGATGGTCAATGTAAGTCTTTTTCAATCCCAATTTTTCAGGACCATAATATTCAAGCCAAGATGATCGATGTAACTCTTTTCCAATGCTAATTTTTCACAATCATAATATTCAAGGCGAGATGATCGATGTAACTCTTTTTCGATCCTAATTTTGTTACAACCATAATACTCAAGCCAAGATGATCGATATAACAGGTTTTTCAATACTTGAATTGCAATTTTCGATGAGTTACAAGTGAGGATTTATTTACTTTGATAGGGCTGCAGCCTATCTAAACATTTTCCTTAAAAGAAATTCCTTTCTAGATAAGTTTTGAAGGTTAAATATATAATACAATTTATTGCAATTTAGCTTTTCACGATAAGCACATCAATCATAGAGATAAATACATGGACTTTCTAATCAAATTTGCTTCTAAAACATGGAATTATTATCACAATAACTATTTCACTTTCAAATGTCTTTCTCTCAGTTGTGTGCCTGAGCGTCCATGGGTTTGAATGATTAACTGTGGTAAAGGGTATTATGGTGTGTCATCTTTAAAGATTAAAATGAGAACATGACTCATCTGTATGGTATTTTTAATTTGAAGATACCTACGTTTGACATTAAGGAATCTTTTAGAAAATTATTTATCTTAGTAAACTCATAAATTAGACCAATGTAATGCTTTTAACCAACTATAAACATCAAAATTGGAGATTCTAGATTATTTTCCTTTTAAGAAATATAAAAAAAAACTTATTATTACACAACAAAATAAGTAAGGTAAGTTATCTTATTAATATTGATTTTCATTATTTCCATTTTCAATAAAATTATAGATTATGTCTTTCTTTTTTTAATTTTCTTATCAAATTTAGTAGTATAAATGAATTGCTCTCTCCCTTATGCAAAAGATGCCAGTTGGATTATATGTGTTGCATGCACAAATGAAATAAGCGATCTTTTAAATAGTATATATCACATCCCTTGAAAAGAATTAATACATATTTGTAAATTTGCAAGGTATTTAAGTTCTAGAGTAAGTTCCAAAATTTAAAAAATAATAATAATAATTGGGGTGATGCAGCAAGGCTAAGTAAAGCAAAACCGAAAAGAAAAATATGTAAAAAATAAAATATGCATATTTCAGTAATCTAAATAATAAAAATTCATCAAACTAAACATCAACACAAATAAGTTTTGAATTCATGGAAATTTTGAGATTCAAGAGATGATTTTTGTGAAAGTAGCCAAAAATTCCTCTACGCAATATTGCAGCATACACGATATAAAAAATAGCAAAGAAGCACAATTCAATAATCTCTGATGGAAGTGATTCAACATAATGTATCTAAAAACCCAAAAAAAGGAAAAAAAGGGTAAAACAAACATACGGTAGTATTGCTTTGCCTTTCCAAGGCAAGATGAGAAAGAGCAGTTCACTGTAATTTCGTTTTCTTCACCCCCGTAGGAAACATAAGAGAAAGAGGAGTCACATGAGGAGAGGATAAGAGAGGTAGTATTCTTTGATGAGATACAGCAATATGAGTTTATTGTGATTCCGTTTTCTCACCTAAAGTCGTTTTCTTCACCTAAAGTGAGAAAGAGGACCCAAAGAAACATAAGAGAAAGAGGAGGACCCAAAGAGAATGAGGAGTCACGTTATCGACCACTTAAACTTTGCCAAAGAGGAAAGCATGTGATAAGTGTAGTTTTAGATGATAAACTTACCACCATTGATTTTGTAGCCTTTACCAAATCTAAGTGTAATTAATTATAATTCTATTTGTAGTTGATATAAAGAATATAATTTATATTATAAATAAATTTATAATTTTTATTATAGTAATTTATTATGTATAATTATATGTTTATAATTATTTAAATATATTTGATAAATTATGATATATTCACAATTAATTGTAATTTCAATATTGAAAATAGATGTAATAACTGAAAATAAATTGCAATATAACTTAATAATTTTATTTTCAAAATTACAACTATCCTATAATTTTCAAAATTATAACTATCTTTCAATTGTACAATTACAACTATACAATTTTGAATCGTATAATTTTCAATCGTATAATATTAAGATTCTCGAATAATTTTCAAATTTTTCAATGGTATAATTTTCAAAATTATAACTATCGTATAATTTTCAATTGTAACCTAATATTAAAGGATGTGATAAGAGTCTTTGACTAGTTTGATTTACCAAAATAGTATCCTCTAATATTTAGATAAGAGAAAGGTTTCTGTACTACCCCTATAGTATAGAAGTTCTATGCTTCCCCAATCATCCAGCCGTTCAATTTTGATCAAGAAAGCCACTCACCGTTTGATCTTAGATCTGACGTCTCAAAGAATTTTATTTTTAGTTTTTTTTTATACAAATTATATGAATATAAAATTTAGTACGTGTCATCTTCTCATTGGGGCGCACTTATAAAAAATATTAACAATAATTTTAAAAAAAACTAGACTGAGCAAAATACCTCTTGAAGCTTTTAAGGGTATTTTGGTCATTTTATTTTATTGAAAATATTTTTTTTATATTTGTCGCTAGTGCGAGTTTAATAGAGGATTGGATGTCCAAAATTTAGTGTCAAAATAGTTTATAGAAAAAAAATTTAAAATAAAATAGTGATTGGAGCAATCTTAACCCTCCTCCATTCAGAATGGAGGGTTGGATAAGGCAAACTATATAAGTTCTATGCTTATATAAGCATAGAAAGCTTGTCCTTTAGATAAAACATACTTACTTGAAATTAAAGGATGTGATAAAAGTCTTGACTTGTTTGATTTACCAAAATAGTATCCTTTAAATAGATAAGACACATACTTATCTCAATTCTACCTACTTAAGATAAGACCGGGCCGACTTAAATTTTGCGGGATTTGGTTCTCCGATTTTCAAGTGCTCCCCATTACCTCCCCGCAAACCCTTTGGGATTTCTCTCTCTAAACGACTTATCTAAACCAAGTCTCACCGTCACATCTTTCCCAACCCTAACCCTAACCCTAACCCTGACCCTGACCCTGACCCATGCTCATCAAACCTTCTTAAAATCATAACTGGACAATACATGGCAATAGAGTTCTTTCTTTTTGAGAGACGACAATTTGCAAAGACCAGATTTTAGAGAGAGAAAGATGATAGAGACCGTTTGATCTTTTATATTTTCGATTGATTTTGCTCCCTTCTTTCTCTGAAATTGGATTTGGGAATTGTGAGAAAGACGACAAAGCATTCTGAAAGGCGATAAAGCATTCCGAAGAGCTTCAAAGGAAAAACAAATGCAGGACAAAACAAGCTTTTGTCAGAGCATGTTCAAGAACAGAGACATGCTGCCCTTTCGGCATTGAAGAAGCTCACAGGAAAGTATAGCCGAAAAATGGCAAGCTAGATGTTTCTCACGAGTCAAAATGTCCTGATTCTAAGCCATATGAATTTACGTCACCACGAATTGAGTAGAGGACTCAACTGAAGACGTTTAGATGAGTTTTCCAGTGTAGATCTTAAAGACCGATGTTCTTTTGTCTAAGATGAAACTTGGAGGGATGAATAATGAAGGCACAATAAGTTAATTTACAAATTTTATACCATTTGGTAAAGCTCGCTCGCTGCAGTTGAACATGGCTCAACTGCTTGACCCAAGCAAATCTGAAAAATCCTATTTCAACCAAGTGATCTGTTGGCTCAACTGCTTGACCCAAGCAAATCTGAAAAAACCTAATTCAACCAAGTGATCTGAACTTGGAATCTTGCTTCAATGGTACCTGGAAACCCAATGTCCGAATTTTGTGGTGTTTGGACGTCATTTATATATGATTCAAAAATTCAAGCAGTCAACTTATTCATTAGTCGCCTGATCTCTGCAAAGAATGAATCAACCTTACTCGTCTGTAGTTCCATCCAAGCCAAGATTCGGTGAACAAGTTGAGGTTTCTCTTAGAACTCACTGCTTAATGAAGCTTCCTAAATATCACAAATATACCTCTGTTCCTTGAAACGAATTCAGAATGATAGATAAAATAGAAAGAGAATGAAGTTGGTTTTCTCAATGATAGTTGCCAACAAAACCCCACCAGTTATTTTTCAAGAACTGAACATCATTAAAGAGAATAAATTCTTCTAACAATACTGTAAATACCACAAGCAACAAAAGCAACGGGCATAAAAGAAATAAGATACAAAGAGATGGGACGAGAATCTGAGAGGAGAATTATCTTCCAACTCGATTTCAAGTCTCTCTATTCTGAGTCAACCCTCCCAAATAAGCAAGCGCTCACAGTGGCCTCCTTCAACAGAAAACCACACTATGGCCCTACTTTGCTTCAGCTAAGTCTCACTATTGCTTTAGCCTTTTCATTTATTTATTTATTATTTATTGGGCTAAGTCACATTGTTGTGTTAGACCCATCAGTACAACCGTGAACCGTGAGGATTGATATTTTTTTTTGTAAAACTTGACCCATCCGTTATTTTCAATTTTTAACAGCAACTAATGCCCATCAAATACATTACTATTGACCCATGAAGGAACATGAAGAACTTTTACATCCACAGATCCATGTGAAGCCAAACACATTTATACCTATAATGATACATCTCGCACTCTTAAAGAGACAGACACCACAATCAGTCACGAGGCTCAACCAACTCAACAACAGAACCAACATTTTGTTCTCCCAGTGTCAATCAAGGAACCCCCATCATCGCAGAAACACCGTCAACAGTTGAATTACAATGTAGATATCTGTACATACCCACACTGTTCACAGTCTCAGAAAGTCGTTAGGGTTGACTTCTTCAACTTCACTCTTGATTAGCAGCCCAGGGATCAGCAGAAACCGGAGAGGAAATCCTGGTTAGCAATTCAATATAGTGTACCAGTAACAGGGGCAGTTAAGACTTAATCCAACGTTTTCCAGACATGAAAACATAATATAATTGCCAAACTAATTTGATCAAACAATATTCTTACAAGGGAGTAAAGTACTCTCATATTGGAAAACTTTGATTCCTGTATGCTCCACGGCATTCTCAACTGCAACCTTTGACAATCTTCCACTTTTGACATAATACATGAAAAGTTCCCCTGATTTCTCGATTACCAAGATCTCACCAAGGAAAGCCATTATATGGACCTGATCCAGAGGAGCCTCTATAAATTCTCCCAAGTTCACCACATATTTCTTGGCCCAAACCCTGCTATGATAATCATTCAAAACCCATACATCGACTGTATCAACTGAGTGGTTGACTAAAGAAAGACAACCTTCACTCTCTGCAATGGTAGCCGCAGCAGCAACTGGTTGTGGTAATTCGGTTAACTCGATAGAATTGTCATCATTAATATGGATGGCCAAGATAAAAAAGTTTGGCTCAACAGCATGCCAAACTGTCCAGTGAAAGGCCCCATTAACAAAAGCACTACACTTATCCTCTATAACGAAGCCAGGGTCGAGGATTATATCCTTAAGCGCTGTCCAAGCCCAACAGCGAGAGTCAAATACTTGGCAATTCCAGTCTGGATAAGTAGGGACATGTGGACACAAGCGCATGACTTTGAAATTGCAAGGCTTAGAAAGTTGTGCAAACATTACCATGGTATATGTTTCATACTCAGTGTCAGCACTTGGAAGCTCGACTATTTCTCGAGTTGCGGGGTTGCAAACAAACCATTGCGGATTTTCATCCTCAAGTTCGCAGCACAAAAGACCAGCTGAGGCGGCTTTGATAGACAGGTCTCGCGGAGGAAAATCCAAGGTTTCCAGCATCATTTGGGAAGGGTGATCATCCCATGCGAAAAAATTTCGATAGCAATTCTGTGAGAAGTCATAATCTCGCAGGAAAAAGCTATACTTTGACAAATGTAGAAGGTGGTATTCTTGGATGAAATTTGGGTTGAAGGTGAGGTTGCGCCAAGACTTGCATACACATCTGAATCGAAGAAGGGAGTTGATAGGCAATCTGACTAGTATCTTCACAATGAGATCTTGAGCTAAAAATGGCATTTTCATGAGTTTTTCTCGGCTATTATGATCCATGCCTCTTGTCATAAAACCTGGTCCAAATTGGCCCTAGTGAAATTAAAGCCCATGCCACACACAAACAGAAATGGGAGCTGAATAATAACGGAAGAAGACCCATCTTTAATGTAGGCTAAACCAATGTTCGCCAAATCTAACCGGAACGGTTAACCGGTTTTGAGGCTGGGAGCGATTTGAACCGGAACCGGACTAACCGGGGCGGTTAACCGTTTTAACCGGTCAAGTAGTTTTTTTTAAAAAAAAAAGAGTAAAAAAAGTCCAAAAAAATTAAAAAAAAAGTTGAAAAAAATAGAAAAACTTAGATTAAGTGTATACTATTATATTACATATATTTATCTTACAAAAAAAATTGAAACAACTTTTCATATAAATTAAGATATGCTGCCAAAACTGAAGATATGATAAGATAAGCTGCCAAAATTGAAACCTCTATAAAAATGGGCTTTAAACACAATTAAAGTTGAACAACTAAATATATCCATTTTTCATAACATTGCTGCATACATAAAGACATAAAATCTTAATTGCTGCATACATAAAGATATAAAATCTTAAGGCTTTATGACACAATTGCATAATGAAGTATAGCCAACAGGTAGTCCGACACTTAAAGAATACTGAATGTTTTTTGAAACAAAATTACTCCACAAAATCAAATCATTCATAAAAAATGTCTCCCTAAAATTTAAAGAATACTTGGAATATTTAATTTTTTTTATTGTATATATATATATATATAGATAAATATATTCTCTTATTCATCACAAAAAACATATATATATATATATATATATTATATAACATTAAAAACAATCCTCACAAAAAAATATCAATTTTTTTTTTCATTCAATAAACCCTAAAATCCCCAAAATCGACCTCCAAATTTTTGTTTTGGTTCTAAAATTCGTTCATTTATTTTATGCAATCAATAATCTCACACAAATATTGTTTATATATATTCTCATATTCATCACAAAAACATATTTTTATAAATATATTTATTATATAACATTAAAAACAATCCTCACAAAAACAATATCAATTTTATTTTTCATTCAATAAACCCAAAAATCCCCAAAATTGACCTCCAAATTTTTGTTTTTGTTATAAAATTCGCTCATTTATTTTATGCAATCAATAATCCCACACAAATATTGTGTATATATATTTTCATATTCATCACAAAAAACATATTTTTATAAATATATATTATATAACATTAAAAACAAAAAAACCCTAAATTCCTAAAATCGAGCTCCAAATTTAATTTTTGTTGTTCAAAAATCATTCTTTTATTTATTGCAATAAATAATACTAGTCAAATATTGTCTGAAAAATCCTAAAAAAGCTGCAAAATTAAGAAAAAAATTTGGGTTCGGGCTTACCTTATCTGCTTCAATCTCAAAATCGAGCCACAAATCTCTCCATTTCAATGAAATCAGGAGTCTTGAAGTATATGTATCTCTCTGATCATTAAAATCCCCAACTTTTTATTGAAAAAAACTGAAAAACCAGGCCAAAATCAAAAGAATGGCGGATTTTTCATAAAAAACTTAAGAACACCAAAAAAAAGCACCAAAAATCGCCAAAATCGATCTAATCTTGGAGTTTTTGATTCAATATTGATAGATTTATAGAAGATTTGAAGGTATAGTTCAATTATTGGGCCAAAAAAAACAAAAATACGATAGAAAAAACATCAAAAAGTTGAAAAAAATCGCGGATCACGGGTTCTGCTCAAATAACAGGCACTGTTACAAATAACGGCTGTTATTTGTTGTGCACCGTTATTTCGTTATATCGCTCGATATAACGCCAGACCGGACCGGTTTTCACAGAACCGGCCGGTTTTGTCAAAATTTCGCCGGTTCAAGGCCAAACCGTCCGGTTTTTTAGCCCAAAATTGCATACTGCAACAAACCAAACCCAACAATGATTTTCTCCGCACACAGAATCACACCCCAATTTCACCCTCATGAGAAGGAAAATTGGCCATGAAACCCCACTAACTTCGTAAAGTCGAAAAGTTCCCTTCACAAGTGCGCATAGTACATCCCCTCCACCTTAACATATGCATTCAATGTCTGAAAACACAGCTCGGCCAAGGTACTAGTCTAGCCCCTGCCGAGCTACTTGGACTCGCCTATGTCAAGCCAGAGCCATGGAAAAGGGCCAAAAAGTCAATGTCTGAAAACACAGCTCGGCCTCTAGCCCCTGCCGAGCTACTTGGACTCCCCTATGCCAAGCCAGAGCCATGGAAAAGGGCCAAAAAGTCAAAAAAAAAAAAAAAAACAAAATTTCCAGGAAAAATTTCAACAACATAAAAATAAAAAATTTCCATCAAAACTACCTCATATCATCATCATGCGAGCCTTATCCCAGTCAGCTATAAAAAGATACGGCAAAGTTTTACACCGGCTACCCTACCCAACACAACCCTCCTCCTTTATCCATGTTCGAAACTGGAATGACCTACCTAATACAACCCTCCTCCGTTATCCGTGTTAAGGACCAGAATGACCGTGTCCAGACCAGCCATGCTGGAGTTACCAGAACTACCTCATATGAAATTGTCAAATGAATTTCTTTTAACGTGGTTACAGCAGAACAAGAAGGATGAGAGAGGAAAAAACCACATAATATAACATTGGCCAATTGGATATAGCATGGATAGAGATTAGAGAGAGAAACAACCTCCCAAGAATCACAAAAATATGGAGAAACCAGAAACCACTGTAATAAAAGAAATAAAAAAAATAAAAAAAAAAATAAAAAAAATAAAAAATAAAAAGAAAAATAAAAAGGAAATTCTAGGGTATACTAGAGAGAGAAAAAAAGATTAACAAAAGACAAATTGTGAGATAGAGAGAGCTACTGAGAATGAAATCCGACAAACCGCAGGCCCATTTGGAACCAAAGCAATGTTATTCAGTTTATATTAGTTTTTGTTCTCAAGCTTCTATAAAAAACGTGACAAAATGGTTCGAAATTTGGAGAATCTTACAGGTTAACTGACTTTTAAAGCTTCTATTAAAAAAGTGACAAAATGGAAGGATTCGAACCCTAACCATTAGAAATTTGGAGCAAGCGAGACTTGATGGCTTATGTGATTTAAATGTGATGTATAAATATAAATATAGTTATTAAAATTGTTGTACAACCAACGAGTCATAAACTCGCCTCGCCAATAGAGCGATGCTAAGTTACTCGGCCGAGTTTTAAAACCATTCTAACTGTCAAGCCAATTTAAATTCATGTAGTAAAATAGACTTTCCTTTAAAAAAACAGCAGTAATTCCTTGCAATCAATTAGAAATCTAGAGGATTTTAAACAAAACAAAGTAACATTCCAGTATCAATTAAAAATCTAGGGGATTTTAAACAAAACAAAGTAACATTCCAGTATGGGTGCAATCGAATCTTTCACCCCAACTGATAGAAGCAGGATTTCTTCAATTCCATCGAATTAAGCATGTCAAAAAAATTCCCAATTTCACTTTTGACAAGAAAAATATATATATATCTCTCTCTAAAGTGAAGAGAAAACTGACCAGATTTTGGGTCGCGCAACACCAGAGGGCTAACCGAGGCAGAGGGAGTAGTAGTGGCGATGGGGCTTTCACAGAGAGAGGGGAGAGAACGGCCCCTTTTAAGAGAGACGAAGAGCCTCAAAGACGCTTCTTGTAAAGAATCAAAGAGTCTCAGGGACGTTTCCTAGGGACAGGAAAGTGTCGAAGGCAGTTGAAAAACTAAGCACGAGGAGAGAAGTATTGACTTTTACAATGTCACCCTGCGTGGGGAAAAGTATGTTACAAACTTATCAGTGCCTAAAAAACGATATGGGATCCCGACCGCATCGAATCCGGACCTGGATCCGGACTCAATTAAAATTAAAATATCTATATATTTAAGATATTGGGACTCAAAAATATTGTCAGACTCGAATCCGAATAGTGTTTGGGTCCAAGATTTGAAACCGGACTCGATCCGTCGGTTCCAATTTTTAGATCCATGCCCGAATCTAGATGGGTCGACCCCTCAGGTCCCCGGTCGGGTCTTGGCCCATTTTCCAGTTTATCGAATAGGTGATCTTAAAAAAATTAAAATTAAAATATAGATTTGCAAAGTGGGGCTCCAGGCAAGATCTAAAAATATTAAATAAGCTTAAAACAAAAAGAATATAAAAAGGGAGATTTAGACAGGAACTCGACAAGGACCGACATATACTAAGACAAATTTGGTCCCAACTCCAACCGTATCATTTCGAGCCTGCCCCTTCTTCTTAAACTAACTTGTACTGCCTAACAGGTGTTGTATTGGGTATGTGATGTATATGGTCAGCTCATCTCAATCAATTTTCTCTCATCTTATCATCCATTGGTATCACACCTAAGTTCTCCCGTATGTATTCGTTTTGAATTTTATCCATTCTTGTTTTTCCACTCACCCATCTCAACATCATGATCTCGACTACACTCGTCCAATGGTTATGTTACCTCTTGACAACTCAACATTTCGTCCCATAAAAATAAAGTTGGTCTCACAACTATGCTATATAGTTCACCTTTTAGCTTCATTGGTATGTTGCGGTCACATAGAATTCTAGTTGTACATGTCTATTTCGCCCATCCAGATCTAATTGTATGTGTGACATCTTTCTCAATCTCTCTATTTTATTAGATTATCGACTCAAGATATCGAAATGCGTTGTTGTTTTTATTTCTTGGTCATCAATATTAACTGCTACATCATCTCTACTCCTATTTTTACTAAACTTGCATTTCATATACTCTGTCTTAATTCAGCCAATTTTAAAACATTTAGATTCTATAGCATCTCTCCAAAGTTCGAACTTTAGGTTAATGTTGTTGTTTCAGGTCTTATCAATCAAAACTATGTTACCACGAATAACATACACCACAATACCTCATCGTGTAGGTGCCTAACTAAGTCATCCATAACTAAGACAAAATAGTATGGGCTCAATGTTGACCCATGATATAGACTTATTATCTATGAGAACTTACTTGCCTCTCCACTAGTTGTTTGCATACTAGTTAGCGCTCCCTTCATTCATATCTCTCACCAAGTCAATGTAGTATCTAGATACTCATTTCTTTTCCAACACCAACTAAATTAAATCTTCAGGTACAAATTAAACCACATAGAAATCTTTTTCTTTACCCTAAATTTTTCAATCAGTTGCCTAAGTAGAAAAACAACCTCAGTTGGTGTCCCTGGGTCAGGGTTCTTGGCATAAAACCAAATTGATTTTTAATACAATTGTTTCATGCCTTATTCGTTGTTCAACCACTCTCTCCCACAGCTTCGTAATTTGGTTCATAAGTTTGATCTCTCGATAGTACGAATAATTCTGTCTCCTTTATTTTTTTAAGTATATACCACAATAAATTTTTTCCATTCAGCTGATCATTTTCTTTGTTCTTAATACCTTGTTGAGCAGCCTGGTTAGCCACTCAATGCCGATCTCCGCCATGCACTTCCAAATTTCTATCAGGATACTATATGGTCCTAAAGCCTTTCTTATCTTCATCATCTTTAAAGCTTCTTTCACTTCCGATACATTAATCCTACGAATGTATCAATCACCTATGCCCTCATTCATGCCAACGGTTTCTTCAAATGCTATATTCCCAATGTATTCATCATTTAATAATTTTTTAAAATAAACTCTCAACCATCTGTTAACCACTTCATCTTTCACCAAGATCTTTTGATCCTCACTCTTAATGCATTTAACATGGTCCGGATCTCTACACTTTTCTCTCTCTCATTTTTGCTATTTTGAAGACATATTTTTCACCATTTATTGTTCCCAATTTATTGAATAGATTATCACATGCCCTGAGTTTAGCTTTATTTACGATTTATTTAACACTTTTCTTAGCATTTATATTATTCTAAGTTTTTATTATGTCTATTACAATACCAAAGCTTATAACATATCATTTAATAGTCTTCTAAACCTCATCAATCCACCACCAAATTTCATTATCACATTTTTTTTCCCTCATAAATGCCTAAAAAATAAATAAATAAATTATAAAAAATGTATTGGCCACAATAGCCCTAAAACATTCAAGCGTATGTTGACCTATTTGTTTTTCTCAAATTAGTTTTTATATTTTTCTTAAGTGTGCCTAAGTGTGGTGCATATGCCTACAAACTTTCAGGTAAATCTAATATATAACAAAACATAATTAAAATACCAAATACAATATCGATCGTCTGCTTTGTTCCCTTCCAATCTTAATTTTTACATTTTTCTATGTGCTTATGCACCATCTCAACTACCTCTCCCCTCTTTTGCAATATCTAAAATTTATTTAAGTGAAATTAATATAAAGGAAAAACTCTTTCCAACGCCTATAAGCAAAGTGAATAGTACTTTCACCCTGCAAGAACTATTGTAGAGTCATTGAGGTTTAGTGTGAAAAATTGATAACAATAGATCAAGTATGTATGTGGGGGTCGATTTTTCCCCGCCATCCAAAAAAATTGGATGACAGCAAGCCTATAAGCAAAAATATTGTTCATTTTCACCTATAGGCATCGCATAGAGCTTTCCTAATATAAATATCTCGTTGCTCTTGCGATACTAAAAAATGTCTCTCAATTTTTAAGTATATGCTCCCTTTTTTCTATTTTTTATTTTTCCTCAAAATCCCTTAATTCAAAAAGTACAACTCCCAAACCAGTTTTTTTCATTTTAGCCTGGTTATTCTCTCGACACATGAAGTTCCAATCCATTTATTGGTTAAAATTACGGTTTGGAACTTGGAGTTCCTACTGACAGTTTTTGTTAAAGATCCGGTTTGAAACAGTAAGTTCTTGCCTTTATTTGTTAAAATTAAAGTTCAGAACTTACTGGTTTTTTTAGGCAAAAATGCCCTCGAATACAGATGAAGTTTTATTGAAAGGATATAAGGGCACCGCGTCTCCATTAGGGCTTGTTCGAGGCGAGCTTCACAGGTCCTAGGAACAAGTCCGTACACTTGAGCTATTTGCAATCGAAATGGCCAAGGCTTCTCTCCAACCGCTTTCAACTTTCTTGGCAAATTGCAATCAAAACTACCTCGCTGCACATAGGTCCCCTTTTTTATAACCATCAAGACATAAAAGAAAATAAGATAAAAGGGTGTGATTTCAAGCTATGGTTCTATACTAATATAATGAAGCAATCTTCGTAAAACCATGTTAAAGCCATTTGTTTTATTTTATTTTTTTAAAAAATATATTATTTCATTCTAACGATCAATCACAGAAAGGTAAAATTAAAAAACACATCTTAAAAAGTGTTTTTTTAGCTCAATTGATATGGGTCATCCATTTTAGTTAGATATTTAGATTTAAGTCTTAAAAGAATTTTTTTCCCTTTTCAAAAATTTTTAGATGGTATTATTATAATCAATTTATCTATGTTAAAGACAAACAAGAACAAAAAAAGGAAAAAAAATTGAATATGAATTCATAAAAGCTTAGACCTTGAAATTCATCAAATGAATAGATTAGATTCATTGGTGGAGGGGACTCATTTTGAGCATATTTAAAGTGCAATTTAAACTTTGTTCTTTAGGATTAATTATTGAGATGAAGAGAGGCACGTGTAAAATTTATGGTCATATAAATGCTACAATCTTGATTTTCTAGAAGTGCAGTTTTATTATATTACATGGTGCCGTGATATCACACCCCTAATAAAATATAACTCACAATTTAGCAGCAAACCTAATCTAGAGACATGTGTCAATTGCTCAGACACAATCGTAACAAAGTATGTCAACTAAAATGGTGTTAAAATATATGAGGTGTCGACTTTATATAAATTTTTTCCGTAAATTACTATGTTGGAAGATGTGTCGAACCTACTATTTTGAAATGCAACTGCATAGTGCTTTAGGGGCCGCATCATGCTGAGAAATTATTTTTCTCAACCCATATGGGTCAAAGAGCATACATACTTTGATTGGGATTCTCCAAGGGAGTAAATCGACATTATGCTCGCAGGAGCATGAAATCATTGGGTAGAAAGGAGCTCCACATGTAATTTTTCAAAAGTTCTAATCAACAACAAATAATTTTATCATAACATGTAATTTTGGTGTAAAAATTCTTACGATTATCTTAAAATCTATTTTCATCTCTAATTATATATGAAATTCTGGAAAATGGACGGTCTAGATAATGTGTTGCAAGATGTACTATTTATGAGAATTTTTTTTTTTTTTTTTTCATTTTCATATATCTCGATGGTGAGATGCTTCATTAGGAGGCTTTTAAACATTAAAACAACATTTTCCGGTGGATTTTTGAGGTGCATCTTTATTTTTACATTTTAAAGTTGGAACCTTATATAAACTTTTTTTTTCATAAAAAAATATAAAATAATTAAAAAATTAAATTACCAAAATATCTATACAAATTTTAGGGGTATTTTATCTATTTAGTCATTTTATTCATTTAAAATTATTATTTTCATATTATTTTTTAGGGAGCACACTTAAGCCTAAATCCCGGACGTAAACATCGGGGGAAGAAGCAGCTCTCTGGAAAAAGTTTCAAAATTTGAATTGAAATGAGAGTGGCCGTGGCCGTGGCCGTGGCCGTGGCCGTGGCCGTGGCCTTGGCCTTGGCGGGATTGTGCACCCTCCCCTTAACGACTACTTATTCCCGTCTCTCTCTCTAAACCCCAAAACCCAACCCTGAAGAAAACCATTATCAGGCAAAAAATGGAGAGTCTACAGTTTCTCAACAGCTACCTCATGAAACAGATAATGGAGCTCAGAGAACAGGTAGCTTCTCTCCAGTGCTCAAAGGACCACATTGTTCTCTCCAAGATGGAACAGGTAGATGCAGAGATGGAGAGGATGAGTGCCGCCTTTGAGCAATCCATGGAAGAGCATATCGATCGAACCAAATTTGAATCTGAGCTCTCCTTAAGCATAGTCACTCTTGTCCTCTCTTCCCAGCTCTCAGAGCACGAGAAGAGTTCGAAGAAATGCAACAAAGAGAGAGACCCACTGATGCTGGACAAAGAGGAGCGCAATCGATTTGACAATCGAGTTGTCTTCGAGAGAGAAATCTATAGACGAGCACTTCTAAAGCTAAAGAAGAGAGTAAGGTGCACGATACCTCATACTCAGAAGCTGAGATGTGTAATGCTGCAATGAAGAGGAAACATGAAAGGTTGCTTGAGCAGCATCATGCTTTTAGGAGGCAGATATGAATGAACTCAGAGAACACTATAGAACCAGTTTAAAGAAGTGAGCTGACCAGAAAACCAAGATCCTCGAGTTGAAGAAAGAGGTGGCTGAACTCAGGTCCACTGAGTCTCGTTTAAAGAAATCGATCCAAGAACTCAAGGCTAAAAATGAAGGCATCAATTATATGAGAGCAAATGCGGAGGCTAAGGTCATAGAGTTGAAGAAACAGGTGGCTCAACCCTTCGTGAAACAGGTGGCTCAACTCTTGGTTACTGAGTATCATTTACATAACACGATGCAAGAACTCCAAGGAAAAAATGAAGCCATTGATCACATAAGGGCTAAGCAGGAGACTATGACTGCTGAAATGAAGAAAGAGGTGGTTAAACTTAGGGTGACCGAGTCTCATTTGCATAGTTCGATTCAGGAACTCAAGAAAGAAAATGAATCGATCAATCATACAAGGGTGAACCAGGAGGCTAAGATGAGAGAGTTCAACAAAGAGGTTCTTCAACTTAAGGCCATTGAATCTGGGTTACAAAGTTCGCTGAAAGAGCCCGAGAGAAAAAATAAAGTCATGGACAGCACGAGGGCAAAGCACAGGGCAAAGATTGGCAAGTTGGAGAAAGTGGTGGTTCAACTCAGGGCCTCCGAGTTTGATTTGCAAAAGTCTTGCCAAGATCTCAAAGAAGCTAATTCCCAGCTGGAAGCTTACTTTACTGATAAAATTGTTGCAGAGAATGAAGACTATCAGAGATCATTTGATATGCAAAAGAGAAGAGAAGAAAACCTAAAAGGAGTTATTAAGGAGAAGGAGAGGCTCAATGCTGACATGAAGCAGACGCTTAATGCGACATGTTGGGCGCGCAACGAACTGGAACAACATTTATATCACGGAGAGGGATACTTCAAGTTTCTATCAGGAGTGAAGGCTTCTCTTCGGAAACGGCTTCAATCTTCTCTCTCTCATCAGAAACAACTTGAATCTTCTCTCTCTCAATCCTACTCCAAGATTCAAGAACTTGAGAAACAAAATGAAGAAAGTGAGATGATTACGGCTCAATATGTGATAAAAGTATCTAATCTGGAGATGTGCAATGCGAAAATGAATCAGAAGATCAAAGACATGACTGAGAATCACAACCAAATGCTAAGAGAGATGAAGGAGAGAGAAACATACCAAAGGGCAAATATTGAAGAACTGCAGGAAGAGATGCTTTGGCTCATGTTCACAAAATTTGAAATACAAAAGTAATTGGAGGATATTGAAGAGGAATACTCTCAAATGTGGAACAGGTTCAACCGAGTTGAAGAAGCGTTTAACCAGGATATACGTCAAATGAGAAAGGTGGAAGCTTCAGCGCTGGAAAGTGCTGGTTCAGGCTAGGAGAAAGGTAACCAAGAAATTGGGCTAAATTTCAAGAAGATTCATGATGAGCAAGTGAGACAAGAGATGAAGTTAGAAACAAATTTGGCATTAATGCATGAGGAGAAACAGGTTCTCCTCTCGAATTGAGAATGGAATTGGAAAAAATCGGCAAGCAAGGTTTTGCTGCAGGGATATTGAAGAGGGGGTTTATTCAGAGTTCGAAAGGCAAAAAGCATAACAATTGAGCTATAAGGAGAAGAAGAAGAGGGAAAAGAAGGCAGACAATGCATCTGCATTTATCGTGTACTATGATTATGGGTGTTTTTGCATAGGAATCAGGAATCATCTATACAACAGGGGAGGAAATTTCACCCAAAATTTAGCTCTTTTTATTGATAAAAGATATTTGAGCTGCATCTCGCCTTATTTTACTTGAATGCTGGAAACCAAACCCCTCATTTTGTAATTCATGGAAAGAATGTGTTCCTGTTGATTTCATCTGTACTCACTAATTTAGACTTCTGATTCATCTACCCTCACAAATCTAGACCTTTCGTATTCACCCTATCCATGGTAGCCAAGGGAATCAACACTATACTCCTGAGGCAATGGTAAAAACTACAGTTCATTCATCCATTGAACTATAGCTTGGATTCTTTGCACATATGGTATATGGTGATGACCTAGTCTGTGGAGTTATAGATTACTTACTATATCTACTAGATACAAAAGAACATTTACCTCGGATCCATTTTTCCAGTTCAAGAACACTATTTTTTTTCCATTTTATTTACAATTTGAATTAAATGTTGTGGCACACAATTTGAAATATACTATGCATCATCTTAGTTGTTGATCCATCACAATTTACAGTCGAAAAAGAGAAGGGTGTGGTATTCTTGTGCTGATTTATTAATGATAAGTCGTAAATGGCATTTATATAAGATGCAAATCAAACCCAAAATTACAGACTTGCATTTCAGGAATGGAGGACCTGTGACATAGCAGTCGGTAAGAAGATTTCTTTCTTATCCCCACAACCTTTGGTCCCATTTGGACAGTCCTGTATTTCTTCCAACAAATGGGTTTATTCGGGATTAAGGGCACTTATGTTTTACTTTTTAATTTGTGAGGAGTATTTGCAGAATTTTCACAACTTAGGGGTGAAGAATTGGCGCTAACCCATGAATAACAAGTGGCTGCACAACGTTCATTTTTCACTCAATAATGGATGAGGAAGAGTACATGAATTTTTTTTGTGGGTAATTCAGATGGAATGACGAGCCCCTACCCGTTTTTTCAAATCGTTAGTGGTTTTTGAATGCTCCATCCAAAATGGCCATTTAACATTAATGTAGGACTTATTTTTCCCACAGTTTAAATAGCAGCGAGTTGACTTGGGACGCACCCAATCCAAGTTGCCTTATGTTCCTACCAAGTCCACAAGTTTCAATGAGTTCTGCCGATTATCATTAGACTCAGTCATATCTAAAAATTGACTCATAATGGGGCTATGCTGAGTCCTGATCCAAATCAGTCTCTTTGAACTATGACTTTTCCGTTGATGCTCTAATAATGTAATTTAGTGCTCTTGTGATTCTGTGGTTGCTTGATTCAAGAGGCTAAGGCTATATGGTTGAAGCCATGACCATACTATTTACAAAGGAAATGTGTTAAATGAGTGCAGTAAATGACCTGTAGAAATATTCACGACGCGCCAGCCTTCAAATAGCAACAATGGACAACTTTTTGAGTGCCTGAGACACGTCATTCCTCCATACAGAATCCACCAAATTTATGTTCGCCTGCTCAATATCCATTAAAAACATTAAAGTGCCTTTGAGTAGTGGTACGACACACGTCTATCATCCCTTGTAATGTGAATTTTCTGCAAATCATTTACTTGCACTCATTGTTTAGGAACTCATCTATGTTAAAAAGACAGAATATATATGTAAGTTTGGAAACCAGCTTTGCATTATGAAAGGAGGGCGAAAATCATGTGGATGTTGGCTCATCACGTGACCATAGAAAAATGGGTTCGTCCATTATCTAAAGACCTGTGTATATTGAGATTGCAAATGATTTGTATATGTAATTCTCTCACACCTTACAAAAACAGGTTCCTTTGAAAACCCAACATAAAAATCAGTGAACTTCACTCTCGACTGTAGAAGAGCTAACCCATGCGATGGAAAACTGATCATCTCTGTAAACTCATCAACTTCAACATAGCAGGCAAAGATGTAGAAACGAGCATCATCTGTTAGATCAATTATCTGGTGAAACCTTTAGTTCCGAGGTCTCTTTAATTTAATTGGATTTCTTTATTTATTTTTAACAGGTCAATTTAACCAAACCATCAATCAATGATTTTCCAAGTTCCCAACCATTACATCAACTATTAAATTGAAAATTTATAAGAAAGGCGTTTGCCAGGCTCTTAATCCAAGAACGTGATTTGTGGAACCTTGTACCAAACCAGTTCAAAGTACATGTAAATATACAAAAAAGTGTTTAGTAGAAGCCTGAATGGAACCATTGTCGTGGTTTTAACAGGTTCAGCAGGGCTGTGATGGGGGGAGCAAACTTAGTGTTGGAAAGAACAACAGCAAGGCTTTACATATTTAGACTCACCAACGGAAAGAGTCTGGTTGATGAGTAATTAAAGAAAATATATTTTTACGCTCATCTAATCTCAAACATGAGAAATGATGCATGCCCAATTTTAGAATTTCTCATGTAAATATTAAGTTCAGATAAGAAGACAGGCAAGGACCTATAATAAATATTGCACTAGTTAAAAACTACACAATATATACTTCTGTGTTGATAATTCTTCTCTTCAAAAAGTACATTAATATGTAGTAACTTAGCTGAAAAAAAATGTATTACATGGTAGTCTAGAGAGTAAAGACATCTCAAGTTCATATTAACAGGACTTAGTTATTCAGAATCTATACCTCATCCATTTGCTATGCAATTCCCCCCCTCTCAGAGAGATGGGATGTATCTAATGGCGACTGACACCGCCAGGGTTGTTATAATAACAGAACACTGTTATCTTTATTTTTGACTAAGCCTGGTTTTAAAAACAGAAAACAGATTGTTCTAATGGTAATTGCCAAGGGCCATGAAAATGGTTAAGCCTTATTGGCAATCCTCAGTTTCCACTCCAGTGCCCCTACTTTGGGTCCTTTATTCTCCACCTCAAAACCCATTAAACACTAACCTGCAAACTTATACCTTTCAAAACTTTCCACTTTTTTTTTTTATTTTTTAATAAATATTGTCAGTTGGCGAAAAGAAAACACAAGTAAAAATAAAAGAAGAAATAGAACAAATAAATGCTGATGAATATCATCTCCCACCTCAACTCTTAGGCTCAACCAATCTCCTTCATCCAAGAAATGTGAGGCATGAAAACTGGGTATTATTGTAAGGTTAGTTTGCCCTGTCATTTCTCTAACATGAGCTAAAATTGCAAAACTAACTCGCCCCAACAATACTCTTGGGAGGAAGCACTGCATAATCATAAGGGAAAATACCATCTGTTTGTCCCACCATTGGAGCATGCTCTACTCAACCTTCACATTCTTGTCACTTTTACGTAATACACACAAATCTCACCAATTTCGTTATCAGCATGATTTCATCAAGTAGAGCCACTCTGCAGACCATATTGGGATCAACCATCAGTACTCCAAAACTCACAAATCTATTTTCCTTATGCCATTCTTCTGACATAATCACCAGTAATCTGTACTTCAACTGCAGCATTCAAGCCAGCGACTGAACACAAATAGCATCCACACTATGCAACAGAAAGATCTCATAATTGTGATGCATTTTTTTCTCATTATAAACCTATAGATATCAACATGGAAGCCTAAGATGTAGAGATCAACTCATGTATGAGTCTAGCTGTCCAGTGAAAGTATCCATTGACAGATAAGTTGCACACATGAAGCACAAAATCACAGCTTAGAGGAACATCACTAGATGACCACACTAAGGTGTGTGAGTCGAGGACCACACATTTCCATACCAGTGACAAAGCAGCATGCCAGAGAGGCTCTTCGATTTGAAATCATAAAGCAATGGTTCAAGCAACAATTCACAAATTAAGTAGCAGGGGGTGGCTATTGGGAGCTGAACCATGAGGGGTTAAAAAATGCATTGTGCACCTTCTTTCAAGCTTAAGAAGCACAAGAGACCAGCCAAGGATTCATGGATGATTAGCTAGGTGGTTGAAAATTAAAGGCTTTCAAACATGTTCTTCCAAGACAGAAATTTGACAGCATATATGTTCGAAGTGCACGGTTATTAGGTAAAAAGCAAGATTTCGAGAAATGCCCATGATCGTATTCTTATATGAAATATGTTCCAAAGTGAAACTGTGCCAAGACTTGCATACACACCCAAATCAGAGAAGGGACTTAATAGGCAACATGGTTAGTATCTTCATGATTAGATCTTCGTGAAACTAAGGGCTTTTATGCCTTTGGCCCTAACCTGATCCAAATTCAGCTTGTAAATTTAAAGCCTGAAAACACACACATGCAAGTGCATACTCGTGCGAGCATGCGCGTGCACACACACACGCACACACATGCAGTGAGAATTTGTCTACAATCAACTCGGTATTAGTCTCTCTGTAGTCTATAATCAACTCTGTATTAATCTTTCTTATTGCAACTCTGGTCAAATGGGTAAGTCTATAATCAACTCCGTATTAGTCTTATTGCAACTCTGGTCAAATGGGTATTACAATTTAGTGAGCATTCAAATCTAATTAGTCTCCAAGAATAACTAGCTAATCATTTCCTAATGAATCTATAATTGAATCCACTTTTGTTTCATGGGTCAAACACATTCCCAGTCAACTGTTCAAAACATGCACATAGAATGCATCCAATTCACTTTGTAGTCCAAAATTTGGTCAACTGTAAAATTTTAGATATGCCTAAAGGACATTTTAAGCCACACAAAGATTCCTTCAATTATATGTTCAGCTAGTTCGCTTCACTTAATTGTTCACCTATGAAGTGAATCTTGCAATTCAGATTCCCCGTTCGCAAATATGAACATTAGAATTCAAATAGGAAATTATAAAACTAAAATAAAAAGAGAAACTGAATCAACAATCTTTTGTTTTGCTTGTAATCTTTAGCTGTTGGACTTGCTTGGTGCGTAACTGTGTATATAATTTTTACTTGACATTGTTTTTCTCATTTATGACCATTAACTTTACTCTTATAAGGCAATTTACAAATCATCAATATGCTCAACAACAAGTCTATATTCTAATTCTTTGGTCCCGATCTCTCGAGAGTCTCAATAGAATTGAAGACAGTCTTCATACACAAAGAAATTTACATTTCACATTAGCCTCCCAAGTATTATGCTCCTCTTATGATCAAGGGCACCTTGAACACAATATAAATAAATATCATTCCTTCATTAAGCAAGATCATCCATGTCCCCAATTATTGGACGGTGCATCTCTCACCCAAGGATTATACAGTATTAAGCAGGATATTATATTCACCTATTGAAAATGTTTTTAACAAAATATACATTGCCATTATTTCACATATTTTTGGCTTTTTTTTTTTCATAGGTCTTTCACCCAAGCATTACCTAAGGGATCTATTTGTACTGTTAGGCCCTCAACTTCCTCCTGTGAGTCCGCACTATAAATGTTGTCCGCACTAACCAATTTAAACATGTGGAATTAGATCTGATCTCACATTCAACAAAACCATATTCCATTTTACTGTATACAATCACTTTTAGCCATCAGATTTGAAATCCAATAGCATGAGAGTGTTAAATAAAGTCCAATAAAATTTTATGAGGACTTTCGGCCCATTGATGCCACAACCCAGCTGTCAGAATTGACATTTAATCAGTACCAGTAATCGTGTTGTCTTTGTACAAAGATAAAAGAGTACATTCATGTTATACCTCTAAAACCAAGTGGCATTTCTATACTAGTCCACATACAAGCATGTTATCAAGATTGGATTGGATTGTCTGGTTACTTTGTCGATTGGTGTCATGGTTAGACTGATCCAAAGTAGAAATCATATTTTGATAAAAAAAACACAAGTCAAAACAAATGTTTAGCTAATTTTGGCTGGTCCAACTACTCAATTTAACTTCCAAATAAAATTGGGTAATTTTTTTTCTAATATCTTTTATATTTTTAAACTATTATTCATATTTTTAAATTTTAAATTTAATCTAATATTTCAACAAATAATTACACCGGTTCTGACTAGACGAAAACCCTCACTAATTTGATGGCTTGCACTCTAACCTTGCAACATAAAAATGTGAAGATTGGGGCATTCTCACATTATTTCTAAAAGCAAGAGAATGTCTGGTTATGGTATTGGAGATCTCTTGATTATCTCGATCTCGAGATATATGGATATAGAGAAAAAAAAAAAAAATTCAAGTCTAAAAAATAGTGCATCTCATAACAAGTCATTTGGACCATCTATTTTCGAGATTTTCAATTACTTTTTTATTTACTATTTCTAAGCAAATTTTAGAGGTGGGCCTTAAAAAAAAAAAAGCTGCTCGCGAGTATACTACTTCAAAAAGGGGGGCTTTATTGTATCATCCCTTTCTTGCATAGGAAATTTGTATACCAAATCGTTGGATATGAATGAATGGTTGGGACACCTTCAGCCGTAATGTCACAAGTGAGCCTTGACCTTTTGATCTAGATCTGACAGCTCAAAGTATTTTAATTTTAATTTTTTCTACAAATCAAATAAATATGAAATTTAGTGAGCGTGATCATCTCAATGAGGGTGCAGCTTTAAAAAATGTTTTCATGAAAATAAAATAACAAAACTGCCTTTAAAATTTACGGAGGCATTTTTATCATTTTATTTTCTCAAAAGTATTTTTTAATATTTATTGTAGAGGGATTCTGAGAGGATTGGACGCCCAAATTTGATGTCAATATAATTTGTAAAAAAATTATAAATAAAATAATTTTTAGATATGTGAAGTCATCTCAGCCGTCCACTTAAATCAACAAAAAGCATAAGGGTGGTATATACAAATTTCCTATATCCAGCAGTACCCAGAAGGCTTTCCCTTTCTGAAAACCATTGTCCATTGAGTAGCACTAACCGTGGTCACGCATAAAAAGAGGGAGAGGAGAGAGAGAAAACAGAAGAGAGAGATAGGAGAGAAAAAGGGGAGAGAGAGAAAAAGAGGAGAGAGAAAAGAGATAGAGAGAGAAAGCGATGGCAAGAGTGCAACCCTCTGCTTGCAGGCAGGGCTCACGTCTTTCTCTGCAACAAGTGAAAACGATGGAGCGTGCTGTGCCTTTGACCAGGCACCTTTCTTCAAATGAGAAGTGCCATTAAAGCTTATGATTGCCAAAAATGGAAGGTGATCCATTAAAGAAAAAGTGTCTCATTAATGGAAGCTTTCTCTTCCATGAAGTAAACCTGTATATGTTTCAGCGCAAAAAGCAAACCTCATAAGAAATTAAGAACCTTCACCTCCTCATCAATGCTGCTTATTTATACAGGAAAAATTATCCATTTTGGGAAGTCTTTAACTGATTTTTTGTAAACCTCTGCATCTTCAGGGGTATTTAATTTGGTATTATTAAATCTGCGCATTTAATATAGAATATCAGCTTTGGAAGCTTGGGAATGAACGGCTGCGATGTTCTGGATCGGAGGTTTGATCGTGGAGATCTTCGCTGAGGTTGACTTCAAATTCGCTCTTGCCAAATGGGAGTGGAACCATACAAAAAAAAATGCGTATAGTGTGCAAAGGTAACAATCATGTCCACTGTCCATCCAAACAATTGATGGTAGAGATCAACCATTTGTTTATAAAACTAGATCTCCATGAATGTTATCAGGAGGGCAGGCAATGTACCGTTGGGCCTATAAAATTAGAGCTTGGGCCCAAATTATGGCCTGAGGACTTGGCCAGGTTTGGGCTAAGCCTGATCTTGTTTCTTAAGGTCATGCTCAAGCTAACTTGGCCGAGGCCCAGCCCACTACCCTAACTAATAAGATAGGAATAGAACCCAAAACATCATATTGGATCTCCACACCGCTAAAACCAACTAGGCGTTAGGTCTTTTCCCTTCTATCCCATCAAGAAATTCCCAAAAACAAAAAAAGAAGAATCAGGTTCCATGTCGGAACCTGGTGATCCGATTGAGATTGCCCACTCTTGAGTGGGCTTGCGAATTTCGGCCCTTAGGAGTCACCTGGTGAAAGAAAAGAAAAATCACAAGAAAAATGGCCTGAAATTCAGGGATGGAGCTAACATGGAGGCTTTTGTGGCTTCCACCCTAACTGACAGCTTCAAAAACCACTAATTTATTTAAATATGAGTGGGGGCCAGTCATCCCATCCCATCCCTATGAAATACCCAAAAAAAAACACGTGGTTTTGGGCAACCTGAGTGACTCGTTGGTTTAGAGCCATCCAGAATGGGACCTGGATGGGGCCATGTTCTGAGCCGGCTCAGGCAATGCCCAACCAGCTCGCCACTGTTTTAAACTAGATAAAAAGCCTCTCAAATAACATCAAAATTCAGAAAATTCTCATCAAAACTATACAGATTAGAACATAACAAACCGGATATTAGTTTTTATACACTACACCTCCCAATTGAAGGAGAAGAAAGGTAAACAAAAATCATCAAAAAAGAAAGAATCACCGGTTAGCAAGAATTATTCTACCACTTCCTCTCTCTCAGTCCCAAACCAAGTTCATCTGGGACCCGAGAGCTCCATGTTCTCCACATCGAGTGATGAAGAATCGCCATCACCATCACCACCACCACCATAATCATCATCATCATGGTCACAGCCATGGTGAATTGTCACCACTATAGGCATGGAATTATGGTCATGATGCATGCCATGGTTGTTGCTGTTGAGTTTTCCAGGCTCCCACTTATCAGCTAAGCCATCACCTTGTAGCATGCGGACCACTTCGGCCATTTTAGGGCGATGTGTGGGCAAAAACTGAGTACATAAAAGGGCCACTTTGACCATCTCACCCACCTCTATATGGTCATAGCCACCAACTCTAAGCTCCTTATCAACTAAAAGATCAAGCTTCTTTTCTTGGTGTACTTTCTTCACCTGCAAATTCCATGGTCCAGGGGCATTATGGTCTCAACATAAAAATAGCATGAGCACTATGAGCACAAACTTCTTGTATTGTACTCTATGGAGTAGCACTATAATAACTTCTCCATAATACATGGTTATATGAGATAAGAGGACTAGCATAAAAATTTACTATATAAAGTTGTACTCTATGGAGTAGCTCTATAATAGCTACTCCATAATACATGGCAGCTCTATATTACATGGTTATTTAAGATAAGAGGACTAGCATATAAAATTTCTTTCCCATCAATAAGGAGGACTACCATCATGTAGCTAACCAAAATATTCAACTTTAATTTTACATCTCTCTCTCCCCTGAAAGAGAAGGCCACCAAAAGGAGAATGGTCCCCAAAAAACCACGTTATAACTCCATAAAGGAAAAGTTATTTTTTTTGTTAAAGAATGGGAAAAGCTATTACGCAAATTGGCAAATAGGAGGAATCATTCTTTCTCCACCAAAGCCTTTCCCCCAACATGGCCACAGCAGGAATCATTCTTCATGAATCTATCCACCCTCCCCCTCTCTCTCTCTCTCACACACACACACACACACAACACTCAAACTCATGAATGGCATACATATCCTTTCTACCTCTCTCTATCTCAAGGTAAAAGGAGGAATCATTCTCTATGCACAAATCTCCCTCTCTCTCAGATAATTCGAAATGAAAGCAATGCATGCATACCCAATCAAGCATGGCGCCTTTCTGATTCGCCGCCTTCCCAAAATCCAGTGCCCTCTGTCCAGTAATAAGCTCCAAGAGCAAGATCCCAAACCCGAAAACATCAGTTTTTTCCGAAGATTGACCAGTCGATAAATACTCGGGTGCAATGTGACCGACAGTCCCTCTCACTGCAGTTGTTACATGAGAATCCTGGTGATCTAGAAGCTTTGCAAGCCCAAAATCACCAACAACTGCTTCACAATACTCATCCAAAAGAATGTTTGCTGCCTTCACATCTCTATGGATTATTTTAGGGTCACATTGTTCATGCAAATATAGAAGTCCTCTAGCTGCCCCAAGAGCTATCCTCTTCCTTGTATTCCAGTCTAATGCTGGTTTCCCTACAACAAAATTCAACCAATGTCACTTGATTCTTTTGTATTAATCGTATCAATGGTATTGTATGTCATTGTGTTAATTTCTTTAGTATCAGTCATATGGGTCATAGTGTTCAAGCAATATGCAGTTTTTTTGTTCTTTTTTGATATATAACTCCATACCTTCCATGTGTGTCTTGTGCATAATAATCTAAGGAAGAATACCACGACATCAAGCTATGTAGTATTTAGCAGAGTTTAAAAACATGGAATTGGTGAGCTGGATCACCCATCTGGATTCGGCCAATAAAAAAATTAAAAAAAAAATTTGAGAACAAATAAAATTGAAAAAAAATAAAAAAGTGGAACCGGTTCCTGATATTTTAATGGAATCAGACCATTCCCACCACTTCCCGATCCAAATTGCCGGTTCCAGTTCGCCGTTTTTAAAACGCTAGTATTTAGAGAGATGGCGGTAGTATAGAAATTTTGTGAAAACAAAGGGCATTTTAGAGGCAGTTCTCTTTTCCAAAGCCTGGTCATGTGCACGTACAAAAAGCAGAAAAATACCAATTTGTTGGTCATGATACCATACACATGCCCTTCAATTTGATTTTGTCCCTTGATTACACTTTGCCCCATATCTCCCTGATGTCTTTTGGGTGAAGAATCGGATGGTCGAGAATGACTGACACAATGATCGCTAGGTTCACGGGAGTGATGAATCCAGGTCAGCCCAAGAACCGATCATCCCAAAATCCGTTTCAAATCCCCGAAAATCGAACAAATTGTCTAATTTGTGAATCGGTCCCAAAAAACAGTCAAATAAAAAAATAAAATAAAAAATATATGTGGAGGAACTAGGCGATAAGGACAATCCAGATCCCTCGGTTCACTGATGAAATTGCCCAATTTCCAAATAGAACTAGGAATTTCCAAGAGAACCGGACTGAATCCTGATTTGGATTAGCGATTCGCAACCCATTAGCAATTCGCAGATTTTTTAAATAATAGATGAAACGAATGACCAAAAAAGATATAACAAACTCCTAATTTTTTCTCAAAATTCTGATTTTATCACTGTGCAAATCTTGCTGGTTAGCCTCACTCTCCCATAATTCAGACATGGTTTTGCAATAGTCAACGATTGTCAACACAAGTAGGGGATGATCACTCATGACCATAGGATGATTTTACTCATGCGCATGGTTTTCTAATGATTCTTCGCATTAGCTAATGGGTCCATGTATTACGCACCTTGCAGGGCTCAAAAAGAAAACCATAGCTAATCCACTTAACTTGCTTACAATTTTCCCTCGGCTTAACACCATAATAGATGATGATGGGTTTTAAAAATTATTGATCCAGATAAAGAATCACCAATCATGATAGATAGGAACCAACGACAATTATCTCTGTGAATAAGAAATCATCTCAATTTGAACATAATCGCCTGGCCGTGTCAATGAACCAGGCGACTCAAATTGGGAATCACTGACTCAAATCAGTGAATCATTAAATTTGATTCTTTTTTATTTAGTATTTTCATTTCTTAATATTCTATTTTTTGGTTTTGACCCAAAGAATCAACCAATCCAGATCAATTATCACCGATCTAGAAGGGGAGGGCCAATCCTTGATCCTAGAGTTTAAAAATAGTTAGTATTTTCCTAATATGCTCAATTTTTTCAAGATTTACGCACCTCCCATGCACCTATAAATGAGGCTTCATCTAAAACATCTACATCAGGTGTCACCTTGGGGATTTCTTTCTTAATATCTTTTTATTTCTTACTCAAAATAATTATTTATTATCTCAGGATTTTATTTTCCAATATTTTATATATAATATAACAGAATGTAATATAATATAAATATATATTAATAACATGTATAATATAAACATAACATATCTTTATATATATAGATATACAATAGATATTCCATTTATTTTCTTTTGAAACTAGGTGGGCTTTAGTACTATTTAAGCTGGATATTTGCTAGCTAAATTTGGAAGAGTTAAGATTTTAGATAAAATATATCCTAAGATGTGCTTTGGCATTTGGCTAAAATAGGTTTCTCTTAGAAGGCATTTTCATGGTTGGGTCAGCATCACAGTGTACTCCAAGGACTGTCTAAAAGGATGATGACAAAAGCACTCTGATACTATTTGACCAGGACATCCAATCTCTTTCACAACCAACCTTTGTTATGTCCCTCTCAGCCAAGATAAACTGGCAGGATTTTTCTCCAAAATTTTATTTTATTTTTCTGTTTAAAAGAAATTGAGTTTAAGTTTCTCTAAATTTATTCATATATCCTTTTTATTTATTTTTTGAGAAACAGTTAACTTTCATATATCCTGAACTTTACAAATGACAAAAATTTCTGACCTCAAGGATACTTTTGCCGAATCATTTCAGGCTAAAAGTTTTTATAGTTGAATTGGATCAATTTTGATCAATTATGCAAACACGGGTCAGTGGGTTGGATCGTACATCCCACATATCTGTATCAGATCACTAGATTGACTATCATGATCCATCTAAATCAGTGATCTGGAAAAAATTTACAATTAAAAGATTAATAATAGTAAAATTTTAAAAAAAATTATGGGGTAGAGATTTAGGGGGACATAAGAAAGTATAAAATAAGCTTAAAAAGAAAAAAAAAAATTAAAAGGTGGAATTTTAGGTGGGGAACCAGCCGATTCAGTCCTGGCTAATTCTCAATCTAGATCATCGATTCCCATCCAGATCGCCAAGTTTTAAGAAACAAATTCACCAATTTATGCCAAATGGAAGGGGCAAAATTGAAATTCGATTGAAATTGAGCAATACTTAGGACCGTAATCAAAGCAAAACATGAACAAGTTCTTAAAAATATCTTTCTAAAAAACAAGTTCTTAAAAATATAAAGGGAAATTACCAAATACACATAAATTTCTATAATTTAACAATTTAACCTTTTTTTAGCTATTCCAAATCGTGTAAAATGTTAAAATAGTTAATCTCTCATGCATATTTCAATAAATCTCCTTAAAAACAAATAATAAAAAAAAATAAAGGGCATTTTGGTAATTCTTACCTCTGAGACGAGAAGCCACGCTCCCATTAGCCATGAAAGGGTAAACAAGAAGCCTCTCACTCGAAGTGGCACAGAAACCCAAAAGCCGCAACAGGTTCCTGTGCACGGCGAGGCTGATCATTTCCAACTCCGTCTGGAACTGCGCCTCCCCGCCGGCGGCGCTACCGTCTTTCAGGCGTTTCACGGCCACGACTCGGCCGTCCGATAAGTACCCCTTGTAGACGTTGCCGAACCCTCCTTTGCCTAAGATGTTATTTGGATTGAAGTAACCAGTGGCAGTTTGCAGTTCTCTGAAACTGAATCTTTTCAGGTTTCCCAGACATATTTCTTCGCCTTCGGAGTGGTCTAGAGAGAGAGAAAAGCAAAATCACAATACACTTAGTTTTGCAATGCAAGCTCTCTCTCCAAAGAGAGTAGAGATCTTTTCATTGATGAGAGAGAAAGAGTTTTCATTGATGAGAGAGAGAGAATGTGTGTTGTGGGTTCGTAGTTTTTCATTGAAGAGAGAGAAAGAGTGTGTTGGGGTTGGTTTTTTTAGAGAGAGAAAGAGAGATTTGGGGTTGGTTTAATTATTCACGAACCGGTTTCATGTTGGATGATTTGCTTGTGGAGCTTGTATTTCCACCAGAGAAATAAGCTGAGTCCCAAGATCAACAGAGAGGTACATCCAAAGCCTGCTCCCAAAGCAATGGCTACTTTGTGGGTCCTCGACTTTCCTGATAAAGTGAAACCATGACTGAGAAACGGAAAAACACTCACTCTCGCAGTAGAATAATTTTTTATAAAAAGCAGCAAACACAAAACACAATCCTTTTCCCTGTAGAGAGAGAATCTGAGAGAAAATATTAAAAAAACAATTCTATTTCTTTTAGAGAGAGAAGGTAACTGTTCATTTCAACAGTCCTTTTTCCATGAGGGAGAGGACGAATACCAAAAAAAACAAACGATTCTTTTTTTCTTTTATAGAGAGGAAAGAGGGAGGCGTTAGAGAGAGAAAACGAAAAATTAGTGTTAGAGAGAGAGAGAGTACTTGACGATGTGTTTAGTGGGAGAAAGGGAACGGCCGGTGCTGCAGTTCCAGAGCAATCTTGAGTACTTCCAGTACCACATATCAGAGGATTCCCCACGATGCTAGAGAGAGAAACAACACAAATAATAAACAAACAAACCCATCCAAGAGAGAGAAACAAAATTACAAAAATCAATGCCTGTAGCTACGATTTTCTCACTCACTTTTGCTTTGACAGATTTTCCATGTTCTCAATTTGTCAGTTTATTGTCAAGAAATGACCATAAGCAATCAAATATATTGTATGAAATATGAATAGAAAACTTAGAGAGAGAATAGAAAACAAAACAAGGTAAGGTAGAGAGAGAGAGAGAGAGAGATGCTCACTTGAATGTTTTAGCAGGGAACCTGGGCACTGGTGCAGTCAAATTATTGTAAGACAGGTCCCTAAAGAATGATAAAACAACAAAATAAACAGAAAATAAAAATATAAAATCAAAACCTCATAATAATATATTCAGAGAAGTGGGTAATATTTCAGCAAATTTGTGCACTTACAGGAAAGCAAGGCGAGGGAGTTTAGCAAGAGATGCAGGAAAAACCCCAAATAAACTGTTGTTGTTTAGCCTCCTGTTTAGCGAGAGCATAGAAAACAAAATGAACGGAGAGACCATACACACTTAGAGAGAGAGACAAGAAAAGCATATGCTAGGGAGAGAGAACCCAGAATACAAAAAATGAAAAAAGTATTATGAGGAAAAAAGGAAGAAAGGGTAAAAACTTACAGATATTCAAGGCTATTCAACTGACCAAGAGACTCTGGAACTGCACCAGTCAACTTATTATTTGATAAATCAAGCGTTTGAAGGTGGGGAAGCTTCCCAAGCTCTAGTGGTATCCATCCCGAGATATTATTGTTCTGCAACAACCTGCAAATTTTTCCAGAGAGAGAAAAACAATGGCAAATTAAGAGAGAAAAACTAGACCCACATTAAGAAATGGTAAAAGAACTTGAAATAAAGAGGTAAAAAAATAGACAGTTTATTTATGCTCACACTTGCTGGAGGTTTGTGAGGTTTCCGATT
Organism: Amborella trichopoda; assembly: GCF_054954075.1. Lineage (NCBI taxonomy): Eukaryota > Viridiplantae > Streptophyta > Magnoliopsida > Amborellales > Amborellaceae > Amborella > Amborella trichopoda. The sequence continues at coordinate 43,746,128 of NC_142347.1, forward strand.
TTTGGAGAGAGAGTTCCTGACAAGTTCTGGCTTGGAGCTCCTCTGCAGACAAGTAACATAGGTTGAGGAAATGATCATTTACAGAGAGAAAGAGAGGGAGAGAGAAAGAGAGCTGCACAAACAAATGAGAGTAAATGAGGAAATGGATCAAATGAGAGAGAGAGAGAGAGAGGAGGAGGAGGCTTACAGGCCAATGACCAGATTTTCAGGCGAGCAAGTGATCATGGTCCAGCTACAAGGATCCACTGAGTTTTCATCCCAATTACTTAAGATCCCATGAGGATCAATCAGTTCTCTTCTGATACTAATTAGAGCCTCAACTGTGAACCAGAGTAACAAAAACCAAAACAACAGTGAGTGAGAAAAACACATTTCACTATTTTTAGAGAGAGATATTTCACCTTCTTTTTGTAATTGGTTAGCAGCACCACGAACAGGCAAAGCACCATTGAAGAAAAAGAACAGAGAGTAAAAGACTTTACCTTCATGGTTGAGGGGTTCAAAGGAGAGAGAAGCAGAAGGGAAGAACAGGAAGACGAAGAAGAAGATGAGAAAAGACATGGGAGTTGCAGAGCTGGGCTTCATGTGAATAATGATGAAGAAAGCGTGGAATGAGAGAGATGGGGGGTTTGTTTTTTAGAGAGAGAGAACAGATAAAACATGAAGGAAGAGATCAGCGGGCCTCAATTCCAAATCGCTGCTGCCTGATTCTAGTGTCAGAGAAGCACACAAAATGAGAGGAGAGGGAGGGGGAGCTGAACAACTACTCGCTTTCTCTCTCTATCCCGACACCCACTCAACTCCCATCCTTTGGCACGCAAATAAAAACGGTCTTCCCAATTTAGAGAGATAATATTTTCCATATACCGAAACTACCCCCAACTCAGACATTGTCCCAATATCTTAACGGCCAGATTTCGTCGGTGTGCAAATTTTTCATTTCGGCGAACTTTCAACATCATTTCAATGATATTTTGATTTGCCGAAACTTTCGAGCTTAATTTCAACCTACGCTACCAAAAAAGGAACTTCCCTATGTAGACAGAAATGCATCACGTTTTTGTTACCGAAATATATATACTAGACCTAAATTTCGTTTTAGCCGAATTTTTGGTTCCCCTCTTTGAAATTTCAATTGACAGTACGGTGTTTCCTCTTGGGAATATCTTTAGTATGCCTTATTAAAGGTCGATACTTTCTTTATCTCGTGTTATGTGAATTTTAGAGGACAAGAGGTTCATATAAGGTGTCTCCTTTCTACTATTGAAATAAGGTGCACCTCAAAAATCGTCAGAATACTCGCAATGGAAAACTCTCCAATTAATCATTTATTACATGAAAAAAATGAATTTTATATTTTAAAATTAGTGAATCTTGTAGTAAGTTATTTGGATCATCTATTTTTAACGTTTTCAAATGTTTATAGATCAGCTTTATCTATAAATAAAGTATACAAATAAACCATTTATTTTTAATACAAAGAGGTCCCAGTCACTTTTGTCGATCAAATTTCAAATCGGATGATTGTTAACGTATAATTGACCGAACTCCAAATTCAAAAAAAAATTCTCAAAATTTGTGACACTCTAAGCCATCCAATTTGTCATCTAATGGCTAGTACCACAACAGATGGTCTTATGGTATACAATTCCTTACCACATAGTTGTATCATGTCTCTACAGCTGACACCCCTAATTGACACCTTCAAAATGTAACTCCTGAATCTATTAAAAAACAAGTCACCCCCAATTAACACTTTCAAAACGTAACTTCTTGATCTATTGAAAAAATGAGTAGAGGCTTGTCTTCCACTGAATTACCCAAAAATAAATAAATAAATAAATAAAAATGAAAAGAAAAAAAAAATGTTATAAAGTTTATAAAAAACTCCCTAATATACACTATCTATGCAACTTACCCCCATCTTAGCTTTTTCTCTCACTTTTTCTCCACAACCACCTTTCTTCGCCAAAAACCCCCCAACCCAAAAAGACTAAGGAAAAAGACTAAACTATCTTTTTTTTTTCACACATCCTTCTCTCTCATGTTTCCCATTTTTTAATTTACCCAGTGTGCTCCGACAGTACAAAAAGGTGCTCCGGTAGTATAGTTTTTGGAGACGACAAGCTCAGGCAATATATGCTCTGGAGCCACAGTGCTCTGGCAATATAATAGGGCGCGCCGGCAGCGTGTTTATTGCTCTAGCAGTATATGAACATGCTCCGGTGGTACACTTTCTAGAGACATTTCACTCCGGTAGTCTACAAAGGCACTCCTGCAATATAGGTTCTGGAGCCATAGTGCTTCGGCAGTGTAATAGTGCACTCCGATAGTGTATTCAACGCTTCAGCAGTATATGAACGCGCTTCAGTAGTGCGTACAACGATCCGACAATCCTTACAAAGCGTTTGGCGCTCGATACATACGCGCTGCCGACAATCCTTACAAAGCGTTCCGACGCTCGATACATTTGTGCTCCGACAGTATGCTCTAGACAATTCGCTCTAGCAGTTGTATACTACGCTCTGACAATACGCCACTTGAGACCGATAGCGCCAATTAATTTCTTTTGTATAGGAAAAACATCTCCATCCAAAAGATAACAACTTTTAACTCCAGGGAAGAAAAATTGTTAGGAGAAAAAAGAGGGAGAGAACAAATTTGAAAGGAGGTAAGTTTCAAAAATAGGATATATTGGGTTTTTTTTATAATTTTCCCGCGTTTGGTTCTTCTGGCGCTTTGGTATGGTAAGCAAGGTACGGTTGGAAGGTACCACCAACACATTGGGCAGGTACGTTGAGGGGCATTTTAGTCATTTTTTATGCATATGGTTATTTGTCTTTTATGATGTGTAATTTTGCTAGGGACAAAAGTGGTGAAATGTTTGTTAGCTTGAAAATTAATAATACAAAGTTGTTTCTTGTGCAGTAGTCATGTACCCATAAATTATGAACTCCAAAACGGATAAACCTTGAATTCTTGTATATATAGAGCGTTTAGAGAATCTCTCTCTTCTAGCTAAGAACTTCCCAGAGAGAATCTCTCTCTTTCTCTCTCTACCGTGATTTTTTATTAGACCTAAGTTTGCATCTTTAAAGAGAAAAATTAAGGTGCACCCTCATACTTCATTGTAGGTGCAATTTTGGTATTGAAAATTCTTTAGATGGTGTAATAATCTATTTTTATCTCTAATTATAAAATTTTGAGTTTTAAAAATAGTTCAAATCAAGGAGATTTATAAACACATGAAAACCTTAAAAATTGATAGTTCGGATAATGTGTTACAAGACTATTTTTAGGATTTAAAATCTCTTTTTTTTTTCCATATCTATACATCTTGATGTCGGGATGATCACTTAAATATTTTTGCAACATCAAACTAATATTTTTTCTAATGATTTTAGAGGTGAACCTCATTTTAAGGTGTCAAACATATATATATATATATATGGGAAAATTTTATATAGAGCCGAGGCTCCAAACAATCAAATTTTAGCCTACCTCAAAATTTTCACTAGAAGAAGTTGTTTTGATGCCCAAATATCATCAAATTGATCATCTCAACATCAAGATGCATGGACATAAGAAAAAAATCGATTTCATGTTTCAAAAATAGTGTTTTTTGTAATGCATTTTTGGACCGCTAATTTTCAAGATTTTCAAGTTTTCATAGATACGTCGATCTACACTATTTTTAAAGCTTTAAACTTTATAAATAAAGATGAAAATGTATTTTAAGGCTATCACAAAGATTTTCAATATTGAACCATATTTCTCGGCACTATTTGAAAGTAGGCTCTAATTTGATTGTTTAGAGCCTAGGCTCTATACAAATTGCACCCTATATATATATATATTGCTTTTTTAAGCCAATTGTGGGGATTTCATAAGAAAAAGGCTGGTTTGTGGCTCAAATATTGCTAGAAATGGCTATCTTCAAAAGCATAAAATTCATCATGTCGATATCAAAAAGCAATTGATCCTCGAATATTCTTTGAGGCTTGGTTTGAATCCCTGTTAATTATAATCGGGGTCTTACTTTGAGAAAGAGAACATTCCTCCTCTCTTATTTTCCTAATATTTCTTACTTCTCTTAATGAAAAAGGTTACAATAAGGCCTGGGCTTTATGAAAAAAGTAAAGCGGCATCTCAAATCTTACTAAGAAGTTATGTAGTTGTGATTTTATAAAACCCTCAAATCAATCATTTCAAACTTGACTATTATAAGTATGATGATAAAAAAAAAACTGGATTTTAAATCCTAAAATAATGTATCTTATAACATATTATCTGGATCGTCTATTTAAGTGTTCATGAATCCACGAGATATGTACCATTTAAGCTACAAGTTATATAATTGATGGTGGAAATAGATTTTTGAGTCATCGTAGGGATTTTTCATGCCTGTAGTATTTTTTAAATAAATTTTTTAGGGTGAGCCGTTAACCTTCTTTTTTTTAATTTAAATTTAGCCTGGACGTTATAGAAACCGCATCCTTTTTTAAGTTGGAAACTCTCTAAATTCTTAGAGATAAAATTCTTTCATACTCTTATCATTCCTTCTCTAACGTTAACGTCACTTAGCCCAAAAGGATCTTGCTTTATGCCCTTTTAAACTTCGCCACATTTATAATACAAATTAGGTTAATAAATATTAAGCTAAAGGATAAAATCAAAAGCTAGGAATAAGAACTAGAAAATATTGAAAGTTAAATCCTAAGATTTTAAATTGAAGAGTGAAACAGAAATAGTAAAAAAAAAAAAAGTTTATATAAGGTTGCAATTGCGCCTCAAAAATAAGTAGAAAAGAGTATATTGAAGCTAGAAAACCTTCTAATTGATCACCTCGATCTCGGGACGGATAGTATAAAGAAAAATAATAATTTTAAGTCCTAAAAACAATTCATATCGTAATAAGTTATGGGAAAGCTTTCTATGTTCCTTGTACAACATAGAAGTTCTATCCTCCGCCTACCATCTAACCGTCTATTTTTTATCAAGAGAGCCACTAACCGTTTGATCATAGATCCAACATCTCAAAGTATTTTATTTTTAGTTTTTTTAATACATTTTTTTATGAATATGAAATTTGGTACATGCCATCTTCCCATTGGGGTGCACCTATAAAAATTATTAAAAATAATTTTTTGATAAAAAATAATAACCAAAATACAAAATTTCATATGTATTTTAGTCATTTTATTTCATTGAAAATATTTTTTTTATATTTTTTGTTAGTGCAAGTTTAATAGAGGAATAGACATCCAAAATTTGGTGTCAAAATAGTTTACAGAAAAAAATTAAAAATAAAATAGTGTAGAGACATGATATTGTGATTGGGACAATCTTAGCCCTCCACTAAAAAATAGACAGTTGGATAAGGGGGAGGATAGAACTTCTATATTGTAGGGGAAACATAAAAAACTTTCCTATAAATTATTTGGACAATCAATTTTCAAGATTTTGAAGTATTTATAGATATGCTCATTCTCCACTATTTTTAAATCTTAAACTTTATAATTAGGGTTGAAAATGAATTTCAAGCTATCATAAGGTTTACAATACTGAAACTCTTATTTTGGTAAAACTTAGGTGTGTATTACTTATTCATTATAAAAAAATTATCTCCATATACCCTATTTTGAAGTTTTGTTTGCCAACAAACCCAGTGTCTGAAAACATTTATGTCAGCATAGAAATCTCACCAAGTGTATCTCCAACCCCTTTATCCCTTTATATTGCAGTTGTTGAACCCAAACAAAAAGTAAAAAAGACACCAATGTCTATTCTTTTTTAAACTCCTATTTTTTAATAACAAGTTTTTATTCCTCTTTGTTTCTCCCCAAACCTCTCTCTTTCTCTCGCCTCTCTCTCTTTCAACCCTTTTTGTTTGAAAAAAAAAGTGGTTAAAAGGAGTAAAGTTGATAAGGGACTTGAAAGATATACTAAGTGAAATATTTTCAAACCTTAAGTACGTTGAGAAATAGAACTTCAAAACATCTGTACGGAAATATTTTCCCCACATAAATATTTTCAAACCTTAAGCCTGATGGGAAATAGAACTTCAAAAGAAGTGTAAAGAATTTTATAAGAACCTCACCTACTAACCAAACACAAAAATATAGATAATTTAAATTAAAATAAAAAAGGAAAAAGTTTATATACGGTTGCAACCTTAAAATGTAGAATCATATATGCATATAAAAAATCCATCAAAAAATGTTGTTTTAATGTTCAAAAAACCTCGAATTGATCATCTCGACATCGAGATGTATGAATATGAAAAAAAGAGAGAAGATTTTTGAGTCCCAGAAATAATGTATATCGTAATATATTTTCTAGGCTGCCTATTTTCAAGATTTTCATATGTTTATAGGTCTACTTGATTTTAACTATTTTTTAAGTTTAAAATTTTATAATTAGATATGAAAATATATTTTAAGATAATCCTAAAAAAAAATTTCATCAAAATTACATGTTATGATCAAATTTGAAAGTGCGCTTTAATTGGATGGTTTAAGGTTGTAACCTTATAGAAACCACAGCCAAATAAAAATAAAAACCTATGCTTTATTGTAAAAAAAATTCCAAAAAAAATATTTATTTAATTTCTCTGCCTAGGCAGCGCTCAATGCACGTGACCTTTAGCTGCTTGACAATAAGCCACACCTTTTAAGGCAAAACTTATAAATAATCGGTCCTAATCATAGCTGGAAATTAAGCAAATTTCGTCACCGAAATTTCAATAAAGCGTGGTACTAAAGTGGGGCCGAAATTTCGGACCGAAAAGGCAAGATCCTCGGCGCCATAAAGTAGAACGAAAGCTAAAAAGGAACGATTAAGGTTACTAAAATCATTTAATAATAGGAAAATACATTTAAGAAACATTAAATAATATATATAATAAACACTTAATAATAAATTTAAGGAACATTAAATAATGGGGGCAAAATCTTTGTTGGGCATCGATATTCCTCTCGCTTTTATCGATTCTAGCACGTCATTGCTTTGCTAACATCGTGTAAAAAAAAATTAAAAAAAGAAAATTACTTTGAGAAGGAAAAAAGGGAAAATTAAATAAACACCTACAAAAAAAAAGAGGGGCAAAAGCAAAAGGAACTTACCCGTGCCCTCGCCCTCTAAAAGGAAAACATATTCCATGGAGATAAAGACGCCCACTATGCCTCAACTTTTACTTTACAACCAGCTTAGAATATTTCCATTGTAAAGCTGTGAAAATGCCCTTGTTTTACTTCTTTCTTTTTTTTCCTTTTTTTTAATTTGGGTTCGACTCGGTCACCACTTTGTGTCAAGCTTTTTATGTCTCTTCTTTTTTCGTATATATAAGGCGTCAACCTTACACTGTACAAGTAAGGTACACCTAAAAAACCACTAGAGAAGGTTGTTCTTATAATGGAAAACCCTCAAATTGGTCATCTTGACCTCGAGATTCATAACGTCAACAAAAAGCCATTTCTAGTATTAAAAATAGTTCATCTTCTAACACTGTCTAGTTTCAATATTTTTAAGTGTCTATAGATCGCTAGATCGTCACTAATTTTGAAACTTTAAATTTCATAATCGGGAGAAACAGTAGATTTCCACATCATTGCAAGGCTTTTGTAGCATCAAAACTGCATTTTCAGTATAGTTTTAAGGTACACCTTATTTAAATAGTATAAGGTTGACACCTTATAGAAACCTCACCCTTTTTCGGATTTATCATCGAATTTTGGACAAGTGCGTTTTCTTTTTGTCTAGATTAACAAATTACCTAGCTTTTTGCCTTTGAAATTACCAAAAGTATTTGCTTAAGACCGGCTATTTGTCATTTCCCTTTCTTGTCGTGCTTTTCTCTCATCTTTTCATCCATTTTTAGTTTTTATTTTTAATGTTAATTCTCGTATTTTCTCCATTTCTCTTTAGAATTTCATTCTAAATTAGCAAGAAACTTTTACATACACCACCAAGACACCATTTTGCGAGGAGCTTCTAGACTTTATTGTATTCCATAGATGCGCTTCTCTCCAAGAGGATTTTTATTCCCTCTCAAAAACTAAATTAATAAATCTTATTGATTAAAATTACAACTATCTTTTTTTGATGACAAAATCTTTTAGTAATGAATTGCAAAGATATCATCATACATTAATGGAAAGCTATTATATGTCATTATCCTACTTAGGCAACTGATTAAGAAGTTTAGGGCGAAGTAAAAAAATCTCCACACGGCCTTTATTGATTTAGAGAAAGCATAAAATATAGTACCTAGAGATTTAATTTGGTAGGTGTTGAAAAAGAACTGAGACTAAATGTTATATTGACATAGTGAAAGATATGTACGAGGGAGCGTTCACTAGTGTGCGGACAACTAATGGAGAGACAAGTGAATTCTCAGTGGCAATAGGCGTACATCAGGGGCCATTGAGCTCGTATCTCTTTGTTTTGGTTATAGACGAGTTAATTAGGCACCTACAAGATATGGTACCATAGTGTGTGTTGTTCACAAATGACAACATACTTTTGATTGATGGAACTAGAGATGGTGTCAACCCAAAGTTCGAATGTTGGAAGGACGCTCTAAAATTTAATTTTTTTAAAAACTTAGCCAGACTTAGACAAAACATATGAAATGTAAGTTTAATAATAATTGTGAACAGATATAGCAACCTACAAGTGCATGTGAACGGATATATAAATGAGGATTGATGGTCAAAAAATACCTATAAGAGATTATTTCTGATATCTAATGTCGATTTTCCAATAGAATGGAAAGATTGAGAATGGTCTGGGGCCTTGGCGGTAGTATTGCCATGCCCCCGTTGTGAGGTCTCTAACTTCATTCTCACCAAAGAGTAGGGGCCCAAATCTCCATTGACATATCATTTATTTGAGAATGGGCTGAGGCCTTGGCAGTAGTACCAACGAGCCTTATGATAAAGTTTCTAACTCCATTCTCACCAAAGGGTAAGGCTCAAATTCCCATTGACTTGCCATTTGTTCATCTTGAGCGTGAAGCATGCTTGGCTTGCGGGCCGTATGATTCTTGTAGGGACCGTCATTGAAAATTTTGTACTTACCCAATAAAGTAAAAGTTGTGTGAGATGTGCATCCGAAGTTTTATGTGATCATAACATACATTGAGATTGAACAACAAATTCTATAAGACCAGCCATACTTTATGAGGACATAATATTAAGTGGTTCGGAAATAACATACACATAGGACGAGTGTAGCTGAGATGAGGATGTTGTGATAGATGAATGACAAGACAAGAAATGATAGAATTTGGAATGCTTACATATGAAGGAACTTAGATGTGGCTTCAATAGGCAATGAGATGAAGAAAAGCAGACATAGGTGGGCTAGCCATGTACAACCAGTATAGACCTAATACACTAGTTAGGAGGTGCATTTTAGTTCAAGTAAAGGGTTCTAAAAGTGCAAAGTGAAAGCCCAAAAAGACATGGACAGAAGTAGTGATAAAATATAGTGTGACTTTTGGATATATTGAGGGTGTGGCCCTTGATAAAGGAGAATGGAGATATAGGATTCATGTAGCCGACTCCGAATAATTGGGATAAGGTTTAGATGATGATGATGATAGATCACGTATTCTATTCCTTGCACTTTTGAGATTTGTTTTTGCCATTATTGTATTTTAATCAAGAGATTTTATAGCATAAAGCCAATGTGTTTTTGAGATAGGCCAGAGATGAACCATGGTGAATACCATATTCATTCCATTGTGTCCACACCACCGTCCATCTCCACCATCCATCTTCGAAATAAAAGGTGGAGGCCCATTAGTGTTACAATATGAAGATTAGGCGTTTCCACCTGGTGTGAGGTTAAGAAATAGGGCAAATATCCTTGTACCCCCTATTTTTTGTTTTCCTATCTCAATAGACCCAAAGATTCAAAATATATATCCTAACACCCTAACTAACTTTACACAATTTTCATGATACATTCCCCCAAATTTCTCTTTTTGTAACATTCACCATATTTATCTCTAACGGCGGAGAGAGAGTGAGAGACACGGGGGGAGAAAGAAAGTGGGAAAATAGGTAGAGAGCGATTTAAGAGAAAATCACTAGAAGAGACAGAAAGGATGGTGTTTAGAAATGCTATATCTTTTTTATATTCGTTTAGGGCAAAAAAAAAAGGTCTAAAGAGGATAAAGTTAGTTTAGGACGTTAAAAGATACAAAACTTAGAATTTTTATGACCCAATATATGTTTTGAAGCTTTGGGTCTATTGAGATATAAAACTTAAAAATGAAGGGTATGGAGATATTTTCCCTAAGAGATATGCTTTGTTCTAACTACTACAATGAAAAACGGTTGCGAACCCTATCAAAATCCATTCCTATGATGGATTAATGATCCAAAATCCCTCTGAAATTCTTATAACTACATTTTTAACCTTAATGGAGTTGGAGTTTTTAAAAGTGTAAAAGTATAAATTTCATCAATATTTGGTGTATTAAAATGGACGGTTTAAAGCATTTAAAGGTTTAGATCAATGTTATCACTATCGCAACCGAGTCGGCGAAGGTTTTGGTCAAGTTAAAATTAGTTTGTTTACCAGTCAAATTAGTTGGGCAGGATTTCAAAAAAATAAAGACAAACTAAAAATAAATATAACATTACAAAAAAAATTAAATTTAACTGATCCGACCAATCAATATCTGTCCAATCAATCAAATATAGATTTTAATTAATTTTTTATCAAACTTATTTTTTGTTTTGGATTAAACCAGCTAAGGCACCAACAAATTCACTAAGTTTGACCTAACAATCTTGTCCATTCTTGATATCTATACTTCATGTGCCTTTTCTTGCGTGATACTCATCTAAGTTGAGAGAACAGGTATGTAGATTTTTGGGTTAAAAAAGAAAAGAAGATTTTGAAGGGGACTTCATCATTACTTGGATATTCTTCATAGGCCCTACATACATGCCTACATATGCGTGTTGATCGGATTGAGATAAGAAGCTTCTTTCTTTTGGTGTTAGGTATGATTTGTTCAAACCCACAACCACTCATGTTACACCAACAAACGCATTTGACATGAGCTATGAGACGCTTCAATTTGTTGATGGTTTGTTTGAATGATGGAGACTTCGCACCCTCCATTTGGATGCTCTATTAGGCCTCATCTATGTTTCTTTTTCTTTTTTTCTATTTTTTTTTGTTTATTTCTCAATTGTTATCGTCTTTTAGATTATTCATATTCTTCTTATTTAGGAAATTTGGAAAAGCACAATCGCAGTTTTAGAATTCTAAATTTTTAGGCTTTTTTTTTTTTTTTTGTGGTTTGTCAATGAGGAGAGAACCTTTACCCTTGGTAAGAATTGACCCTAAGATGTAGCATTGCAAATCGTCAAGCGCTAACCAATTTTTAGTTAAATTACAAAAAGTTCCCTTTTCTTGTGTCTTCTGTATAGTTAAACTATTATAAGCAACAACAATATATTTGTAAATTCAAGAATTTGGATGGTAGCATGCTGAGCGTTAAAAATACTATGTTGCATCTCAAGTTCGATTCCTACAGCTAAACTATCAAAAGCACAAAAATCATGGAAACATTGTGGTGACGATGAAGTACATTTCTGGACTAGTAAAATATTTGTTGGGATCGGCTCTCTAGACATCACCAAGATCATTGGTGCAACGGGCCAATGCTACTACTACAAAGTCACATTTCAAGCAATAAATTTCAATAATCAATTTATTATATATAAAAATTGGGTTTGGACTTGAGTGGCTAGCAACTGACATTTAACAATGGTACATCTCAAGTTCGATTCGTACTGCATGCAGAACTACTCAAAATAAAATTCATAATATATAGATGAATTCAAGCATATTTGGTCCATGATTTATAATATATAGATAAATTCAAGCTGGGTGGGCGAAGTGAAGATATGCAACTGAAATTTTATGTGATCGCCGCATACCAATGGCAAGTTTTCTACAAGACAGTTATGAGACCAGCTTTACTTTATAGAGCTAAATGTTGGGCGAACAAAAAACAATATACTCATATAATAAGAGTAGTGGAGATGAAAACGTTGAGATGGAAGAATGGCAAGACAAGAAGGGATAAAATTCAAAATGAATCCATTCGAGAGAATTTAAGTATGACACCAATCGGCAATAAGATGAGAGAGAGTAGACTTAGGAGGGTTGGCTATATGTGGCGTCGACCAAGTACAACATTTAAGTATGACACAAATAGGTAATAAGATGAGAGAGAATAGACTTAGATAGGCTGGCTATATGTGGCGTCGATCAAGTACAACATTTAAGTATGACATCAATAGGCAATAAGATGAGAGAGAGTAGACTTAGATGGCTGGCTATATGTGGCGTCGACCAAATACAACACCTGTAAGGAGATACGAGTTAGTCTAAGTGGAAAGACTTAAAAGCATAAGGGGTATGCTCAAAAAGATGCAGTTGGAAGTAGTTCGGAAAGATATAGAGACTTATGGTTTTACAGAGGGTATGACCTTTAATAGAGCAGAATTGTGAATCAAGATTCGTGTAGCCGACTCCAATTAATTAGAAAAAAGATATAATGATAATGATTTATAGAAATTATCCGACTCTAGTTGCACACGCGATTTATTTCGAGTTGAAAGTTAGTTTTTAAATATTTAAGTATTATACAAATTATATTAGGTTACAATAAATAAAAAATAGATGTTTCTAATTTTTTTAATGCGCTTTTTACAAATATCCAATTGATCCATGGGTCGAATGGTTTGTGGCGTATTATTCATTATTTTTGTTGGTTTTTCTTGGGATGGTTCTGCTTATCGGCATATGAAATTTAATGGAAAAATGTTTAGTGCTCCCACGAGATCAAATGGTACATATGGTTTGGCTTCATTATTTTTGTTGTTTTTTCTTGAGATTATTTGCTGTTTATCGGCCTATGAAATTTAAGAAATATGTTTAGTGCTCCCACAAGATCAAATTGTACATGTGGTTCATGGGCAAGACACCGTATCAGAGTATTTGTTTGGAAAAATGGTTTTCTTCCATTAAACAAAAATCTTTCCAAAAATTAGAAATAATGATTAGAAAAATGCTTTTCAATGAAAATTAACCAAATCTTTGTAAAATAATTTTAATATAATTAATCAAGGTAAATCTTTTTTTACTTCCCCTACTGTATATAAATTATATTCTTTGTCATGATCCAGCTATCCAATTTAGATCAAGTGAGCCATTGACCGTTTGATATATAAATCTGATGTCTCAAACTATTTTTTTTTTAACAAATCATATGGATATGGAATTTGGTAGGTGCCATCATCTCAAGGGGGGGCATCTAAAAAATTATTTAAGAAATATATTTTATAAAAATTAATGACGATAATATCCTTGATAATTTCAAAGGTATTTTAGTGGTTTTATTTTATTGGGAATATTTGTTTTATATTTTTTCAGGTGTGACTTTAAGAGAGGAGTGGATGCCCATAATATATATCCAAATGCTTTGTAGAAAAATATAAAAATAAAATACTGTCGAAGAATAATAATGTGGTTGGATCCATCTTAACCGTCCATTTAAATTGAACAAAAAGCATAACAATGTGGTTTGATCCATCTTAGCCGTCCATTTAAATTGAACAACTAGATGGGACTGAGAAGTTAAACTTCCCATCAATCAATTTGCTAGAATAGAGGCATGAGCATATCTTTTTTAAGGTATGTGCAAATCTCTTTCTTTAAGGCGATTACTACTCCCACTTCGATACAACTTGCTTCGTTATCAATTAGATATTATTTGTTAAGGGTGCGGTTTCTATAAGGTTGCAACCTATAAACAATCCAATTATGGCGCATCTTCAAATTTTATCATAACATGTAATTTTGGTGTAAAATATTTTTAGTATTATCTTAAAATTTACTTTCATATCTAATTGTAAAATTTTAAATTTAAAAAATAGTCCAAATTAAGTAAATCTATAAATATATGAAATTTTAAAAATTGACGGTCTAAATAATGTGTTGCAAGATGCACTATTTTTTAGACTCAAATTTTTTTTTATTTTTTCATATTCATACATCTCGACATCGAGATGATCAATTATAGAGTTTTTCAACATTAAAACAACATTCTGAGATAGATTTTTGAGGTGCACCTATAATTCTACATTTTAAGGTTGCAACCTTATATAAACTTTTTCCATTTGTTAATTTGCAATTACAAATATATGATGTATTTTCTTCTAATATGGCCAAATATATAAATCATAATAATTTGTTTTTTTTTTAAACTCAACCAGAAATGGAAGGTAGCCGGTGTTTAACTAGACCAAATCCACACTTGAACCCCTCACTGAGCCGACTACCCAAGTACAACACAGGTATATTAAAAAATAAAAAATACAAATTATAGAAATTTGTGGGATCAATTTATAAAAATTATATATGTAATTTAAATGTGTTTTATAATGACTCGTGAGTTTTTATTGTCACCTTTCTTGTATTCCTTTTTTTTGGATTTTTTTGAAATGTCTCCTATAAATTTTTCTGAATTGACTTTTTTTTTTAAAAAAATCTTGTTTAGCTTATGTTGTGTTTAATGTTATTTCACTTTTGAAGTTTTTATTTTATTTTTCAATTTTTTGAATTTAAATTTTATGCCTTTTTGGACTATGTACATTACTTGGCCTCTAGAGTTACTTGGCTCAGACCAGGGCCAGTTCGAGGCCTGGACCAAGTCTAAAACATTAGAACAACTCTCTAAGTTATGTACTTTTCAATCTTACAACACAATAAAATCTTATGGACCAATATAAATATTTTTGGTTGTCTTGGAACACCATTTTGGGTGCTTTTTGTATATAGCCTAGGCTCTAAACGATCACATTAGAGCCTACCTTCATATAGTGCCGAGAAATGTAGTTTCAATACTTGAAATCATTATAATAGCCTTAAAATATATTTTTATTTTTATTTATAAAGTTTAAAGCTTCAAAAATAGTCTAGATCGACAGACTATTTAAAATTGACTGTCCAAAAATGTATTACAAAATACACTATTTCCAAAACTTGAAATCTATTTTTTCTCATGTCAATGCATCTTGATGAGGATATTTGGGCATCAAAACAAGATCTTCTAGTGAAATTTTTTATGTAGGCTGAAATTTGATTGTTTAGAGCCTCGACTTTATATAAACTTTTCCCTTAATAAAAGGACCCGGTTTCTATGCGGCCAGCCCATATATTGTAGAAATGCAGCCTTGGCAATAAATATATTTTTTAAATATAATTTAATCATCTTTTTTAGAGAATATATAATCCTTAACATGGAGATCATGATTATGAAAAGAAAAATAAAATAAAAACTAGAAATAATAATTATGTTTAGAAAACATTTGGATAGTTAGATACACTTGTTTTTAGACGAACAATCTATTTTCATCCATCTTTAAGATGGACGCTTTATACATCTAGACCGCCTATTGTAGAAATGCGGTCCTGCCCGCATGTAACAATTTTCTTTAATGAAATAGAATCATATGAGATAGGGTTGCCAACTTGCACGTTTCGTTCCTTTGTTGAACCGTAGCAAGATCGAAACGTTTCCTCCTACTCCCTTGTGAAAATAGGCCTCTTAGTAGACTAGTGGATTTACGTGTTTTGCACGTACCATATAAATTTAAAATTCATAAAGCAAAAAAAACATATTAATTAGTACATTTTGGATAAAAATGACATGTTGTGCCCCAGCTAAGATCTAGATTTGTATTTCCATCTAACGCATTAGAAAACCACTAACGATTTAAAAAAACGGTAAGAGCTCGTCATTCCCACTAAATTACTCAAAAAATGTAGGGCCTAATCCATAGGGATACAAAATCACCACTGTTGTACAGTGATAGTTTAACAGTTATGCAAAAGTTATATTATTGTAACTCATAGAAAACTAATACAAATTTAATTATATAATTTGAATTTATAGTTTACTATAATATTATGATTTCTTAATACTATATTGTTGAAATTTTTATGGAGTAATATTCATTACCTGAAAATGTAGGGCCTAGTGCATATAAATATTATGATGTGCGTAATTTTCACAGACTAGTATACTAATGATTTTGTGTGATTTTCACACATTCGTATACTTATGATAGTGTGTAATTTTCACACATTGAGAGACTAATGATTTTGTATCATTATATATGGTATTATTATATCATTAATAATAATAATAATAACAATTATAATAAAGATGATAACTTGTTATAAAGATATGGGTATAGTTTAGGCTAACTATAATAAGATAATTCATACTGTAATTACTTATTATATATTTAGCATATTAACAAGAATATAATTATTTCATTGATAATATTTAATAATCTAATTAATATATAATTGTGTGTGCACACGTAAGTCTGTTCCACTATAAAAATGTAAGGTGGCACATTCAGCTTTCTCAAAGGAAACGAGAGGGACTTCTCCCACTTCAGTTCCTATGACGAGCTTATTGGTTCCTAAGCTAGAACTGAAACGAGAATGAGAATCGACTCGTACATTAGCAATACCGTCCTTTGTTGGTATTAATAGTATTTATTTTAACTATCTTGTATTTAGCTCTCCCTTAAGATCTAGCCATTTATTGATAACAGATGTAATTTTTATCGAGTCCCATTTTTCTTATCACCTTTTAGAAAACAAAAAGAAAAGAAAGAATGAAACGGGTATATGAAAAACTTTTATTATAATGTTATATTAGCATTAATGGTGTGATGTTTAATATTATGTCATTATTGTAATAATGAGCTTATTATGTAGTTATAATACTCATATTTAATATTTATTACTATCACTATCGCTCTCATCATCATCATTATTATTATTATCTTGTTTTTGTGTTTAAAGTACTACAAATAAAAATAAAAATAAATTAATAGTAAAAAAAAATGTCAGTTTATGAATCATAATTGTCATCACCATTTAAGCCTTATCTTAATGATTTGAGGTCAACTACATGAATCATGTTTTTCCATTTTTATCTATCAAGTGTCATATCCTCCATAAAATCAAAAGTCACCATATCTTTTCTCACCACTTCTAGCCACATTCCCTTTGTCTTTTTAGAACCTTCTACTTGAACCAAATCACACCTCCCAACTGGTGTTGTATTACGTCTACGCTACTCATGGTCAGTCCACCTAAGTCTACTTTCTTCATCTTATCACCTCACTCATAAGTTCCCTTGTTGTATTCATCCTGAATTCAATCTTTTCTTGTCTTGCCGCTCATACATCTCAACATCATCATCTCAACTACAAGCATCCTATAGATATGTTCCTTTCTGAGCGTCCAATAATCCATCCCATAAAACATGACTAGTCTTATAAGTGTCCAATAAAACTTTCTCTTTAGTCTCAAGGGTATGCGACGATCACATAAAACTCCAATGCAGATATCCACTTCACCCACCCTACTCTAATTCTATGTATGACATATTCTTTAATCTCTCAATTCTCCTGGATTATCGATTATAGATATTAGAAACAATCTCTTCTAGGTATTTCTTGACCATCAATCTTATCTACTTCCTCGTTTTTACTCCTATCATTATTAAACTTGTATCTCATATATTTTGTCTTAGTCTAACTAATTTTAAAATATTTAGATTCTGAAGCATCATTCCAACGTTTTGACTTTGCGTTGATGTAGCCTTTAGTCTCTTCAATCAAAACTATGTTACCTGTGAACATACACCACAGTACCTAACCCCTGATATAGGCTCAGCGCCAAAAAGAGATGCAGGCTAGTCCAACTAGTCCACAACCAAAACAAAGAGATGCAAGCTCAGCGCCTAACCCCTGATATAGGCTCATTGTCACTGAGAACTCAAATGTCTCTTTACTAGTTGTTTACACACTAGTTAATGCTCCCTTCTGAATTAGAATTTTATTCATAAAAAATTTCTTCTAATCCAAGGTTGCATGATAGAAGTTGAAAACTATTGGCTAATTATAAATACAAAATGTAACATCTTTATTGCAAGCGTATTAAATACGGTTCTAATGCATTCATCTAAATTTATACATCACACCACTTGCACCCTCGATAGTCTAACAAAAGTACTACAAACTTTAAAGCTTATTAAATAAATTACGAGCATTTAAAACCAGTAAAATTCAAGTGTTAGGAGAATGTAAGCAATACGTTATAGAGTATATTACAAAACTAAGGTAGAATATGACTGATGTTATCAATGGTAAAAATAATAATAATAAGTCAACGAAAAAGATCTTATGTGAAATAATGAGAAAGGAAAAAATAAACTATGAAGAAGATATGAAATAAAGATCCAGAAGTCTACAACTTGGGAAAGGAAAAGCTGGGACTTGAATAGAGAAAAAAAGCTAGATAATTAATTAGTATGTAAAATAAAAGTATATGTTTATTTGTAGGAATAGTGACGTATGTAAACCCTAGTTAAGAAATTAAAAATATTTTTATTTCTATTCCAAACTAATTTATATTCTAAAACATTTTAATATATATATATAAATCATTGAAATATAACATTTATAAACAAAGAAACGCAAAATTTCAGACAAAACACAAAACGTGTCAAAAAAAAAGCCATGTTATTGGACACTCTGCAGGAGTGTGTTACCGGTTTCTAGAAGTATTGACACACAAACAAGTAGGTAGACCCCGGGACACGCATGTCCATGTTTCATAGTTTGTTGAAATATAGGCTTATTCTAGAATTCACCATCCTAATAGTAAAATTATAACACTCTACTATAAGATTTTTCACAACATTGAACCTTTATATTAATTGTCCTATATGATCATTACTCTAATAGGAATTACTTTAATTTTCACCTTCTTATTAATTGAAGGAGGGCATTTGGCATTTCTCTCCCCACCCCGCCCCCTTTTAAATTTTCTACAAAGAGACCATTTGTCTTTTGTACATGGATATCACAATCATTCACACTCATTAAATGTAAATTCGACAGCTTGGGATGAGTCACAAAGTCCGAGAAAATTTTTTTGGTACTTTATTTCTATTTAATGACACTCTTACAACTACTTATTTTAAAAATTAAGAGAAACAAATAATTGTAACTTTCATGTACAAAAAATAAATAGTATCTTTAAAGACAATCCCACATTTTTTCAGCCTATTTTTCTCCTAGCAAGAGCTCCCTTGCTCTATATAACCTCATAAACTTTATTCCTGCCGAGGTTTATTCAGAGAGTAAGAGAGAAAGCACATGCTCACCTGACTCTCCCCAATCACACTGCATAGCCAGGATATACATATACCAGCATATATTCATCACCATTTATCAATTCTTTCAAAGTGTTTTTAGCCCTTTGATCTTTCTCTCTAAAGTTATTAATCATGTTGAGGTGGGTGGAAAGTGAAATCAATTTTGTTAAGTGAGACAGGAATATATAACCCAATGACTTGCCCTAGCTCACATTTTCTCCCTTTATTTATTTTTTTAAAATATTTTTTTTTGTGGTGATGAGTTGGTTTCTTGAAGGAATATATTTTTGTGTAATTTTAGTTCCTAATTTACATTTTGAACTCTCTCATCTCTCCTTCAAAGTTCCACCAAAATCCCTTTTTTCTATTTTTATTCAGTTGCAGGTAACTACAATTTCTCTCTAAAAAAAAGAGCTCGGGTTTAATTGGTTAGCAATTGACAATTTGTAAGGCTACGTCCTAAGCTCAATTCTTACCAAGTGTAGGGGCTTTCTCCCCCACTGACTCATCCAAAAAAAACTACAATTTCTCTTTCTAAATCACCTTTAATGCACCTCATTGGCCACTTGTTGCCCTCTTTTTTATTCACTTCATGTTTGATTTGGCATTTGCTGCCATTTGCTATTGTCTTTTATAGCTTTTAAGTTTCTCACTCACCCCGCTTTACCCAAAGCCAGTGTCTCTCTCTCATCAATGTAACCTCCTAGTCTGTATCCTCATCTCTAGCCCAAAGAGGAATCTCCTGATTTTAGAGAGAGAGTAGGAAGAAGAAAATGGGGTATTAAGATCTATGCTTTGCGTCGCTAATGGAACTAATGTGCAACTCAAACTACTTGGTGGCTTTTTTTTTGGCAACACTTTTTAGTTCCACTAGTGAAGGGTCGAATTAGGCTTTTGTACATGATTTTACAACTTGGGGGGTATATTAAAAAAATTATTAAAAATATATAGTCGATATATAAAAAAATTTATATGTAATTTGGATAGTTTTGACAAAGATTAGTGAGTTTTTATTGTCATATTCCTTATTTTGAAATTATAACGAACCTTACCAAGAGTGTCATACAAAGCCAGCATGGTGCATTAAAAAACTAGTTATATTGTTAATTAACTTGTAATACTCTCACAATGCTTCTATTGCTCTAATGGAGAGCATGAGAAAGAAATATCCTTACCTAAGAAATCTTTGTATGCCATAAAGAGCAACCTTACCAAGCACTAGGATGATGGTCATAATAATAGGGTCCAAGCAAGTAATACTATAAAATAAGACTCTTTATACTCTTTATTTTCTTTGTAGAAAAGGGTCACAACCATTTTTAATTAGGGATTGAATACTATGACACCATTTACTATTGTTACAAGGAGGTCACAATCACTCATAATCTTTATATGTCAAATTAGATGTTTGAAATATGTTATAAAGTTCAAAAAAAAATAAAAAATTGAACTTTGGATATAGTCAATGATATACTTACAACCACCTGATTTAAAATATAACAGACACGAGTAATTGTGACCTCCTTGTACTAAAAGTAAAAAAATGCGTACAGTGATACCAATTTTTTTATATATAGGGACGTTGCAATCCTCATTGATAATTGGATTTGAAATCGGGTGGTTGAAGTGTGTCATTGTTTGGGCACAAAGTCCAAAATACAAAATTTTAAATATTGTGACGCTCTTTCATTGATTGAAATTTACATTCAATAGTCAAAAGTGATTGTGGCCTTCTTGTATTAAAAACAAATGGTCTCATAGTATACAATCCCAAAAGTATATGGTCTCTTTATATATTTTTCTTTTTAGTTATTGGGATTGTATATTGTGCGACCATTGATATTTGTTAGGTCACAATTGCTACCAGCCATTAAATTGAATGGCTTGGGGTGTGTCACAAAGTTTGAGAAACTTTTTGTTGAAGTTTGAGTCTAATCAATGATGCACTCACAACTTCTCATTTTGTTGAAGTTTGAGTCTAGTCAATGATGCACTCACAATTTCTCATTTGAAATCTGACAAACAAAAGTGATAATGACATCTTTGTATTAAAATTAAATAATCTCTTTATATAATTTTTCTTAGTAGGTACTTGTGAAATACTTTTCCTTAATAGTTACTTGTGAAATGTATTTGTTCAACTTGCTCAAAGTTAAAAAAAAAAAAAAAAAAAAAAAAAGGGAAAAAAGTTTATAGAAGGATGCAACCTTATAATGTAGAACTACGGATGCACCGCAAAAATCCATCGAAAAAGGTAGTTTTACTGTTGAGATATATGACCTTGAAAAATAAAAAGATTTTAAGTCTCATAAATAATGCATTTTACAACATATTATCTACACCGTCCATTTTCAAGATTTTCATATGTTTATAGATCTACTTGATTTTAACCATTTTTTAAATTTAAAATTTTATAATTAGTTATAAAAATAGATTTTGAGATAATCCTAAAAATATTTTACATCAAAATTATATACCATGATAAAATTTGAAGGTGCATTACCTCTACAGTATGCTAACTGCACCTAGAAAACTCTGATCTTGTGGCATTATCCTTAATCACACAATTTCACAGACAGCAAGTGATTGTGAACTTCTTATATTCATAAATATAATGTTATAGAATAAAATCCCTTAAAATTGTTTTAAATCCAGAAATATAATTTACACGAAGCAGTTCAAAGGATTAAATTTTAAACCTTTGTGTTCACTCACACGTGCTAATAAGTTAACCTATTTTAAAATAATAATTATGAGATGGTTGTACACTTGCTTGCTTGCAGGGATGGCTTTAGTTTCCACACCATGAGTCATTTAGAGAGTAGGGGTTGGACCCAGGAGCCGACGATTGATCCTGACCCAGGTTTGGGTATGGTATAGGAAATTGGACCTGGTAGGTTGGGTCCAGGTCTATGTGGACCTGATTCGAATAATGTTATTATTTAAATAATACATAATTTATAATATTTTGATAATATGTAATTATTTAAATAAGTATAACTATATATTTTTAAATACATTATTTGAATATTATATATATGTATAATAATATGATAATATTTAATTATTTGAATAAATATAACTATATATTTTAAATATAATATTTGAATAACACATATATTAACATAATATTTATTTATTTATTTTGCATCGGGTCTAATCGGATCCGGATCCGATAACTTCGGATCTGGTTAGGTCAGGTATGGGTCCCATAAATTTTTTGAAGTCCGGGTCTGGGTCCGATCAGATGCACGTCTGACCCGTTGCCACCCAAAGAGAGAGAGAGAGAGAGAGAGAGAGAGAGAGAGAAGTAGTGTTAAAGCAGTCTAACGAGAAAGATGCAATTTTAAGTAGAAAAAGCATGATGAGATTGAAGTTTCATAGATGTGGAACATCAATCTGGATATGGGGGACATAAAGCCACTCCCAAAAGAGAAACATGGAAATCAATAAGCTTTATTGTCTTGGCCATTTGATACAATGAAAGTAGTAGGTTGTGTATTATTCCCATAGAAAGGAGGCATCGAGTATTGGAGTGCCCTTCTCAAATATCATACTTCTTAAAAAGTTGAGGCAACTCCATGTGCCATGCTTTGTCTTGGTGCTCATCTTTACCCATGATTACCATACACATGCGCTTGTACTTTTTTGTGTGTGATCATCTTTCGGTAGTTCTTTTCAAGATCAAAGGCCCCACACAATGAATGGGTTGGATCTCCTCATCTCCCCAATCTATCGGTCAGAGGGGTTTTTGGCATCTACGTGACCAATGCTCTCCATTTCTCATAGGAATTTTTAGTTATAATGTATACTTTCCTTTTACAAATAAATGATAATTATTTACTACTATGGAAATAGGGAACGTTGTGCATTTCCATTGTAACGAGGATTTTAATTCGAGCCAATTACGTACACACACAAAAATTAGGTAAAATACAAAAAGAGTCAAATTGAATCTATAATTACAAGGAAGATTGGTTACTGTAGTTTTTAAAAAAAATTTCCAAAATGCTCCTCGAACTGAGGATACCATTCTCGAAACGGTTTTAAAATTTCTCTTCTTATATAGTTTTTTTTGGAGGTGTCTTATGTTTTAGGGCAGTTGGCGATTGGTCTGAGGTCCCCATTCTCGGACCGCCAACATTATTGTATTACACCACATTGCATGTAATCTGAGGTCCCAATCCTCGGACCGTCCATATTGTAGTGTTACATCACATTACAGGCAGTTCAAGGTTTTCATACGCGGATCACCTATAATGTGGTCGAACACATTTTGAAAAAAAATTTAAAACTATATAATAACTGTCTTTCATTGTAATTTCTAAGTCAATCTGACACTTTTTGTATTTTACCTACTTTTCTATATGTGTACATAATTGGCCCTTTTAATTAAGGAAAAAGTTTATATAAGACACCATTCTTATATTATAGTAGTAAGGTGAACTTTAAAAATCCACAAAAAAAGTGGTTTCAATACTAAAAAAAATTTCTCTAGTTAGATTATCTTGGTGTCAAGATGTATGTTTATAAAAAAAGTGTTTCAAAGTCTTAAAAATAGTACATTTTATATAATGTAGACCGCCTATTCTCACAATTTTCAAGTGTTTATAAATTTGCTCCATTTGAACTATTTTTTGGAACTTTAAATTTCATAACTAGAAGTGGAAATAAATTTTCAGGCTATTGTAGGAAGGGTGCGGTTTTTATAAGGTTGCAACCTTAAACAATCCAATTAAGGCGCACCTACAAAATTTATCCTAATATGTAATTTAGTAGTAAAAAATTATTAGAATTATCTTAAAATCTATTTTCATACCTGATTAGAAAAAATTAAATTTAAAAAATACTTAAAATCAAGTAGATCTATAAATATATGAAAATCTTGAAAATGGACGGTCTAGATAATGCGTTGCAAGATGCACTATTTCTAGGATTCAAAAACTTTTTATTTTTCATATTCATAGATCTCGATGTCGAGATGATCAATTAAAGGGCTTTTCAAAATTAAAACAACCTCTCTGATAGATTTTCGAGGTGCATATGTGATTCTACACTTTTAAGGTTGCAACCAGCGTTTTAAAAAACGCCGAGTCGAACCGCTCGGAAATAGTGAAAAAGGAACCAGATCGCCCGAAAATCGGAAATCGTCCGGTTCTAGAGAGAACCGGACGATTCTGTACAGTGAATCGCCGATTCACTGTACGGAATCGGCGAGTCCGAACAGTAAATCGGCGATTCCGTACGGAATTTTTTTTTTTTTTTTTTTTTTTTTTTTTTTTTTTTTTTTTTTTGGGTAATCCATGATAGATTTTTTTTGTAATCCATGATCGAATTTTTTGGTTTTTTGTAACCCATAATAGAATTTTTTGTAATCCATGATCGAAATGTTTGTTTTCTTTTCTTGTAATCCATGATCGATTTTTTTGTTTTTTTTTTTTTTTTTGTAACCCATGATAGAATTTTTTGTAATCCATGATCGAATGTTTTGTAATATATGATCGAAATGTTTGTTTTTTTTTTGTAATCCATGATTGAAATGTTTGTTTGTTTTTTTTTAATCCATGATTGAATTTTTTGTTTTTTGCTTTTTTTGTAACCCATGATAGAGTTTTTTGTAATCCATGATTGAATTTTTTGTAATCCATGATCGAACTATTTTTTTCTTTTTTTGTAATCCACGATTGAATTTTTTGTTTTTTTTGTTTGTTTTTTTTTGTAATCCATGATCGAATTTTATGTAATCCATGATCGAATTTTATGTAATCCATGATTGAATTTTTTGAAAGTTTGTGATTTTTTTTGTTTAATCCATGATCGAATTTTTTTTTGTAATCCATGATAGAATTTTTTGAAAATTTGTGATTTTTTTTTTAATCCATGATAGATTTTTTTGAAAATTTGTTTTTTTTTTTTTTTAATCCATATTATTCAAAGAGAAAACGAGAGAGATGATGATTCTGAGGCCACCCTATCCCAGCCATATTATTCACATATCGAGTCCCAACAGCAACAGTGTAGGGATGAGCACGAAATACTGTAAATTAAATGTTGAATGGCGGTTCATGCAGGGAAAGAACATATCAACATTCGCATATTCATTCAAAAACATGAAAATTCTTAATGGAGTACCCTCATTTTTTATTGAATTCCTAAAAACCAATATTTATAATGAATTTTAATAATTTTTTCGGATTTTTTTGAAGCTTTATTCTGACCGATTCACCCGATTCCGATCCGGATCGCCGATTCGCCGATCCGGATCGGTTTTTGAAAAGCCCGATCCGGGTCACCGATCCGGTTTTTAAACCATTGGTTGCAACCTTATATAAATTTTTGCCTTGTAGGAATCGTCAATGCTTAAAATGGATCTTCCAATAGGGGTTTTTGGTGCACATTATTTGAGGTTTTGACCTTATGCAAGCTGTACCTTTTTACTAAAAGCTTCAAAGAACTACAAATAAAACAATAGATTCATTTTAAGTTAATTATTGAGATATCTATATATATATATATATATGCCATATTTTTTAATAAATTCTTAAATTTTGATTTTACATGCATACCACTTATTTTTCCACTTTGCCATTATTTCGGATCTTCAATATCCGAAGTCATAAAGTGATTTTATGGCTTTAGATATTGAAAATCTGAATTCAATGCTCTTCTTTGTGTCAATTTTGTTTTTGTCTATTTTACCATCACTTCCAATTTTCAATATTCAAAGCCATTTATGACTTCAGATCGTGAAGGTCTAAAGATACGTATATGGATATAACTTCTTATTTGCGGTAAAATGGAGGGTGATTTTTTATCTTCACAGTCAGAAAGTTGTTTAGTCACTTCAATTTTGATAATTTGAAGTGGTGAGAATTGTTTTTAAAGAAAAAGGGTGAGAGAGAAAAGCGCTACGCACATAAAGAACAAAGATCGGAAGTAATTTTAAATCGACACAAGTTACTTCCTACCCTTGATTTAAAAAATTGATTGGTGACTAGGATTGGGGATCACAAAAATTGGTCTGGATCGTGTAATCGATGGTCTGAATTGCCGTTTTACTATATAGAAAGAAAATAGTGAACCGGCAAAAAAAACCGTACAAAAACAGTGAACTAACTAAGAACCGGTCCGAATCGTTGAATCGACATTTTTACCATAGAAAAAAACTGTGTTTTTACTGTAGCAAAGTTGTAGCAAAATGCCTTTTTACTGTAGCAAATAGCTTGTTCTCTTCTTGACTTAGACGATTGCCTGGTAGACCGGAAGATTCTAGTGTCAACCCGGCGTTTTTTAAAACACTACTTCTTACAATATAGATTATGTGAACCAGAGACCTACGGAACAATTGTGAGCCCGATGGCGTGAACTTTGAACCACCTGATATTTAGGTCAATTTTTTTTGAGATTTTCCTTTTTGTTTTCTTTTTTTTCCTTTTTTGTGGGCACACGAGGGGTGTAAGTGGGCTGGGCTTGGCCCGGCGTGTCAAGGTCTGTTGGGCTGGACTGGCATGTTTACACCATGTTGAACTGAAAGCTTTATATAATTAGCGCCTGTTGGATCTCATACTGTTCGGGCCTCTAAGGCCTGCTGGCCCGGCCTAGTTGTACCCCTAAGCCAACTAGTGCAATAAAAAAATGGGTCTTAGAGATGTAAAATCAAAAGGGTCTGCAAAGAGAAAAATAAAAAACTGAAATAGTGAGGGTAGTGTATGCCGTCAAGATCTTGGAGATGTAAAATGGGCCATCGGGCCATGGATTCACAAACAAATTCCCCTATTTCCAAATATCTATAACAAAAGGATGCGTAAATTTTATAGATACAGGAAGCTAAATTCTAAAAGATTTTAAATTTTGATTGGAATAAGTTCACCACTTATAATTATTTGCAAGTTAAATTATTGATATTCAGATTTAAGAAAATCTAAAACGGTAATAAAAATTAAAAATTATTAATGGTCCAAAAATGTTAAATTTTGAATCTCAATTAACATAATATTTACTCAAAATACAATTTTAAAATGTTACTTAGGAATCAGGCTTGGCCTAAATTGGTTGGCAGCTGATGTTTAGCAAAACTATATCTCAGGTTCGATTCGTATCAGTGAACTACCTAAACAAAAATCACGAAATATTAATTTTTAATTTTCTTTAGTAATTTGTAGGTTCCACATTGCAATTGTAATTCAAAATTTAATTTTAATAAACTTCAAGTTAAAACTTGATCGGAAATTCATAAATTGCATTTTCATTTTCAAACTAAAATTAAAAAATTGTGAACAAACCATAATTAATTAATTATCTATTAACTAAAAATCAATTTCACCAAAACAAATCTACTTAAAAATGTATCCAAAACCCTACAATTGATCATCTTGCCGCGAGTATGTATATTAAAAAGACAAAAATAAAAAAGAATTTTAAGTCCTAAAAATAAAGTATTTTTATCCTAACCGTTAATTTTATAAAAAATTAAGTATTTTTTTATCAGCTTGGTCTAGAATATTTTTAAAATTTTAAAGTGTATAGTCAGGGTGAAAATAATTTTTTAAACGAGGGCTTTCTACATGGGAACACGTCTTTAAGAAAAAAATTAAATGTGTGCCTTAGGTTAATATTGACGCCTTGTACAAAACCTCACCCTCATTAAATTTGAGGCAGTACACAACCGTTAAATTGTTCCAACGAGCAATTCATGTTTCGTCTTATGTGCAAATGATGGACGTGTCTAAGATACTCTTTGGAATACCATATACTCTCTCCTCTCTCTCTCTCTCTTTTTTATTTTTTTTATTTATTTTTTATTTATTTTTTCTTATTTTTTCTTAATTTTTTTAGGGAGTGTTAATTGTAGAAATGAAATATAGGACATTATGTTGAGGCACCTGCCCCTTAAACCACTAATGCCCCGACCCGTACCGTATACTTGCTCCTTCAAACAAAAGAGCTACTCAGGAGATTTTTCCGATCTGAAGTTTTGAGATCTGTGTCGAGCTCATCAGAAGAGTATTTTAAAAAATGTATAAAAATTAGTTTTTAAGTCACAAAAGTTCAATGTTTTATATTCACTCTTGAAAGTTACATTTTTCAAGACACATACAAAGTGCGAAGAAATATTTTATTAGTTGAAGTTAGTCATGCATTCCCAAAATTTGGGGTCCTAAAAGTACTCAAGAAAAAGATCTTACCGGAAGGAGACAAGAGAACGATGGATGACCCATGAGTTTTTTAGTATAAATGATACATTATTTAAATATCAGGAAGATTTAGGTGTGATACCAATATGCGATAAGATGAACGAGAGTAAACTTTGGTGGGTTGACCATGTGTGGTACCGACCCCTATTAGGAGGTCAAGTCAAGTAGAAGCTCAAAAAGGGTAAAGAGTAAGCCAAATAGACATGACGTGAAGTAATGAGAAAAGATACGAGACTTTTGGTCTCATTAAGGATATGACACTTAAATATAGCAGAATGACGGACCAAGATTTATGTAGCCAACCCCAATTATTGGAGACAGATTATGATATTGATGATATATTGTCAAAATTTTCATTATCAATAAAGCAATTCATAGTTGTATTATTCAATAAATTTTTATGCTCTATCAACAGCATCAGAAACCCTACCAAAAATTTCTCCAATGATCACATATTCACTCAAAAAGACAACATAATCACAACACCCTCGTACCGTTAACTCGTACATGTTTGATTTATATAAATCAAATCTAAATAAAAAAAACAGATTTCATCCTAAATCTTGAAAATGATAGATTGAAGAACAATCCTCTTATTAATTAACACAATCAACATTTTGTTGAATAATGGAATTGGAATTAACTACTTAATTTCAACAAATGTAAACAACACTCCGTGCAAATTACAAAATAATCTTAATTGACAGAACCACAGTTATATAGATCATCTTTAGCATCACACCACAAAACCTGAAAAGAGTCGAGAAAACTCAAATGAATAGGAACTTTTGAGTCATTTTTTTTTATTTCTGAGTGTTCCATTCTCCCTATCATTTCGTGAATGAGTATTTCACATAAAAAAACCGAAAAAAGCATGTCAGCATTTAACGTATTATGTTGGCATGGCTAATGTTTTTAAATGCCGTGCCTCATCTAAACACCAAAGAACCTGCCATCCACACCATCAACTAGCAACCAATTTTCATGGCTTTTTCCCCTAGGAAGGTTCATGGGAGCAATTGATTTTGGCAAACAGATAGGTGACCAGCGATGTAAAAGTAAAACCCAACGATCCAAATCGGGAATTGCGGATCCGATCGTGGATTCTCGATATGGGTCCCATTTGCCCCAACTTGATTCTTCATTCATTTTTGCAAAATTTACCAAAATACTTGTGAGAGATGCACAATTTAACATTTTCCTGGTATTTGACAATTAAATCAAACTATTACAGGAAAAATGTGAATAGTTCAACGAATCCAATCAGTGCCGCATTGGGCAAATCCAAAACCCATTTCTGGATTATTCTCGAGGGCGTACGGCTTGCTCCCGCATGTGTATAAGGCTTTTAATAACATCCCTCATGGTTGGGCCCAGGACCTCGCTAGACATGGGGCCATTGCAAAATACCTGCGAGATTATTATGACCCCAAATTTTCCAAGTCATCATTCACATCACTATTAGCTTTTCTAAATTTGAAATTCAGTTTTAGAGGGAATCACCTTTCCTAAAAAAACAAATGAACTACGCGGTCAAAAGTCAATTTTAAATAGGGAAATTTATAAAAAAGCTTCAAGAATACATTATCTACGCAATTTATTCCAACCTAAATTTTTTTTTCAAAAAAATAGCTCTAACCAAATAAAAAATATATATATATATTTAAATTATTCTCCCTTACATTTACCTTACCCACGCTTACTTTATCTATCCCACTGTACTTTTACCTTACCCACGTCTCTCTCCTCTATCCCACCAAAATAGAGCGTCTCTCTTCTATCCCACCAAAATAGGGGTTCCCACCAAAATAAAGCGTCTCTCTATCCCACCAAAATAGGGGCTCCCATCAAAATAGAGCGTCTCTCCTCTATCCCACCAAAATAGAGTGTCTCTCCTCTATCCCACCAAAATAGGGGCTCCCACCAAACTAGAGCGTCGCTCTTCTATCCCACCGAATTAGGGGCTCTCACCAAAATCAAAATAGGGGCTCCCACCAAACTAGAGCATCTCTCTTCTATCCCACCAAAATAGAGCGTCTCTCCTCTATCCCACCAAAATGGAGCGTCTCTCCTCTCTCCCACCAAAATAGGGGCTCCCACCAAACTTGAGCGTCTCTCTTCTATCCCACCAAAATAGGGGCTCTCACCAAAATCCAAATAGGGGCTCCCACCAAACTAGAGCGTCTCTCTTCTATCCCACCAAAATAGGGGCTCCCACCAAAATAGAGTGTCTCTCCTCTATCCCACCAAAATAAGGGCTCAGCACGGTCTAACTAGACCCTCAATTCCACCAAAATAGGGGCTTCGACACTGTCAGACTGTAATAGGGGCTCTGGTAACAGTAGGGACCCAAAATAGGGGCTTCGGCACTGTCGAACCGTAATAGGGGCACCGGCACTGTCTAACTACGGTCCGACATTAGGGCTCCAGCACTGTGTAAAGTGCGGTCCGGCAGGAAGGGGCTCCACAACGTGTAAAGTACGGTCCGGTAGGAAGGGGCTCCACAACGTGTAAAGTGCGGTCCGGCAGGAAGGCTCCGACGCTCTCCGACCGTAAGGCTCGGAGTACTGTGTAAAATACGGTTCGGCAGAAACGCTCCAGCACTTGTGCGCTCCGACAATGTTATGTACGCTCCACTCTCCAGCAATGTACGCTCCACGCTCTAGCAATGTGCTATTGAGGTCCATACTTCACATCAAATCTGACCAAAATGATTTTTTGTGCATGAGAAGGATATTTTCATCTAAAAAATGAACTTTTTCCCTTGAAGGTAGGTATTTGCATATAAAATTTGTTTTAGCAATAAAAGTGAAACAAAATTAGGTCGAGGGTAAATCGCATAGAAAGCGTGGTCTAAAGTTTTTTTTGTAATTTTTTCTTTTAAATATATGAGGGCCTTTTATAATACAAACTCGAGAGTAGAAAATTCCAAAGTTAAAAAACTCCATAGTGAGGGCTTTTTATAATACAAAACTCGAGCGTAGAAAATTCCAAAGTTCAAAAACGCCATCGTAGAAAATTTCAAGTTCAATTAATGTGGTATATTGTAAAATAATTCCAAGTTCACTATTAATGTGGTATATTATAAAGGAAAAAGTTTATATAAAGATGCAACCTTATAATATAGAACTTCATATGCACCTAAAAATTCCATCAGAAAAATAGTTTTAACATTGAAAACCCTTTGATTGATCATCATTTTACAACATATTATCTACACCGTCCATTTTCAAGATTTTTATATGTTTATAGATTTACTTGATTTTAACTATTTTTTAAATTTAAAATTTTATAATTAGATAAAAAAATAGATTTTGAGATAATCCTAAAAACATTTTAGGAAATATTATATACTATGATAAAATTTAAAGGAGCACCTTACCTCTACACCTATGGATGCATCGTGTATGCAAACCGCACCCTATTATAAAATAATTCATATGCATATATATCTCCAATTATCCATTAAAGCCAATATTCCAAACCCAGCTTTATGGATGCACAAAAAAAAATGATCTTAGAAACGAGAGTTATGACATGCTTTAAAATTTGTCAGGTCAAGCAAATCCTTCCCAAACATGGTATTTTGGGCGCAGGACCAACGGTACAATGTCGTCCCAAAAGTCAGTCATCTTTAGGAAGTGGCCAGCACCTGACCAAGTTCAATTTTCAAACCTACGCGCGACCTCCAATTTCTAAAGAAGCATTAAATGCAAATG
Source organism: Amborella trichopoda (assembly GCF_054954075.1). Lineage (NCBI taxonomy): Eukaryota > Viridiplantae > Streptophyta > Magnoliopsida > Amborellales > Amborellaceae > Amborella > Amborella trichopoda. The sequence goes on from NC_142347.1 coordinate 43,778,323, forward strand.
CTTAAAAATGAAAATTATTTCATGCGAGCTGGACCTGGAACGCAGGAGTTTCTTGTTATAATTATTATTTTTAATTTTTAAAATTTATTTATTTTTTTATATTCATGAACACCACATTAGAAATTATATTTCTTTAAAAATTAAGTCCAAATATCCATCTAAAAAATAGATTTATTAATAAGCCCGCATTTCTACATATACGAGCTTGGCCGCGTAAAAACCGGATCCACTTTAAAAAGCAACTCCACATAATTTAACGAGTCAAGTAAATTTGTCAACAGTGTAAAAATAGAAGGCAAGCCATCAAGGGAGAAGAGAACGTCAAATTTATACTAAACAGTGATTTAAAACTCGCTACCCAAATCAAGAGATATCCATTGATGATACATATACTAAACAGTGATTTAAAACTCGCCAATCTAACTTAGAACCGCCCTAGTCCGATGAAGAGGCAAATGATTCTGATCGGTAAAACCCAATAATTTCCCAATTCACCCAAATTTTTTATAATATTAATAATTCCAATAAAAATAGCCATGTCCAACTCAGAATCACAAGGGTGGGACAGACATGACCATGGGCTCAAGGCACTAGTGTTAGTTAAGAGACCTAGCCTAATTTTTAACACAGTTGGAGGTCAAGGTGACAGCACCACCAATGACTCCGCTACCGGTCTAGGTTTCCATTCCAACCGATGCTAACCCCTTTTCAAAACTACTGACAGTTCAAAAAATTGCTAACCCATAACTAACAATTAACGTTCAAAAAATTAAAAGGAAATGACGATGGTTCAAAAGCTGCTTATGCAAGTGGAACAACTTAAAGATTCGCACGATTTATTTCTGTTACGTTGGTATCCGTCGGCCAAAAAGAAGACACAAACTTAAAGGCATAAGCACCTAATGATGTCTTAAGTAGAGGTCCTCATAGGGATACAAGTAATATATAAAACATATAACACAAACAAAATCTCGAAGCACCTGGATAAAACATAAGAGACAAGGTTGAGCCCATTTTTGGCCACTCTTTTGACAGACAACAGGCATAAAAAGATGGAAACTTAACCTACTCAGGCCATCCTATTTCATTATTACAACTCTAAAAGCTTCAAATATGATTACAAACACAGGAGGTGAGAAGTCACCATGAGAGTCCAGAAACCAGTGGAAGTGAAAAACTCACCATATGGATGATTCGTTCATTAAGAAGCGAACAATGATCCGTTTTATGAGAATTGCAGCATGTGCCTCCCCGAAGACCTGGTCCCTATATCCAGCAGCAAAGTTTGAAACCTCGGTAGCCTTAAGAGCTCTGAACACAGTCAAGGCCTCATGACTAGCAGTTGAAACCAATGGATGCTAGATCTGATATCTTGGCTGATCCTTTAAGCAATTCGCTTGTCTCCAATAACTTTACAAAAGAGATGTATTTTTTTGAGGTGGGGGCAGGGGGGTAAGGATCTCACAAAGAGTAATCATGCTATTTGGGCAAGGTATGGGTTGAAGTGAGGAAATTGTTTCCTTATATGTTCTGGGATCAATTTCTGTACAATCTCTGGAGGAGCCGCTTTCAGTTCTGCACATGAAAATAAAATTAAAATGAGAGAATATTTGTTTCTTTTCTTTTTTGACAAATTTTGTTTCTTTTCTTAAAAACTAGAAAGTATAACTCTATTATGTCAGTGAAGACAATTATCATTAAAGACAGCAAGATTATCAGATATCACTACCTTCTGGTTTAAAGTTGAAAAGGGGAGGTAAAGCATGACCATTTGGCAAGGTCGTATGGGGGTCACGAAGTTCATCAAAAAAGGGGTGGACACAAGTCTCGAGCTGCATCATACAAAATTACATACTATATTAATCCTCTCATGCATGGTAGCACTCTCTTAACAAAGATACTAAGTTAATTTTGGATATTCTAGCAATATGAAATGTTATTGGTTTAGAGTTTAGACCAAGGAGGGAGACAAAAACAGAAATGACCATAAATGCTCACATCTCCATAGCCTATAAACCATACTGTAACCATTAGAAAACAAAAATACAGATGAAAATACATTACCTAATTATTTAATAAGGGATTGTATACTATGAGACCATTTACCTTTGTAACAAGGAAGTCACAAATACGTCTAGCCATCCAATTTCAAATTGGGTAGCTCAAGTGTGTCACCAAATCCGAGAAATATGTTTTTTAATTTTGAACCTAGCTAACAACACACTCACAACCACCCGATTTTAAATCCAACGAATAAGAGTGATTGTGACCTCCCTATACCAAAAGTAAATGATCTCTTTGTATACTTTCCCATTTAGATTATTAATTTAAACAAATTAGCACCTCAACTAAACCAAAGGTTACGCTACTTGTCCAAATTTTAGCCTTAGTTTCCAATTGATTACAACTAAAATTCATCGTAAGATCTGGAATTTTCATTGAGATCAACTGCCAAATATGGTCAAAACCAAAATTCTCAAGTCACATTTGTAAAGCAAGGGGGTATGAACAATCCTTACAGCTGATGGTCGCAAGTTAGGAGAATACTGAAGAAGTCTTGATACTAAATCTATTGCCTCGGCAGGCACCCGCTTGTGAAAGATCTGAAGAAGTTAAGCAAAGAAAATAATTTAGCCATGGGAAATCTTTAACATAATCTAAATTGCAAAGAAAATCATTTAGCCATGGGAAGTTCTTTAACATAATCTAAATTACTATGGCTTACCATAGCCATTATAGGCATCACAGTCCAAATAAAATCATGACAAAGAGGGAAAGTGAGATCCACCATAGGCAAATGGTACAGTGAGGACCAATGGACTATGGCATTGGCAATATGCATATTATATAATTCTTTCTTTTGACAGTTTGCCATTTTACAATGCCAAAAGCAACCATATGAAAAAGAAGCAACCATGACCCAACATAAGCAAGAGGAGAACAGAAGTGCAGACCTTATGCCATGGCCGCGCCTTCATTTGTGGGAACTTGAATTCTGTATAGTTCGGATTCATGCACTTAACTTCCTCTCTAGTGGGAGTCCCGAGGATCTGAACCCACCATAAACAAGTGAAGTAAAGTTAATTATGAAATTTTAATAATAAATGTTTTAAAAGTTCCAAAAAAAAAAATCCCACCAAGCTCCACAAAAGAAGAGAAAGAAAAAGTTTACCTTGACAATTTCACTAAGCTGTTCAACAGCACTTTCACCGGGGAATAGAGGCTGCAGAGGAACAAAGGGCATGGTTGAAATCAGAATGACAGAAATTGGCATGAAAAATTCAGCTTCTAAAATATATGATACAAAACAGTTCAGAAGTAACAAATGAAGAAAGCTAAAGTGCCTCACACTTTAGCTTGCACAAGAGAGAGAGAGAGAGAGAGAGAGAGAGAGAGAGAGAGAGGGATTGGGTAAGGGTGAAAGGAGAGTCATACTTGACCAAGAAGCAATTCAGCTAGAACACAGCCAGCAGACCACATATCAATTGAGAATGTGTAGTCAGTAGCGCCAAAGATGAGCTCAGGAGCTCGATAATACCTAGAACAAATATAGGATATATTTGGTTCTCCCTTGACCTGCCAAAACAGACAAACAGATCTTCAAATAGATGTTCAAGCCAGGCCATGGTAAGTGACACAAGTGAAAGTAAACTTTCCAACCTAACTAAAAGTTACGGGGTCAGAGGTTTTAAACCCTGATCTCAAAACAACAACTTTGGATCAAACAAAAATAAAATACATAAGTATATAATCACTTTGAATTTTAGAAAATAAATACTTCACTAACCAGAGCTTTTGCACTTCCAAAGTCACATAATTTCAGTTGATGGGTGTGAGGATTAACCTGTTTGAGATATCAAAATGAGATTTGTGGTCACTCAAATTCCAGAAAATCAGAAACTATATAATAGGGAACCAAAGGCCAGAACAAGTACCAGAAGATTCTGTGGTTTTATATCTCTATGGCAGACACCAATAGCCCCATGAATGTAAGCAAGAGATCTACAAATCTGAGAAGGAGAAAACCATATCAAAAGAAAGCTCAAGTAATCAAGGAACTTCAATGAAATAAAAGATCAATGGACAAGTTAATCTGTGATCCAAAAAAATCCCATAGGGGAAACCCAATAAAATCTTTCTCTCAAATTGTTACCTGGTAAGTGTAAAGTTTCACATAGAGCAAAGGAATCCTCTGGTTCATTCTAGAATAATACTTCTCAATCCTGTAAACAGTCTCAGGAACATACTCCATAACCAAATTGAGGAAAAGCTCGTCTTTTTCAGTTGTAGAGAAGAAGCAATGCTTCAATGAAACAACATTCGGGTGGTCAAGCATGCGCATTATTTGAAGCTCCCTATTCTTATACCTCCTATCTTGTAACACCTTCTTAATGGCTACTGTCTCATTAGTTTCCAAACACTTAGCCTGAAAATCAATTCAAAAATACCATCAAAAAAGAAAATTGCTAAAATCAATTTATGCATAAAAGATAAGGTCCCAAGTTGGACTTCTAATAAAATTACACGTATAATTAGGGAGGGCATGAACAATTACAAAAAGCTTTGGAAATGTTCAGTTCTGGAACAAAAAAAGGATTGAGCTCAAATATTCCACCTGGAACACAACACCAAAGGATCCAGTTCCGACTGGTCGCTCTGCAACAAAGCTTACAGTCTGCAATTTAACCAAACAACAACATAAATGATATTCTAATACTTGCATAGTTATGCAAAGCTTGCTTCCTTGTTTTAAACAAAATCATATCATGCACAATTATTCATTAAACCTTTATTTTGTAGTATTGTTCCATAAACCTATGGACTTTCTAAAATTTTCAGTGAGTTTTTTATCCATTTATAACCAAAAAATATGAAACACAAAAAAAATATACAGGGAGCTAACCTTCTTGGGTTGTCCATTCCATGCACAAGAAGTGACTATTATCTGCCCTGTGTCTCTATTATCACCACCACCCACACCTGCTTCTTTTACCTAAACCATATCACCATTGATGGATCAGAAACCAAGCAAAGATAAATATGAAGAGCACCAAGCATTGAAAACATGAGACCAACTGACCCATCAATCTAGCAGCAAAAGAAAAAACCTATATCAAGGAAAGAAAGGGGAGGCCATCACACAGTACAACTTAATGGTGCATACAAGTCTAAAACAGAGAGAAAGCGAGCAAAAAAGAGAGGCCCATTACAGAAAATAATTTGATAATGCAATAGAGCAATCAAAACAGAAAGAGAAAGAGAGATTTATCAAACAACTTGATAATGATAAAGAGCAAAAAGATTATCAGAAACAAAGGTATAAAATCGAGAGAGAGAGAGAGACCCATTACATAATTGATGCAAAACGATAAATTAAAAACCCAACCTTTTCATCATGTTTGCTTCTGTGATCTACGTCCATGGCCTCCATGATTCAACAGATCTCCTCTGGTCCAATAAACCAACAAAGGAAAACGTAATTTTCAAGAACCCAAAACCTTAATATTCGAGATCCAGCTTCTACCAACTCCACAATCACCAAAAGAAGACCTAATATTTAACGGTGCTAGACTTCAAAAACCTGATACCACCGAAACTTGAGACTAGATCCTTGACTGAAAGATGAGAACTTGTATTTTTACCGATAACAAAAGAAGATCCCGGGCTCCAAATCCCTAAATTTCCATTAAAAACCAACTTCTAGACTTCTATAAATCTTATCTTCAATGAATAAAAACCCCAAACAAAGCAAGAAACCCTAGCTCCAGTGAGGCCCAGAGAAGATCCTAAACTTTCCATTGTTGAAAAGGGTGAGAAAAGGAGAAGGAAAGGCTCCTGCGGTTTAAAGGGGAGCGATTCATCACAGAAACCAATGTGTATGCGGAGGAAATGCAAAAGGAGAAAATGGGTGAAGGTTGAAGTGAGAGAAAGTCACTTTTGGCTGGCTTTTTTGGCCGCTCTCCTCCCTATTCTGATCTACCGTTTCCTAGAGAGAGAAAGAGAGCGTTCACTCCGATAGGAGCTCAGGGTAGAGAGAGAAAGAGAGATAAAGATGAGTGTACAGGAAATTAGAAGAAAGGGAAGATGTATGGGCGCCTGGTAATAGGGTTTTAGAGAGAGAGAAAAAGGGTGAGAGAGAGAGAGAGAGAGAGAGGGGGAGATTTGCAGATGAATGAAGAGATTAGGAGAGAGAGAAGGATAATTTATGGTGTTGGTCCGGAAGGTGTAGAAGCAGCAGATGAGAGAGAGCAGGAGGGGGGTTAGACCTCAGAAAAGGTTTACAGGGACATCACAAAAACCAAAGCAATGTAAGAACGAGTGGGCAAAAGGATGAAGAGGTGAGATGGTTTCCTACCATTTGGTAGTGAGAGAAAGTTGCTTTTTAGTTCTCTTGCCTCGTTTCTCTCTCCTCACATCCCCTCCTCATTTTAGAGAGAGAGAGAAAGAGAGAGGAGGTATAAAGATGTGTGGGGCTTATGGGCAGGAGAGCTTTCAAAAGAAATGGTGGGGAAACGCTCTCCTCTCTCTCCCTGCGTTGGAACCTCTGGCTCGGCATATTGCCTCTCTCCTCTCTCTCTCTCCTCTCTCCTTTCTCTCTCTCTCATCCCACCAATTTCTCTCTCTCTCATCCCACCAATTTCAATTTACTAATGTTGGTACGGTTCCTTTGACCGAATGGATTTCACTTCTCCACTTCCATTATTTTAACTGGACATAAAATCCACTTCTCTTTTATTTAAAAGACCATTAAGCCCAAGTATTCTATTAATCGAAAAGGTTATTTGTTCCCGCCGGACCATATCTTTGACTCACACCTCAACTAAAAAACCTATCCAAGAGTAATTTTTGGAACTTAACCTTAGCGTGCCCTGTTTTCTTGAGGGTCGGCTAGCCTCGGCTCAGCCGATTCCAAGCAAAGAAAGCCAGGGCGGGCCGAGCTAAATAAAATTAAAAAAATAAAATATAAATATAAAAAAATGAGGACAAGGTAGGGACGATATAGACGGCCATGTCTTAGCCTGGTCCAGGATGCTTACGCCCTAGTTTTGAAAGTTGGGCTGGCTCAGGCTCCTAGCCCATTACTACCCTTATCTAAAATTTAGAAACTAATCTTAAAAAAGAATAATAATAATAATTATACTCAAATTCACTCCATATGTGCCTGAGAAGAACTACATCTGAGTATAAATCATCTAAAAAAAGTAGTCATCAGGAATTTTTTTTTTCAGTACGTCATTACGGCCCCTTGCCAACGTTATCGCTCGGCCTCAAAAACCCAATTCACTTCAAAAAACCTCATATTTGACGTTTAATACTCATCTTTTATTTTTGAGAAAATATATGATAAGACCATTTATATTTTATATAAGGATGTCACAACCACTTATGGCCCGTTAAATCCAGAAAAATAAGATTAAAAAAAAAAAATTCCCCAAAACAACTCTTTTTCTGAGGGAGCAAGGATGCAGTTTACTCCTGCAGGAAAATATTACACGTGCTTTTCTCCTATTTAAATGAGGTTTTGTTTAGTGCAATGGGGCCTTTTGGGTTTGTTATTTTTTATTTTTGTGAGAAACAATTTTAGATGCATCCATCGGTAAATAATAGACTGAGCGATGAGTTTACTCGGTGTCTATTACTGTTGCAGTAGTATTTTTATTGGCCTGAGGGAAAAAGATGGGATCGTATGAGAAAAAAGTGGGATTTTTGCAGTAAGTTCTGCATATAAGTTGTTGTTTTGTGATAGACAAATATGATATGATATTGAAGCTTCCAAAATTTGGAAATAGCCAATGCCTTTAAAGATGAGAGCCTTTTGTGGTTATTCAAATTGTTGACAGTGGATATTTTAAGGAAACGAGAAAATATTTTAATAAATGTTTGTATCTTATTTAAGAAGGATGAAGAAAATATAGATCATTCATTGTTTAATTATGAGTATACCAAGGCTATCTGGGATTAATATTTACAGGGGGAATGGAACATAGCAATATGTTTAATAACCGGTTAGCAAGCAGATATGGTGAGAATGGTAGAATTCTTATGGAAGGTAGTGAAGTTAATGGTGGTTTGGGAAGTATGGAAATAATGAAAGACTGAAAACTGTAATAGAAGTACAAGAACAAGTGAGGTGTTTGGTCGCTGAATAGTTGTCTATAAAAGGAGAATGACATGGTGTTTCTCGTGTGGACTTAATGTATAATCTACAAATTATTATTGCAGAGAGATCTTTGAAAGAAATAAAGATTGGGATTTGGAAAGTGCACGAGGAGGGTTTGATTAAGCTAAATTTTGATGGGAGTTTTTCAGGTAATCTTAGACCAGCAGGTATAAGAGGTCTGATTCGTGATCATGATGGACGGATAGTGTTAACGTTTTATGGACTAGCAAGGGTGATCACATCAAATGAAACAGAGCTTAGAGTTGTGTTACAGAGGTTGAAATTAGTTAAAAGTTTGTCTAAACCAGTGGTGATAGAATGTGATTTAATGAATGTTATTAAGTGGATTATAAAGGAATGGTCGTATCCTTGGGTGTTTCATGAACAAGTGCCAGAAATCATGGACTGTTGTGGAAGTTTGAATGCTAGTTTTGTGCATGTCTTTAAAGAATGCAATATGGAGGCTAATGCGTTAGCAAAAGCTGGTGTTAATGCTGCCGAGTTAGTTGTTGTTTGAGGGTTTTTAGTTTGGGCAAGCTTTCTATGATTCCCTTACAGCATAAAACTTATATATTTTTTCTTATCCAACCATTCATTCTGAATGGAGGGCTAAATTTGACCCAATCACAATGTCACTTCTCTACACTATTTTATTTTTAATTTTTTTTATATAAACTATTTTGACACCAAAATTTAGATGTTCCATCCTCTATTAAACTCGCACTAGCTAAAAAATAAAAAAAAAATATTTCCAATAAAATAAAATGACGAAAATATCCCTGAAAGCTTCAAAGGGTGTTTTGATCATTATCTTTTATTGAAAATTTATTTTTTAATATTTTTATAGGTGCGCCCCAATGAGAATATGATGCGTACCAAATTTCATATTCATACAATTTGTAAAAAAAAGACTAAAAATAAAATACTTTGAAACCGCGGATCTAAGATCAAATGATGAGTGGCTCTCTTGATCAAAATTGAATGGCTGCATGGTAAGGGAAGCATAAATCTTCTATGTTGTGGGGGAAGAATAGAAACCTTTCGCTTTTAGTTTTTTCTGTTTCATATTCTATTTCTTTGTTTCACTCTCCGTAATTATTTAGTGCTTGTTCTGTAATACCTGTTTGATTAAATGAAATGTCCCTAATTCTCGAACAAAAAAAAACCATTTTAGATGGAATTTAATGGAATAAAAGGACATTAAGATTAGGGCTATCATTGTGGATCTATAAAGTGGGGTTGGTAAAAGATCTAACAAATGCTTTATTTGGAGTTCACTTGGTCTAAAGTGAGAGAGAAGTAGTTTTCAATGGAGCATTCCCATATGATTAGAGACGTAGATTCATCATTTCAAATCAAAAGCTACGGAAAAGAAGCAGTAATAATGATGTTTATTCATAAATAAGGGTTGCTCTCCCTAATAGAAGCAATAACTTATTATCGCAAAAGAAAGGTTTCCTCTTTTGAGAGAGATGTAATTGTTCTTTTTATCATTAGTAATTGCCTCTCTCTCTCTTCGTGTCTCTCTCTAACTGTTAAATGTAATACAAAGGCGTTTTTCTTTTTTCTCTCTTGTAGTTATTGAGTCTCTCCGTATTTCCTCATTATTAATGTTGTACTCTAGCAACTTAGGCTAAATTTATAAAAAATTGGGATATAAAGAGAGGTTTTTTTTTTTTTTTTGTACGCGGATATCATAATCATGGAGTCTATCTGATTTTAAATCGAGTGGTTGTAAGTATGTTATTGACTAGACTTAAAGCTCAAAAATAAATTCTCGAACTTTATAATGCAACCCAAGTTATCGAATTTGACAACTAATACTTGATAGTAGGAGTTTTAAAACTGCTGATCCATGTCAAAATTGTCTGATCCAGATTGAAAATCAATAGTACAAGTCTACCACGTTCTATATACCGAGAACAAAATAGGCTAATAGTGTAAGGGAATCCGCCGATCAACCCCACCAAATATATTTTATTATTTTATAAATTTTAATTTAATTTATTTTTTATTTTTATTAGTCAATTCACTTGGGCATATTGCTGATCTAGACTATCGATCCAAACCAATTTTCTAGATGAGGCGATACATGAGTGATTGTGACCTTATTACAATAAAGATAAATATTATCATAATAAACAATCTAAAAAATACTAAATATTAACTATATTAGGGTGTGGTATCCATACGGTTGCAACCTTAAACAATCCAATTAAGGTATACTTTCAAATTTGATCATAACATATAATTTTAATGTAAAATATTATTAGGATTATCTCAAATCTATTTTATATCTAATTATAAAATTTTAAACTTCAAAAATTGTTAAAATCAAATAGAACTATAAATATATAATTTTTTTGAAAATGGACGGTCTAGATATTGTGTTGTAAGATGCACTATTTCTAAGACTGAAAATCATTTTTTCTTTGATAATCATGCATTTCTATGACGAGATGCTCAATTAAATGGTTTTTTTAACATTAAAACAACCTTTTTCAATGGATTTTTTAGGTTCATCCGTAATTCTAAATTTTAAGGTTCCATTATATTATTAAAAAAAAAATATTTTCTCTCAAAAAAAAAAGGTTCCACTATAGTAGCACTTGTTTACTACGCTAATTAATGCTTTCATCACTAATTACTCTCTCTCTCTCTCTAAATGTAGTGCGGTCTCTCTCTCTTCCAGTGCACCTCACGTGCCGACGTCAAGTGCAAGTTTTCAAAGAACATTGGTATTACACTTACAAATCTGACAATTCAGTAAGACTTTTCAGGACCTTTTGACTAAAATACCCTTATTTCGAAATGTCTCAATTTTTTGCGAGGGAAAATGATTATGAGCTCTCCTAAAAAAAACTCATTTGAATCCCATTGTATCCGCGCTATTTTTCGAGTATATGAAGAAATCACCTCGTCGAATAAGGAGAAAGAGTTGATTTAATTTAAAGGGAAAAGTTTATATAGAGCCGAGGTTCTAAACAATAAAAGTAAAATGCACCTTCAAATAGCATCGAGAGATGTGTTTCAATACTTTAAAATATATTTCGATCTTTAATTATAAAATGTAAAGCTTAAAAAATAATATAGATCGAGCATATATATGAAAACTTGAAAATCTTGAAAATTGACGGTTCAAGAATACGTTACAAGATACACTATTTTCAAACTTGAAATCCATTTTTTTTTAATATTCGTAGATCTTGAGATCTAGATGATGAATTTGAAGATATTTGAGCATCAAAACAACTACTTCTAATGAAATTTTTTAGGTGGGCTCTAATTTTGATTGTTTAGAGCGTCAGCTCTATATCGATTTTCTCCATTAAATAATCCATTCTGAACTGATTTTCCAAAATTCGAATTTATTTTTGCATGGGCTTGGAAACCGCTCAAACAAACTTGATGGAAGGGAGGTTTGTGGAAAATTTCAATAATTAAGAATTAGTAATCAAATATGCCAGGTCAAAACGATATTAACAAATATTCAATGCATATCCCAAAACAGCGTTAAGATTTAGATAGAATTTGACCATCTTTCTTTCTCTTTCTCTCGCTCCGTTTGGCAAAGGGAAATCTCCATGCGGGAATGAGATTTCCCATGTCGAGACAATTTTCAGATTTGATTTATGCGAAATATCTCTCCAATAATTATTACGAATTATTTTAACGTTTGATGCTAAAGCAGCTTCCAGCTTAACTACTATTTCGAAACTCACATTGAAAAGGCGGGTTGTTCACTACAAATTTGTGTCGGACAATTGGATCGACGATTTAGATTTAATATGGATAAGTCCAAATCGATGATTCAAAAAAAAGGTTAAAAATAAATAAATATAATAACAACCTAGGGGTTATAATGTGGAAGAATCAGACCCAGATGCATACCATCCAAGAAGCATTTCGGTCTTGATCGGCTCCCATCTGAAACCATGATCTAGATTGGAAATCGCATAGTTTGTGTCTACAATTTCTCGAGAATCTCCCTCGTTAAATAGAGATTTCTAGTAACCCAAACCACCACTGAAATAAGCTCCCATATTGCTGCATTTCTCATAATAATTGTATAATCGTGCTTAAGGGTGCAACAATCTTATCCTGGGCTAGCCGGGCTGGCCCAAAAACAAACAAATAAAAAATAAAAGAAAACACTAGGAAAAAAAAGAAGGTATACGAAAGAAGGGTACGGTTGGCATACGGATGCATTCGTAGCTATAGGGGTAAGGTGCACCTTCAAATTTTATCATGGTATATAATTTTGATGTAAAATGTTTTTAGAATTATCTCAAAATCTATTTTTATATCTAATTATAAAATTTTAAATTTCAAAAAAATCAAGTAGATCATAAACATATGAAAATCTTGAAAATTGACGGTGTAGATAATATGTTGTAAAATGCACTATTTTTTAGACTTAAAATCTTTTTATTTTTCATGGTCATACATCTCGATGTCGAGATGATCAATCAAAGGGTTTTTCAACATTAAAACTACATTTTCCGATGGATTTTGAGGTGCATTCGTAGAAGGATTCGTGTGATGTAACCAGAGTATATAGTTTTTTTTTTTGTCTTTTTCAATTCTTTTTTTTTCTTCAGTGTCTAGATCACTCACAAATAGCCCTTTTACAATATAATAATTAAAAAAAAAAAAAACAGGGAATACAATAGGATCTTAAGAACTTGAGGCCATTCAAACCATGTTTTTCATTAACATAAGAAAAAATACAACCTATGCTTGGAAATAAAATATATAATAAATAAATATGAAAATAATAAAAGAAGGTATCAAAGATAACCTCAACGGATTTTTTACACCCCACACCGAGTCACCACCTTCCAATGACATGGGATCTAATGGTCAACTTTCAATCTCAACCGGGAAAGTAAGTTTGGACATGCCACATCAATGGAACATAAACCCTTTATTGAAAAAATTGAAAACCTCTAGGTGAATCCCCTTAGCAACCTAGTTTTGAGAGCGATGATTATCTTACTATCATTACCCTATAATCTTAGAATCCCAAAGAAAACACGAGAGACTATGAGAGAAAACATCATGAGAGAGAAAAGCCCTGAGATGAGAGAAGATGGGAGAACCAACATGAGAGAGATATCAAAGATGAAAGAGTGGTGTGTACTCTTATGGATCTCTTGAGAGAGAGAAACTTTCTTAAAAGAGAGAGAGAGAGAGAGAGAGAGAGAGAGAGAGAGAGAGAGATTTTTCCCTAGAGTGGGGCATGCCCCCCTTAGATGGATGAGAGAGAGATGGAAAGTTGTGGTAAGAAATAAGGCATAGAGATTTTGGGTAGAGACAATTCATTTTTATAGTGCTTGATCATGATTAGAGTTTCTTAGGTTTTTTTTTGGCTTGCCACTCATATGAGATTGAATATGAACTATTGATCTTGGGTCACTTGTGGGGTGAGAGATCTGAGCTCTCCATTGCATAGATGGCTCATCAACAACTTATGGAAAGTACTACACCATTATCCTCCACTTTTTAAACCATTTTCCCATCAATTAATTAACATAAACAATTAATATATCATAATGTTATCCTTTCTTATTTCAAGCATAAGCCTTCTCATACATTTCAAAATATTAATCAAATATTCTTCAAGGCTTCAAAAGTTTCTAAAACAACACAAAACCTTCTCTCAAGCTTCAAAGCTTGAACACCAAATAGGAAATATACCATAGGTGGGGCGTGCCACCTATCGTGGCATATAATGGGTCCCACCCATCATACAATGGTGGGCCCAAAATAACTATTGGGCCTCCCTTGCATATTTAATTTATTGTATATTTTGAAAATACACAAAACTATTATTTAAATATTTAAATCATTATAAAATTAATTTATCTGTTTTTATAAATCCAAATTTGATAAATAAAATATACAGAGATTTAGAAAAATTCAACTAACAATTTTAAAAATCAAATTTAATAAAATGTAAATAAAATCAATAAATCTTGATGGGAAAATGATCCATATGGTATAGAAATAAATATCAATTGAGGCACTCTATGTCCAACCGCGAACTATGAACCACGCATGCTTTTTGAAACGGACCCAGTATTGCCTAAGACCCACAGTCTATGCATGGGATCATTAGTTGGTCACCAACGTCTAGCCAATGAGTAAGAGGTCGCAGCCCCAGTATATGGATTTCAAGTCTCCCCCATAGACGAAACCCCAAGCTCATCCTGACCTTGATGCAATCCACGGCTCGATGGTATATAAGGAGTATCTCTCGCACCTGCACACGCTTCACCCTAAAAGGTGGTATGCTTTCTTGAAAGTAGCTATCGACGTGCATGCCATGTGATGGAATTAATGACGAGAATTTGGCCCCATCCCTCAAGGCCTTTATCACACACAAGGGTCACACTGTTCCTTGACTCACTCATCTAGGCATATTTTGACCTCATCAAGAGATAACCCATATAACCCTCATCGGTACGATTCTCAAAACTCAAAAAACATGGGTTTTCCCAACCAGACTGACATAACACGTCAAGCATAGTCTAGTATCAGTAAACATCATATTCTTTGTATAGTCTACAAGGGAGCACATTCCCATTGAGTTCATGTTACACTATATCATTTCATTTTACAAGCACTCATAAGGCTTTTAATGGTCACACTTACCCAACAGGCTAGGCCAGGCTGAACCTGACTGGCATTGGCCCTAACCCCGTCTTTGGGCCACATAATATGGCTAAAGCCCTATGTTTTTGAAGCAGGCTCGACTGAGCCGTACCAGGCAGCTTGACCGATTGCCAGTTCTAATCTCTCTTGTCTTATCATCACTTCCCATCGCTTTTATCATGGCTTTAAGCGCATTGTTTAATTCATGTATTAATTTAGGATAAATGAGATACACAAAGCTTTTGAGCTACCAACAAAATATAATATGGGCCAAATTGTGAGTTCCACCACCCCGGGCTAGCTACGGCGAGGGCTGGGCATGGCCAACACAAGGTTGAGCCCATCCCCGGTCCCTTTAGGGTTTGCTAAGGCTCGGCCCAACCCGGCCTTGTGGGAAACACAAGCCGAAGGGCCAGCCCTCGTGCCGCAGTGGCCCGAACTTCTGAGCATTGATGGTCGCATCGTAACCAATCCTTGATCTATATTTTGTGGATCAGGCCTTAGTTTGAGAAAATTGTGTGATGCGTGCTGGACTGTTTGACTACATATGCGGTCCAAAAAATGTAAAGCATCCATCTTAAAGAGGGATGCAAGTAGGTGTTCCATCTAAAAACAATGGAAACTAACGGTCTAAATGTTTTCTTACTAGAACTATTAATTTTAGTTTTTAAAATTTATTTATTTTTTTATATTTATGATTTCCATTTTAGAGATTACATGTCCTTAAAAATTAAGTCCAAAAATTTATCTCAAAAATAGATTTATTAATAGGCCTGTATTTCTATGTATGCGGGCTTGGCTGCATACAAACCGCGTCGCTTAGTTTGTTATATACAAAAGAGATGATACTAGTCTTACACCCAAAGAGAGAAGTGCCAGTGGTGCAATTTTGTAAGAGTAGAAAGAGACAGGGGATTGAGTTAAGAGGGTATGAATGAAGACAGCAAGGAACTTTACGTAGTGGTGATCCAGATAGCTTATCTGAAAACTAGTCTGGTTCGACGGTTCCGATCAGGGATCCAGCCGAGTGAACTTGTCAATAAAAAATTTAAAACATTAGAGAACAAAAAAGATTTAAAAATCCTAAAAAAGGAAAGGCAGGGTGGGATCTGTCTAGTTTTGCTAGAATCGACAAGTCCATAGAGGGAACCAGACGGTTCTTGATATTTTGGAGGAATCAGGCTGACCCCTCCGATTTTCAATCTGAATAAGCCAATTACGATCTGCATAGCTGTATTTTTAAAAGAAAATTTTTATATAGAGCCGAGGCTCTAAACAATCAAATTAGAGCCCACCTCAAAAATTTCATTAGAAGAGGTTGTTTTGATTCCAAAATATGCTGAAATTGATCATCTCGACATCAAGATGCATGGATATAAGAAAAAAATGGATTTCAAGTTTTGGAAATAGTGCATCTTGTAACGTATTTTTGGACCGTCAATTTTCAAGATTTTCAAGTTTTCATATATATGCTTGATCGACACTATTTTGTAAGCTTTAAATTTATAATTAAAATAAAAATATATTTTAAAAGCATCACAAAGATTTCAAGTATTGAAACCACAGTTCTTGAAACTATTTGAAGGTGCGGTTTACTTTGATTGTTTACATCGATGGCTCTATGCAAACCGCACCCATTTTTAAACCCTATGGTTCACAAAGTCGCTCACGGGCCAAATGAGAGATCAACGGGATCATAGATAAATCATGTCCAAACTAAGAGAGGTGCGGGTTCGGGCCTTCATGAAATTGATGTGCCTTTGGAAGGCTAATCCCGGTGGGGCTACACACCTTAAAGTGTTGGTATTTGGGTATTGTTAGGTTAATATAGGGTTACAGGACCTGGTTTCTATGTGGCCAAGCCCACATATGTAGAAATGTGGCCCTCTTCCATTTTTGAGATGGATTTTAAGACTTAATTTTTAAGGACATTTAATCTCTAACATGAAGATCATGAATATGAAAAAAGCAAATAAATTTTAAAAACTAAAAATAATAATTATAGTAAAAAAACATTGGGACCACTAGTTTCCATGGTTTTTAGATGGAACACCTACTCATGGTGGTTCCACTTGATATTATGTCGGTGGTGAACGAAGATGATGCCGTATTCGTGGACAGAGATTCTATGGAAATAGTGGATGAACTCTGGGCTAATAATCAGGAGGTGGAAGAGGGGATTCATAATAATCTTGCCATAGTTGAAGTTGAAGAACAACCACCTCTAAATGTTGTTCAGAATTACTACTATGCCTGTGGTTGTCAGATATGTTACCTGAGGAGAATCAGCCCCTGCATGGCTCCCTTGTGATAGACGCTGAAGATATTGTACAACAGATGGACGAAGATACTATGGAGGGTACGGTTTCCTCAGTGGTCTATGATTTTGGGATGGACTTTAAGATCCCAATTGGAGTAGTTTTTCAGGCGATTATTACGAAGAAAAGAAGGGAGAAGAAGTTGGTTGTTGATCCTAAAGTGGCTGGTGGTGGTGCTACGAAGAATTGTCCAAGTGCTGAGGATCCTTCTTTCAGTACTCCATGCCCGAAGGGGGTTAGAGCCAAAGGTAAAGATAGAATAGTGGCTAATCCTATTAGGTTTTCAGCAAGGTTGCAGGCACGCGAAAGAATACATCTGAATGTAGCAATGAGAGGCATCATCATTGCAGATGCACTAGGAGATGATAGTTTGGATTCATCTGACAATGTGGAGATACTCGGAGAAAGTCTTGTAGAGGCCATGATGATGGAAGAGGCGTTTTTCGGATCGCATAGGGATGGCCATGGTTCCTCTTCTGCCACATCTCTTTGATGATAATTTTATCTTGGAATGTAAGAGGTCTGGGTGACCTCAAACTTAAAAAGGATGTGAAGTTTTTAATTTCAAAGTATAGACCTACAGTCGTTATTTTACAGGAAACTAAACTTTCTGCTCTATCTTTAGTTACACTTAAGCAAGTTTGGGGTCCTGGTGCAATTGCTTTTGCTGGGTGTGCTGTTAGTAGTTCTTCAAGTGGGCTGTGGGTCCTATGGGATTCAACTGTGCTTACGTCTTTTACTGTGGTTGTCAAACTCAATTTTATGCTTGTTGGTTTTTTGGGACCTCATCCTGGCTTTAAATGGGGCTTGCTTAATGTTTATGGTCCTCAATCTTGGGAGGCTAAGGAAGTTTTTACTAATGATATGTCTGATGTTATTTAGTCTTCTGAATTTCTATTATGTTTGGTGGGGGACCTTAACTTTATTAGATGGCCGAAGGAGAGTAACAATGGGGGATCAGTGATCAGAGTAGTGTGATTATTCAATCATTTTATTGACTCCAATGCGTTGATTGACCAACCAACCTTTGGGGCTCATTTTAAATGGTCCAATGGTAGTATGCGTAATCTTTGTATGTCAAAACTTGATAGATTTCTTATATTTTACTCGTGGTCCGAAGTTTTTCCTTTGGCATCGATCATAGCAGTGCCTAGGTTATCTTCTGACCACACACTAATTTTGTTGAGTACTAAAAAAGTCTCTAATGGGCCTGTACCTTTTAGGTTGGAGATTGGGTGGCTACAAGACAGAGAAATTTATGACCTCATAAACAGTACTTGTGAAAATACTATCATTATAGGGTCTTTGGATTTCAGTTATATAAGAAGTTGCTAAATGTGAGGCATAAGTTGATTGTGTGGAAGAGGAATAATATAGCTTCTATTAGGGGCAAAATTGAGGAGATCCTTTACAATATTTAGGAGGTCGATGGTATGATTGAAAGTTCTAATGCTTTCTCAGATGACCTATTGCTTCAACGGTCTCAATGTATAAAGGAGCTAGAGGAACTTAGGAGGCTGGAAGAAATTTATTGGAAACAACGTTCGTAGGTTAAGTGGCTTAAAGAAGGTGACTTGAATACAAAATTCTTCCATTCTATGGCCAATGCCCGAACTCGCCAAAATGACATTTCAGGCTTGGTTATTTATGGTATTTACCCCGAAAATAATGAGGAGATGACTAAGGCTATTATTAGTCATTTTCAGAAGGCTTTCACTTCGGAGATTTGCTTTACTCCTCGGCTTGATAGGGTGGGTTTCAAAGTTCTTCCTCCAAATCTGGTTACGCTGTTGGAGAGGAATGTTTCTATGAAAGAACACAAAAATGCGGTGTTCTCTTTGCATGGGAATAAGGCCCTAAGGCCATATGGTTTCCATTGGTGTTCTTCCATACCTTTTGGAATTTGGTTTCTGGTGAACTATTGGAGATGGTGAGAGGTTTTTTTAGGAATGGGAAGATCTTTAAAGGTATCAACTCAACCTTTATAGCTCTGATTCCTAAAAAATCTAGCATTGAAAGCTTGGGGGATATTAGACCTATTAGTTTGCTTTATAGTTTGTATAAAATAATAGCTAAGGTGTTGGTTAAGAGGCTTAAGATGGTGTTGCCTTTCATTGTCTCGGGTCCTCAGTCAGCATTCATTCAAGACAGTCTTATAACTGATAGTGTCATGGTGGCTCAGGAATGTAAACATTCTTGAGTGTTTGAATGAATTCCAAGTTTAGTCATTAAACTGGATATGGAAAAGGCCTATGATAGGGTGATATGGAGTGTGCCTATGGAAATTATGAAGAATGTGGGGTTTGGGGAGAAATGGAGAAGTTGGATTTATGGATGTCTGTCATCTGCCCATTTTTTATATTACTTAGTGGCTGTCCAGCTGGTTTCTTTAGAGCTTCATAGGGCATTTGGCAAGGTGATCATCTCTCGCCTTTTCTCTTAACCATTTATGCTGGATGCTTCAGTTTACTTATCAATAATGTTGCGACATCTGGCCATTTTGAAGGATTTCAGTTGCTTAATAATAGACCTTGTGTTACCAACCTTCAGTATGCTGATAATACGCTCTTATTTTGTCAAGCACGAGGGGATAATGTCTCTAATATTGTTGTATTTCTTAAATGTTGTGAAGTGGCTTTGAGGCTTAAGGTTAATTTTCAGAAAACAAGGGTTGTTGGTATTAATTGTGATGATAGTACTGTGCAGAATTTGGCGGATATTCTTGAGGCTAAAGTAGATGATTTCCCAATGACTTACCTAGGGTTGCCTATTTCAGATGGACGGCTTCCTGTTGCGATATGGGATAAGGTCATCCAGAGAATTCAAACTAAATTGGATTTGTGGAAATTTAAATATTTATCTTTGGGGGGTAGAATTAATTTGATTAAAGCATGCTTATCTAATCTACAAATTTATCAAATGTCTATCCTATAGGTTCCAGCTGCGGTTGCCAAGAAAATAAAGAATCTTATGTGTAACTTTCTATGGGGTTCTTTGGGTGAGTCCAAAAAATTCCATCTGTTACGATGGGATAAGGTTTGTACACCTAAAAAAGTGGGTGGTTTGGGTATCAAGAATATTAGACTTGTCAATCAATCGCTGCTTTGCAAATGGTGGTGAAGGAGCTTAAGGTTCAAAAGATCACCTTTGGTACAAAGTGGTTGCGGCAAAATATGGGGAAGATTGTTTCCATATGTGGGTTGGTGAGCGTGGTAGGAGTAAAGGTTTGTCTCCCAATTGGAAAGCCATCATTTTTTGTAAAGCATTGATTCAGAGGGATATCCGTTGGATGCTTGGTAATGGGCGAAATATCTCTTTCTGGCACCATAAGTGGATTGGCAATGTTCCTTTGAAAATTATATTCCCTTTAGTTTTCCATCGTATGGAAAACAAAAATGCATCTATTTTCTATCTTCTAATCACTAGGGGGGAAAAAAGATTGGGAGATTAATTTCATATATGATAGGGTCTCGATATCTACTCTATCTCAATTTTCAGAGCTACGGGAGCTGTTGAAAGATGTATATATCCCTTGCGATGGTGAGGTCGAGGATGAGGTTATTTGGGATCTTGTTAAAGATGGTCAGTTTTCGATTAAATTGATGTATGACATTCTATTTCATGATAGATGGCAGTGGTCTATGCTGGAGTTAGCACGTGTTTGGAAATAGCCTGTACCTTCTAAAATCCAAGCTTTCCTTTGGTTGGTTATGCAAGATAAGGTTCTCACGACTGATAATCTTATTAATAGAGGTAAGATCTTGCCCAATGTATGTCTTCTATGTACGAATGATGCAAAAACTGGTCCCCATCTGTTCCTACACTAAATATGGTCCTGGTTCTTGCGGCATTTAGGTTCCACTTGGATTATGCCTGGGGATGTGCTGGGTGTTTTATTTGCTCTTGCAATTCCATCTTTGCCCAAGACTGGTACTATCATTTGGGAAATAGCACGAGGGGTTATTCTTTGCGAAATATGGAAGGAACTCAAACGAAGAGTTTTTGAAGGAGATTCCTTGCCTTGGGAAAGAATTCTGGAGAAGATCCTACAGTCAGTATGGATGTACTTGTCAGTTCACAAGACGAGGAAAGACATTGTTGAGATTGATGTTAGATACAATTTATCTACCCTTTTCCAGCTAGGCTGCCGTAAGGTGAGACCCGTTGGTAGATGGTCTTCGCCAAGTTTTGGAGTGTTCATACAGGATTTTGATGGGAGTTCTCTTGGAAACCCAAGGATTGAAGGCTATGGAGGTATTGTTAGGGATTGGGAATGTCATGTTATGTATTCTTATGCTGGGCCTTTAGGGGTAAAGACCTCGAACTTTGCTGAATTTTATACTCTTCTTCAAGGTCTTCAGATTTTTAGAGATAAAAATATTGGGTCGAGATGCATTGTAGAAGGAGGTTCTTTTAATGTTATTAGCTGGTGCAAAAAGGAGAAGAGAGTCCCTTGGGATCTTAGATCTTTATTGCTGGAAACTTTGGATATTTCAAGGTGTTTATCCCTTTCTTTTGTCCACATCTTTAGGGAGGCGAATGATATGGCAAACTCCCTTGCTAAAAAGGGTTCTTCTTTTGACGATTTGAGGGTTTTTGATGTTCTCCTTTCCTAATTTGTTGCATCTCTTTTGTAATTGAATAAAGTTATTGAATTTTCATCAAAAGAAAAATAGATGGAACACCTACTTGCATCCATCTTTACCATGAATACTGTACATTTTCATATGTAGAAATGCATTTCAGCCCGCATGAAACAATTTTTCGGGTTACAATGGCAAGTATTTAGAATGACTTAAAATATGTTTCAAATTCTAAATCCATATTTGATATAGATTTTTGGAAGTTCTTCTTCTGTACTTAAGAAAAATTCGTATAGGCCTTGGTCTTGTCAGAAAAAGTAAAGTCACACATTAGATCTCACAAATATTGCAGTTCCAATGTTTGAGCATTATGGATATAAAAGAAAAAAATAGACAATTTAAAGCTCCAAAAATAATGTATCCTATCATATCATATGGACAGTGAAATTTTAAGTACTCACAGATCAATCAGATTTGCAACATTTTTTTAGTTTCGAATTTCATGATCAAGGGCAAAAATAAAATTTTAAATCAAGGTAAGCATGTTTGGCTGCATTTACTAGAGTTTTAATATCAGACTTTACTTTTTCTCGTAAGGTCTAGGCCTCATGTAAGCCTAGGCAAGGGGTGGCAAAGGGTTGGGCCAACCTTGGCCCAATCCCTATAGGGCCCGCCTGAGCCCGACCAACCCTATTAGGCATTGGTCAGGCTCAACCTAGCCGTGTTAAGGCTAGACCAATCCTGGCTAGGCCATAAAATAAAAGTAAACCAAAGAAAAACAATAAGGAAAACCAGGTTGGGCCCTATCCTGTCGTGGACCTTGCCGAGTCTTCGGGCCACATTTTGTGGCCCAGACCTTTACATTTTATGGTTGGGCTGGCTGGACTGGGCTGAGCCAACCAAGCTATCACCAGCCCTATCGTGGGCATTATTTAGACTACGTCCTTTTCCTTTTGTGGGGTGGGTTTGGTTTAATTCAACCTCTCTCTCTCTCTCTCTCTCTCTCTCTCTCTCTCTCTCTCTCTATATATATATATATATATATATATATATATATATATAGAGAGAGAGAGAGAGAGGCTAGTGAGATTAGAGCTCTTCCCTCCCCCCGAAACAAGAGAGGTTTGAACTTATTGACGAACTCTAATGGTGTTTTAAAAACCAAATCTGCTGGATGAATTAGCCTTTTGTTGAACCGATCTGGATTGATTAGTGTTTTAAAAACCAAATCGGCTAGATGAATCAGCCTCTTGTTGAACCGATTTGGATTGGTGACCTAGATCAATTCCATCAACAAAAAATTGGGAAAACTACTAATGCAAAAACAATTGTGTGATTTTAGGAGGCCATAAAACTCAATTGCCCACCCACCAGATCTAATCAACGATTTCTGATTCAGCTCCGCATTTTAATAACCCCAGGCTCTAGCAAGGTTTAAAAACGCTTGCTAGCACCAACAAATAACTAATATTGTTTTGACTATAACAACCTAAAGCCTGTTATAAAGGGTTCCAAATTTCCAAATTTAAAGCAATAGTGATAAATGAGTATAATGGAATGAATTTGGTTTTTATGAGGACTAGGTCTTAGAAAAGAAAAAAGAAAAAATAAAGCTTCATTTCAGAACCTCGTCAAAAAAATATTTCCAATATGTGAAATCCCCGTGACGGTTCTAAAATCTATTTCCATGTTTTTTATTACACTTGAAGCTCTTAGAAGGTACAGATCCTTCGGGTCTATAAATACTTGAAAACATACAGTTTAGATATTGCATAACAAAATATTGCATTTAAAGCTTAATTTTTTTTTTCCACATCCATAATGGTCAAGATTCAGATAATCAAGTTGATAATTTTTCAACGAGAGAACTACAATTTCCGATGAGATTTGATTGGCAGCTTTACCTTTTCTCACTGTAAGCCTTCTTTTAACCTTTATCCTAACAGAATACAACAACCATGGGGAGAAAAAGAAAAGTGAATATTTATTTGAAATATTTTCTTCTCCATTTTTTCTCTTTTCTCCTTTATTGTTTCCAGCTTTTCCGTTTTTCCTATTTTTTCTGTAAAACATTATTCTTTGCTCCACAGCTAGTCACCTTAACCCTAGAACCATAGAAAAATGGCATAGAAGGTCAGCATTGGATTGGAAACCAAACTCCACTATAAACTGGACCACATTATCTACAAATTCATTCCCTTTAGCCCTGCGTTTTCATTTGTCAAAGGAAAGACCTTAGAGCCCCTTAAGTCTACCCCTTTATTCAATTTTGACTCCTTTTGTCCATGTGCTTGTGGGCCTTAATTTTGACCATGCTTAAAAATTAGAGCCCACCAAACGTGGGATAACAAATTTTTAGTGCATTTCAACCATAAGAACAAAAGAGAAAGGAGAAAGGACATCGAAAATTAAGCTTTTTATTTACTTTCAATATCATTCCTTGTGCATGGAATGGCACCTTTTGAACAGGTCCTTGCTTTGAATTGAACATTTATGTCTCTTTGTTTGGCATGCTTCTTATTCATTTCTTGACACAGCCCATACCCAAGCATAGGCTCAGCCGAGTAGTGGCCTTTATAAGAGCAGAAGATAAGAGGGACCACAGAGTCGCATACATGGCACAGTGCTGTCCGAATTGGATCAGCTATCGAAACGGCGATGAGTCTATTCTTGTTGAATTGGTCAGGTCGTTACCCTAGGCCGTTAGGATTTTTGAAGGGGGAAATGCCAATTAAATGGTCAAACGACACCAGTAAATTAGCCTCTCTTGAGGGTTGGAACCCTGGATAAGCTAGGAGATTTCAATAACTTGGTTCCACATAGATTATCTAAGCTAAATGTCAAATAATATCCCGAGTTGTTCAAGGTTAGCAACATGGTTATCAACTTTTTATTTTTTACCTTTGTTCCATGTCGCTAAAATTGAATAGCTAGGGGTATTATTATTGTTTGGCTCGACCATCTATAGGGCCCCAGATTTTTTTAAAAAAATTCTGTTTGTTCAAGGTTCCAATCATAAATAGGGGCAATTTGATCTTTTTTATTTAGGTTTTGAGAACATGCGCAAGTGAAATGAAACTTAAAAGAATAAGCATCATAATTTTACACTATTTTAATGGTTTTTGCAAAAGGTAGCTTGACCATTTAATTGAAATTTTTTAAAAAAAATAAAAAATAAAGAAAATAATATAGAAGTATGTAATATATTACAAAACCTTTGTTTTACCTTGTTTAGCTCATATACCTTGTCAAAATCAATTGATCATACCCATCAAAATTAATCAAATATTGTTTTGGGCAGGTTTTTTATTATCTAATTTTTGCTTTGGACAAAACTAGTCAAGACGCTAATTAGCAATTTGATAAGTGGGAACAGCCTATCTAGTTCGCTTTTGATAACATACAATGGTTGCAGCCCGTATTATTCTTTTTCTTTTTTTTTCGGTCTGTTTTTGCTAAGCAACATATATGATTCTTGTTTGTTGCAGGCTACCAATTATAGCAAATTTTAAGGAGATCTCAAACATTTTGCGAGTTAGAAGCGCCTTTCAACTGAATCAACCATAATACTTTAGGATTTTATTAATTATTTGCTTTTTAAAAAGCAGATCGGTGACCCGAATCGGGCACCTCAAAAACCGATCCGGATTGGCGATTTGGATCGGGAATCGGCTGAATTGGTCGGATTAAAGCTTCAAAAAAATCCAAAAAAATTATTAAAATTCATTATAAATGTTGTTTTTTAGGAATCTAATAAAAAATGAGGGTACTACATTATTAACTTTCATTTTTTTTATCAATTTGTGAATATTGAGAAGCTCTTTTCCTGTATAAACTTATTTTAACTATTAAATTTACATCACATAAAAGATAAATCATAGAATTATCATGAATAAAATATATAATTATATATGGACTATTATAAAGAGTAGACTAATCAATGAAAGAATGGCCATTAAAATCTCATTTTGGCTAAAAACCCTAATCCGCTAAAAAAACCCAAACTATTACAGCGTAACTAACTATAATCCAAAATTATTACAACCTCACTAATTATAATATTATATACTGAAATTATAATTATTAGTTTATATTTTATAATTATTTTATTAGACAAATAATAACAAATTAAAAATATTTTATAATATTATCTAATTTAAAATGTATTATTGACGACTGTAAGAAAAATAGTACATTACATGATTTATAATGTAAAAATTCATAAATAAAATAAAAGATTTGGTTATCAATGTAAAAATTAATAAAATGCGTACAAATTTTGGAAATAACACTTCAATTTTTTAAAAATTTATTTTTTTAGGTTTCTATAATGAATTTAGTAAAAGAGATTGTTAGTAGAAAGATGGAGATTTCAAATAGAATAAACTTTTTTTTTTTATTTTTTTTATACCTTTCATATTATTTACAAAAATAATTATACTACTATATACAACAAAAATTAACTGTTATATAAAAAATTAAATTTTTTTATTTTTCATTTTTTTATGCCTTTTATATTATTTACAAAAATATTTATATTTATACCAACCACTATATACACAACAAAAATATTTATATTTATACCAACCACTATATACACAGCAAAAATGCAACACATGCCCAAGGGATTCGAATGCAACACATGCCCAAGGGGATTCGACCTTGGGAGGTTAAGTAAAAAAACAAAAGTCATAACCACCAAGCCATTTAACTACATGTGATTGTAAATTGCTGATTAATAGACTATATTTACATTTCGTTTTCATTTAATGATGTTTGGGAATTATCCAACATCGAAAGATGGGTATTCAATTTTGGTATATAAATACCTATGTAATATGAACTATAACATGTGTACAAATATATTAGGGTAACCTCACACGTGCGTTTGGATACACGTGTGCCCACGTGAGTGTACGTGGGACATGCTCGCACGTGCGCTTGGACACACGTGTGCACGTGTGCTTGGACACACGTGTGCACGTGTGAGTGTGCGTGGGGCACGCTCGCATGTGCGCTTGGACACACGTGTGCACGTGTGAGTGTGCGTGGGGCACGCTCGCACGTGTGTGTCATGTATTACGTGTGTGAACCGGGTTGAACCGGATGGGAACGTAGTTTAGAAGTTGTAATAATTCTTCTTTTATTAGACAAATAAACTTATTGAGAGAGAGAGTGAGAGATGTTTACGTATTCTGAAAGGGGTGGCAATGGCCCGGGAGGGTGGCCCAGCCCTAAAAGAACTATGGCTTGGGCCACAAAATGCCTGAGGGCCGGGCCTAGGCCAAGGCAAGAGAGATCCATCTCGGCCCAACCCAGCCCGACCCTTATTTTATATATATTTTCCTTTTGTTTCTTCTTTTTGTTCTACCTGGCGAGGCCCAGCCTAGCCCGACCCTGATGGGCCAGGGCCGGTCCTCAAGGGAACAAGGCCAGCCCCCAAGGAAACAGGGCCTAACTAGGGCCAAGGCTGGCCCGTTGCCAGCCGTACTTATTCATATTGGTGGGAAAAGATAATGCATGGGGTCGCAATCTTCATTTTAAGCAGGAAGAAGATCCTTGCTGCAACTTATTTGTGTTGGCAAGTGGATGATAGAATCTTTTCCATAGGTGCTTCTATATGCAGTATCGAAGTAACCGTCCTCCACCATTAAGTGTCGTTTGGCGACTGAAAGTTTGACCTAGAAGTGGGAGTTTTCATTTCTAAAATCTAGCAGCTGGAAATTTGACTATATAGTAATGAAAACTGTTACATTTGGTTAAATTGTATGGAATTATGTGACTATATAGTAATGAAAAATGCTGTCTTCATTGAAGTTTTTATCGATGATAGAGTGATATTTTGTCAATTGAATAAGATTTCGAAATCCTAGGTTATCCATGGTTGACCCAACAAAATGGACGGGCCAGATCACATAAAAACACTGTGATTTACTAGTAAAACACAAAAAGATTGAGTATGACAATGTTGTTTTTTATTATGTATAAATAGATCTTTTATTTTTGGTACAAGGAGTTCACAATCACTTTTGTCCATTAAATTTTAAATTAGATGGTTGTAAGAGCATCATTGACTAGACTTACAGTTCAATTTTTTTTTCTCAAACTTCATAACGTACCTCAAACCATCGAATTTGAGACTAGAAATAATTATGACTTTCTTGTAACAAAGATAAATAATCTTCTAGTATACAATCCCTCTTACTATACATTGTATAGAGCTAAAATTGTGGTCATTTATACTTATCACTCTCATGCACTTGTAGAAGCTGAAAAAAATATACTTCCAAAAAATCGACAAAAGAGTCAAGTATGGAAAGAAAGAAATAGGAGAGTTTTTGAAAAGATGTCTTTGCCCGTGTTAAAGGTCGCTGGGTTCCGTTCGTGGTGGGGGCCTACAAACTTAAGTTTAACGGTAGTTCGGGGAATTCTAGGTTTGGTGGCGAAATCAGGAAGGGGCTGTTATGTTCTCATATGCCGGACCGTTGGGTGTGATGAGTACGAATAAGGCGGAATTCTTGGCTCTTCTTCATGGCCTAAAGTTTTTTGCATCAAGGAATTTAAAGATCTGTTGTGCAATATATAAGGGGACTCCTTGATGTTATAAAATTATGCAAAGGAGAACAAAAGCTACAACTGTTGTTGCATGTGCTGGATTTGGCTCGATCTTTAGCTGCGTTTTTTTTATACGTCTACAGGACTTTACTGTTGCAGGTGCTGGATTTGGCTCGATCTTTAGCTGCGTCTTTTTTAGACATCTACAGGGAAGCCAATGATTTGGCTGCTGCCTTGGCAAAGGGAGAGCTCTTTTACCGAAGACCATGGTATGAGACGATGTAACTTCATTCTAGTAGATTTTAATAAAATTTTATAACAGTTATCCAAAAAAGAAAAAAACCTGAACTCTATAAAACTTGAGGAGTATTTCAGCCATTTTATTTTATCTGATTTTATTTTATTTTTGCTTCTAATAGATGCACCCAATGAGGTGCACACATCTTCCAAAGATCGATGAAGACATGGCAATTTTATCAAAATGAAACGTTCCATTTTGACTAGATGGTTGAAAACATAAATTTCAATTTTATGTTTTTCTATGTATTAGATTGGGCTAAAATTTTGGATGGTCTATACTTTTCACTTTTACACATTCGTAAAAAATAAGAGAAATTAAAAAATAAAATAATCAAAATACCCTTTAAAAAAAAGCTTATAGATAATATTTTGCTTACTTTATTTTATTCAAATTATTTTTTGTATTTTTTACGCTTACAACTCAGTAAGGTGCATACCCTTAAAACTTGTAGAGAGTATTTTGCTTAGTTTCATCTCAATATGATTTTGGAAAAGGAAAAATGAAGATAATGCCAACATTCTCAAAATGACAAAATAGTACATAAAGAGAACTCCACTCTTCGCTTTTTTTGTAGATTTGTTGCTCCATGGGAGAAGTGGAGGGTAGAATTCCACAATTTTCAAAAATGAAAATTGCTGATTTCCAATTTTGAGTTTTCACTCTTGCGATCCTCATCCCAAACTACAAATTGCTACATGGGGTATTTGAGAACTGGAAGTTGGAACTCTCATTGGAATTTCCAATTCTAATATTTGGATGACGGAGACTTTGGTATCCGGTAATGAAAAAGTTATTTTATTTGGCAACTTGTCTTGAAATTTTTATTTGGTTAAACTTGGAATTTTTAAACCTGAAGATCTAGAATTTAGTCAGCTTTAACTATTCGTTGTAGTTTTTATTGATGAGAGGATGATATATGTTAAATGAAGTAAATCCCTATCGACTAAAACATTAAATCTTGATTGGATAGTTTGGTGCGTGTATAGAGATTTTAACTTTGTTTGTTTTTATATTGATTGAATTGTGCTAAAATTTTGGCCATACATATATCTCTCATCCTCACACAATAGTAAAAAATATTAAAAATGTACTTCTAAAAATAAAATAACTGAAAAACCCTTGAAACTTTTAGAAGGATTTTGGCCATTATGTTATTTTTGGATTATTTTTATATTTGTAATAGATGTGCACAATTTCAAGTTTGGGCTTCAAGTTAATGTAATCTAGTTGTTTACAGCATAAAATCAGAAAAATCTTCAAGTGAAGATCCATTGGATCTGACAACACAAACTTGTTATTTTAGAATGATAGAGAAATGTGATCAATCAAATTATGATCTAAAGGTTGATTTATTCAAAAGTTGATAAATCCCTCTTTAGATTTTCGGCAGAACCAGCATTGGTCTTTGCACAAAATACTTGAACAAAAGGCTAAACTAATTTAAATCTAAAGCAAAAAAACTAAAAGAGATAGAAATAGAGACTTACCTAGCCGGACTAGTTGGCCCCGGACATTTGAAGCTGTAGAGCTTCGTTGTATCAAGACCGCGGCTGAGTTTACACCGTTCATCCTCATTTTCCTCTTCAGAACTGACAAAACTTATAGCTTGGTTAAAATGGGGGTTATGAGTTACTTACCTAAAAGTTGAAGGTTGTTTTTAGGGTTTCTCAAATGCGTGATCCTTGAAACCTAAGGATTTATTTACACTCAAAGACTTGATTGACTAACTCTAAAGACGTCGGATTCAGGTCTTTTATAAACCTCTAAGGGGTTGAAATCAGTTTCCAATGCTTATCTAGTCGTTTAGGGTTCAAAATCTGAAAATCTAATGGTTAAAGCTTAGGCAACACAAATTGTGTCTCTCTGACCAGTCGACACACATTGTGCCACATGAGCAAATAATGACCAAATTCATTGATCTGACACAAGATAGCCTGGCGACACGCGGTGTGCTGCATGAGCAAATTCAATGAATCGACACAAAGTGGCTTGTCGCGCTCATCAAAGTGTCACTGATTTGTGGAATTTTGATTCTCAACAACTCTCACGTGTTGTTGTATACTTATCATCTTGTTTTTGAAACTAAATGTGATATTTATCCTATTTTTAGATCATTTTCAAAGGATAAGAGACCATGGTGTTGTGTCGCCCAAAGGTGCTCTGGAACAGTGTGGTTCTAAAGGTTGTCTAAGTGTTTCTAGTATTGGAAAAATAATAAAATTTGTCAAATTCAAAATGGGGTGCCTACGATACTAAAACTTTTTATTTATGTTGCTCATTTGAAAATTTCGAGTTTTGGCAACTAAAATTATAGTCGTCGAACTCCTAAGATTTTTGGGTTTGTCGAGTAACCTCCTCTCTCCATAAGGTCGAATCTGCTCCAAGAATAAATCACAAGAGTGCATGACATATTTGGCACTAAAAAGCAAGGGCATGAGCCACAAAATCGGCCATGACAGTAATTGATTTTTTTCAAATGATAAATTGCCAGGCCTAGGCCAAGGCTTTTTCGGCCTCGTCCGAGCTTGTTTGCGTCCTACAAGGACCCCGCTTAGGCTGGACCGGCCCAGGCTTGACCCATGGCTAGCCCCAGACGGAAACTACAATATCAAGTGCAGTATTTCCCATCAAGCAAATGGAATGTGTCACACCAAAGAATTCACTTTCTCCAAAGTCCAAACCAAACAATAAACAAGTCTACCAGTACCTCCTGTATTAAACCAACAGTAACTTACTGGAAGGCAAGTAAATAATAATAAAAGTAGGGCATTCCACATGGTGACCTCAGGAGAGGCCATGCCCAGGCACATGAAGCCCCAATTATATGAAAAAATAGAGATGCCACCGACCAAGTGTGAGGTGCTAGGCATGGGTAAGCTCAATTCCACGCAAAACTCACAACGAGGTACCAGCCCATTCGAACTTTATCAGAAACTTCAACTAAGCTATCGTTCCAAAGATACAATCAATCTCTCTCTCATTTTTTTATTCCAACTTTAAGGTGAGTCTGACAAGTAATAGTTTTTGGTAGTGGAATTCATGGGGTTTTCCAAAAATGAATTTATTTTAACACTAAAAAATAGCTGTGTGGAAGGCTGCCTTTCCACTTTACAACTTCCACACAGTACTATCAAACATAGAAGTAGAAAATTTAACTCCCGTTTCCAAAACCTCCTACTTATCAAACACGCCCTAATAGTGAGAACGGAGGCTGGGGTTATGTTGAAAAGCATGAGCCCCTGGCCCACCAATGCCCCAACCCCATTTCATCAAAATTTATCGCTCTAAACTTTTTCAGCAACATCAACTGAGGTACCAACTTTCTCTATACAGCAACACCAACTCAAATCTCTCTCTTGAAACCATTTTTAGCAACATCAAATAAGATATCTTTCGACAACTGCAGTCTCTGTTTCTTTTAATAGTTTCAGCTACATCAACTAAAGGCAAAATTGCGTATGGATCAGAATTTTTTCCTACATATTACGATTTGATCTATATTTTACCCAAATTTGCTCTGAAACCACCCCCAGATAACCTATTTTGAAAACTACCTCCATACACCCTAATTTGGTATATCTTTTCCTTGTATACTCTCAAATTTGAGGTGTATCATGTGGCATTAACTTTTAAAAGCTTATCCTTTAACTAATGTTGTCAATTTTGCTTCGGAGTCTGGTGAGAAAAATGAAGCAATTCAATGTTTCGGCCGATCCAGAGGAAGACTTCGAGCTTTTTTTAAAAAAATTTAATACAAATAATTTAGATATAAAATTAATGAAAAACCAAAAATAAAAATTTCAAAAAAATAAAAAAATACTGTTAACGTAGTATATACTTATTTGCTTAAGCCAAAGAGGCCGAAACTTTGGCTGAATCTCCTAAATAGACCCGAATCTGACCGAAGCGGTTTAAATATGACCCAAGCGATAGCACTAAGCTTCACTTTGCTTCAGTCTAAGCCTAAAATTTGAACGCTTCTGCCGAATGGGGGTGGTTGGGGGCAGTGGCCTTAGGATTGATGAGCTGCGGATTGGGGTCCCTTCTTCATTCTCTCTCTTCTCCCTCGCTTTCTGTCACCACTTTGCTTTTTCTCTTGGGGTTTCAGTGTATTTCTCTCTTTTTTCTCACTCTTCTATTTTTGAAGTTGTGTTTCTCTTGTGTGGGTCTATGTTTTTCTCACTCTTTTGTTGTTGGGTGCTTCTTTCTCTCTCCTATGAAGCCTGGGATTTCTCTCTCCTATCTATCTTGCTTTATTATGTGGATTTTTACTTTTTCGAGTTGTTGGGTTGGGCTCTCTTTCTCTTGTGGGGTTTCAGTTGTTGGAGTCAATTCTCTCTCTCATGCTAGTTTCCAATGAATCTCCCTCCTGTTGGTTTTCAATGAATCACTATCTCTCCATCTGTCTATCCTCCCCTCTTTTTTGACCTTTGTGATCACTCTCTCTCATCGGACTTTCTATCGTTATTGCTTCTCTCTTTTATACTCTCTCAAGATAAGCCCTACTACTATGCTATGCAGTCTACATCTCTCCTCACTCTTCTCTGGTTTCATCCTCCCTTCCACCTGTCTTTGGGATTTTTCTCCCCACTCTCTCTCTCTAGCACCTTTCTGGTATATTTTTTTCTTTTGCTTTTTCTCACTACCATTCTCTTTCCAAGAAGAGAGTTAATTATTGAGCGCACTTGGCGGTGGTGGAGATCATAGGGTAGAGAGAGAAAGAGTTTAGGGGGAGAGAGTGCTTGGGAGAGAGAAGTTTTAGGGAGAGAGGGTGTGTGAGAGAGGAGTGGCGCAGAAAGAGAGTGCGTGAGAGAGGAGTGGCCCATTTGTTTGATCTAAATTTTGAAATATACGCTCTTTTCGTTCAAATGAACAATCATAAAGAAAGAAAAAATTGAAAACACTACTCAGAAAGTATTTGTTTAGCCCAATTAACATAGGCCGTTCATTCTGGTGATATGCTTAGATTTAAGCTTTTGAAAGATTTTTTTATTTCCAATTTTTTTGGATGGCTTTATTATCATTAGATGGACAATGTTAAAAAAGAAAAAAAAATGATTTTGAATTTATAAAGGTTAAGATCTTGAAATTCACAAAATGAATGGTTTAGATTCGTTTTTGAAGGAGACTCATTTTAAACATATTTAGGATTCAAATTGAACTTTTTTTTTTGGAGGATTGATTATTGAGATGAAGAGAGTGTGTGTGCAAAATTTGAGGTCATATAAATACTACAAACATGATTTTTTAGAAATGTCGTTGCATTATACTATGATACAACTGTTGCATTGGCTCAAACCTAATAGTCAAGAGGGTGGAAGATAGGTTTTCTGAAAAATTTATGCCATGAGACAGACTTCAGATTTGAAGGTCTGGAAAGTGTACCCCAAATTAGCGTGTACACAAATATTTCCCTTTTTTTCTAACATATCTTTCTCCCCATATTCCAACATAAGAAACGTGGGACATTCACCCTCCTTTTTTTCTCCCCACATTTCTAGCATACGATAGGTGGGACATTCACACTAGTGTAAGAAAAATTGAATTGGAATGGTTAACTAGACATGAGGCCAATAGCGATTACTCGGTATTAACCAGTAAACCGGCCGCAGTTCAATTGGCCTAAATGGGCAGTCTAGATGGTAAACAAAGTTTAAACAAATACAAAAAAAGTTTAAAAAACGATCAAATAAAACACATCCAAATGAAGTTAAAAATTGATGAAAAAAATATATTTTAAAGAATCGATTTGTGCCTAAGGTATTTTAAAATTTTCTAAAAAAGATGGAAAAATGTAAAAATAATAGCCAAAACAATTTCCAATCATTGTCAGAATGTTGATTTTTTATTTTTTTTACATTACAAACAAAATTCCTTATTTTTTGATTTTTTATTTTTTTGTAAATTTTTTTTAAATACCCGGTCGTTTCACCAAAACCGACCGAAACTAGAACCAGCCAGTTCCGGTCTAACCAAGTGGTTCTGATTTGAACTGCCCAACTGTTCCTACATTGATTCACCCTCCTGCTCAATATTTCCAACGTAGGATAAGTGCGAAATTTACCGTTTTTTTCTTTTAGTTTAAAAATGTTATTTTTTATTTATTTATTTTTCATCAAAAAATTATTTTGGAAATTTTAAAATGCATGATGGCAAAATATTAAAAATAATAAGAAAATTAATTTTAAAATTTTTAAAAATAAATAAATTATTTATTTATTTATTTTAATATTTTGCATCATTCTTTTTTAAAAAATAAAGAACTTTTAGAAATGAAATAGAAAAACAAAAACTAGAATTTTCTAAACTCAATAGAAAAAAAAAACAATTGAGAAATTTCCCACATGTCCCATATTGAAAATGTTGAACAAGGGGTGAATTTCTCAATACCTTAGGTTGGAAATTCAACAAGAGGGAAAAAAAAAAAAAAAAGAAAAAAAAAAAAAAAAAAAGAAAGAAAGAAAGAAAGAAAGAAAGAAAGAAAGAAAGATCCAGGGGGTGGCCTCTGTGTAAATTTGAATAAAATATGAATCCAAACCATAATATTAAAAGGGAAATCTGGTCCGTGCACAAATTTGGCTTCTGCTAAACTTTGTTTTCATGAAGCGTAAATTGGGATAATATATGGATCAAACTGTAATATTAAGAGGGAAATATGGCCAATACGTAATTTTGCCTCTCCTCTATGCACCTTGTTCTCTCATGTTAATAGATAAGGGAAAAAGTTTATATCAGGTTGAATCCTTAAAATGTAGAATTATGGATGCACTTGAAAAATCCATCGGAAAAAATTATTTTAGTGTTAAAATACCCAATAATTGATCATCTCGACAATAAGATGTAAAAATATGAAAAAGAAAAAAAAAAAAAAAGATTTAGAGTCTTGCAACACATTATCTATACCGTCAATTTTCAAGATTTTCATATTTTGTAGATCTACTTGATTTTAACCATTTTTTTAGCTCAAAATTTTATAATTATATATGAAAATAGATTTGGAGATAATCTTAAAAATTTTCATACCAAAATTATCTGTAATAATAAAATTTAGAGGTGCACCTTATCTGGATTATTTAAGATTGCAACCTTATAGAAACCATACGCATAGATAAGTGGTACAAACCCATGTACTCTTCAGGGCAGTGTAATAAGTGCTACAACCCCATGTACTCTTCGGGGCAGTGTAATAAGTGGTGGAAACCCATGTACTCTTCGGGGTAGTGTAATAAGTGGTGCAAACCCATGTACTCTTTGGGGCAGTGTAGCTCAACTCGCGAAATAACTAAAGAAGTCGTTAAAAACAAAAAATATTTCGCAATATATTTTTATATGATTTTGATGATTTTTAAAATTATCTATTTTTTTTTTTCTTTTATTCTTTTTTATTTCCTAAAATATTCATGGTATAAATCGAGTTTTTTTAATAATATATCCATCTTTAAGTTATGTTAGGGTGCTTACACAATAGAGTAATTTATTATTTTACTCATCAAATTTGGGACACTTCTGTCTTTGGTATATACATGGAGTATTTTTTTAATAAAAGTATATTTGGTTATTAGGATGGAGGTTACGTAATTCACATAGGGTATAACATTACCTACTTCCAAATAACAAAAAATAATCTTATTAAAAAAAACTACATATACAAAATAAGGGTATATAAATGTATAAGTGTCCAAATACAATGATAAATTACCCCATAGTGTGAACACCCTAACATAACCCCATCATGATCGGCATTATTGGAGTCAGCCTGTTCAGATTATTTATTTTTGGATAAATAGTTTACTCGGACTTGCTAGAGTTCGCCTCATATCAGTGGCGAGTTCTTGCCTCACGCGATACTGAAGACATTATTTTGGAAGCATGTATGTAGGCATTGCCTTCACCCTTTACCCTGACTATTTTGGACGCATCTTATAATACAAAAAGATCTATGAGCTCTCTCTCTCTCACTAGTAAAGTGATATATTTTCTCTTTTTTTTTCTTTTAATGTTGACAGGTAAAAATGAACTCAAAGACGTTTCATTGTGGCATTCTGCCCATAGGTATCAAGACTGAATTGAACCAGTGGTTGGATTACTAACCGGTACCTTAATTGATCTAATCCAAAGTAAAAATCGAGTTTGATAAAAAATTAATCAAAATCAATATTTGACCAATTAAACCGATATGTATATACTTTGCTCTTGGTTAAAGGATATACTTTTTCTTTTAATACTATGAACTGGTCTCGGTAAAAAGAATTATGAGAAGACAAAAATTATGGCAATTAATCGTTGCGATGAGTTGGTAAACAAGTGGCAAGAGTGTGGTCCTAACACATTGCCTCACATATGGTAGATTGCCTAAATCTTATGGTACCCAATTGGAAAATACTTATCATTCGTGGGACGTAATACCCGCATAAATCCCAACCTTTCTTACCTGGCTAGGCTTATCTGTTCAAGAGGCCTCAAGCCAAAATGAGAAATTTCATATGGAGTGGAAAATAAGAAATTTAATCTCAACAAATGGAATGTCATCTTTCTTTAAAAAATGGAGGGAGGCCTACGAGTTCACAAATAACAAGCTACTAATGAGTCTCTCCTAACAAAAATGGAGGTCGAGGCTAAGTAGTAAAGGTTACTCAAGAGAAGAGATTCTTCTCAAATAAGCTACTAAAAGGATCCTCCGTTTCAACCGTCTAGAAAGGGATTAAATCAGCGAGGGGCTT
This sequence comes from Amborella trichopoda, assembly GCF_054954075.1. Lineage (NCBI taxonomy): Eukaryota > Viridiplantae > Streptophyta > Magnoliopsida > Amborellales > Amborellaceae > Amborella > Amborella trichopoda. Next base: position 43,815,618 of record NC_142347.1, read on the forward strand.
GTTCTTAGCTTACGTTAGAAACTCGGTAAGTGATGGTAGTAACGCTAAGTTTTGGTCTTTCAAATGAACATTAATGGTACATTTGGTTCGCGTGACATGAAAAAATTCTCTCATATGGTCGAATATGGGAATATTTTTACATCAATTAGTTTCTGACACAGTATAAAATTTATCGGCGGACAACATTGACAAAAATTAACCGCGTTGTAGAGAGAAATAAAAAAAAGAAAGGAATCACAAAAAAAAATAAAAATTAAACTTGCGGATACAAGTATTCGGGCGTGAACCAATTTCAAGAGAAAAAACAACTCTCACAAAGAGCCTCTCTTTCTCTACGATCTAAAAGATCAACTGTTTTCATTAACAAAATTCAAATCTCCCATTACAATTCGCATGCTTTTTTTATAGGAGTTTACATTCACCATCCTAAAGATACCTACTAAAATAGCATAACTAATAAAATATTATGGGTGCGGTTTGCATAGAGCCTAGGCTCTAAACAATCAAATTAGAGCCTACCTTCAAATAGTGTTGAGAAATGTGGTTTCAATACTGGAAATCTTTTTGATAGCCTTCAAATGAGTAATGACACTATAAGACCCTCCCAGACCCATGTGAGTAGGACCCTAAAGATCACCATTAAATTTTGACACAGATCTCTATAAAAGTTATCACATGCGTATGGGACTTGGGTAAATGAGTTTATTGATAACTTTTTTAGAGATCTATGTCAAAATTTAATAGTGATCCTTTGGGGTCCTACTCACATGCGTGTGGAGGGTCTCATAGTATCATTACTCCCTTCAAATATATTTTCATCTTTATTTATAAAGTTTAAAGCTTAAAAAATAGTATAGATCGAGAGATCTATGAAAATTTGAAAATTTTAAAAATTAATGGCCCAAAAATGTGCTACAAAATACACTATTTCAAAAACTTGAAGTCTATTTTTTTCTTATGTCCATGAATCTTGATGTTGAGATGATCAATTTGAGGATATTTGGGCATCAAAACCATATCTTCTTGTGAAATTTTTGAGGTAGGTTCTAATTTGATTGTTTAGAGCTTTAGATCTATATAAACTTTTCCCAAATATTATGGACTCCATTCTTACCAACGCCTTGCACGTCCTATTCCAAAAAAACATAATAAACCTTCTTAATCTAACTTTATCTTTTATTAACAACCTAATCTACTCCCATGAAATGAAGAAATAACCTCTTTATAAAAAAAAAACTACCAATTATAACCAAAATACTTATCTTACCAAAACTATACCCTTATCTCTTATTCTCACGCACTAACACATACCCACATTAATCTTAGGAAGGTAACTCTATCAACTAATCACGCACCAACAATTACCATTGTACTTGCAACTAATAACTTATCCATTCCATAAAGGATAACTCCTATTTAAAACCCATAAAAATTACTAAAGATGACCTTCCTTTCTTACACGTCCAAACCCACCAGATAACTTTGCTAAAATTTATCTAAAGATAACCATAAAAAAAGTCCTAGTAAAAATTGATCCTAATAAAATAAATAAAAAGTCTACTTAATATGTAAAAAAAAAATTAACAAAATTAACTCTAAAAATATAAATTAATAAAATTTAAATTTTGAACAACCAAATCTTGATCCGCTTTTTGATCTGCATCAGTTTCCAATTGATGTGAAAAAATGCACGACAACCAATATGAAAATATTCCCACACTTGATTGCATGAGAGGATTTTTTCATGTGAAAAAATATTTTTACGCGAACCAAACATGTCATAAAACTCCAATTTCTAGAGTTATAAAAGAGATCTACACAGGAAAACTCTTCTATTATAACATTTATATCTGTTAAAATTCTGAATCCTCCAGAAAAATCTGTGTATTGATTAATGATCAAGAATATACAGAGTCCCCTATACATATAGGACTAATCAGTTATTGATAACAATGAACTAATCTAGTCTTATCAAGAGAGTGCTAATCAGTTGTTGATAATAATGAACTAATCTAGGCTTATCAAAAGAGATATCTACATCAAATATAAGATAAACTTAAAATTTAAAAAAATTATCTTCAACTATCTATATCTCCTCGACTATCTCTACTATCTCTATCTCTACACTCCCCCGCAAACTGAGGTTGGGTGAACATCATCAGTTTGTCAACGAGATAGTCATGACGAGCACGGGTCATTGCCTTGGTAACGATATCGGCAAGTTGTTGGGAGGTAATATATGGGAGTGTAACTTCTCCGGCCAGAAACTTATCACGAATGAAATGACAATCAACCTCTATATGCTTTGTGCGGTCATGAAATACTGGATTTGACGCAATACATGTGACACTCATATTATTAGCATACAATAGTGTAGGAGTTCGATGAAGAATATTTAGGTCCTGTAAAATGCCTCTTAACCAAGTAATTTCACTGTAAGTTGAGGACATTGATCGGTATTCTGCTTCTGCAGAAGATTTAGACACAGTTTGTTTTTTTTTACATTTCCATGAGATGAGATAATCTCCAAGAAAAATACACCACCCAGTGGTTGAACGTCTAGAATTGGGGCATCCTGCCCAATCCGCATCGGCATAGGCTCGTAACTAGAGAGAAGAGTTAAAAGAGAATAAAAGACCTCTATGATATGTACCCTGTAGATAACGAATAATACGATGGACAACAGAGATGTAGATGCGACGAGGATCAACAACAAATTGGCTAACGACCTGAACAACATGAGAAATATCTAGACAAGTCACAGTGAGATAAAGTAGACTCCAACCGATTGTCTATAAAGAGTAGGATCCAGAAGTTTGTCGCCATCATCCTTTCTATATTTTACATTCAGCTCCATTGGTGTATCTACTCGTTTCTCATAAGATAAGTTGGCCAGTTTGATCAAGTCTTTGATGTACTTATTCTGATTAATTATGTATCCATTAAGAGAATAATGAATCCTCAGCCCAAAAAAATAAGTTAACGGACCCAAATATTTCATTTTGAATGATTGACTGAGAAGCTCTTTCAAGTGTCTAATATTATCCAGGTTGTCCCTTAGGATGAGAATATCATCAACATATAAGACAAAAATTGTTATTCCTGAAGAACAATGATGAGTAAATAGCGAATAGTCATGAGCACTTTGTTTCATCCCAGAATGAAGAACGACCTGTCAAAATTGTTCAAACCAAGCTCTTGGAGCTTGTTTTAAACCATATAAGGACTTTTTCAAATGATATACCATAGATTTATCATTGAAATAACCAAGAGGAGGTCGCATATATACTGTCTCTTTCTAATGTCCATGAAGAAATGCATTTTTCACATCCATTTGAGATATAATCCACTAACGAATAGCAGAGAGGGCAATTACGGTTTCTGCAGTAGTCATTTTAGCAACAGGAATAAACGTTTCATCATAGTCTATGCCATACGCCTGTTTGTAACCTTGAGAAACTAATCAGGCTTTATATCACTCGATTTGTTCATCAGATTTAAGCTTCACAGAAAAGACCCATTTACTGTCAATAATAGATGTGTGAGGACAAGAAACAAGATCCTAAGTATCGTTTGCTAACAAGGCACTGATTTTGCATCCATTGCCTCTTTCCAACAACGCATAGTCAAGGCTTGCTGATAAGAGGAATGAATATCCACCGATTCTAAAAGGGCAAATAATGATCTAGGGAGTAAACAGAGATCTATGTCTTTAAAGGGGACTTCAATCATATCAAGAGAAGTAAACAAGGCTCTAAGTTGTAGTGAAAAGTCAAAATCATCAAGGGAGAAACATGCAAGAGGTACACATGAAGAACGTCGTAATAAAAGAATCACTTACAGGTAGGGTGGATGTTTGATCTTGTTCTGGTGAGAAGGAGTGTGCGTGGATTGGTGTTGTTGTCCTTGTTGTTGAGGTACTAAAAGGTGTGATGGTTTATCAATAGAGAAATCTGGAAAGAAAGGAGCAGATTATCCTGATGATTTTGCTATTGAAGAGTAATAAAAGATGCTTTCCAAAAAGATAACATGACGAGAAATACGTATACGATGAGCTGTTGGATCATAACATGGAAACCCCTTTTGGTTGGGACAATAACTCACAAAAACACAAATGACTGCTTGAATAAAAAGTTTTGTTCGTTCATGCAGTGGAAGATGAACGAAACATACACACTCAAAAACATGCAAGAGTGAATAATCAGGATGAACATGAAATAATGAATAATATGGAGATTGTTTATACAAAACTAAGGATGTGAGGCGATTTATGAGATAAACAGCTGTTGATGCAGCTTCAACCCAAAAACTATGAGGAATACGAAAGTCATGCATAAGGGTCCTCACAACATCTAAGATATGGCGGTTTTTCCTTTCAGCCATGCCATTCTGTTGTGGAGTATATGGACAAGTTTTATGTGATTGAATACCCTATGTTTTCAAAAATTCTTGAAAATCATTTGATAAATATTCCCCCCCGGAGTCTGACCGTAAGATTTTTACTTTGATATTAAACTGAGTTGCAATCATGGATAAAAACGTTTTAAAATGGGATAACACTTCTGATTTATGGCGCATAAAGTATATCCAGGTATAGCGTGTACAATCATCAATAAACAAAACAAAATACTTATATCCCATTCTAGATAAAGTTCGAACAGTACCCCACACATCACTATGAATGAGATGAAAATGTGCAGTTGTTGTATCTACTAGAGTCTGAAAAGGCAAACTGATGCTTTTATTGAAAGAACAATTAATACAAGATTTATTGATAGAATTCAAATCAAGTGCTTTATTTGACAATGAACCAGAAAGAAACAAAGGATCTAATTTATTTACATCCGGATGACCAAGTCTCCGATGTCACATATGCCATTGTTTATTGGAAATAGAAAAATTAGAATTCGATGGAGAAAAGAAAGAAGTATCATGATTTGGTTTCTCAAACTCCAAGGCAAACAAACGACCAATTTTACGCCCCTTCCCTGTCACTCTTCTAGTGTGTTGGTCCTGTATTAGACGACCATCACGAAAAAATTGAACATTGTAACCATCATCAACTAGTTAGCCCACAGATATTAGATTAGCAGTTAATTTAGGAACGAAGAGGATATTACGTAAATGAAAAAGTATTCCACAGGAGATAGAAAGTGAAAGATTATTAGTACCAATAATATTCAGTTTCTCCCCATTAGCGGTGAGAATCTGACTATTACAGTGGTATGGTTTAGTAGATATTGGACTTGTGTGCACTCCAGTCATATGATTAGAGGCACCTGAGTTAATAAACCAAAGGGGATTTATACTAGGGGATATGTGAGAGTTCATACCAGACAAGCCCATAGCAGAGAAAGCAGAAGAGATAGCCGTAGAGACAGAGTTTTGTACCAACTGTCGAATATCATCTGATGTCTGGGACATTGTCATATTTGGGTCATAAATAGTGCTGAATGGAGGGGTCTCTACTTTTAGTCCATTGGAAGCATCATTACCAGCTTGGTATGCCATATACAAAGGTCTTCATGTATTGAATGCCCGGTTGCCTCACCGAGAAGGATTTCGACATTCCGTGATAATATGTCTAGCACATTTACAATAAGTATAAAAAAATTTCTTCTTATACTGGGATGCTATATGACCATATTCTTTACACTCATAACATTATAGCAAATAGGGATCTTTTTGTGATGGTGTTCCTCTAGCCCGTTGAGCTACAAGTACCGACTCTATATCCTTTTTTCCCTCAATGGTAGCTTGGGTCATGATTCTTGTTTTCTCACAAAGTAATTCACCGAGAATAGCATCCATATTTGCTATTTTTTTGCGATTCAAATTATTGGCTCAAGCAATTTCATAGTCTGGGGGCAACTTCATCAAAAACTACATCACTTTCCTATCACCATTTATCTCCATTAAGCTCTGAATGTAACAAGCACTAGTGATAGCCTTCAAGTTTACATATTCATATTCTGTCGATAAGTTCATTAAACCAACATAATATTCCTGAATGGTTTTCTCCCCTTGACTATAGGAAAGCATATCATACTCGATTTGGAAGCGTCTTGCAAGATTTGATAGCTGATAAACTTTTTCCAAATATTCCCACATTTCTTTCGCAGTATGGAAGCCTCTTATTGGACTTCCAATAACCAAATCTATAGAGCCGATGATCCATGAGATAATTTTTGTATTGTTGATCTTCCATTGTTAGGTATCTTTAGTATTTATTGGGTGCAACCGGTTCAGGTTCAGTACCATCAACATACTTCACAAACATTTCCCTTCAATAAAGAATTGAAAATGGAACTGCCAATCGGGATAATTTTTCCCATCAAGTTTTATAGCCAATACATCTCCTTTTTCAGAAGCCATGTGTAAGTTGTATCAGAACTCACAGACGTGATCAAGAATTTGGATCTAGTAACTAATTCATGAACATAAAAAGGAGTTTTGATATAATATGGTCCCTATGGACCACCTCCCTCTTTTTTTTTTTTAAAAGGAACCTCAAACTTGTAAATTTACGACGAACAGAAATATTAATCACAAAACAAACACAAGATCCCCAGCACAACTTAAAGTTTCCCGAAGAGTCTCAGTTATAAAAAAAATAGAAAGCTTATCCCAAAAAGTTTATCTGATTGGATTAAAAAACTAATCTCTGAAAAAACAAGAAGAAAGAGACTAAACCATCGTCTATTCGTCTTCTTGGTTGCGCAACCTCGCCAACTTGTTAGTAACTACAATGTCAAGCCGAGCAGCCCTCTCCACAATGGATTTCCTCTTCAAAGTGGACACATTGTGCCTCTTCAAAGTGGACACATTATGAGCAATCTCCGCACAGAAAGTCTTGTTATGCATCAACAGGAGGTTGAGTTCATTGGCATTGTGCACCACAAATTTCTTGAAACCATTGGGAAGGTAATGTCTTGTCTTTTTGTTTGAGTTGTATCCAATGTTCAGCATTAATGTGACTCCCTTGAACTTACTCTTGACACGAGAGTCTATACCCTTAGGCCTTCGCCAGTTTTTTTTGACAGAGATCTTGCAGTCGCTCTAGGGCCTCTTAAACTTCTTGACCCTCTTCTTCACGATTCGGGCAGCAACGGATTGCTAGCGGTAGATTAGATATCATAATGGCCGGGCAACAACGGATCGCTAGTGATAGATCAGCCAGGCTCTGATACCATGTTAAAATTCTGAATCCTCCAGAAAAATATCTATGTATTGATTAATGATCAAGAATATACAGAGTCCCCTATACATATAGGGCTAAACAGTTATTGATAACTACGAACTAATCTAGTCTTATCAAGATAGTGCTAATCAGTTGTTGATAATAATGAGCTAATCTAGGCTTATCAAGAGAGATATCTACATCAAATACAAGATAAACTTAAAATTAAAAAAAACTAACTTCAACTATCTATATCTCCTCAACCATCTCTACTATCTCTATCTCTACAGTATTTGGAGAGGCAAACTAGGCAGTATGGGGCATTAGACTTGATGTGCGCATGGTGAATCAAACAATTGAAAAACAGCACACCATCTTGATGAAAGAATTATATTGCTATTTCTACTATCCTTGAAAACAAGATGGATTGGTATGGGAACTAGATACTGGGGGGCTTTTATGTTCAAGTCTCTTTATGCCCATTTAAAAAAGGATAGGCATGTACATATTAACATAGCTGCTAACAAGGTTTAGTCATGCAAGGTGCCACATAGGGTGAAAGCTTTTATGTGGTTGTTAAGCAATGATAGAACTCTATCCATCGAGTAGATACTGATGATAACAAATAGATATTTGCTTTGTAAGAGGGATACTAAAACAGATGTTCATTTTTTCAAACGTTGCTTGTTGGCGAGATCAATGTGGGAGTGGATCATAGACAAAGCACAGTGGAGTTGGGTCTTGCCACAAAAGATCTTGTTCACCAGTAATGGAATCAGCCTGTGGATGATAACAATGGCTACAATGCATTTGCTTATGGAAAGAAATGAACTTTAGAGCATTCCAGGGCATAGCATTTGTGCACTATTATTTTATCCTCTCTCACCTCTTGGGCACAAGCTTTACCTATTTTCAAAGATGTCCCAAAAGAATTATTTGTCAGCAAATTCAGAGAATTATTGTCCTATAAGAAGATGGCGAAGATGGCCCCTCATAGTGGACTCCCCCATCTGAAGCATGTGCCAAACTCAACTTCAACGGTAGTGTGAGGAGTTCTGGACAGACAACGGGGTATGGAGATCTGCTTAGAGACAGTAATGGAAACACCATATGAACCTATCAATGGCATGTACATCCATGCATCATTAATGAAGGTGAGCTATGGGCACTGAAGTTTGGAGTTAGCAAATTGAGCGCTCATCAGACCGAGTGATTGAGGAGGGAGATTCAGCCAATGTCATGAATTGGTTCAAATCCCCGAAAGATACACCCCGGGCCTGAAATCAGATTATAGATGAGATCCTACATGTACGTGAAGTAGTAGCCAATCATATTAACAGGGAGATAAAGGGCTGCATATGCTCTGGCTAGGAAGTTACTGGGCCTTTAATGTAATCGTTATCGTATTGCTTCCTTTTTCCTTTTCTTCTTTGTTTGTTTTCCTTCTTTGCTTTGACTCATGCAAACTTTCATCTTCTCAATGAAGTGGCACATAAGAAAAATATGACCCCCTTTATCTTCATCTTTTTTGCCTATCGAATCCAAAGAAAAGCCCTTTTACAAAGAAGCCATAGAGATTTAACCGAAAAAACCCCATCCGTCGAACACTTCCAAATGATCTCATCCCCAACATCCATGGAGAGCTTATCTGATATCCAAAATACGAGTTTATGCAAGATGTATGATATCTTATAATTAATACTATTTTAGCTTAATAAGAATAAAATAATATACAAATAAATTGTAGGGCCGACAATTGGCTAGGCCAAGGCTTGCCCAGGTCCTTAGAAACCTAACTCAAGCTCAGCCCAGGCCTGAGCCCTAGCTAGGTGGCCAGAGTGGGGTCTAGCTTAATGAAGTCAAGAGGGAAAAAACTAGGGCCGGTGAAGGCCTTAACCCAAGACTTAGCCCTCGCGCCAAAATTTCAGGCCCGATGTTTTATGGGCTCCGCCTCCTGGACCCTTTCCAATAGCATATGTAATAACCAGGATTATCTTGGATTTATATAATAAAAGAATAAAAAAATGATGATTAAGGGCATAACCCCAAGTTTTCCCCCATTTACATGGGAATTGCGGTATCACATGAGGACTTACATGTAACATGGTACTTTGGTGCTCCTTGTACGGGGTGCCTCAAATAATGCAATATTTTGTTTTTGTTTTTCACTTGTATCGTAGAAACTACGGTTTTAAAAAATGTCGACCTGGCCGGAATCATTTGATCTAGATTGGGAATCGGTGGGACCAGTCTGGTTCTCACTATATATCGAGAATTGGTCGGTTCTCGAATAGAACTGATCAGTTTTATTAGAGAACCTGTTGTTCCAGCCGCATATTTTATTTCATTTTTTTGTTTAAATGTTTTATCTTTTCTTCATTTTATGTTTTACTGGCATGTTCGCTTGGCCGGATCTCAAATCCAAATTGCCAATCTAGCCAGGTTTCCATAGGCGACTTAGGACTGATCCATATTTTTAAGCACTATTATAAATCATCATTTTAAATAACTAATCGGGTTTTAATATTTGATGGCGGTGTAGATCTCGCATGATATTACATTATGGCACTTATGGAGTTTATGTAAGGGCATTAAAGTGATTATGCCCATCTGAAGCATAAAGTAGGAAAATGCTACTTTTTACTCATTAATTAAAGAATCCAACAAATTTTGTTTCCCTCAATTTTTTCACCAGGAAAAAGTACTTAGTCAAATTTATTGTGTTCAATAATACATCAAATTCATCTGGACAGGCGTATTTGTACTTAGTTTCAATTTTATTAGTCAAAAGATTTCATGCTCGCATGAGCAATATTGTTCATTTACTCCCTCAGGTAAAACCCAATCTAAGAGTAATTTTAGGACCCACATTTCAGCGATGCGAACTCTTCAACCCATAGACTAATCTAAAATAAACCAAAAAATAAAAAAATGGACCCGGTTTCTATGCGGGGCAAGCCCGCCTATGTAGAGATACAGGCCTCTTGATAAAATATATTTTTGAGATGGATTTGAAGACTTAATTTTCAAAGACATGTAATCTCTAACATGGGGACCATGACTATGAAAAAATAAATGCATTTTAAAAATTAAAAATGATAATTCTAGTAAGAAAACATTTGGGCCGTTAGTTTCTATTGTTTTTAGAAGGAACATCTGCTTGCGTCTATCTTTAAGATGGATGATTTGCACTTTCTGGACCGCATATGTAGAAATGCAGTCCAGCTCGTATGAAACAATTTTCCTAAAAAAGTTTCAAACAAAAAAATTCCAAATTGAACACCCTATACACCCTAAAAAAAATTAAAGGTGTGGTTTTTATAAGCTTCCAACTTTAAACAAACCAATTAAGGCATGCCTCCAAATTTGATCATAACTAGGATTATTTGAAAATCTATTTTCACATCTAATTATAAAATTTTAAACTCCAAGAATGGGTAAAATCAAGCAGATCTATAAACATATGAAAATATTGAAATGGACAGTCTAATAATATGTTGTAAGATGCACTATTTCTGAGACTCAAAATCCTTTTTTTTTTTTCGTAGTCATACATCTCAATATCAAGATGATCAATTAGAGAGTTTTCAACATTAAAAGAACATTTTCTGATAGATTTTTGAAGTGCATCTTTAATTCTTTTAAGGTTGCTACCCCATATAAACTTTTTCCAAACATTATTACCTCAAGATTTAATAAAGACCATCAAATATTTGGAAGGTGAGATCCAAGTCCTAGAAATCTCAAAATTCAATTTTTCTTTTAATACCATCCAATAATTCTTAGGTACTTCCCAAATTTTTAGATTGAAAAGTCCTCCCAAGTTAAGTCTTCTACCCGTGGGAGTGAGCATACAATATGCTCCTACAAGAGCATAATACACACACTGATTTTATTATCCTCAATAAATACATCACATTCATCAGGAAAGGAGTACAGTGGAACTAAATTTGAGTCCACTAAAATTTAAGCCTAGACAGCAAAGTCCCGTGGACAAGCATAGGACCTATCAAAATTTGGTACTCCTGATTTGAGTGAGTCACGTGACCTGGCCGGTACTTGACCTCGGCAATCATGCGTCTTTAGACGTACGCTAGGTGTTCATATTGTCATATGAACCATATTGCCATAGGGTTGCAATAGATCTGACTATACCTAGGACCCAACGGATCTGGATATGGGTCCAAATTTTGGACCCAAACGATATTCGAATTTGGGTTTGGGTCCGGGTCAGGCAGACCCGACTCGTACCCTACCCGTTGCCACCCCTAATTAGAAAGATTATTTATTTGGAGCAAAAAATCAATAGGCACATGCTTAATGGAAAGAATATCATTTCTAGTTTATTTATTCCACAATCTTAGTTGGAAAATTGTTTGTGCGTCCAAGTCCGCACCTGTTATTATGCGGGCTTGGAGATCTACACCATCCACCAAAACCGGATCCCATAAATAATAGTCCTCCAAAGAAAAAGTAAAATCAACGGTTCAAGTATTTTCTCTAAAAAATATCATTTCTAGTTTTTAAAATTTATTTATTTTTATAGATTAATAATCTTTTTTTTGAGTAAGTGAGATTAATAATCTCCATGTTAAAAATTATATATTCCCTAAAAATTAATATCAAATTCTATTTCAAAAATAAATTATTAAGGGACTCGAATTTCTACATGCTTGTCCGTGGACTCATAGAAACCATGTCCATCATAGTTTGCCAGCAAAGTAATAGGGCTCATGGGCTAATATGTTATTTGTGAGAATAAATAAGAGTGTAAATTTTGATAATTTTTGTTGGAAAAGTATACAATGAGGCCATTTACCTTTGCTACAAGGTGGTCACAATTAATCTTGATCATTGGATGTGAAATTGAGTGGTTGTATTTACTCTATTGACCAAGCTCAAACTTCAAAAGAAATTTTTTTGAACTTTGTGACACACTCAAACTATCAAATTTCACATCGGATGGTTAGGTAATTGTGACCACCTTGTATCAAAGTTAAATGGTCTCATAGTATACAATCCCATTTTTTTTAACTATATTGTGTCTTCTAATTTTTTATTGGATTGTATACAATGAGACCATTTACCTTTGATACAAGGTAGTCACAATTACTTACAACCATGTGATGTGAAATTTGATTGCTTGGGTGTGTTACAAAGTTCGAAAAAATTTCTTTTGAAGTTTGAACTTAGTCAATGAAATAATTACAGCCATCCAATGTCACATCCAATGGTCAAGATTATGTGACCACCTTGTACCAAAGGTAAATGATCTTATTTTATACTTTCCTATTTTTTATACTCTTTCTAAGATTATGAGTACCTTTAGAATGAGAGTATGAAGTCCGAATTTTTTTTTTCTTGACTATATTTTTTTCTTCTAAATTTTTATAATCTTTCTAGGATCATGAGTAACTTTAGAATTCCTAGATGCTCTCTCTCCTCACATTTCACTCCTAAGTGTTCTCTATGTCTAAAGCATATCCAATAATCCATATCTAACTCGAACTCCAATCTAGAGAAGTAGGACTCTATCTAAAATCTTTCCTAAATCTCAAATCTCTTATTTTAATTGAAAATAATTGTCTCTAAAACAGAGAATGATTCATGCGTTGAATTGTTAAAGACTGTCATAATTTTACATATAAGATATTTTTGGAGTAGTTGAAATTCTAATTGTTTTTATCATGGAATCAGTTGAGATATCTCAATTGAAAATTAAAAAAATCACAGTGTGATGAAAAAACAGGATAAATTTTGCGAATTAGAATTCCTCCAATGCACGTGATATTAGCTACTTGTATTCAATCAACTATTCTTTCAGATTTTGAAGCTGAAGAACCAGAAGAAATATTTATAACTTGAATTATTGAAGACATTGTCATGATTTTGCAAATAAGATATTTTTGGAGTAGCTAAAATTTTAATTGTTTTATCATAGAATCAGTTGAGATAAATTGAAAAATAAAAAGTCCATAAAGTATTATGAAAAAACAGGATAAATTTTGTGAATTAGAATTCGTCCAATGCTCGTAATATTGGCTACTTGTATTTAGTCAACTATTCTTTCAGAGTTTCAATACCCCCTCCACCAAACCACACCCCCCACTACCAAAAAACAGAGAAAAAGAAAAAAGAAAGGTTATTGTTTAGAACTCCACTAAGTTAACCATATTTTAATAAAATTTATTTATTTATTTATTTTGGATAATTTTTGGAATCGACTTTAAAATGAGATTGCGAAGATCACAAATCTTGAGTGCCTAATAGAAGCTCAAGTTTAATGAGTTAAATCTGCTAGTAGAGATGTATAGAGTAATGCTTGTGCTACTACTTGACTTTGGGCTTTGGTTTCAAATTATTTTCTTAATAAACCAAAGCCTAGACACATTTGATCATAGATGAAAATTTAGGCCGAGCCCAATCATAATCGTAGAAATGAACCCATAGATGAATTATTTAACATTTTACCCTTTAGCAAATATTCCAACTCAATTAGATGAATTATTAAACATTTTATCCTTGAGCAACTATTCTAACTCATAATCATGCATCTTTTTATCAGTATCTTGAAATTAAATCAAAAGATGTCGGTAAAGTGTTAAATTGTTCATCTCTCATGAGTAATTTAATAGATTTCCCTTTGAATAATTGAAGTAGTGTGGGAGACTAAGTATGATTGCAAAGTAGGACCTCTCAATGGTTTATACTATATCGTATTTTTTGATCAAACATTTTATATTTGCTATCGATGATTTTCACTAAGTTGCATTGCAGGTGAACTGAAGTTAAAAAGTTTTGAACATGAATAACTAAGAACTTTATATCTTCACCATGGCCAAAACCTAAATTTACTTTCTCTTGCATCAGTACTGTTAGTGGTCTTTCTCAATTCATTTCTTACTTATAAGCCTTAACCTAGAAGCAGCTGACTCTATAGCCTTTTCAAGGTTGATCTTATTTGTCTATGGCATGATTAAACCTAGGACCTCTGTATTCCCAGACATTTTAGTCCCAGAGCTCAATAAATGTAATGAACTCTTCGAGTTTTAGTACAACAATTTAACCTATGTATTCATGAAATCATTTAAACAGGTTTTGGAAATATGCTAGAAGTTATTTTGGAGTAATCAGTAAATAAGAAATAACAAATATTTTTCGAAGTCGAATATTAATTTTTCTCAAACTAAGTATGTAAGTCATCTGAAGGTTTTTTTTCTGGTGTCTTTAGCGGTAAGATTTCGACTTGGGGTGTAATAATGCAATTCTACACATATAAACACCTTAACCAATCAAGCCCAACCCGTACTTCCAATTAAATACTATCATTATTGTCACAACCTTTTGGCAACTAAATGGCGTCGGCTACATGAATCATGGTCCGCCATTCTGCTCTATTAAGGATGGCATAAGTCCCTATATCTGTTTGCACTATTTTTAATCATGTCCTTTGGTGTTTGCCCTTTTTGAGCCTTCTACTTGAATTAACTCGCATCTCCTAACAAATGCAAGTTAGTTTAAGTTGGTACTTGGCACCAAAATTTGATGTTTTACTCAATATTTAACACTAATGCTAGTGCTTTTCATCTTACACCCAGATCACCTATACCTTAAGTCCATCCCTTAAGAAAAGGTAGGTCCGTTATTTGGTTTTTTGGACAACTTCATGGGCTTGATCCCTGATCTCATCACTATTTGGTTTTTGGGACAAACTTCATGGGCTTGAACCCTTGATCTCATCACCCAAATAGTTGTGCCTAGGAATGGCAATGGGTAGTTGTGCCTAGGAATGGCAATGGGTCAAGTAGTATGTCCCGAACCTAAAAAAATAGGGCATGGGCCACAAAACTTGTCCTAATGATAGAATTAAGAATATTGCAGATAACTTTTTCAATACTAATTTTATAAAGAACATAGAAGACCCTGTATAAATATACGGCCAATAACAGTTAAAAATAAATACTAACGGTGTCACGCCCTAAGAATTTACAATACTGATATTCCTGAGATGTGACAGTCAAAACATATATACATCTCTTTTCAGGACAAATTTACAATGGCGAATTCTTACAAAGTAACAAAAGAAAGTTTAAGCACAACTACAATATCTTCCAGAGTTGATCTTGACGAGCACTTAATATGAAACCGCAGTTATCCTGAAAAAAATGTTTACCATAATTTGATGAGTTTGGCTACTCAGTAAGTGATTATCATAATCTTAAAAATAATCATGGTTGAAAGATATCAATATTTTCAAAAAGGAGATCTATTAACAGAAATGCATTAACAGTTTCACTTTCAAAATGCATAATTAAGTATAATCCGAATAATTGAAATGCATATAACATTTTAACGGCAGTGCATAATTCAAAGGATTTCACAAATTACCCTACTGGCGTCCCAAGTAGGTCACCTATATACCCCATCAACGTCCTGATGGGTCCACTTAATCCCTATTGGCATCCCAGATAGGTCCATTTAATCCCTGCAGGTCCACTTATACCTCATCGGCGTACCGGATGAATCCACTTAATCCCTACTGGTGTACCAGATAGGTCCACTTATACTTCAATCGGATGAGTCCACTTGCATACTTAAGGTATTTCTAAATTTATTTAAACATTCGAAAGCAGCAATATCATGTACTCAACATATCACTGAAATTATTAATATGAATTTCACTGAAACCATTAATAACAATTACTTTCAATAACATTTCAAAAATAACCAGTCAAATATTTTGGGCTCAAATTTAGAAAGGTAGCAGTTCGTAAAGACATTCTAGCATAATTGCTAATCTAATATGTATAGAAAAACTCTTATAGAAATTCAATAATACGGAATTATCACAATTTATGGGATGTCAATTTGCAAATAAACATTTCATAGACAATGCTATAATCAAATGTAAAAATATCATTTTTCAAATAATAAGTCAGTGATTTGTACATGAAACTTACAATGTCTAAATCTTCAAAAACAGTAGAAAGAAATCTCACAATTTTACTAAAAGCAGAAATATCACCTTTATTTCTAATAATTTTATAGTATCTATTTTTTTTTTAATAATAGACAAGAAAAATAAATAAATTCATTTCTAAGAATTTACAGCATTTAAAATTTCTAACATAGATAAAATATTGCAATTTTATTAAAAAGATTATTTTTCAAAATAATGAGGTCGCTTGCGCATAAAATTTATCGCGCCTAAAATTCATGATAATAAGCAGAAGTAATTATTTCATTTCATTTTTTAAAAAGAACGGATTATTTTTCAAGATAATGAAGTCACTTACCTAAAATATTTGAGAAGGAGCTTTCGATAAAAATTCGGCTAGAGGGAGGAGGTCACTGTGTTTGTAAGAGGGAGAGCGAAAAAGGAGTTGTTAGGCTACGTCTTACCTTTCGTCCTAATTAATTTCTTTAAAACGCCTCTATCATGTGTATGAGGTGTCGCATAATTAACCACTTTTAACACCTGAAAACCATGTCCACTAAAGGACGCGACAAGGTAGCAAAAGCTTTTGAAAGTAGTGATGGTCCCTAAGGATCATCATGCTCATATGGACCATCACTTATTAAAAGTTTATTTTCGTTTCTTTTTTTTTGAAATTTTAGGATTATTACATTCTTCCCCTTTTAAAGAAATTTAGTCCTCTAAATTTGTGTACCTGATTACTGAAAAAGATAGGGATATTTTTCTCTGATATCGTCTTCTCGTTCCCATGTCGACTCCTCTCTTGAATGGTACTGCCATAATATATGGACCAAAGGAATCTTCTCGTTGCGCAACACTTGTACCTTTCTATCCAGTATTAAAATTGGCTGCTCAATGAAGGATAGGTCCTTCCTGATCGGTAAAGGTTCATATTTCAAGATATGGGATGGGTCGGGCTGATATTTTCGTAGTGATGATACATGGAAGACATTATGGACGTTTGCCAATTCGAGTGGTAAGGCAAGTCTATACGCGACACTTTCGATTCTTTCCTGGATGTCAAATGGTCCGATGTAACGTGGGCTCAGCTTTTTTTTCTTGCCAAATCTCATAATGCCTTTTATTGGTAAGATCTTTAGGAAAACTCGATCACCTTTCTAAAATTTAAGATCTCTCCTTCGGTTATCAGCATAACTCTTTGCTGACTTTGAGCTGTCCTGAGCCTTTCTCGAATTAATGCTATCTTATATGTGGCTACCTGGACAATTTTTGACCCCAAAAGCTTTCTTTCACCAACCTCGTCACAACAGATGGGTGACCTGCATTTTCTTCCATACAGGGCTTCATATGGTGTTATCTGAATACTGGCTTGGAAGATATTATTATAAGCAAACTCAATTAGTGGTAAATGGTCATCCCAGCTTCCTATAAAGTCAATCACATAGGCCCTCAGCATATCTTTCAGGGTTTGGATGGTCCTCTCCAATTGTCCATCAGTTTGGGGGTGGCAGTGCTAAAGGTGAGTCTCGTCCCCATAGCTAACTGTAGCCTAGCCCAAAATTTAGAAGTAAACCGAGTATCTCTATCCGATACAATACTGACCGGAACTCCATGCAACCGCACTATTTTCTTAATGTACAACTGGGCCAGCCAATCCAAAGTGTACATCGCGCGAATCGACAGAAAGTGGGCAGCTTTGGTCAGTCGGTCCACAATGACCCAAATGCTATCATGTCCTGGATTTGTTCTAGGCAAGCTAGAGACAAAATCCATAGAGATGTGCTCCCACTTCCACTCTAGCACAGGTAAAGGTTGCAACAACCCAGCGGGCCTTTGATGCTTAGCTTTTACTTGCTGGTATGTTAGGCACTTAAACACAAATAATGCTACCTCTTTTTCATAATATTCCACTAAAAGGTTTTCTTCAGGTCCTTATACATTTTAATACTTCCGGGATGTATCGTATAACGAGAGTGATGTGCTTCTTCCAAGATAACTTTTTTCACACTCTCATCATTCAAGACACAAACTTGACATTTGAATCTTAGCAAATCCTCACTACATACAGAGAATTCTTCTCTATTTCCCAGCTTCACCTCTTCCACAATTGTTATAAACTGAAGGTCTTTCTTTTGTGCCGACCAAATCTGTTGGATTAATTGAGGTTCTTCCTTAATGTTGGCAATCATACTTATCACACCATTAATGGACGGAGTCGGATGCCAATCCACTATTTCCTCTAACAATCTCATTTCTTGGATCATTAGATGAGCTAAGACTCCGTAGATTTTCTACTTAGAGTGTCGGCCACAGTGTTAGCTTTTCCTGAATGATAATGGATTGTACAATTATAATCTTTTAAGAAATCCATCCATCTTATCTGCTGCATATTTAAATCCTTCTGAAAGAAGAGGTATTTCAAGCTCTTATGATCCGTGTATATTTCGAATTGCTCACCATATAGATAATGTCTCCACATTTTTAAAGCGAATACTATTGCAGCCAGCTCCAAGTTATGAATTTGATAGTTTTTCTCATATTATTTCAACTGTCTGGATGCATATGCCACTACTTTCTCATATTGCATTAATACGCAACCCAAGCCTTTATGTAAAGCATCACTATAAATTACAAATCCCCCACTCCCCTAAGGAATTGTTAAAATAGGTGCTGAAGTTACTCGAATTTTTAGTTCTTGAAAACTCTCATCACATTCACTTGTCCACTCAAATTTGATATTTTTCTGTGTTAATCAAGTCAATGGGGTTGTGATTCGAGAGAATCCTTCTACAAATTTTCTGTAATATTCTGCCAATCCCAAAAAGCTTCGAATTTTAGTCACATTACTTGGTTGTTTCCCATTAACAAAGGCTTCAACCTTTGAAGGATCAACTGATAGACCTTCATTTGATATAACACGCCTTAAAAATGTCACTTGTGCAAGCCAAAATTCACATTTACTAAGTTTGGCATATAATTTCTTTTCTCTTAATATTTGCAATACCATTCTTACATGCTGCTCATGTTCCTTCTTATTCTTGGAATAAATTAAAATATCATCGATGAATACCACAATAAATTTATCTAAAAAAAGCTTAAAGACCCGATTCATCAAATCCATAAATGCAGCCGGTGCATTGGTTAATCCAAAAGGCATGACTAAAAATTCATAATGGTCATACCTTGTTCTGAAAGCTGTATTGGGAACATCTTCACTTTTAATCTTAAGCTGATGGTATCCAGATCTAAGATCAATTTTTTAAAACACTTGTAATCCTTGTAATTGATCAAATAAATCATTAATTTTAGGTAATTGATACTTATTTTTCTGTCACTTGATTCAACTGTCTATAATCGATACACGATCATAGGGTCCCATCTTTCTTTTTAACAAACAGTACCGGAGCACCCCAAGGTGACACACTGGGCTTGATAAAACCTTTATCTAATAATTCTTCCAATTGTTGTTTAAGTTCCTTAAGTTCTGCAGGAGCCATTCTGTAAGGTGCCTTAGAAATTGGGGCTACCCTTGGCAATAATTCAATAGAGAATTCAATTTCCCTGTCAGGCGATAATCCTGGCAATTCTTCAAGGAAAACGTCGAGAAATTCTCGAATAACCAGAGTGGTATCCAAATTTATCTCTTCCTTCCTATCTTCTTTGATGTAGGCAAGAAAGCCTTGACGCCCTTTTCGAAGGAGGCGATTAGCTCGAATACAGGAGATTAAATATGATGGGGAGTCTTCTTTGATACCATTGAAGTAAAATACTGGTTGATCTGAAATACTAAAGGTAACTATTTTTTTGTAACAATCAATACTTGCATGGTATGCAGAAAGCCAATCCATGCCTAAGATTACATCAAAATCTTGACTTCTAAGAGTATTAAATCAACCAACAATTCCTTTTCTTCTATCTTTATTACACAGGATTTGTACACTATACTGGTGTCACTTGAATTTCCTATCAATGTGGCTACCTCTATAATGTATTCTAATTGTTCTGGTTCTACCTTTAAGTGGCATGCAAAGTGTGGTGACACAAATGAATGAGTAGATCCAGGATCAATCAAAACATGAGCTACTTTTTGGAAGATGGTAAAAATACCTTGAATCACTAATTTTGAGGCCTGAGCGTCTTGCTGGGTGATCGCGTATACTCTTCCTTTCATTTGAGGCTTTTGAGCTATCTCTCTCTGCTTTGAAAGCTATTGCATCTGTAGGCTAGGACATTCTCTAATCTGGTGCTCCAATTTTCTACATTTAAAATAGGATCTAGTATTCCACTAACAAGGGCTCGATCCATGCTTTTTCCCACATTTTTTACATGGTTCTATTGGGCTTTGAAGTAGCAAGAGCCTTGGCTTCTTGTTTGCCCTTTCAAGCTGTTGTCGATTAGATGATGTGGGTCTACCAGACTTTTTTGATTTTTCATCTTTTGGTAATCTTCGAAATCTTTTTTGACAATTTGGGCTCGATCTACTATTTCAGCATAAGTTCTCAATTTTAAGGCTGATATTCTGTTTCTAATAGCTGGTCTGAGACCCCTTTCAAATTTTTGCACCTTTCTTGCCTCATTGTTAATCATATGTGGTGCAAACTTGGCCAATTCAGTAAACTTGACCTCGTACTGCGCTACTGTCCGGTTTCCTTGGATTAATTCCAGAAATTCCATTTCTTTTTGGTCTCGAGTAAAATCTAGAAAATACTTTTCATTAAATGTCTCTAGAAATACTTCCCAAGTCAAGAGTTTATTTTCTTTGACCAATACTCCTTTTGCCATTCGCCACCAATGTTGTGCTTCACCTTCTAACATAAAAACTGCCAAGGCCACCTTCTTATCATCAGGACATTTTATTACCTCGAATATTTTTTTCAATTGCATAATCCATCCCTCGGCTTCCAATGGGTTTACAGCATCCTTAAAAGAAGGTGTGTTCAATTTATTAAATTGTTCGATATTACTCCCACCATTTCCCGTAACTAGCTGCCTGGGTGAATTGTTGTTTTCCATCTGACGTTGCATTAGAGCAACCATATTTTACAAGACTTTGTGAATTCCTTCCATATTAGCTTCAGCTATTCTGGATCTTGACTTCGTCCTCGTCAATAAACACAATAAATGTGATTTTAAGTACATTCTTTTAAAATTTCCTAAGAATCTTAAACCTGGCTCTGATACCATAATTGTCACGCCCCAAGAATTTACAATACTAATATTCCTAAGATGTGACAGTCAAAACATATATACATCTCTTTTCAAGACAAATTTACAATGGCGAATTCTTACAAAGTAACAAAAGAAAGTTTAAGCACAACTACAATATCTTCCAGAGTTGATATTGACGAGCACTCAAAATGAAACCGCAGTTATCCTGAAAAAAATGTTTACCATAATTTGATGAGTTTGGCTACTCAGTAAGTGATTATCATAATCCTAAAAATAATCATGGTTGAAAGATATCAATATTTTCAAAAAGGAGATCTATTAACAGAAATGCATTAACAGTTTCATTTTCAAAATGCATAATTAAGTATAATCCGAATAATTGAAATGCATATAACATTTTAACGGCAGTGCATAATTCAAAGGATTTCACAAATTACCCTATTGGCGTCCCAAGTAGGTCACCTATGTACCCCATTAGCGTCTTGATGGGTCCACTTAATCCCTATTGGCGTCTTAGATAGGTCCACTTAATCCCTGCAGGTCCACTTATACCTCACCGTCGTACCAGATGAGTCCACTTAATCCCTACCAGCGTACCGGATACGTCCACTTATACTTCACCGGCAAACCGGATGACTCCACTTGCTTACTTAAAGTATTTCTAAATTTCTTTAAACATTCGAAAGCAGCAATGTCATGTACTCAACATATCATTGAAATTATTAATATGAATTTCACTAAAACCATTAATAACAATCACTTTTAATAACATTTTAAAAATAACCAGTCAAATATTTTGGGCTCAAATTTAGAAAGGTAGCAGTTCGTAAAGACATTCTAGCATAATTGCCAATCTAATATGTATAGAAAAACTCTTATAGAAATTCAAGAATACGGAATTATCACAATTTATGAGATGTCAATTTGCAAATAAACATTTCACAGACAATGCTATAATCAAATGCAAAAATATCAGTTTTCAAATAATAAGGCAGTCATTTGCACATGAAATTTACAATGTCTTAATCTTCAAAAATAGTAGAAAGAAATCTCACAATTTTACTAAAAGCAGAAATATCACCTTTATTTCTAATAATTTTACAGTATCTAAAATTTCCTAACAATAGACAAGAAAAATAAATAAATTTATTTCTAAGAATTTACAGCATTTAAAATTTCTAACATAGATAAAATATCACAATTTTATTAAAAATATTATTTTTCAAAATAATGAGGTCGCTTGCTTATAAAATTTATCGCGCCTAAAATTCATGATAATAAGCAGAAGTAATTATTTCATTTCATTTTTTAAAAAGAACGGATTATTTTTCAAGATAATGAAGTCACTTACCTAAAATATTTGAGAAGGAGTTTCCGATAAAAATTCGACTAGAGGGGGGAGCTCACTGTGTTTGTAAAAGGGAGAGCGAGAAAGGAGTTGTTAGGCGATGTCTTACCTTTCGTCCTAATTAATTTCTTTATAACACATCTATCATGTGTATGAGGTGTCGCATAATTAACCACTTTTAACACCTGAAACCACGTCCACTAAAGGACGTTGCGAGGCAACAAAAGCTTAAGGTAAAAAGCTTTTGAAAGTAGTGATGGTCCTTAAGGACCATCATGCTCATATGGACCATCACTTATTAAAAGTTTTTTTTTTTTTTTTTTTTGAAATTTTAGGATTATTACAAACGGTTATTGATAAACACTGCCTAATCTTATCAAGAGTTATTTATGTATGATATGCATCCATATCTATAAGTTAACAACTATCCCTGTGGCCCAAGGGTTTTGTGGGGCCAGGGTAAGGGCCGGGCTAGGGCCATGACAAGACCAGCCCTATAGAGACTAGGGCCAGGTGTCCCGTCCTGGATCCGGCCTGTTCCCAGCCCTAGTTGTGTCTCCCACTAAGCTGACCTTGGCGGATTTCACCCACTTCTCTTCTACCATAGTAAAGAGAATCTTTTCTATCGAATGTCAAGCCATTGCTTACTGCAAAGCACAACAAATGCTTTCTTTTGTTTTCTCCAATTAGGACGCCTTTATTAGGAAATATTTGTCACATGGCAACAATTATATCCATGGCTTCCAGCTAAAAGTAAAGCTTACTAGAGTTGAAGCCATGAAGCCAATCCCCAACACTACTATAATAGCTTATTAGGATAAGCTCAAAGATAACTCTACATCAGGTTTAATGTTAAGAGATAGGAAGATAATTATTTGCTAACCTAAAGCACCATAATTGGGCATTGAGATACGCTCCAAAATGATTCTTAAGAAGATAACTAACCTAAAGCACCATAATTGGGCATTGAGATAAGCTCCAAAATGATTCAAATAAAGAAAAAGATAACTATCAACCCAAAAAGAAAGAAAAGATAACCTGCTCCTTAATTTTAACAAAGAGATAAGAATATAATTAATCGCTGTTCAGTATGGGAAATAAATAAAAACCACTTGATAGTTCTTTCTATAAATTGCTGTTGAGGATAAGAAGATAATTAATTATGAGAAAATACGTAATTATCTTCTTATCTTAGAACCAAAAACATTAAGAACTCATGAATAAAAAAACGCTCGAATTAGGCGATTATTAGATCTAGAAATAAATCAGTAAACTGTTTTTATATATATCGTGACAACCCAAAAGCGTTTCTTTCGATAAATTACTGTAATTTTTTATTAGGAAAAAGAAATATAGCCACCAAAACCGCCATGATGCCTAAACCACTTTTATTTGAACAAAAGAAACCACTTTTTTCCCTTTAAAATCCCTCATTCAAAACCGCTTTTCCCACCAAACCGTTATTTTCATCACTGAAAACGCTCTCAATCCCTAAAAAACGGCGGAATTAACGCTTCCTAGCTATTGATAATACTAAAAAATCAGCTCCCCAAAAAAGGGCTTAGATGTAATTAAGCTTTCCTATTATTGTAATCCGCTGATGTGGCACCGGACACGAAGAATCAGGTGGGCCCACCTTGCCGGATTTGGACAAAATTGCCCTGCAATAAAGCGGGCCCCCAACTGGCCGTGATTCCCATTTATCAGAGACCGCCGCTTTTTTCCTCGCCGGGTTTCTAATTTCTTCCCCCGCCTAGGGAAAATGAATTTTTAATTATTTATTGGATGGAAAATGACCAGAATAACCTCGTGCCTTCTGATAATGACGAAAATAACCCAACTTTGTTTGGATGTACGGAACTGCCCCTTGTCACTGGTGAGGAGATCAGAACTCCAGAAGCGTTTGTGGGGTCCCGAGTGGTCAATTTTGTCTAAGCAAATGGAACCTTTGAAAAAGACAAGAATAGCCCCCTTGTCATACATTGGTGAAATGTCACCTCAAATCTTTGGTGGGGACAACTTTGTAAAAAGGTGCTACAGGGATGTACACTCTCTTTCAGGTCGTATGCATGCTTTTAAGCTCACCCAAACTTCAAACCTTAGAAGATTACTTGCTCCTGCAGGACCATAGAGTCCATTAACTCCCTAAGGTAAACATTTTCTGGGAGTAGCTTTAGGACTCGAAAAATTGGATGTAACCCCTCCAACATAGTGGCTAGTTAAACCCCCCCCCCCCCCCCCAAAAAAAAAGAAAAAAAAGAAAAAAAAAAGAAAGGAACTTTTATGTATTTTATATATGACAATATAATAGTGAACTTAGATAATAATTTTTGGACGGTTAGACGTCAGTTTTTGTAGATTGAAAAATAATTTTTTAAAAAAACAAAATATTTTCTTGGTTATTTGAAAGTGTTTTCAAAATTTTAGATTGAAAAGGTCTTCCTAGGCAGCTACTACATTTTAGATTGAAAAATTCTTCCGAAGTTGGTCTTACGTACAGGGGAGTAAGTATATTGTGTGCTCCAGTGCGAGTGTAGTAGATGTGATGGGGCTCAAGTAAAGATTTAAATTTTTATGAATTTATATCTAAAACCAGGGGTGACCGCAAGGTTTCGATGATGATGATAATAAAAATTTTTGGTATTAAAAAGAGACTAACGAGGATATAGGAATTGATGTTGTGAAAGGTTACTAAGATATGATTCTAGTTATAAATTATCATAAAGAAAAAGTTTATATAATTATGAGGCTCTAAACAATCAAATTAGGTTGTACCTCAAAAATTTCACTAGAAGAGGTTGTTTTGATGCCCAAATGTCCTCAAATCAATCATCTCTACCTCAAGATGCATGGACATGAGAAAAAAATGGATTTCCAGTTTTGGAAATAGTACATCTTGTTTGGACTGTCAATTTTCAAGATTTTGAAGTTTTCATAGATATGCTCAATCTAGACTATCTTTGAAGCTTTAGATTTTTATAATTATAGATGAAAATATATTTTAAGTCTATCACAAAGATTTCCAGTATTGAAACCACATTTCTCGATACTATTTGAAGGTACACTTTAATTTGATTGCTTATAGCCTCGGCTCTATACAAACCGCACCTTTATTATAATCTAGTGTTTTAAAACCTAATTGGTGCGATTGATTGTTCATTCACATAACCATTTTCGGATTGTTAGATCAAGGATTCAAATTAGATTTGGGTTGGTTCAAATCACTGATCCAAAAAAAAAGATTAAAATAAAAATTAAATTAGGATTTATGGGGTTGGGGTTCAAGAAGACTTAAGAAAAGATTAGATAAACTTAATGTGTTCATATGTAAGTGTATAAAGGGGGCCTTTGGGGGGACCGGGCCCGGATCGATACCATTCTAGAAACGGTTCGCTCCCTAATGGATTTCCATCTGGATTAGTGATTAGGATCAAAAAATCGCTAGGCTTTAAACACTGTTATAATCAAATGATAAATACTAGTGTTTTATTAAAAATTTAAAACAATTGTCCCTCGAAATGATCCACAATTCAATGTCGGTGGGCATTGGAGAAGATTATTATTATACAACTCTATCCAGATGCTCAATCCAAGATTCTAAATCCTTGAATTACTAAATCTACAATTTGAATCAAAGCCAAAATTTATACCTCCACAATGCCAAATGAGCCTTAATGGGTTAAAATGGCTTTTTATCATGCGTTTTCTAGAGGGTGATAAAATCATATGGTTTGAATTTTTTGTGTTAAAATAGGGACAATAAACTTTATAGAACCAAGATAAAAGTTGCCTCGTAATTGCTTTCCAACTATTAGTTTTGATCACTCCAACACCATCGTGCCAAAAAATCTGTATGTATAAATAAACGACTTAAAATAATGGAAACCGTCTGTTTTGTACTTTAAAATCTTCAAATATGAAACACATATCGCTCGGATCTTTTTCATGTCACTGGCGAATGCGGCTTTAGTAGTTGTAGTTATTTGCGCACATTGAGAGTGCTCCCGCCAGAGCATATTGTATATTTACTCCCTCGAGTAAAAGAGCTGCTTAGAAGTAATTCCCCCTCAATCTAGAATTTCGAGATCTACTTTACATTCATCAGATGAATAATTTCAATGAACTGGATTCTGGATATCTAAACATTTAGATCTATAGTAAAAAAATTCGAGGGTTTGCTTATTAATTTTTAGGTAAATATAAAATATGTGTACATTTTTTCTTTAGTGGGTGGTTAGGCTGCCTGCCAACTTTGACTCCCTCGAGTAAAAGGGCTGCTTAGAAGAAATTCCTCCTCAATCTAGAATTTCGAGACCTACTTTTCATTCATCAGATGAATAATTTAAATGAATTGGATTCTGGATAACTAAACGTTTAGATCTGTAGTCAAAAAATTGGACGGTCTACTTATTAATTTTGGAAAATTGTTTCACATGGCGTGGACCGCATTTCTACATTTGCGATCCCTGAGGTATAAAGCATACATCTTAAAAGATGTATGCAAATTGACGGTCGGTCTAAAAATAATTGAAACTAACTGTCTAAATGTTTTTTTAATAGAATTATCATCTTTAATTTTTAAAATTTATTTATTTTTTCATATTCATGATCTCCATGTTAGAGATTATATTTCCTTAAAAATTAGGTCAAAAAATCCATCTCAGAAATAGATTTTGAAGTGGTGACTCATTTCTACATGGACCCATAGAAATCGTGTTCATTAATTTTTCAGGTAAATATAAAATATATATACATTTTTTCTTTAGTGGGTAGTTGGGTAGAGGAGGCTACATCCCCAAAATCTTAAAAATACTCTGAACTGGTGTCTTATCTGAGGGAGAATATACCTCAAGGAGCATATAGCCTGCTCCACTTTAGACATACTCCGCAGCCCTTTGGCCCTAACCACTATGGACCAAAACCCACTAATGACAAATATCATCAACTAGGAAAAGCATTAGTCGAAAGTGACAAGTCAAAAAATGTTGCATGTTTTTTCTTGGTCACCATAGTCAAGGTTATCTTCAGCTCACCTAACCCTAATTCTATTGAGGCAGGTCGAGAACGTGGTGGTGAGACCACTAAGATAAATTTAATAATTTTTAATTACATTCAAAAAAATTAATCATATTTAATTAAGTTGTTAATACTTTCAAAGACTAAAGCGGGGATATCTTTGGATTATGACCCCCTAAGAGACGTTTCAAACCAGATTTACATGAGAAAAGAAAGTCTTACTCATGGTCACTCTCTATGAATTCCAGTTGTCTTGAATGAAAGTGGCCGTCGGCTAAATGTCTTATTATACATATCATTTAAATAATGGTGCTTATTTTAAATTACATATGGGACAATAATAAAATTCTTTTTGTTTTCATGATCTTCTCTAATCATTTGTCCGTATTTAAAATATGCCCTTTCCCAACAAATCTTAGGGATAAAGAACTTAATTTAATAAATGGAATTGCAAAATAGAGTCACATGGAGCATTTTGTATTATGCTCCCTACTGGGCTACAGTTGTCCACCAATGTAGGGCGGTGGAGATGACATAAAGGGCGTGTGTATGGTATGTTCCCGCAGGAGCGTACTGTACAACAATTCTTTCGATCATAATAGATACTTGGGAGGAGTTTTTTTTTTTGTTTTCAAAAATTTGGGATCTCTCCAAGTATCACTAGATTATTATTTATAAGAAAAAAAAAATGGATTTAGAGTTCTTGATCACCTAAATCTCTCTCTAAAAATTGGACAATTGTTGTTCAATCTTGTGACATCTCTTTATTTGGACGCACTGTTTTTTTTTTTTTCCCTTGGAGATTGGTCCTTGTGCTCTAAAGATCATATTGGAAGAACTTGGGATGCAAAAAATATTCCAAGCATGAGTTTTGCATGAGGGAGCAAACGAAGAGTATGCTCCCATGGGAGTATGAAATCTTTTCAATTACATAAAAATTCAATAAAGATTCAAAATGTTGGACTGTGAAAATTTGACCAGGTATGGCACATGTTTATCACCTATGCTCGAGTGTGCATGGTACACTGAAAAGAAAACTAGTTAATTACGGGTGTTTTTTTTATTTGGGATTGTATAGAATGAGACTATTTACCTTTGATATGAGGCAGTTACAATTTTTCACAAATATTAGATGTGAAATTTTATAGTTTGGATGTGCCACGAAGTTCGAAAAAATTTCTTTTGAAGTTGGAGCTTGGTCAATGTAATAATTACAACCACTCAACTTCACATCCAATAATTAATATTATTGTGACCATCTTGTATCAAAAGTAAATGACCTCATTCTATACTTTCGCCCTTTTTTTTAATAGGATTCTATATTACAAGGCCATGTATTAAAAATGAGGTCATAATTATTTTTAGCCTTTAGATATGAAATTGAATAGATTGAATTGTCTTACAACAGTCGAGAAATTTTATTTTAGACTTTGTGCCCAATTAATGAAACACTTTCAACCACCCGATTTCACATCCAATGGTCTCATTTTATCAAAAAGTTATTGTAAATATTGTTTTAGGTGCGTCCCATCGAAAAGATGACATGCACTAAATTTCATATTCATACAATTTATAAAAAAATACTCTAAGGTATCGAATCTAAATTAAATGATCAGTAGTTCACTTGATCTAAATTGAATGATTGGATGGAGGGAGAAGTATATATCTTTTATGATGTAGGAAGATGTAGGAAAGTATAAAAAGCTTTCCCAAAAAAAAAAAAGACTAATTTCCCTTCGAAGGACGAAAACCTAGATCATGTCGTGGTTGGCCGAAATTGACTAAAAGTTAAACTCGTAGAATCAAAATACATGTCAAAATAATGTTGGGAACTACCCCAAATTGAGCAAGAGTTAAAATAATAGGATAAAAATGTGAGCATCATCGAGCTGGACTTATTTGACTCCTCTCTCAACCATGAGGGGCATCTCTCTCTCTGTCTCACACACACAAAAAAATACTTGCTTTCGAGCATGTCTACATCTCTCACAAACAAACAGAGAATTTGTGTCACGCTCGCACGACTTTACTGCCTAGTGCAAACTTTTGGCATCTAAGTTGTGCACATTTTTTTCTTATTTTTGTCTCGAGCCGTGCTCTGTTACCACCTAATTTCTAATTTTGTCGGTAATATTCGAGTCGAGTCGCATATATGCCTTTTATTTAGCATGCGATTCTCGAAATGAAAAACACATCAAGAATTGCATGCCCGCAAATTCCATGGGCTCCGGGGTGTGTCCTCGTTTCCTTGATTCTCTCATCCGTGCCTAATAAGGGTATTGTGGTCATTTTCCTCCAGCCGGCCTTCCTCGTCATCTACCATTTCCTCAGATCAGGAAAACCAAAATTTCTATTGTCTGAAACAACGTCCCATGATTTTCAATCCCATCCCATAAAAGGACATTTTCGTCTTTCTCCAAGAATTAGGGATACACTTGTCATAAAAGAAATTGTTAGGGATAAATTAAGTCAATGCACAAATCCATATAATTTTTAAGATATTTAAATTGAAAATACGATTTCTTCCTCCACGCTCCTCTCAATGGGGAGAACAACTGGGCGAGCTTTCCGTCGCCGTATTTCCACGTCAGCAAATTCCGTCCAGTGGGTCCCACGCCAAAGATTCACGATCAATTGAAGCCTCTAAAATTAGTGAATTTTTTTAATTTCGAGGCGCACGACTCTGAGCCTGTGTCTTATCCCCTAAGACGTGGACGACAGTTGGAGAGCAATCGTGTCGTAGGGTCGGATTAGACAGCTAGGTTCGGACAATAGGTTCGGGAGGTTCTAGGGTTTCTCGAAAGCTATAAATAGCGGGCTATGGGGTCGTCTCACCCCAAGCGAGCCAGATGCGCAACGATTGATAGGGGCGGCGCCGCGTGGACTCCCCGTTCCTCCACATATATATCTTCCTCTCTCTAGTTTCCTCTCTCTGGACTTTTCTCTCTCTCTCTCTTTTTGTTTCTCAACCTTTTACTCTTTTTCGGTTCTGGCCCTTGATTTCGCTATAAATCTGGGAGTCCTGGTCCCGTTTCACCATCGCTGAGTTTAGAAAATCCTCTGGTTCTCGTCCCTTGTCTGAGTTTAAAGGAGTTTCGATAAGTTTGCGGCACTCTCTCTTCTGTTTGCCTGCATTGGAAGAGTTCTACTGAGAAAACCTGAGTTCTCAAGAATCAAGAATCAAGAATCGATTGGTGAGTTCTTCCTCTATTCCTTTATTTTCTTTGAATCATTGTTCTTCCTCTACTCTTTTCATTTTATAGGGTTCAGTTTTGGTTTCAAATCTGTTGCTTATAGCTGTCTTTTGATATTAAGTGTTTTCTTTATGCAAAGTCTGTTGTAAGGTTAGGATTTAG
Organism: Amborella trichopoda; assembly: GCF_054954075.1. NCBI lineage: Eukaryota > Viridiplantae > Streptophyta > Magnoliopsida > Amborellales > Amborellaceae > Amborella > Amborella trichopoda. Next base: position 43,846,625 of record NC_142347.1, read on the forward strand.
GGTTTATTTCGGCTTTGGAATGTACTTTTTTGTCTATGAATCCGCTTTTCAATGTATATTACGAGGATCCAGGGTTTTTTATGGCTGTAAAAAACCTTGCGTGATTTTTAGTTATTTCTTCTCTCTCAGATTTTTCAGGTTCTTTTATTCACAAATCTGTTGAATATGTGTTTCATAAAATAACTAGTTTGGAAATTTCTTTCAAATAGTCTTTTATTGATCGTTTATATTTAAACATTGATATTGATGTTATATCAGCTGTGCTTCTTGCTAGAAAAACCTATGATTTTTATCGATCTAGAGTCTTGTTATTTGTGTGGCTTGTGGCTCAGCAGATTTGATGTTCTTTTTCGGTTTCTTTGTATGTCCATTAATGATCATTTTTATTTTTCTAAATAATGGATTTCTTATTCAGATTTCTTGTGATCTATCTCCGTGAAGTTTACTGTTATTTATGCTTCTTAAGAAACATTATCAGTGACGAATCCGAGGTTTTTTTTAGAAGAAACTCGAATTTGCCGCAACAAGTGGCTCTGGAGATATCGTCAACTGTGTATAGTTTTTATTTGATAAGAAGATTTTCTCGGTCATATTTATTGCATCCGTTAACATTAGTCATCATCATCATAAAGATGATCCACAACTGTTTTTGATCTGTCCAAAACAATCCTTCCGAAATTGCTTTTTTCCATTTTTCATCCCTGAAAAGTTTCCCAAAAAGCACGTGCAAACTGTTCAAAACTTTTTTCCCTGGGATTTTCTAGTAATAATGGTTTTGGTGCTTGTCGGTTCCATCTTATTCAAAAGGATGAAGTTTCTATAAGGCCTAGGCTTTATCAAAACAAATAATGCCTCACCTCAAATCCTCAATACTTTAGGCACCAGAAGTCTGATGACTCTAAAATCAATTTCCATTGATGATAAAATTTGAAATTTAAAAAATAATACAGATTTTGCATATTGAACATTTTTTTTTAAAGGAAAAATGAATGGTCTAGATTATTTGTTATAGTATACACTATTTTTAGAGTTTGAAATCCTAATTATTTTCACAACCCTAGTGTTAATGCCTAATGATGTAATGGTTTTTCAAAACTTGAATTGCAATTTTTTATTTATTTATGAGGTGAGGCTTTACTTATTATTTTGATAGGGCTGCAGCCCTATCAAACCATTTTTCTTTTCAAAATAATTTATCATAAATAAAACTAGTGAATTTGTTATTATTAAGTCATATTCCGTACCTTTCTTTTTGGAATAGGGGAATACTTTTCTTAGTTTTTAGTAAAGCATATTTAAAGCTAAAGCAAATCTTTCCGCCACCACAAAAAAAGGAATACTTGATTTTCTTAAGAAATTTATCAAAATGCAGTACACGAACTATTTAACATTTAATCCATTTTTATTTAATTTTAAGTGGTCATCAAAATATAGATGATAATGACTTGGAATATAGTTGCAGGAGGGTAAAATGTTAAATAGTTGACAAGGTAGTTATATTCTGATAACTTTTCTGTTTTTTAATATATTATTATGCCTTGTAGGACTCTAGTGGTGAAATTACAATTTCCTACTCTGAATGTTTAGTTATTCCCTTAATCTTTAACTGTGAACTTACAATTCTCTACTATTGAATGGTTGATTATTTTTACTTTTGTTTATTTGTAGTGAGGGGTTTATTTTTCTGGAGGTTCGATTGGGCGCTTAGTTGGGTGTACAGTGATGTTTGGGATTTGACACTGTTGGGTTGTGTTTGTGTATTGTTTTTGCAGAGGAGTCTGAATGTTGTAATGGAGTCTAAAGGTGGCCTGAAGAAGAAGTCTAGTAGTAATTCTCGTTTCTACGAAGCTCCCCTCGGTTACAGTATTGAAGATGTTCGCCCTCACGGTGGAATAGAGAAGTTCCGCACTGCTGCCTACTCCAACGTAATACCTCTCTCTCTCTCTCTCTCTCTCTCTCCATTCAAACGCTTCTTCACTCCCTCATTTTCTCTATTCTCTCTTCTCTATTCAACGGGCTTTGTTTCTCTGCCATTCATCTCTCTCACTCACACGGTCTCTATTTCATGTTTGTCTCTATTTCAGTTTTCTTGACATGTCAGTCTCCTGCCATTTATTTATCTGTCTCTCTCTGCTATCTTCGACCTCGTATCTTTCTGTCCATTTACATCTCTCGCTCACACACAGATATACACATTTTCTTGAGACTGTTAAGTTGCTGATGCTTTTGATTTGCTTTAAAATGCAGTGCGTGAGGAAGCCATCCTGATACACCCTAACGTGACCAGCACCCATGGTAGAGTAGGAACCAGTAACAATAGCCATAGCTTATAGATTTTGCTTTCCAGTAATAAGAGACTCCCATACTGTGTTTTACTTCTTTGTTGCTATAACACCAAAGGCCTGCAACTCGTCCTGCCTTAAGCCACTGCTAGAATGGCTCTCAACACTTCCCCCATTGGCTTTGAGGGGTTTGAGAAGCGACTTGAGATCATATTCTCGGAGCCCCCTGTCTTTGCCGACCCCAAAGGTCTTGGCCTTCGCGCCCTATCTCGTGCACAAATCGACGAGATTCTCGACTCTGCACGGTGCACAATTGTCGACTCTCTTTCTAATGAATTCCTCGATTCCTATGTCCTCTCAGAATCAAGCTTCTTTGTTTACCCCGACAAAGTCATACTCAAAACTTGCGGGACAACCAAGCTTCTTCTATCGATCCCTTTGATTGTAAAGCATGCGGGCTCATTGTCCTTGACGCCAATTTTTGTCAAATATTCACGAGGCTCCTTTATTTTTCCTGGCGTTCAGCCTGCCCCTCACCGAAGCTTTTCAGAGGAGATTTCGATGCTTGATGGCCATTTCAGTCCTTTGTTGAAGAGCGAAGCTTATGTAATTGGTGATCCTTCGAAGCCTGCACGCAATTGGCATGTTTATGTTGCATCAGCGCCACACATCCCACCTCAAGTTTGTACACTGGAGATGTGTATGACCGGGCTTGACCATAAACAAGCCTCTGTCTTTTATAAATCTGATATCAACTCGGCCTCATCCATGACTCGTGACTCAGGAATTAAGGACATACTCCCGAGCTTCAAGATCAATGACTTTATGTTCGATCCTTGTGGTTACTCTATGAATGCAATTGATGAAAAGGTGGTGTCGACCATACATGTCACCCCTGAAGATGGATTCAGCTACGCTAGCTTTGAAGCAGTGGGGCTCGACCCGAACCGGGTGCGGCTCAATGAGTTGGTGAGCCGAGTCTTTGCTTGCTTTGGACCTACCGAGTTCACCATCGCTGTGCATTGTGGTGGCTCCAGCATGGGCTCATGGGCCGAGCTCACCGGCTCAGTGGATGGGTACCGGTGTGAGCGTGCAATCGAGCAGGACCTGCCCGGAGGTGGGTTCATTGTGTATCAGAGCTTTATGAAGGTGCGTTCGAGCTCCAGCATTTTCTCTCCTAAGTTGGTGCTCGGTTCCTGGATCAACGAAGAAAAGACTGAGAAGGAGGCTGATGAGTATGGATTTGAGAGTGAGGATGGAGAGGAGGGCAAAGTCATGGGGTGCAAGGAGGAAGAAGGTGGGCATCAGCATGGCTTCGAGGAGGAGCAGCGGAAGGTTCTTTTGGTGGTCTAGAGGAATTGATTCAAGTAGTTTGCATGCTTTCAGTTTATGGAATAAGTTACAGTGCTTTGGAAGTAGTTGTGCTTGTGGTTTGAGTCAGCGTTTTTAGATCAGGGAATAAATTACAGTGCTTTTTGGGCATGGGTAAGAGGTGGGTGGGGACTTGGTGGTGTTTTGAGTGTGGGGGTCTATGCTTTCATATTTTATGACTTTTTCGAGTGTTTGAATTTGAATAAAGGCTATACTTGGTGAATATGTGTATTTTTGGTTGCGTTGGAATAATTTTGGTTTAGTGATATCTTATTGTTATATTCAATACTATGGCAATCTGAATTTATTGTGCTGTACCGTTGGCCAGTGGGGTGGCCCTCGACCGGCTCAATATTTCCTCTTAGAGTTTTTTCACCCTACTCAGTCTCTGAACGTCTACACTGTCTAAATGCCCTACTCAAAAAATAACCTAATCGTCAATTCTGATAAATGTACACTAACCTAAGCCTCTTACGTAATTGTGATAAATCGACATTTATTTAAGGGTGTGGTTTGGTATAGACCCGCGGCTCTTAAATAATTAAAGTAAAGTGTACTTTCAAATGGTGTTGAGAAATATTGTTTTAATATTAAAAATCTTTGTGATAGTCTTAATGTATTTTTAATTTTTTAAAAAAAGTGTAGATCGACCAATGTTATTTTTTAAATTTGAAATCTATTTGTCTATGTTTTAAATTTGAAATCTATTTGTCCATGCATGCATCTTGATCGAGATGATCAATTTGAAGATATTTGAGTATTGCAATGATTTTTTTTAATAAAATTTTTGATTTTTGAAGTGGGCTTCTAATTGAGGTGGGCTCTAATTTGATTGTTTAGAACTACAGCTCTATATAAGTTTTTTTTTTTCCTTTATTGTAATATCGTTACAGCCTTCTTTTTAATAACCTTTCCCTTGGTTCACATTTTATAATCTGCAAGGTGTTAACATGTTTCCATGTCATTTATGAATAAAAAATGTTGTAGGGTTGTGAGTTATTGTTGGGCTTGTTATTGAAATGAGATGTTGGAGATGAGTGGGGCCTATGGCTTGTTGTCCCTTAGGGGATTGCCTAGCTGCATTGATACTTTAGTGAGAATTGACAGAGGGCTTGATTGCGTGCATGTAATGCCAAAGAGGACCGCACGCCTCTGCTTTGTCTCTATTCGAGGGCAAACTTTAGGAAAGAATTTGTCTTGTGCTTTCATTTTTATACAAGAAATGGTGAACTCCATAACTAAAAAAATAGGAGAAAACCACTTCTTACCACAATTTTCCCAAAGGGGGAAAACATACGAATATATTCTTTCATGTTTTCATGCTTTTCCCCCATTTCTTAATAAAATGGGAAAAAAGCTCAGGCTTGAGCTTTTTCCGCCATTTGGAATTTTTTCTCAAGACTTCCGGTTTATCAGAGAAATTGCTTTCTTAGATACCAAATAGGGCCCTCCAAACTCCCTATTTACATTAACCAGTGCTTTATAAGCCAGAATTGGATTCTGGGTTTTGAATCAGGCCTTCCTTGAATTAATCCGGATAGGTTGAATCAGGCAATTTAGAATGGCCGAATCCAGATTGGTGATGATTATAATAATACAAATTGAAATGGATGGAAATCATGTGATTATTCTACGAGGCAAGAATGTAGATCCGCCCACCTACTAAACCCCATCTAGATCAGGCAATACTAATTTAGATCTTCATTAATCATCTAGCAACAACACGACACAAACATTAGAAGGCACCACACGAGCATTCAGATGGCATCTTCCTTTGAATCTCTCCCTCATCATCATCTCATAATGAGTTACTATCTCTCAAGAAGTGGTCAGGGTAATGAGTCAACAACATGACACGTGGAGTTCCATTATCAAAGATCTTAAGTTAACATTCATAAAAAGAAAAAGAAAAAAAAAAGAAAAAGAAAAAAAAAAGAAAAAGAAAAAAGAGTCGCACTCCCTTTCCATTGTCTGTCTTGCATGGAATTCCCATGCTCGTATACTTCTACCCTCTATTCCCCCCCTTGTATTCCCGTTTACCACGTTTCCATGAAAGCAAGCTCCATTCCTAAAGTGAAAGAACCTGGCTGCATCTTCTGCACACAATCTCTCCCCAAAACTATCCTCTCCGTCAGCCTTTTCACTCTCCATTCCCAAAAAAGAACCCATCTCAAACTGGTGGAACATAAGGGCATCTCTCATCGCAATCTCTCTCCCCAACTTTCTTACAATTCATTTTGATCTACCAGTAGTCTCCACAAAAGCAGATCCCATCTCTAAAGTGGAGGAACATATTTGCGTCTCGCAACACAATTTCTCTCTCCCACCACCGCAAACAGCTTAATAGCCGCATGGCGGTCTCCATGCACTGTCAGGTTCTTCATAATCCTATTCCTGATCCAGGTCCTACATGTATAGCAGCCAAATCCACCGCTAACTTCTCTCTTTGACACCTTATTTCTGTCTGTCTTCTCCTCATCTATATTTTGCATCACAGACATAACCATCCCTCTACCTCTAATTTTCTTCCAATAAGCTCCTCGAGCTTGTCATGTATCTCTCTAGCTTAATGAACACTTCCTTTAAGCTTCTATATGGCTTTGGCCAGGCACCTCCCAAAGGCCGTTCTCTACTCTCTTCCTTTTGATTTCAGCATGGTCCCACTATTTGCAACAGAAGCACCTAGTTTACTTTATATAGAGAGCTTATATAGAGAGAGACTGATCCAACACAAACACGTGATTATGGCCTCACTGAGGGTATGCCCCTTAATAGAGCAGAATGACAGACCAGGATTCGTGTAGCAAATCCCAATTAGTTGGAAAAAAGCTTTGACGACAATGATGATGATGATAAAGAAATACTTAAGACTCAGCAGTTTACTTCCACACTATACACATTAGACATTACATAGAACATGGTGTCCTTGAGGAGCTCCATCTGTGAATCTGGTCATTCATCAGCAGGTTCTGTAGCTCAGTTGCGCCAAGTGTCTTGAAGGTTTCCCCAAACTGGTTATTAGCTTGCAAACATTAGTAGGTACCTGTTCCCCTGAGGGAGAGCTGCTGCATAGACAATTGATATTGTTATGGAATTAGTCACCACATTTATTACTTTGTGTCTGACCAAGGGCAGTCACCATGTTTGTGTAATCCATATCGCTAGGCATAAAGAGAGGAAAAAGAGCATTATTACTCCTCAGTACTTTGATCTTTCTATCCAAGATCTGTCTATCCAATTGATTCTATACTTCGAACTTGCACCAAGAAATTTTGTAAACACTATAGACTTGTCATTTTGTGAAATACATAGAACCAATATCAAGAGCAATCATAAAGTATTCACTACCCCCACTAGACTTTGGAAGCTGCCAACATGTATCAACATTCACAATTGCCAATAGTTCAGATGCACGCACACTAGTCTTCAAAGGGATTTTAGAAAACTTATCAGTAATGCAAGTGGTCACACAATGGAATGCTATCCAACACACGTCTCACTCGAAATCTTTTGTGCTAAGAGCCTTGCAGTGTCATAATTAATGTGGCCTAACGTCTTGTGTCAAACAACAAAATCCTCTACTAGATACATCTCATAGCCAACAAATTTTTCATTTAATTGATATACATTTTTTATATGGGATCCTGATGAAACAATCTCTCTGTTTTTCATCAAAACCGGCTTTCCAGCACGGAAGAGTAACTCAAAACCTGATTGTGACTCAAAACCTGATTTCTCTAGTAATGCTAGAGAAATCAGATTCCTATCGATCTGCCCTCACGGCCACCTGAGAAGAGTTGTTGTCTCCCATCCACACCACAGAACATTAGTCTCCCTGTTGGGAGTCAACAACTAGTGACTGTAGTAGAAATGTTTCTTGGCTCCTCAGTCATGTACTAGCTAGCCTTCATTTCGATGTTTAGGGATTCCATGACCACTCGAAAAAGTGAACCACTTCCCCGGCATTAGTTCTTGAAGTGACTAAGTTTCCCACAGTGTGCAACCTAACAGTCCTCTTGAAGGTGGACCATTTGCCCTTGAAGAAGCCTTTGCTCTTTGGGAGACGCGAGGCCTCCCTCTCTTATCTTTCTTGTCTTCTAGAGCCATATGAGAAGTATGGGCCTCTTCGATCAATAATGAACTGTAGAGCTCGTTAGCAATGTAGGATACATTCATGGAAGTGAGTATGAACTTGAGCTTCACTATCATATAGATAACTCCATACTAACTTTTCCAATTTCATCACTTCCCTTTTGAAGTACCTCCTCCATCTTGCAACTAATTAGACTAGATACCAACCTTAGGAGTGTTGTTCAGATTTTGAGTACTGAAGTATTGTTTAGATTTTGAGTACAAACCCTCAAACTATATTATCATCATCATCATCATTAGAACCTTTTTCCAACTATTTGGGGATCACTACACGAAGCCTGATCCACCATTTTGCTCTATCAAGGGCCATACCTTCAGTGAGGCCATAAGACCCCGTATTTTTCTCACTACTTCCAACCATGTCCTTTTGGGCCCACACTTTGCCCTTTTTGCGCCTTCTACTGGAACCAACTCATACCTCCAAACAAGTGGGTCTGCACTGCACATGGTCAGCCCACCTAAGTCTACTTTCTCTCATCTTATAGCGTAGCGGAGCCACACCTAAGTTCTCCCAAATGTATTCATTTTGAATTCTATCCCTTTTTGTCTTGCTACTCATCCAACTCAACATCATTATCTCAGCTACAATCATCCCATAGATATGTTGTTTCTTGACCGCCCAACATTCCGCCCCATAAAGCAAAGCCGGTCTTATAGTTGTCCTATAGAACTTCCCCTTCAGCTTCATTGGTGTGCGGTGGTCACACAAAACTCTTGTTGCATATCTCCACTTCGCCCACCTAGCTCTAATAATATTTTAATCTAAAATTTCTTAAGCATAAAGTAGACTCAAATAACTTTCAAATGAGTGTGGTATTGCTTACTGAAATTATTCATTGATCTAAGGTTTACCACGCCACAACTGTTTAAACTTATGAACAATGTGCAGAATTGAGATACAACTCCACTAATTTTCTATCTGCAACTTACATAGGACAGTTTTTAGTGAAGCTTTGAAAGTAGACTTGACCTTTCAATGAGCCAAAAATCGCAGAAATCCAATACTCTAATGTCTGAGAACTTATGGCTTGAAACTGCTATTTTCTGCTACCTGTAATTTTCGGCAAGTTGTAGAATACAATCCCCACCCTAGAGAGAGAAACTGGCTAGAATTGCAATGGATAATGCAGGCTGATCGTTTGGGACTTAGATCCACAAAGAGGGAGATTCACTTAACTTGTCAGGACTTAAGGTCAGTACTTGCTCTCCACCTGATGAAAAACCAAGTATAGTGAATGGAGGTTCTAGGAGTAGACCCCAAGATACAACCCTCCTAGATTTATTTATTTATTTATTTAATTTATTTTTGTGTTACAACCCTCCTAGATTAGGAGGTTCTAGGAGTAGACCCCAAATAGTGTATGGGTAAGCCTAGGCCCTAAAATTAGTCCAGTATTTATAGTTTTAAGAGGTCCCTGCATATTGCTGAATCCATAAGAGAAACAATCTCTAAATTTTTTGCATTTTATATTGATGGAAAAGTATACAAAGAGACGATTTACTTTCAGTATAAGAAGGTCACAATCATTCTTGTCAGCCAGATTTTAAATAGGGAGGTTATAAGTGTGTCATTGACTAGACACAAAATTCATAAAAAATTTCTCAAACTTGTGACATACCCCAAGCCATCCAATTTGATATCTAATAGCTAAGAGTGATTGTGCATTCCGTGTAACCATGGCAATTGGTCTCCTAGTATACAACGCCTTTATTGACTCATCCATGTTCACAAACATGACTCTTTGAGATCCACCAAAGATTGTTCGCTTTCTAAATACAAAGAAGTGTATGATCATTTCAAACTCCATTAAATACTTTTTAAGTATATACGTTACATAAAATAAATATTCTTTTACATATATCTAAAAATATTTCTGTGTCTGTGCAGGGCCCAAAACTAAAACTTTGGGCCCAGGCATACCATACACCGTTTCTTGCCTGGGCTGGAATTGGGCCCGAAACTTAATTTCAGGGCCTAGACCAACCATACACTATTTTAGGAGGCTTGAGCTTCGGTTTGACACCCAAACCTGGGCCGTTGACAGCCCCAATCCCTCAATGATTGCTTGCCTTCTGAATGAAGAGTCCAGGCTTAACTGTTCATCTACTGAATATGAAAGAGTCCCGGCGTTGACTGTTCATCCTCTGAATACGAAGACCCCAGGATCGACTATTTATCTTCTTGTCCAATATTCTAAGAGGCCAAGGTCGGGTTGGAATGATGAACATCTTCCATGCTATTCTGTTTCGGGCGTGGAATCTCAAGGAGAATCTATAAGCAACCCAAAAGAATGACATTCGTTTTATTAAGGCCTTATGAACTTATTGCGTTAAGGAATGCTGCCTTAAACTGGAAAAAGGGTGTGCTTTTTTTAAGGATCTTACACCAAGGGCATGCAAGGATCTTGTTTTTAGCTAAGACCTCTCAAGGGCTTATCTAAGGCATCTCTCAGGCTGCACCTGACAGTTAAGGCCAGAGACCAACCTATCTTGGCTATAGGTGATTGCCTTTCCGTGTTCTAAGACATGAGGACTCATAGATCCTTTCCCAGCCGAGGCAAGTTATTAAGGACATTCATGTCCACCCTTAATATTGACTGATATCTATTTTATGGAGCCACTGGACTCTCTCCTGATCAGATATATCCAATCATGCAGGGACAATTCACCAGAATTCAAACAGTAAGAAAGTAGTTCTTTTACTGTCTTCACATGATGATGGAAAGAATATAGATGAGAGCAGAAGATACCAAGAAGAATACAAAGACGAAATAAGGAAAGGACAAAGATAAGAAAAGGAAAATAAAAGACTAAAAATGATGAATAAATAGTGTTGAGAGAGAGAGAGAGAGAGGAGAGAGAGAGAGAGGAAGGGAGACTAAATGGACTTTTGAAAGAGAAAGAAAAATGGTTTTGGGTATATTACCTGACTAAAAATGATGAATAAGTAGTGTTGAGAGAGAGAGAGAGAGAGAGAGAGAGAGAGAGAGAGAGGGGGAGGGAGACTAAATGGACTTTTGAAAGAGAAAGAAAAATGGTTTTGGGTATATTACCTTGAGAAGTGTACCACAATTCCAATGGTTGTGAAGATGAATGGACAATAGCCAAATAATAGGAGATTGGATCTATCACTCAGCTAGAGAGAGAGCAAGGATCAGGTTGCCTATAGCTCTGAAGCCATGAGAGCTAGAGGCAATTGACAGAATTAGGATAAAAGGAAGTGTCTCTTTTTATTCAAATGGCACTCTTTTAGATGGTGATTGATAGTAATATCTTTGAATTTCAGTCAATCTGTTCCCTCCATATCTCATCCCTTTTTCATTAGGATCTTTTAATCATCCTCGTCACGTATCTTAGCCCTTTTTTGTTTGAGTTTCTGAATCATCCTCTTCACATATCATATTCCTTTTTGGTTAGGGCTCTGAATCATCCTTATCATTCTCTCTTCTCCATCCCTAAAAGAAAGCCTCAGATCCCAAATTGCTGAAACTTGTGTGCATCTTAATCACAATGTGTCTCCCTATATCCCCTTCATCATTCATTATTGTTATTTCCAACTACCAATAGTCTCCACAAGAGCAAATTCCATCCCTAAAGTGGTGGAACCTATTTGCATCTCTCATCACAATTTCTCTCTCTACTGCCACCGCAATCAACTTAAAAGCAGCATGGCAATCTCCACAAACCCTTAGGTTCTTCATAATACGAATCACCGATCCAGGCCCTGTCTGCATAACCCCAAAAGCCACTGCCAACTTCTCACTATGATACTTGATTTCTCTTTCTTTCTCCTCCTCATCCAAATTTTGCATCACAAATGTAGTATCAGGAACATAACCCATCGCTCTAATCCGCTCAATAAGTTCCTTGAGCTTCTCATATACCTCTCTAGCTTGTGGGTGAGATCGGTCGTCCGCACAAAACACATGAACACTTCCTTGTGCTTCTATCCAGCTTTGGCCTGGCACCTTTCGAAGGCCTTTCTTTCTCATCCTTCTCTTGATTTCAGCATGGTCTTCCCATCTTCCAAAACTTGAATATATATTTGAGAGCAAAATGTATGTTGCGTGCTCCTTAGGCTCCAATTCGAGCATGAATTTTGCAGCAACATTTGCCAGATCCATGTTTTTATGGACTCGACAAGCTCCTAGCAGTGTTTTCCATATTGTGGCATCCGGCTCAAATGGCATGGAATCAATTAGGGCTTTGGCCTCACTGAGAAGGCCTGAACGACCAAACATATCAACCCCACATGCGTAGTGCTCCATTCTGGGCTCAATGCCATGAAGAGTGGTCATTGTCTCCAAGTACCGAGAGCCTTCTCTCACTAGACCTGCAGAAGGATCAAACTTTCAAAAGACCTGCAGCATAAGATTTCCTCTTTCACTATACTTTATCTCCCTAGAACTAACTGATAAAAATTTTTAGTTCTTTACTTTTTAGGTTCTATGAAATTACAGGTTCTGGTTTTGAGATGGACTAACTGATAAAAAATTTTAGTTCTTTACTTTTTAGGTTCTATGAAATTACAGGTTCTGGTTTTGAGATGGGCCCGTCCAACCGCAGACATGCAAAATGTTCAAGATTTTACTAGAGCAACATAGGGCCCACCTCTCACTGGAACTTCTTACAGTAAACATCCTTAAAAATGTAGGTTTGAGTTTTGATTTGAACACAGGAGGGGCAGTGCAACTGAAAGTTGGATATTAGACTAGAGTTCAGTCTTTGAAAAAAAAAGAATCCATATGAGTAACAGACAAAAACAGAAGATTTTCCAAATCTCTAACAAATCTTTGTTGAATTTCAAGTTTGAAATTACAACAACAGACAGATTCCAAATTTCAGTTTAAACAAAAAGAAACTGCTACAAATTAATAAACAACAGAATACAAGAATTTCAAAGTTCAAAGACGTCTAGGCTGAATTTGAAATGCAAATTGGAAAGCCACCCAATCTTTCTGCCAAACATAATAAAAAGAAAAAAGAAGACTTCAGCCAAAATTATGCAGAATATAATCCAAATTTCTCACAATTTCACCCAAATCTCATGAAAATTTTCTCAAAAAGAAAAACTTACCTGCATGACTACAAGCCGAGAGAACCCCTACAAAAGTCACATGGTCAGGTTGAATCCCTTCCTCTTTCATCTCCTCAAAGAGTTGGATGGCATAATCAGCTTGCCCATGTTGTGCACAACCAAATACGATCGCATTCCAAATTACAGTACTGCATCTTGACCCCTCCTCAAATGCGTATTCTGCCCCTTCGAGTGACCCACATTTCCCATACATGAAGATCAATGAACTCCCCACAAATGGGTCCTGCGTAAAACCAAGCTTTGTGATCAAACCATGGACTTGCTCACCTAACTGTAGACTAGCGAGATCAGCGCATGATCTCAGAACACTAGAGAAAGTATAGTGGTCGACACCAGTCACGCTCATGAGAGAAGACGACCCACCAGAGAGAGAGCAATGGCCGCTCGATTTGCGCATGAGTGAGAAAATCCTCAAGGCTTCCTCCCCCATGTTGCCTTGAGCATAGCCAGCTATCATAGAATTCCATGAAACAATGTCTTTGAACTCCATGTTCTCGAATTGTTTATGAGCAAGGGCCACAAGGCTATGCTTAAGGTACATGGCGATGAGAGAGTTTGAGACTTCGAGTGCTTCTCCGACGCCGGCTTTTATGGCCATGCCATGGATGGTTGCCCCATGCTCTTCTCCACATGCACTTATGATGCTAGAATATGCAAATTTATCAGGTTTCTTGCCATAATTAAGCATCATAAGGAAGAGCCCAATGGCCTTATGGCCATGGCCATGTGATCCATAAGCCGAAAGCATCGAATTAAAGCTCACGGAGTCCTTAACTTCCATGGTAAAGAATGCTTTCTCGGAACTTCCGATCAACCCACATTTTGCATAAGCCGATATCAATGCATTACCAACTACAACATCAGAGTGCAGGCCATGCTTGAAAATTTTACCATGGATTTGTCGTGAGATTTCGACTTGGTCCAATGAATCTAATACTGAAAGGACACTAGCAACAGTGGACTGGTCAGGGGCAAATTTTTCTCTCTCTAAAAAGTTAAGTGCTAGAATCCCTGACCCGAGCTCTCGACCACTCGCATAGCCTGCTATCAATGCATTCCATGTGACCATGTTTCTCTCTCTCATGCCATCAAAAACTATCTCGGCATCACCCATGCATCGACAGTTTGCATACATATCAAGAATTGCAGTGCCCGTAAACACATTATGCTCGAAACCCAATTTGATCACCAAAGTATGGATTTGGAGGCCAAGCGTGAGAGCCTGCAAGGCTCCTATGGTTCTCAAAAGGCTACCAAAAGTATAATTGTCAGGCCTTGGTCCATGCCCATGCATGGCCATGAACATGGCGCATGCCTTTTCGTGGTAGCCATGCTCAGTGTAAGCAGAGATCATGGAGTTCCAAGCCACTGCATCTCTTTGAGGCATTTCATCAAACACTTGTTTAGCAGAGGATAGATCATTACATTTTGCATAGAGTGTGAGGATATGGTTGCTGGTGTGGGGGTCACAGTGGTGTAGGGTTTTGATGATGTGGGCGTGAAGGCTTGTGCCCGAGGAGAGTGAAGAGGTTTTGATGCAATCACGGAGGAGGGAGCGGTAGAGAGAGAAAGAGTATGAGACTTTGGTTAGGGTGGGTTTTAGAGAGAGGTCCAACACTTCTCGAGCTTGCGCAAACGTGAGTGTTGGGGGTTTAAACATGGCCTATGGAATGGTTGTAGGGCCTCGTGCAATATATTCATGGTATTTAGGATGGCAAAACCTTCATTCATGTGCACGATTTAGTCTCCATTCCATCTCTAAACTATCAGAGAAGTTGCAGCTTCATATTTTGGGGTGGACCCGATCTGGTCATGGACCTGGACCTGGACCTGGACCTGAATAGTATTCGCTTTTGAAATTTGAACCGTATCCAAATCCGAAGTGGGGTCTACCTATGGGTCCCGAGTCTAATTGGGATCAATTACCACCCCTTTTCCATATTTTGATGTACCGTGGGGAATCTTGCTTTAAAATACGACTTTTTATAAATTTATTTATGCTTTTAATTAAAAAATTTAAAGTTTTAAAAATAATGTAGATCGAACACATTTATAAATACTTAACTTTGAAAGGTTATAGATAACAAGATTTACTATTTTTAGTATTTTGAACTATTTTTTCCTTTATATTTATATAAATAGACGTCCCGATGATCAATAAGGGGGTTTTCTAGTGCTAGAACAAGAAGTAGGTTTTTAAGGTATAAATCACTTGTATAGCATAGTTCGACACCTTGTATAAACTTTTCTTGTTTAAGTAATCAAAGCCAAATAATAGAGGCATTGGATGTACTCATTAATTCATTGTTAGTGATAATACCATTATAAAGTCATCTAGAATAAATTTAAAGGCAAATTTTGTATATAAGTTTAAACCTTTCGAAAAGTTGTTCTTACTTTATTCAAAGCAATTTCCCCTCAGCAAATCATGTTTTTAGATAAGATATAGATGAAAATGGACAAAAAGTTTAAATAATTAAATAATATTATAGATAATATCATAATACAAAATACATACTACTCAGCCAACAAGATAGTATTATCCATAGTACGTTATGGTATTTATAGTATTATCCATAGTACGTTATGGTATTTTATAATTGAGTTTCATTTTTTTGAGAACATAAACTATATTTCAATTTCATCTATTTTTATATACATTGGATTGAGCTCAAATGCGGTACGTCTAGATTACCGTTATTCAAGGTTAAAAATTATGAACAACCAAAGGCTCGGTAATTTGGCCCATTTAAGTTGATCGAGCCAAATTACAAAATGATTTTTCAACGTTGCAAACATTAAACAATTAAATGATGAAAATACCCCCGATTCTGTATTGCTAACGAAGAACGAGCAGTGCTTTTGTCATTTGATAGTTTCATATTCTTAAACCTAAATAACTAAGGGTGCGGTTTCTATAAGGTTGCAACCTTAAACAATCCAATTAAGATGCACCTTCAAATTTTGTAATTTTGATGTAAAACATTCTTAGGATTATCTAAAAATAGTTTTTATATCTAATTATAAAATTTTAAACTCACAAAATGGTCAAAATCAAGTAGATCTATAAATATATGAAAATCTTAAAAATGGATGGTCTAGATAATGCGTTGCAAGATGCACTATTTCTGGGACTCAAAATCTTCTTCTTTTTTTTAATTTTCATACATCTCCATGTCGAGATGATCAATTAGAGGGTTTTTCAACATTAAAACAACATTTTCCGATAGATTTTCTAGGTGCATCTGTAATTTTATATTTTAAGGTTGCAACCTTATATAAATTTTTTCCAATAACTAATGGTATTTTCATTCACCCAAAACACCAAAGGTCACCCAAAACACCAAAGGTATTTTGGTTGTTCATATTTTCAGGATAAAGCCACTTAAGTGGCTCAAGTTATCTTCCCTTGGTTGTTAAGGAATCCCACCCTAAACATGGGTAAATTAGAAATTTTAAAAACAAATTTTTGAGGAGATACCTTATGAAATGAAATTTATAAAATACGATAAATATACAATAAGACCATTTACCTTTCATACAAGGAGGTCGCAGTTACTGTTGAACATTAGATGTGAAAGTGGGGTGTTGAGGGTGTTTAATTAGACTAGGCACAAATTCCAAAATGAAATTTGTTGAACCTTGTGGCATACCCCACCAAGCCATTCGATTTCATATTCAATGGCTACAGATAATTGTGACCTCTTTGTACAAACAATTAATAATCTTATATTATACTATCCTAAAAAATAAACTCTGATATGGGAAAATATGATTTCTTTTTTTTAACATGTCCATTGGACATACGATATTTTGAGTTAAATGATTTTGTAAGATAATTAAACTTTTTAATGATATTTTTCTTTAAAAATATGTGATTGGCTTTTCAATATCCTGCGAGTGGTTGGTAGCAATCACTCATGACTGTAGCAAAAAAAATTAAGGGAAAGGTTTCTATACTTCCCCTACAACACAGAAGATCTATGCTTTCCCTACCATCCAGCCGTCCAATTTTGATAAAAAATAAAATACGTCTCAAAGCATTTTATTTTTAGTTTTTTAATATAAATTGTATGAATTTTAAATTTGGTATGTGCCATATTCTCATTGGGGCTCACCTATAAAAAAAATATTAAAAATAATTTTTACATAAAATATAATGACTAAAATATCCATTGAATTTTTCAGAGGTATTTTGGTCATTTTATTTTATTTAAAATATTTTTTTTATATTTTTCTCTAGTGCAAGATTAATAGAAGATTGGACATCCAAAATTTGGTATTAAAAAAGTTTATATAAAATAAATTAAAAATAATATAGTGTAGAGACGTGATATTGTGATTGGGGCAATCTTAGCCCTCCATTCAGAATGGACGGTTGGATAAGGGGAAATATATAAGTTTTATGTTATAAGATAAGCATAAAAAGCTTGCCCAAAAAATAAAAAACAAACACATTACTAGTTATTCGCTAGCCGCCGTGAAAATTGAGACCCTACATTTTTCTCCCGATTTCCCTCTTTAAAAGATCTACTAGAATCTCCTCGTGTTTTTTCTCATATTTACTTTAGTACCCATTCCTTTCTCTCCCTATAAACAAGAGATCAGCAAATTCCCCTTCTCCTTGTGAAATTTAAAACTAAAAAAATAGTGCAAATCGAGTAAACCCACAAACACTTGAAAATCTTGAAAATATATGGTTTAGATAAGGGATTGCATACAATGAGACTATTTACATGGTGGTCACAATTACTCGTAACAATATGATGTGAAATTTGCCCTTAGATACCCATTCCTTTTTCTCTCTATAAACAAGAGATCCGCAAATTCCCCTTTTCCTTGTGAAATTTAAAACTAAAAAATAGTGCAAATCGAACAAACCCACAAACACTTGAAAATCTTGAAAATAAATATTTTAGATAAGGGATTGTATACAATGAGATTATTTACAAGGTGATCACAATTTTTCAAGATTTTCAAGTACAAATCACTTGAAAATACAATGAAAAAGAGAGATATTTGCAGTGGAGAGGAAGAGAAGCTTAATTGAGGAACTTCTGGCTAGGACGAGCGGATGAGACCCAGTTGTGTTTCTCTTTAATTTGGCAAATATTCTTTTATTGACATCACCTTGTATATTATTTGTTTTTTTGTTTTATATTTAACTTTAATACAAATGCTCTATATTTATCCATTTCGATGTTCGGTGTTTTATCATAAATGATGTTTCTATTGGAATATGGTATTACCAATCAAAAAACTACTCTACATATATTTTTATTTTAATCCTGATTTTTTTTTTGAGAACTTTAATGAGTATTCTCTTAAGTTCCATCCTTCTCTCCAGTATCATAATTACTGTTTGATCCCAGTATCTCATATTTTCTATCAATCCCAATATATCATAATTTCGGTTGATCCTAATATCTCATAATTTCTATCCATCTTAATATGATCCCCTTCTGAATATATCATAATTTCTATCCATTCCAATATCCTTTCTCATTAATATTTAATTGGTGGATTTTTAACACTAAATTCAAATTCATATCCACATCACTAAATTCCAGAATTCTATAATTTCTATCAATTCCAATTTCCTTTAGTTAATACTTAAGTGTTGTATTTTTTAACACTAAATTCAAACCCATATCCACAACACTAAATTCCAGAATTCCATCCATCCATGATGGCACATATGGTGAATTGTGAAGAGATTAATCTCCAAGCAAAATAAATATTTCTCAGTATGAGCGGCAATGGATGATGAATTGTGAAGAGCCTGCTACAACGGGCCGAATCTCCATGCAAACTAAATATTTCTCAAGATGAGCGGCAATTGATGAGTGGCGGCACTAATATCACGTCGGATAGTCAGCACTAAGATCATGTGGAATATGACAAAGGAATGTTGAACTCTATCCTTCAATATCTGAGTAGCATAGGATAGACAACACTATGATAATGTAGGATATGACTATGATCATGTGGATATGGCTACGATCATGTGAGATAGTCAAGATATGGCGAGTTTGGATGGATGCTGTAGCATTTCTGGACTTATCTGCATAGACTTTTGTCAAAAACAATGAAAAAATAAATAAAACATTATTAAAACAATATGTGAAACTTATTTCCAAAAACGAATCAAATATCTAAATAAAATCCCACCATATTATAAATTTCCCAAATTTCCTAAATTCATAAAATTCTACAATAGGTTTTAGCTTTTGTAAGCACATTCTTTATAGAGGGTTTTGGTTTACATTTTTTTTTTTTTTCTCGTTCCATACACTGGCATGCATATAAATTTATTATAAAAATACTACACAAATAATTCAATTAAAAAAGCAACCAATTTGAAATTGACATAAAAAATTACAAATTTTTTTTTTTTTTGAGTGAGATAACTTGGTACTCTAAAAACATTCAGTTAAGAATCAAATCTTCTTGTTTACTTTTTAATGATTGTTAATTTGGATAGTACCTTAGTTTCTTAATTATATATCCATTAATTTCTACTTTTGTAGAGTATAATAATATGTAATCTATTTTTGAAATATGACAAACGCATCACAAAAACACTACTTAACAAAGTGCAAATACAACTACACTAAACAAACCAGTACATTATCATAAAAGATAAAATACAATAAATACACTAAACAAACTTAATCACATATAAACTATAATATGATAATATTTTTACCTTATATTGTTTTAGTCTCCTCCAATGGCCCAAGTTAAAAATGGTGAGCAAAATTTCCAATTCTTAAATCCATTAAAACCCTCCCGGAAAAGATGGTTACATAAGTAAGGAGAGGCTTATTCAAAACTCATGAAAGCCAAAATCATGGAATAGGCATGGGCACATGCAAGGAGGGAAATAAAAAACATGGGAAATGCATTTTTTTTCACAATAAAAAAATGTTTTTCAAGTTCATGTAAAAGCATATGTTACATAAGAGTCGGGATTGGGTCCAATTTCAAACCCCCGGCCTGGCACCGACCTGACCCATTCCCATCCTGACATCTATACTCAATGGACCCATAATTATGTAAAAGGACAAGAATAGGTATTTATTATGCATGCCAATCCGCATTCACAGCCAATATGCACATTGAGGAGACTATTTATCATGCATGTTGATGTGGGTTCATATACAAGAAGAGCCCCTAGGGCTGGTATTCCCCACTAAATTACTCAAAAAAAAAAAGAAAAAGAAAAAAAAGAAAAAAAAAAGAAAAAAAAAAAAAAAGAGAAGGGCCTGCAAGTAAAGTACACCACTGCAGTTTTTTAATGGCAAAAGTTGATGGATAGTGTGTTATTCTTCTACTCATTATGTTCCATTTTTTTCCATTTCCTTTCCCTTTTATCATACTTTCAATAGATTAACAATAGCTGGCAAAAGCTGATGGATAGTGTGTTATTCCTCTACTCATTATGTTCCATTTTTTTTCATTTCTTTCCCTTTTATCATACTTTCAACATATTAACAATAATTGTTGGGAAGCAATGTCATTCCCTTCTATGTGTGAATCAAAGGTAAAAACATATCCCACAATGTATGTTTTACAAAAACTGAAAATAGGCAATTTGCTAAGTGCCAAAAAAAATTGAAATCATAAATCACAAAAAATGAAAAGGAAAGTTCCACCAATTACAATCATAACATAAGATTTAACGTGGAAAACCCTTCAATGTGAAGGGAAAAACTACGTGGCAAATCCGAGAGTGGAATCCACTAAAAACAACTAAGGGTTACAATATAGTTTCTTCTTAAGTTTTTTGTCCAAAACTTGAGGCTTACAATCAAATGAGAGAACAACAATAACTTGGAGAAAATATAAGGTCACCTCACAAGCATCAACATGATAATCTCTTTCCCACCTCAGAAAACCCCAAAGATGGTCTTTCAATGGTTTGGAGAAGCAGCCGCAGAGCACACACAAACTGTTCCTGTTTTCAGCTGAGTGTAGAGTCTAGGAAATAGCAAAACATAGCAACTGTTCATGTTTTCAGCTGAGTGTAGAGTGTGGGAAATAGCAAAATATGACATCTGGAATGGCCTATCGAGATGCTCACCAATGGACGAAGGGTACTCAACGGTGGAGGGTGCTCGCTATTGGAGACGGTCGCTCATAGAGGTCATCGCTGGTGGATAGAAAGTGTTGCCGTCTCCCCGTTCTCTCTCTGCGGTAGTAAAATTTGGGTTTTGTCTTTTAAACACCCATATATTTTCTCTCTCTCTAACCTTTTATTTTATTTTATTGAGTCTTTTTGTTTTCACTCCTTATGGGGCTGGATCCCACAAGGTAATCACCTAACGAACTCCCCTTTCAGACTCATGAGGAGGGCTCCCCCATACTGGATGCTCACATGGCACCCATGCTTGCCAAAGCTCTACATAACTCATGCTTCTCATTTGGCACTGTCTTCATCATCATGTCTGACGGATTCCGATCGGTATGGATTTTCCAAATCTTCATCAACCTATTTTCTAAGACATCTTGAATCTAATGGTACCGTACCTCAATGTCCTTGGTTCTAGAGTGGAATGTAACATTCTTGCTCAGATCAATGACGCTTTGACTGTCACATCTAACTACATACTCATTTTGTTTCAAACCCAACTCCATAAGAAAACGTTTTAACCATAGCATCTCCTTATAGGCTTCTATGGCAGCAATATACGTTGCCTCTGTAGTCAAAAGTGCGACACATTTTTGCAACTTTGATTGCCAAGAAATGACTCATCTTGCAAAAGTAAACAAGTAACCCGAAGTAGACTTTCTTTTATCAAGATCTCATGTCATATCCGCATATGTATAGCTTTCCACTATAGGTGATGAGTTTTCAAAACATAGACAAACTTTAGCTGTGCCTCATAGATACATTAGAATCCAATTTACAGCTTCCCAATGTTGCTTGCCTAGATTTGTCAAGTATCTGCTAAGTACACCGATGACATGTACTATGTCCATAGCGTACATCAAACTTCCTACGGCTGAAGCATACGGGATATTCTCCATTTCCTTCTTCTCTTCACTACTGGTTGGAGAAAACTTGACACTCAACTTGAAGTGACTAGTTAATGGTATACTGACAGGTTTGGTATTCTTCATGTTGAATCTTTCAAGTACCTTCTCAATATACTTTTCTTGTGATAGCTACAACTTTTTGTTCTTCCTATCACGTTTGCTTGTAATGCCCAAAATTTGTTTTGCAACCCCTAAGTTTTTCATGTCAAAAACATTATTTAATTCTTTTTTCAACTTGTCAACCAAATTAGCATCTTGACCAATGATAAGCGTATCATCAACATATAACATGAGAACAATAAAGGAAAACTCATAATACCTTCTAAGGTAAACACAATGGTCTGCAGTGGTTCTTGTAAAACCATGACTCATCATGAAAGAGTGGAACTTTTTGTACCATTGTCGTGAGCTTCCTTCAATCCATACAAGCTCTTCTTCAACTTGCATACCATGTGCTCATTGCCCTTCACTAGGGAACCTTCTGATTGTTCCATATATATTTCTTCCTTTAGATTTATATGAAAAAAGTTGTCTGGACATCGAATTGCTCAATCTCCAAGTCTTGACTAGCAGTTATCTTCACAACGACAGAAAATATTTCATCAAAATCAACACCCTTTTTCTGCCCGAATCCCTTGACAACCAATCTTGCCTTGTACCTCATTTTCTTCGTGTCATCTTCATTTTTCAACCTAAATACCTACATGTTCTTCATAGCTTTTCGTTCTTTTGGTAGCTCAACAAACTTAGAAGTTTTGTTTTTATGCAAGGATTCAAGTTCTTCTTGCATGGGTTTCTTTGATTGTTCATTTTGCTCATATACCATAATTTTTTTAAAACTTTATGGTTCACCACTTTCAATGAGAATGACATACTCTGATGATGGATATTTTGTTGAGGCTTTTCGTTCCCTTTGTGACCTTCTCATCATAGGTGGTTCTTCTTGAGGAGGTTGGTCCCCCTGCTCAATATTACCATGTACATCATCATTACCATGCACATCATCATGATGCATATTATCTATTTGAGGAATCTCACCACCCCAAACTTTGTCATCTTCATCTTGAACTTACTGCCCATCATTATCATGTATGGGTAAATGGGGCTTGTGCTTATGGCAGCTCATCTACAAGCCTCTTTGACGGTTCCTCCTTATCAAAATCGAAAAGTGTTTAGTTTTCACGAAAGATCACATCTCAGCTTCTATGCAACTTCTTGGCCTTGGGATCCCACAACCTGTACCCAAATTCATCATCTCCATAACCCAAAAATACACATTGGGTTGCTTTGTCATCAAACTTGCTTTGATGCTCTTTATGTAAATGTATGAAGGCCTTGCATCCAAAGACTCTCAAGTGTGTGTATGATACATTCTTACCAGTCCGTACTCTTTCTTGCACATCCCTTTTCAATGGAATTGAAGGAGATAAATTTATCAAGTAGCACGTCGTATTCATAGCTTCACCCCAAAACTCCTTTGGTAACTTAGCTGAGGCAAGCATGCTTCTAACCCTTTCCATTATGGTACGATTTATTCTTTCTGCAACACCATCATGTTGCAGTGTGGAGTGAACAGTCTTCTCCTATCGTATACCATGCTTGGCACAATAGTCCTCAAACTTCCTTGATGTGTACTCTCCACCATTATCTGTGCGAAGGCATTTTAAGGACTTTGATGTTTGTCTTTCAACCATGACATGAAACTTTTGAAAAATTTCAAATACTTGATCTTGGCTCTTCATGGCAAAGCTCCAAACTTTCCTGGATGCATCATCAATGAAAGTGACAAAATACAAAGCACCACCAAGATTTTTCATAGTCATAGGGCCACATACATTAGAGTAAACTAAATCAAGTATTTTAGTATCCCGTTTAGTTTTAGCATTTTCCTACTAAACAATGATCACAAGAGGTTAATGATGTACCTTTAAGACTTGGAATAGAATTTTTCTTCAATAAAATCTCCAAACCATTCGCACTCATGTGACCAAGTTGCTGATGCCACAAGTCGGATATAGATTCTTCAAGGGTACTGTTCACTTCACCTTTGGATAGATGGGCTTCAGTCTTGTAGAGAGAGTAGCATTTCTTGCTTCTTGCCACAACAAGAGAGTCATTTTTCAACTTCCACAATCCATTACCAAACTGTGACTCATACCTTTCATCATCAAGCATTCCAGTTGAGATGAGATTTAATCTAAGGTCTAAAATATGTCTCACATCCTTGAGGACTAACTTGTAACTAGTATTGGTAGTAATGCAAACATCACCCCTTCCAACAATTTTAGATACTCCATTATTTCTCATCCTTACCGAACCAAAATCTCCCGACTTATACATGGTAAATATATCTCTGTGTGTAGTGGTATGGAAGGATGCTCCTGAATCAATCACCCAATTTGAATCATCACATGATGCATTAATACAACATTCATCACACGTCGATAAGATTATCACATCATCGGATGCAACTGTAGTGGTTTCCTGATGTTCTTTGAACTTTCGATACTCTTTCATATGTTTAGGCTTCTTGCAATAGTAACACGTCACTCTTCTTCTCGACTTGGATCTCCCTTTTGATTTGCTTCGGTTATAATTTTCTCTATTCTTTGGTCTCCCCCGTTCTTCAGTGACTAATGCTTATGAGTGGGAGGAATCCAAAGATTTTATTCTCACTTCTTCATTCAACAAACTACTTGTAACTTGGCTCATAGTAACAATCTCAATGGGTGCTAAGTTGTTAAGGGATACAACAAGGGTTTCCCAAGTGTCAGGCAATGAGCTCAACAACAACAATGCTTGCAACTCATCCTCTAACACCATTTTCATAGCCACCAACTGATTTACAATGCTTTGCATTTCATTCAAGTGCTTCGCAACCAACCTATTCTCCTTAAATTTCAAGTTTACAAGTTTTCTAATTAAAATGCCTTATTTCCGGCCATCTTTCTCTCATATAAATCATGCAATTTCTTCCACAAGGAAATTGCACTAGTTTCTGTTGATACATGGTCGAACACGGTATCATCCAACCATTGTCGGATGCTAGCAATTTCTTTCCAGTCTAACTTTTTTCAATCATCATCGGTGATGGTTTTCGGCTTCTTCTCTATCCCCTAAATTGGCAAATAGAGGTCTCTTGAATAGAGAAGGTCTTCTATATTGGCCTTCTAAATTGACCAATTACCCTCTTTCAAACTAATCATCTGTGTAAAGGTATTTAAATCTATATTTGATTCACGCACGAATAAAAACAAACACTTGTTGTGTAAATGCTCTGATACCAATTGTTGGGAAGCAATGGTTCATGTTTTCAGCTAAGTGTAGAGTGTGAGAAATAGAAAAAATGGCCTCCGGAATGGCCTATTGAGATGCTCACCAATGGATGAAGGGTACTCAGCGGAGGAGGGTGCTCGCTAGTAGAGATGATCGCTCATGGAGGTCATCACTGGTGGATGGAAGGTGCTACCCTCTCCCTGTTCTCTCTCTACAGTAGTGAAAAAATCCCTTTTGGGTTTTGTCTTTTAAACACCCCTATGTTCTCTCTCTCTCTAACATTTTCTTATTTTATTGGGTCCCCTTTTCTTTTTCTTTTTCTCTTTTCACTCCTTATGGGACTAGACCCCACAAGGTAATCACCCAACAATAACCACGGTCGTCCTTTGCTGACATTTAATGAACGGGGCTATGGTTTTTTTGTTATTGTTCCTTGATTGCGGAATAAGAAAAGGGAATGGCCATGCATAGGTACTCACTGAATACTTTGCCTAATCCAAAATCGCAATAGTTTTGACATATTTCTTAACCTCTTAATATAACATATTGTATTTATATTATACCAAGACTTATCATAAAATATAAGATATTGTACTTATCTTTCTCATATATACTTATTACAATATACACCTTCTATATTAACTTGATAAACAATATATATTTCCTTTCAAACTCTCCCTCAAACTCGAGATGCTATGAGAGAGTTTGAACACTAAGTCGCAAAAACAAGCAATTGAATCTTCAAGTGCATAGGATAGCTATGAGAGAGAGCAATAGAGTTTAAACCCTAAGTTGCAGAAACAAGCAAATGAATATTCAGGTGCATAATGTAACTAGTAGAAGTAGTGGTTGTCATGCTGAAATTTCTTGATAAACAATCACACAAGAACAATAAAAAAGAGCAAACTCGAGCAACGATAAATCAACAGGTCTCATAAACATAAAGCTTGAATAGAATAGCCTAAAGCTACATACAAAACTTCAAATCGTCTTTAAAGACAGAAAAATAGTTGAGATAACCGAGAAAACAGAATGACACTGAAAGAGCCAACAAAACTCTGTACATATCCGAGACCAATTCAATAGCTTGCAGACAATCAGGCATGATTGAGTAACTAAACAATAGACTTGATCATAAAAGCAAACCACACGAAGATGAATTCAGCTAATCTACTCTCTCTTTTTAGACAAATTTTTAGAAGGGTTACCAATATATCTGGCAGACACTGGGCAAATGGCTGATTTTTCAAAGACAAAAGGGTTGTTCTTCAAAAAGGCATAACACACTTTTTTCTTCTTCTTTTTTGGGCTGGTTTTTCAGATAGGGTTTTAGAGGGTTGATATGAAGATTTGGGCCATGGCTAAGGGAGATCAATGAGGATGGCTGAGTTCAGGGTGGTAGAAGAGATGTTGATTGAGTTCAAAGTAGTAAAATGGGTGTTTTCCAGTACAGAATGGCCATTTTTCAGAGAGGTAAATAGCAGAGTGGCTTTCAAAATCACCGATCAGATTGGCAACAAATCATACTTGATAGAGAGAAAAAGAACATAAGCTAAATCCATGCTGCCTCACGGTCTCCCATACTCTGAAGATACATCTACATATCTTGAGGGAGAACCTTATGTGGACCCGTACGATGCTCTCGTTGCAAAGGCTTATAAATCCATTCATGAAGTTCTTTAATTGTTGGGCTTTTGCATTTTATGCAGCATTTGCATTCCTTTTCAATGGAATTGAAAAGTATTAGCGTGAGGCAAGTAAATGGATACCCATCGTTAGTGGCTCACTAGATGCCAAAACTTCAAGGGGAGAGAAACCCAACATAAAACACAAAGGAAAGAGAAACCCAAATCCGCAACTCCAATTGAGGAGACGCCCAACGACCCAAGGAAACCAAAAGAGAGAGAGGGAGGCGAGGGCCGAAAAGCAAAGGACTTTCCAAGTTTTCCGACGGTTCGACGGTTTTCGAGTGGGTTCAGGGCATCCAGCAGGTTCGACAGTTTTCGAGTGGGTTCAGGGGGTTTAGGGGGTCCGGCGGGTCCGACGGTTTTCAAGTGGGTTCAGTGCGTTCAAGGACCTTTCTGGAGAGTCTAGAGCATTTTCGATGAGTGCATATACATATCTTCTCATATACACTGAGTCGGTCTGATAAAACAAGTGTAGTTTGTGGTCCACAGTTAAACGTGGAATGCCCCATGATTGTTGATTCAATTCGTAAACCATATGGATCATTTTCCCATCAAATTAATTTAATTGTGTTTGTTTTATGCAATAATTATTTTAGAACTATTATTTGAATTTTTATGAACCACTAGATATTTTATTTATAATTTTTGGATTTATAAAATTAAATATATTGATTTTACAATGGTTTAAATATTCAAATAATATTCTAAATTTTTTTTATTAATTTTAAAAATATAAAAATACCATGAGGGTCCATTGTGCACATAGGCCCACTCTATTTCTAGAAGGTGGGGCTCAATAGTTCCTCCCTTGAGCGGCATGCCTCACCCTTATTCTCTTTCCTATTTTTGTGGTGATATGGCACGTGGCCATATGGTTGGAAGATATTGACTAAATATTGACTTTATATATCTTTGAAATATTTTGTGGAAAGATTGAGTAGATTTATGCTATTTTATAGTATGCACAATATATTGATTAAATTTATTTTGTCTAATTTTTATTGATGGGAAAATGATTTAAGAAAGGGAGATAAGGGTTCATGCACCTTCCATAATATTGATGATCCATCTATGGAATGGATGACTCAGATCTCTCACCCCACAAGTCACCTTTGATCGACAGTCCGTATTGAATCTCACAAAAAAAGGCAAGCCAAAGAAAACCCTAAGAAACCTTAATTTTATTCAAGCCTATAAAAAAAAGATTGGCTCTACCAAAAATCTCTACACCTTATCTTTCTATCTCTCTCTCTAAAAAAGCCTCTCTCTTAAAAAAGTTTATCTCTCTCTTGTTTGATCTCTCTCTCACATGTAAAAAAAGATAAGGGTTTAGGTTATGGAGTTCTTCTCTCTCCTTTCTCTCAACTATGGATTTATGGCTAAGGGTTTTAAAGTTAGCTAAAAGAGAATCTATCTATTTCAAATCTAGGGTTGCCAAGGGAATTTACCTAGGGTTTGAGTTTGTGATCAAAAGGGTTCATGTTCTATTGGTGTGGCTTGGCCTAAACTTGCATTTTCGGTTTGAGATTGAAGCAAGATCGTCGATCCCACGCCATCGGATGGTGGTGACTCAATGTGGGGTGTAGTAAGCCCGATTGAGGTAATCTTCACCACTATTCCCTTCTACTTCTTACAATCTTATCTTTTATTCTCAATCATAATGCATAGTTGTTTCAATGGCATCAAGTTTTAAGATCTTGGTTTTATTGTCATGTTAATTTATTTTAAAGTATATGTTGTTGTGATAAGACCACCTATAAGTGATCATTAAAAAGGGGTGATATTAAAAATAAATAAAAAATCATTCCCCAATAAAAGATCACATAGGTCTTTCTTTCAAATATATACTTATATTTCACATTAATATCATAACGCAAAAAATAGCCTCGAAGCCTCATTGTCCCCCAGCTAGGTGCCACAACATAATTTCCAAAGCTCTCGTGTCTCATTGAGGTCTCAAGTTAATATACATAAAAAGAGTTACAGTAATTATATGCATTAGCAATATCAAAGCTATGGGGAATGGACTCAAAAAGTATGTAGTCAGGGTGGATGCGACATTATGATATTTTAGTTTCATTCTTACCATGAGGAGGGAATCCTTTTCCTTGCTGATTTACCCAACATTCAAAGCTTTGCTCCTATTGAGGTCTTATGTTAATATTCAGAAATAAATAAATAAAATTACATTAATACTATATATTAACAATACATCACAATGGTTACAATCATCTCTCTCTCTAAATCATTGGTTCACAATGAATAAGGGGGCTATATTGTTGTTAGAATTATAAAGATTGTAGTGTACTTTTCCGGAACTTGGCTGACATGTATCCACACGTCACAAATGTGTAATAAGTAACCATAGTTACTTGAATCAGTTTTAAGCACACACTATCGGTTCATCAATTTGACGGTTTTCCGAAGCAACATTTTTTTATGGATGTTTTTAAGTTCACCTTATTTCTACAGTTTAAGATTAACACCTTATATAAGCCTTTTTCTATATATACACCATTTCCTACTTTCATACTTTTTTGCCACAAATGGCCTTGTATATTAAAAAATCGTTCTTACCTATAATTAGTTGATGTATTTTAAGAAGCTTAAAACTCATCAAAAGTCAATTTCAAATTAAAAAGATTTTTTTGACTTTTTGAATTATTTTAAATTTAATAGATTAGAAAAAATTATAAATATTCCAGTTCTTTAACTTTTCAAACAAGCTGTGGTCAAAGTAACTTTTAAATCTGTAAAGGTGTTTTGTGATGAAAAGATTTAGAGTAAAAAATTGGAAGATCATTGAACAAGAGTAAATCGCAAAAATTCCCCAACCTCCCTGAGTTCTCAAAAGTTTAAACGAGGAGAAGCTTCAGAGAGCAGGTGTTTCAACGTACTGATCATGTTTCTATTCTGTTCAAGATTATCAAAATGTGCATAGGAATTCAAAAATGAAAAATAGAAATTCATCAAAAGGTACTCAAGAGATGAACTACTTAACATCTCAATCATTTTTTGAATTTCTTTTCAAAAAGCCTGTCAAAAAACACATAATTATGAGTCATGTTAGTTGATATTTTACGTGTACTTTGAGAAAAGAGTGAAATATTCGAGTAGTTCATAACTTCATATCATAGGTCCGGTTTTTATAGAGTTTTCTATTGAAAAATGAGGAAAATGGAAATTTACAGGTACATATTAAAAATATCATTTAAAAAGGGAAAATGAACAAATTACACCAAAAGAGTTAAGTATTTGATCTAATTTCAAATAGCATGTCGTTCGTTTGATCAGATCAAATCGCAGATAGCCCATTTAAGACACATACAAGATAAGAACAATTAAATCACGTTTATAGAAAAATAGTTAAACTTTTAGGCATGACACAGGAATAAGGTCAAGGCTGGGTAACCAAAGTTGCGGGGCACCACAATTTGACATCTTAAATTCCACTCGTCACATGGGTAAAGGACCTATTGCCCGCTGAACAAAAAAAAAATCAAAAAAACAAAACAAACTTTCAATCATGAAACACTAGTAAAAATAACAAAACTCAAAAACATACTAAAGACTCAAGGTCACTTATTTATTCGAATAATGATGTTCCAGGAGTAGAAGGAACATCAAAAGTTCACTCTTCTTTATTGAGGGGCCCTTTGATTGGTTTTTTTTAGTGATATCAAGATATGAACAGCTACAAACTGGTGGTGGATCTAGTCTTGTCAAAATTGGTTAGAGTTTTGTTTGAACTAATTAAATCAACTTTCAAAAAAACGAAAAAGAAAATTTAATAATAATATTTTAAAATATAAAATATATTACAAAAAAATGACCAATTTTTAACCAGCTCATGTAAAGAAAAGCCGTCGTAAAGTTTCATTGTTCATTCCCTCATCAACCCATCTATATTTCTACGATGGCCCAAGAACACGCTCATTCTTAAGCCGTAAAGAGACTTTTGAATTGCGAGGTACGATTACGGGCTCAATATATACGGGTGTCATTTCGTGAAATAACTCAAATTTCAAGTCATTCACTTGCTTCAACTACTCATGCCATGGATGTGGGAGCATCAATTCAAGAAAGGGAGAAATCGTTGGGGAAATTTCTTGGATGAGATAAGGCTTGGATAATGATGAAACTTCTTAGTCAATTATTTGGGAATGCATATATAAATCTTGTTCATTCATTCTTCTCTATCAAGGACTTATTTCTCACTGCGCTCAAGTGTTGTAGCTTAAGGGGCATGACCTAGCATGGACATAAAATATGGATTCAGGATTATTTCTTTAAAGAAACATAGGTTCTAGATTCGTGATAAGTTGTGGCAAAGTATTACGTTGGCTGCCTACTTAATGCAATTCACCCCTTTTACATGAGCTTGGGATGGGTTAAGGGAAATTTAAGGTCCTCACCTTAATTAAGACGCTTATAGTGTAAATAAAAGAAGTAGTAGGGGCTCTGTGTGGGAAGTTTAAGATAGGGGGCTTTATATAAAGGAAATTTGTTTCATGCGGGCTGGACCGTAATTTTACAATTTGCGGTCCAGAGGTATAAAGCATCCATCTTAAAGATAGATGCAAGTAGATGGTCCATCTAAATCGATTGTAACTAACGGTTCAAATGTTTTCTTAATATAATTATTATTTCTAGTTTTCAAAAGATTTTTTTTTTTTCATATTCATAATCTCCATGTTAAAGATTATATTTTCTAAAAATTAGGATCAAATTATATATAAAAAATATATTTTTTGCCAATACCACATTTTTACAATATGCTGGCTGGCCACATAGAAACTGTGTCCTTATATAAATGGATACGGTTTCTATGAGTCTATGTAGAAATGAGTCACCACTTAAAAATCTATTTTTGAGATGGATTTTTGGGCCTAACTTTTAAGTACATGTAACTTTGACCATGGAGATCATGAATAATAAAAATAAAAATAAATAAATATTAAAAATAATAATTCTATTAAAAAAATATTTGGATCGTTGGTTTCAATTATTTTTAAATGGATCACCTATTTGCATCCATCTTTAAGATAGATGTTTTATACCTCAAGGACTCCAAATGCAGAAATGCAGTCCCTGCCGCATGAAACAATTTTCCTATATAAATTCATTTTCCACTCCCCGCATAGAGATGTATCCATCCTATTGACTGCGTATGTTACCGCTCTTTAACTATACAGTGTGTATAGTATGCTCTTGTAAGAGCACACTGTAGAACTACTCTTCACACAAAAGAGTTGCTTAGCCGAGTTTTTCAGTCTGAAAGTTTAGATCCACTTTCGAGCTACCACATAGTATAGTTATGTGTTCCTGAACACTTAGATATGACTAGCTGAAAATTGGACAATCCATCTTTAGCTTAGGGAATTATTTTCTTTAGACCTTGTGCGCCTGGCTTCTTTCCTTTAACAACGTTGAGGAGAAGTCCTAAATATAGATGCTATACAAAAAGACTACTTATTTTTGGTACAAAGAGGTGATAGTTACTTATATTCATCCAATGTAAAATCTGATAGCTTGATTGTGTCACAAAATCGAGTAAGTTTCTTTTGAACTTTGAGCTTAGTCAGTGGAATAAAATCAACCACCCAATTTCACATCCAATAATCAAAATTAGTTATGACCACCTTGTACCAAAACGTAAAGGGGAAAATTTATCTAGAGCCGAGGCTCTAAACCATCAATTTTGAGCCTACCTTAAAAATTTCACTAGAAGAGGTTGTTTTGATGCCCAAATATCCTCAAATTGATCATCTCGACGTCAGGATGCATAGACATGAGAAAAAAATGGATTTCAAGTTTTGGAAATAATGTATTTTGTAACGCATTTTTGGACCGTCAATTTTCAAGATTTTCAAGTTTTCATAGATATGTCATTCTACACTATTTTTTAAACCTTAAACTTTATAAATAAAAATGAAAATATAATTTGAGGATATCATAATATTTCCAGCATTGAAACCACATTTCTCGACACTATTTGAAGGCAAGCTCTAATTTGATTGTTTAGAGTTTAGACTCTATACAATAACCACACCCAAAGGTAAATGGTTTCATTTACATACTTTTTCATATATTGCTAGTTACAATTGTACCTGAGAGAGTAAATGAATGATATGCTCCTGCAAGAGCACCGATTGACTTGATTATATGTCACATCGCGAAGACGAATCATGCGGCTTGGGGCATTAGTAATACAGCCGGCAAGTATTAGGATCAGGCTAGGACCCCAACACCTGAACTTTCTTACGAATAATCCAATTTATCCAAGAACAATAAAGCATAATATGTAATCTTCCATTCTAATTCACGTTACAAAACTAGTTTCTCTCACTATTTCTTTCAATCTTTCCACGGTACAAGCTAGACGAATTTAGGATTTAGTAAATATCTGTCGTGGCTAGTCCCATACAGAAAAAGAGGTTGCGTTAAGTAGACAGTCAACATAATTTTTTAAATTTTTTTGTCACCTTTATCATGAATAATGATCCAATCAGAATAGCGGAACATGAGTTAATGTAGTCGGCCCCAAGATAAAATGGAATGATGATCATGGTTTCGAACAAATTAAGAGAGAGAAGGGGTGGGACCAATTTTTTATGTATAGACATAATCACATCATAGGAGAGAAACTTTCCATTGTTTTATCCTCCTTGAGTTGAAACTTTTTGAGAGGGCCATTCAATGCTAAGATTTCCACTCAGAGGACATTAATGGGGTAGGAAAATTTCAAGAGCTAGGCCAAATTTGGAATTTTGAAACTGGACAACCACAAATAAGATGCCAGTATAAGAATGAAAAACAAAATTCATTTTCTTTAGGATAGAGTTTCTATAAAGTGTAGGCTGAAAAAAAAAAGAGAGTAATTATTTACCTCCAATCCTCGTCTGGAAAACATTTTGGATATAAAAAATCTTTTCGTCTGGAAAACATTTTGGATATAAAAAATCTTTACGATGGTTTCAAAATCAATAAAAAAATCAACACCGACTATAAAATTTGAAAATTAAAATATAGTACAGATCTTGAAAATGAACTGCATAGATAATGTCTTACAACACATACTATTTCTAGGGATTAAAATCGTAATTTTTTTCCACAACCAGCCAAAGTCGAGATGATCTATTTGAAGGCTTTTAAAGGCAGGAATTGCAATTTTGGGTATGTTTCAAGGTGAGGCTTTACTTTTTCTTTTTTAACGTTCTTTTTTTTTCTTTTTTTTTAAAAGCTGTGGTTCGTATAAGTTTCAAGGCTCTAAGCAATCAAACTAAGACGCACCGTCACTTCAAATAGTATCGAAAGATGTTTTAGTACTGAAAATTTTTATGATGACCTGCAATTTATTTTCATGTCGAAGTATAAAATTTAAAGCTTCAAAAATAGTATAGATTGGACAAATCTTTGAAAACTTGAAAATTATGAAAATTGATGATCCAGACAATACATTACAAGATACACTATTTTCAAGACTTGAAATCCATTTTTCACGTCCATGTCCATACATCTTGAGGTTGAGATGGTCGATTTGAAGATTTTTGGGCATCAAAACAACCTCTTCTAATGCATTTTTGAGGTACTCATTAATTTGATTGTTTAGGGCATCACCCTTATATAAACTTTCTTTTGTAATGTTTTTTTTTATTATTATTTATGTTAGATTGAGGATCCCAGAGTTACTAAGAGATTT
The DNA here is from genome assembly GCF_054954075.1 of Amborella trichopoda. Classification (NCBI taxonomy): domain Eukaryota; kingdom Viridiplantae; phylum Streptophyta; class Magnoliopsida; order Amborellales; family Amborellaceae; genus Amborella; species Amborella trichopoda. The sequence goes on from NC_142347.1 coordinate 43,881,236, forward strand.
TAAGTTCACTGCTGCAAAGAGAGAACACCACATTAAGTAAACAAGAATTGGGTGGCTAGGAGTACTGAGGCTAGGGTCTTGACCCCCTGACCTGAAAAGAAGAGTTAGCACCAGTGTTTCAAAAGTGGATCAGCCGGGTGAATAAGCGATCGGGGATACTAAGATCAACAAATCGATGATCCAGATAGGCGATCCAATCCATTCTCCTATGTGAAAATCAGTCAGATAAAAATAATAAAGGATTAAAATAGAAGACGAAAAAGAAGAACATAAATTTTGACAAAATAAGGAACCGGACTGATTGACAGATCCGCCCAAGAACGGATCTGTTCCCTCTCTCAATTTAATTTCCCGTTTTTTGCATGAATTTCTTTCCCCCAAGCCTACCTCTCTGCCCACAAAGCCATGTGCAGCTGGCGGTAGATGCTAAATGCATTTCATTCAAGAGAAATCACCACGGACACCACCTGACCCATGCAAATATACTCAGCTTTCACCAAGCAAACAATAAAACAAGAACGCATGAAGAAAATGATTGAACACCTCCACAAAATACAACTTAATCACAGAGATCCTAACCACCACGTGTCCATATTAACACAGTGGCCCTTTTGTTGTATACCGAGGGACACACGACCGTTAACCACCATGCTTGGCAATGGACGCGATTAGACCCGAGACTCAACGGGGCAGATACGAACTCAGGTCCGGATATGGGTTCAATTTTTTAACTTGACAGGTTGGGTATGGATCCAAAACCTGAATATTATTTTGGTTCGATTCGGGTTCAGCTGGGCGCAACCCGTACCCATAAACCGTTAGAGATAAAATACTTTACCTCAAACTCTATACGTTTAGGTATATTAAATAGCAAACTCTATACTCGTAGTCATATTTAGCTATTAAATAGCAAATCATACGGCTTGAAATCTAATGACAGGTGAGTGTGACCTTATTGTCAATAGTACGAGTATGTGATGGTACAAAAGAAAAAGAAACCTTCTCATAGTAGTAGCATGGCAATGGACTTGACTAGACTTGGGACCCGATATGTACAAGTATGGGCCTAATTTTTGGACCAAAACCTAGACCCGAATACTATTAGGATCCGGTCCCAAGTCCAGGACCTGACCCATACTAGACCCATTGCTACCCCTCCACACCATCCATTTAAAATATGTATAATTATGGAATATATATTGGAAAAAGTTTATACAAGGTTGCAACTTCCAAATGTAGAAGTAAAAATGCACCTCAAAATTTCACTGGAAAAAGTGTTTTAATGTTGAAAAACCCTCTAATTAATCATCTCAATATCAAGATGTATAAATATGAAGAAAAAAAAAGATTTTGAATCTCAAAAATAGTGTATCTTACTATACATTATCTAGACCATCAATTTTCAAGATTTTCATATGTTTATAAATCTACTTGATTTTAACCATTTTTGGAGTTTAAAATTTTATACTTAGATATGAAAATAGGTTTTCAGATAATCCTAAAAATTTCTTACACCAAAATTGCATGATATGATAAAATTTAGAGATGCACCTTAATTGGAACTTTATAGAAACCACACCCATATATATTACTTATATGTTTCTTAATTATATCCAAGTAAAATGAATGTTATAAATAGCTAATGGTGCATTTATTATAGGGAAAATATCTCCATACCTCTTATTTTTAGGCTTCATTTCACAATAGATCCGAGGTTTTAAAAGATATCTTGAGGCACAAAAATTGTAGATTTTATTTCTTCTAACCCCCTTAGCTAATTTAAAAATGTGTTTTTTAAGCTAAACAAATATAAAAAAGCATACATTTTCTAAAAGTCATCCTCCCAAACTTCTCTTTCTCTCTTCCCGTTGCACCCATTTTCTCTGTCCATCTTTCCCATCGCTCTCCCCTCACTGTCTCTCCTCTTGATTTCTCTCTTCATGTTTTCCATCTCTCTCCCCTCATATTTACGAACTTCACAAAACCCACAAATATAAGACGAGAGAAGTTATCGGGCGTGGAGAGATGAGAGAGGTTACCGAGAGGAGAGAGAGATGTTTGGAGAAACATGGGAGGAGATAGAGAGTGAGAAACCTAAGATGAGAGAAAAAGAGAAGTTTGGAGTATATGTAAAGAGAGAGAAAGGATTGGATTTAAAAAGAGCATGTCTTTCTCACATTTGTTTAGATTAAAAAATAAGTTGAAAGTATCTTTTGAATCTTTATTTAGATTTGATCAAGAAACGAAAGCTAAAAATAGAGGATATAAAAATATTTTCTTTTTATTATATAGAAAACAATAATTAGAAAGTAACAATAAAAGACATAATGCACAAAAGTCTTATTATAAATATTTTTTTAATGTAATACTATAATTATCATATACATATCTTTATGAATATACATATCTTTATGAATATATTTATTGCCATATTTTATATTTTATATGAGTGCATATGGAATAAAAATAAATAAAATCTTTTATAAAAGGATACAGTTAGCAAGCGGCGAGCCCGCATGTTGTAGAAATGCGAGCTTGGCAATAAATGTATTTTTTAAATATAAATTGATCCTAATTGTTAGAGAATATACAATCTTTAACATGGAAATCATGAATAAATAAAAATTGAAAACTAGAAAGAATAATTATATTAAGAAAACAATTGGACCGTTAGTTAAAATTGTTTTTAAATAGACCACCTATTTGCATCCATCTTTAAAATGGATGCTTTATACCTCTGGGACACATATTATTGAAACGTGGTCCAGCCCACATGAAACAATAGTTCTTTATAAAAATGATTTAATTTATTAATTAAAATGTGATTTATAATGATAAATTACTCTATATGCAATTTGAATTTGCATATAGCCTCGGCTCTATATAACCGTTCCGATTCGATTTTGCGAACACAGATACAAATGTTTTTCGTAAAACAAACACTCAAACCATAAAGAAACAAAAAGATGAGCAAAAACCTAGAAAATAACATGTTAATCAAGCTGAACTCCTCTAGATCACATGCATAATCTCATTAACTCTACTAAATGATGTAACTGATCAATGCTAATCATTGCTTAACGCCTCTAAATGGTTTGTGGAGCTTTGAATGGTTTCTTAAATCCCCATTGACAAGAAAGGAATTTTATTCTTTTAGGAAAAGGGGCTGGGCCGTGGTGGTAGCACCCCCATACCTAGTTACTGTGGTTTTCAATCTAGACACCACCCATTAACACCTTAAGGAAAAAAAGCTAGCCCCTAAAAAATAGGTAGGGCCTGTCTTCCCCACTGAAATATCCAAAAAAAAAATATTCTTTTATAGATTCAGAACCATTGTCCCATCTTAGTGGAGAAAGAAAAGGGGACCAGGGGCCCACTTGCCATTAGGAGTGAGCCCAAATTGTCCCATCTTAGTGGAGAAAGAAGAGGGGACCAGGGGCCCACTTGCCATTAGGAGTGAGCCCAAAGGTTCACTGCACAAACTAACAAGAACATGAAGTTGTGCAAAGACTGCCATGCATGTAAGAATTTTAAGCAAAGATTAAACCCAGACCTGGCGCAATAGGGCCAAGAATCGAGCCTGGACCACCACTCAACTGACCAAAGGTCCATTCACTTATGCCAAAAACAGACCACTCTCTCTAGTGGTTGTCACCTGTCTCTGTCTCTATGCTCAAGATAAATGGAAAAGGAAGGAAAGCTATCTTACATGCACATGGAGCACAGTGGAGTATGGGTCATGAATAAATTTTCTATTCATCGATTCAAGAGAAATACTAGTTGAAACACACCAAGCCCATATAGAAAGCACCATTCAATCCTATAGAGCCATGGTTTCCGGCACACCCTAGGGGCCTATAAAAGGGACTATTCACATGTAGAAAGGACCACTCAGGGTCAGAATAGACCACCCCTCTCAATTGACTGACCCCTTGTTCATGGTTTTTATTTCAATAAAGGGTACAGGAAGGAAAGCTTTCTTAACCATATACTTCATGGAGTATGGAGCATATATATGTTGTCCATTCATCCATTGAAGAGTCATACCAGTCACAACTGACTGACCCCATTTAGGAAGCCCTGTTCCGACATAATAGAAATGGCGAAGACAAAAGAGGGGGCTTTGAAAAGGTAGCCTCACAAGTCGATGGGGGGAGGGCCACTGATCATAGATCACGCCTCTAAGAAACACCTCATAGATGGAAGGGATGTGCAAATCTGAAATGCCTCCAAATAGTGATGGAGCCTATAAAAGCCATCTCACATGGAAGACATTACCTATAAATTGACAACAATTATGGACCTGGAGCTACCTAATATCTATTATTGAATCAAGGGAATTCTTGGGACCCCTAAAATTGAGTTTTCCGATCTGAACTCACATAACAAGTTCTTGACAAGCACCAAGTTTACTTCTTTTGTTTGTCTTTTTTAAATTGAGGAGAGAACCACACCAATATCGGGTAAAAACAACAAGGATTGGGGCAAATGTGTGGGGAATATAAGGTAACTACTTAGACTTAATGAGAATTCCGAGATCTTACTTGAATTTTAAATAAAAATAATAATTTATTGGTGATGTTCATGAAAATTGAGGTAATAAGAAAGTTATATGAAAAGGTTTTAGGGGAAAATCCCTCCATGTTCTATAACTATGATCTAAACTCATGAACTGATTAGTGTTTTTGTATCTTCAAGGCTGGAAACTAGAAAAGGAATGTGCACGATAAAAAGTAAAGAATAAGCCTTCCAATTCTGAAAGACCTGAAAAATAAAAAAGCAGCATGATCTCCCAAAAGCAATATAGAACGTTGACAACATACCATAACACCAAGAATGACTTATTCAAAGCAAGCAAGAACGGGAGACTGCAAAGTAGTCATAAAGAAAATGGGTAAAAGACATACTAGGAAACCCAATTATTCAACAATTTCATGAATGAAAATATAGAGTAAGATTGAGCCGTTCAGCCAATATCACCATACAACTTCCTTAGGAAAAGCATGTGATCAGTATCCGCGATTTCGCTGAGTTAAGATTGTCAAAGCCTCACTGGCCTTCTAAAGGGACCTCTTCAAACTGTAACAAACACAAATGTAGATGGTGGTTGGCACTGGTTCATCCATCAGAAGAATAGAAAATGATGATACTGATTTAAATTTGGGACAATATGATTCAAAATGGACCTAGGAAATGGTACTCCAAGCTACACCCACCATCAGTTCCCATTGATAACTTGTCAGAGATTAACTTTATCTAGGTGAATATCCCAGTGGGCCCCAACTCCAGTTAATCTTAAACATCCATTACAAGTGGATGGTTGATGTAGAAATGGTGTACCATCTCCAGTGATCTCTTGGATTATGGTATTGTTTCTAGCTTTCTGCTCAATCGAATGCTAATAAGGATTATCATTGTTGAAAGACTTATAATTCAATTCAAAACACTGCCTGAATAGAACATTACAGACCCAAATCTAGTCCGAAAAAATGCCCAACTTGACAAATTCAATTCTAGAACCAGCTGAAAGAAAATTCCTAAGTTTGGCATGCAACAAGGTGGATTTTTAAGAGTAAAAATCTAACAAAAATTAACAATATTAAGCAGAAATTAAACGAAATACTGGTCAGACAGATTTAGCAAAAATATTTTCACCAACGCAACTCGAATTCATTGACATTTAAGCAAAACTTATCCAAATTCAACCGAAAAGTGGCCCAAATCTCATGTTTTGTCCTCAACTCAAATGCCCCACTCTAGCCAGAAATTGTGGCCTCTGAATTTTCAGCCACCCACTCCAGCCTGAAATTGTGGTTTCTGAATTTTCAGTCAGGACTTCCTATAAGATAATAAAGAAAAGGTGGTTTGACAAATATGTCTCAATTATAGTAGGGAAGGGGGCTTGATAAATGAAGTTATCATAGTGAGAGAAAATCCAAGAACAAAAAGGTAAAGACAAGGGCCAGAAGACAATATGGGGTTGCCAAAATACTTGGATTGTGGGTCCCCATTTGTACCCCATGAATTGGTCTCGTTTTATTCGAAAAGTGTACACAGAAAACTCTGCTTTTTATTGCAGAAAATGACAAACGTACCCATGATTTCCTATAAACTGGACTGCGGAAGCACTGGCTTCCATTTCTTTGTCCCAAAAAGTAAGCCATGATTATGGGTTCTCAAAGCTATTTACTGTTTGTGCAGAAGGTGCCATGTCACAGAGATTCAACCAAAGGAATGGCTAAATCACCATGATATCTCTCTGGAATAACCCATTACAAATTTCAAAAAGACCCCACGTCTCCAATCAATTCAAAATAGCAATTTACAATGTTATATATTGGAGAAGTGGGGCATGCAAATAGGGGGCAAAATGGTCCAACAGAAAAAACTGTAAATAAATTGACCAGTCCTGCGCAGATAAGGTAAATTCATCAGAGAGGGGCGTTTCAGGAAACCTGTAGAATTGAGTGGTCAGATCATTTCAAGAACCATTGCAGGAGTTGGGTCATTGTCCCTAGAAAAAAGGGATTCAAACCTTGGTTTTATTCATGGGTTTATGCAGAGTTTCTTTTGTTGGTTTTTTTCTCATAGTTGGTGAGCCAAGAGATGGTCACGTAAAGGACACGGAATGTCTGAGAAAATGTCAGCGAGAAAGAAAATCAGATTATGAAAGAGAGAGAAAGTGAGAGGCGGGCTTTGTACAAACAATATCTCTTAACTTTTGCAGGCGAGCAGAGATTGCACAGACAATAATGATCAACAAACATTTTATAGAAATATTTAAGAGAGAGAAAGCAACATTTTATAGAGATAATTAAGAGAGAGAAAGCACACGACCAATACCTATTACGTTTGACGAAGGGTCGGATGGATTTTCCAAGGGTCAAAACTCAAAAGTGGGTCTTCATGAAAACGCTTCTAATTAACAGTTCTCAGCAATTCCTTTGTGGGTCCAACCGTGATTTATCTCCTGTTTTCAAAGTGAGGTTAAATAAGACCATTGATTAACCAAGAGTAGAAACAGAAGCACAGAACAATAAAAAGACAAGAAAAATAATGATACAAAGAGGAAGCCAAACTTTTCCAATAACTGAACAATGTGGCTAATGGCCCATAAACCCAGAACCCTTGTCCAAAATATAAGTTCGGTGCGGCAATAGCTTCGACCAAAAAATCAACTTCTCGTCAGCCCCAATTTTGAAATGAATAAGCTGAATTAGGCGCTGATTTCACCAGATTTAGTTTTGAATGTTTGTCTTTTTCTAATATCTGCGATTACAGATGGTTTTTAACTCGCTCTGTCTTGCACTCGGCTGGAGTGAGGCAAGTAACTCGGCAGAGTCCGAGTAGTCTACATACCAAAATGGCCAGAAAAAACTTAAAAATTTCAAAATATTGTTCAAAACAAAATAGAAATTGTTCAACTGAAACAAAACCGCAAGAAGTTCACAAAAACTAAAAAAGTATATAAATTACGAGTTAAAAAAAAAAATGATCTATGGTTGGAGATGTTTTAGAAAAATCCAAAAAGAGCAAAAATATAACAAGAGAAACTCATAAATCATTGAAAAAAAAAAGCAAATTATAGAAATAATTTTTACACTGATTTGAATATATTTTTTATAATTTTTTTACTTTTTACGTGACCGTGTGGTACCTGAGTAGTCAGCTCGGCAAGGAGCCAAAGTCCAAGTAACTCAGGCCTGAGTTTGAATAATTAAAGCTAACTTAGGGAAATTTACTATTTGCAGCCATATTTTGGAGTTTGAACATATTTTGCGCACAATATAAGCCAAATTCGCTTCAAAATTAGGAAAAATGCCAGGATATATATGTTTCAAAAATTTCCCCAGGACCGTTGGGGGTTAGATTGCAGGAATTCAAGTTTAAGGGACCAAAATACTCATTTTATACCTAAATTTTATAATATAAAACCATATCCAAAGCACAAAAACATTCAACAACTGTATACTACACATCATTGATTAAAAAAGCGGACCGGATTGGCGGTTTTCCCGGTTGGATCCAGAACTAGAGGACTGTTACGAGTCCCCAATGGACATGGAATTGTGCGTAGGACAATGTCCCCCTAGAATTTATTCTTTTAGTATTAATGTCCTAGAAATATTGTTTCTAAAGTGATTTCAGAATTCTCAACTTTATTTAAAATTTTAAAAAACTGAGATTTAAATTTTACATTTTCTAGAATCTTTTGGCAAAGCCGGCTCTCAGAGTCGGCTGGTTCGAAGGGAAACTGGTGGGAGACTGGTTCGACCCACTGCTCCGATTTCGTATAAGTCCTGAGGTAAACTTGCTTGAATTAGAGGGAAAACACTGATTTTAAATTGAGAGAGTTGGATTAAACATGAGTAACAATCCGAGCCGTCCATCTCAAATATGAGGTGTTCTTTAACAACCCTCAAAAGGTTATTAGATTTGCCATAATCTCTGTTGGCAGGTTGATTTTGTTCGTTCAAGACAAAGTATGGGGCATTTTCCTGTGAATCAAGAGAGGGAAAGATATTTCCCGCTACTCAAGGGGAAAAGAACGAAACAAAATCCAGACAATGGAACAGTGAAATCAATTTTTACCGACTGTAAATTCAGGGAAACGGACAAACTGTAAATTCAGTGAAATGGAAAAAAGATCAAAGGAGGAATTAGAGCTTACGAATTTCTCAGTCACCATTTCCCACTTCGTTGCTGAAACTTCAAACCTCAGTCTTCCGTGAAGACTCCACTGCAAATTAAGAATTTCTGAAACTCCATAGCCGTCTCTTAAGTTTGAACCTGAAACCCTAATTCTTGAGAGCTAAGCGATCCAAATGTTGTGTTTAAATCCACAAAAATGTCGCAGAGATTCAGAGAAACCACTGCTTTTTGAAGCTTTTGGAGCCTGTTAACGGAACTTCAACAATGTTGGTTCAGAGAGACAGCGCAAGCTTCATGATGTCCTCCTTAGACATTCCAATTGAAGCTTTAAAGATTTTATTGTCTGATCCTTCCTGTGAAAAAGCTTTAAAGATTATAGAGTCATTGAACAGGTCTCTCTAGATCTACAATAATCAGGAATTAAAAAGACATTTTAGAGCAATGAACAAGCAATGATACCTTTGAAATGGCGTTTGATTGAAAAGAGATTGAAGCTTTGATACAGCTTTTGATTCAAATGTAGAAACAAAAAAAGGCTCTGGCGCCTTACACTAAAAATGTCCCAAAATACGGAGCTTTCCCTGCTAATGCCTGTTTAATACCTGACACCAAGCCTTCACAAATTCATTTTGATGGATAAAAGCGTTTATTGATCAAAGAAGCAAGCTTCAGTGCTCCTGAAACTGTATTCCTATCACGTTACTTGATCAGCAAAAGAAAGTCTCAAGGATTCGAAGAGTTTCTCTTCAATAGAGAGAGAATACAGAGCATTACTAATGTATTCTTGATGAAGCATCAAAGATAGAATGATAAAGAGGCTAATTGATTTTGCAGAGAATGAAGCCTCTTCAAACACTGGTGTTCCTGACTTTCTCTCTCTAAACCGAAATTTAAAAATGCGACCTCCGTTTCTCATATAATATAAATTTTTGAAGAGATATCAATAGTTCAAAGAAGTATCAGAGAAGAAAGAGACTGTCTTCTCAGTTTCAGGCTTTGAAAATCTACCGTACTGAAAAGCTTAAAGCCTCTGAGTCTGAAACTTTGAAGAAGACTACCCTTCAAATTTCCACCACCTTCTCTTGCCTAAATCTCTGGTAACCAAAAGCTTCAATTTCTCTGTAAAAGTGAAGCTTAGCATCAAAACTTTACATCAAATCTCTTCAACCAAAAAACACTCCTCTGAGACGATAGGCTCCAGTTCTCTGACAAAACACACTCAAAAGCTTAGCATTCAACCTTCTGATAAACTAATTTTCAAGCCTTCATCGACATTCAAGCACTTCACTGAGCAAGCATTGACTAAAGGGAGAAACTCAACCCTTCTCTGTAAAAGGACAACCTAGCACTCAAACTCAATGATAACCTACTTTTTAAGGCCTTCCTCGACAATAAAACCCTAGAATTTCAGCTAAGCGTAACCTACACAGTCTCCGAACAACAATGTTGAGCCGCCATTAAAGGCATAAGAGCCAAGGCGAGAAACCGCCGCCTCTTCTCAGAGCGAGCCCTTGAAGGGAAGGAGAAGAAGAAAAAATCTAGGGTTTTAAAAGCCCTCTGGAGCACGCCGTTAACACCTCGAATTAGGGTTATGGCTAAATAAGGCAATGGCCTCCATTTTTAGGGTTTCTGCGTTTTTCAATGGTCTCTGCAACAGCCCCTCCATATTTAACTCTGAGAGGCCGAAGGCTCGGAACCATGGCTCGATAGAGTAGGCTAGGTTCTATTCCGAGAATGCCCTTATTCAACAAGAACTTTCGATCGTGTCCTTATAAGAAAATGAACAAAAAGCCCTTAATTCCTCTCATGGGTTCTTGCCCTCAGGTTTCCAAGAAATTACAAGAACGCAACCCTTTTTATTTTGATGTACAAAAATGTCCTTTCAATGACAACGATGTAGCTTAGAGGGTAGTCTTGTAATCAGGTCGACGCAGGTCATGATCCGGAACCAATTATTGGACCCGACGTATGAGGTGTGCATCCAAAAATATGGATCCAATGAGCAAGTCGAGTTGGATCCCAGTCTAGCACACACCTGGCTATGTAGCTAAGCGGGTAGATGGATGATCAGGTCGACGCAGGTCATGGTCCAGAACCAACTTTTGGACCCACCGTATCAAGTGTGGGTCCAAAAATATAGATCCAATAATCGAGTTGCGTTGGATCTCAGTCTAGCCTGGCTACGTTGGGTCGGTCCCAACCTTAAAGTACGTTTGGTTCGCGGGTAAATATTCCAAAATATTTACATATGTAAATTACGTTTCCTCCACGTTTTTTTCTTCTTCTCTCGTATTCTTTTTTGCTATGCTACTTGTAACACTTTGTAACTCAGCTATCCTCCTATCAATGAAACTCAGACAACGCTCAAAAAAAAAAAATTTGCATATGGAAATAAAATACTACAGTAAAAACTTTTCTCATGAGATGGTCTAAATTCATCGTAAAATAAAACCACACCTATTCTTCGTGCATTTGTTGGACCCACTATTTATTATTTAATAAGTGAAATTTGTATATTGTTCACTATTTACTATTTAATGAGTGAAGTTTGTATAGGGTATCAAGTAAGGGACACACCCACTTAAAGATGCAATATAGGTGCCATAAAACCTAGTGGTCATCAAAAAATCTATTTTTATCTCTAATTATGAAATTTAGAGCTTAACAAAATTATTGTAAATTGAGCATACAAATATCTGGAAATCTTATAAATGGATGGTGCAGGACCTCAGGTTATGGATGAACTATTTTTATAACTTAATTTTTTTTTTTTCACACCCATATATCTCAAGGTGATAATATTAATTGGAAGTTTTTTTAGCATCCGAGTAATTTTGATGGGTAGATTTTTATAGATACCAATATATATACTTGTTGTGGTAAAACTTTTACACAAATTAATAGAATTATCTTTAACGGAATTGCCCCAAAAATTTCCGCTTAAATAACTATGAATTATCACTAATAAATTCAAGATAAAGATAAATAAATATAACTAAAACACTAAAATTTTAAAAGCAAATTAATTGTGAACTCTTACACTCGACCCTCAATTATATTGGATCGAGTCGTTTGACTAGTGCCTCGTAACGATTGATACTAGTGCCCTTGTCTTTTGAGACAGCAATATAATTATAAATAAATATAACTAAAAAACGATTGACACTAATGCCCTTGTCTGCTGGTAAATAAATATAACCAAAAAACTAAAATTTTAAAATCAAATTAATTGTGAACTCTGACACTCGACCCTCGATTATATTGGATCGAGTCGTTTGACGAGTGCCTCGTAACGATTGACACTACTGCCCTTGTCTTCTGAGACAGCAACAAAAGTGCTCCTAACATTCGGCAGGGGATAATATTGGCATCACATTCACCGTGAGTGTCCCTGGAGCTTAACGACGGGGTTGAGGCATAGTAAATAATATATCGTGGAGCCAAAATATAGGTAATGAATCCATATTTTTTCACAAATTTGGTGAAAAAAATCAGGTAAAAAATATGGATAGTCAAAAAATGAGGTAAGTTATAAAGTGGTGAATAATTTGGGATTTTTCTAGAAGAAAAAAAGAGTGAAAAAATCGGATCCGTAAAGATTGCATAATATAGAATTATGATTTGCAATTATTGTATAGATACATTAAAGCTATTGAACAATAATTTGATGACCTTACCTAGTGTCGTTAGAGTGATACTTTACAATTTGTAATCTAAACTTTCAATAAGTCCAAAAACAACACTTACTCTGTAGTCACAATACGAAACATATCATAGATTTATTTGGAGCATAAAATGAAATATAAATAATACTTAACACAATAACTACATAGTAGAAAACAAGAACTATAAACTAAGATATAGGATTATTGTTTGAAGAACAAAAACACAAAAAAGACCCCCAGAATAGGATTGCAATTAACTAAAACAAAATTCATACCCAAATACGTAAAATTGCCCATCTAAAATGCTATGTTGTATACACCAATAAATAATAATAATAATAATAATAATAATAATAATAATAATAATAATAATAATAATAATAATAGTAATAATCAAACTTCTCTATATATAAAGAAAGCAACAAAATGTTTAAGTAAATTCGAATCTCATACTGAATCCCTAGCTACTTAAATCTTTAGTATACAAATCTTTAATAAGCAATTTCGAATCTTATACAAAATGCTCTTTCTAAGGATGCATTTGGTTTAAAGGGGGAAAAAAAAGATTTTTATTGGGTTCGTCTTCTAACTCTACCTATTATTTTGAGATATACGATTGTTCTGATATCTTATTTTTTGGGGAATATATTGCTTGTAATTTTTTGTAAACTTATTTTAAGGGAAATTATTGGTGGAACATTTTATGAAATTTTACTTTAAATCAAGATTCTTAATTTACTCCTACTATTAATTTGCTTATTTTTAAATAAAAATTAAATAATATAAGTTAATGAAAAATAAAGTTATATGGAAGAAGTTTTTTTTAAAAAAGATAAAATATGGGTTTACATTATTTTTATCGACCAATCAGTATTGATGCTTTGTCACCTTTCTTTATGTGAGATGATTCATAGACCATACATATTGGAATAATATATCGTTCTTCTTCTCTTTCTCTCATTCTTCCATTTATTTATACCCCTCTATTTTCGTTTCAATGAAAAAAAACGCAATTCTTTGAATATCTTTTGAAAAACTCAGAGTTCGATTTTTTTAAAAAATCCTATTTTAATGGGTGACTTGTTAACTATGGGTTGGGGTTTTTTAAGCTTCTATTCTCATTAAGGTATTCAAAAACATTCTCTATTTCTAAAGAAAAAAAAAGCAAGGGTGAGACTCTCAACAATCAAATTAAGGCTCACCTCAAATTTTCACTAGAAGAGTTTGTTTCAATGCCCAAAATTCCTCAAACCAATCATCTCATTCTCAAGATATATAAACATCAGAAAAAATAATTTTCAAGTATTGAAAATAATGTATCTTGTAATTCATTTTCTAGACTATCAATTTTCAATATTTGATTTTCAAGTGTTCATTGGTCTACTCGATTTACACTATTTTTAAAGATTTAAATTTTATAATTAGAGGTAAAAGGAAATTTTTAGATCATCACAAAGATTTTCAATATTGAAACAACTTTTTTCAATACTATTTGAAAGTGTACATTACTTTAATTGTTTAGGGCCTCCACCTTATACAAATCATGCCTATTTATAAAAAGGGTGTGGTTTCTATAATGTTGCAACTTTACACAATCCAATTAAGGCGTGCCTCTAAATTTTATTATAACATGTAATTTTGGTGTAAATTTTTTTTAAGATTATCTGAAAATTTATTTCCTTATCTAATTATAAATTTTAAAAATCAAATGGTTAAAATCAAGTTGATTTATAAACATATGAAAATATTGAAAATGGACAGTCTAGATAATGTGTTGCAAGATGCACTACTTCTAGAACTCAAAATCTATTTTTTTCATAATCATACATCTCAATGTCGAGATGATCAATTAGAGGGTTTTTCAATATTGAAACAACATTCTTTGATGGATTTTTGAGGTGCATATATGATTCTACATTTTAAAGTTGCAACCTTATATAAATTTTTCCCAGGTACCCCCCACCTCCCACCCCAAAAGAAAAAAAAAAAAAGTGTTGTTTGTACCAAAGTAAACAGGCAGTAAACAAGCAAAGTAAAGCAGCACCTTCAAATAGTATCGATAAATATAGTTTTATTATCGAAAATATTTGTGATAGAAAATATATTTTCATCTTTAATTATAAAATTTAAAGTTTAAAAAATAGTGTCGATCAAGTAAATATATGAAACTTGAAAATTTTGAAAATTAACGGTCCAAAAATACATTACAAGATGCACTATTTCTAAAAATTAAAATCCATTTTTTTTCTCATGTCCATGCAATCTTGATGTCAAGATCAAATTGAGGATATTTACGCATCAAAACAACCTCTTCTAATGAAATTTTTGAGGTGGGCTCTAATTTGATTGTTTAGAACCTCGGCTCTATATAAACTTTTCCCAAAGGCTCCCATGCTTTGTTTGAATGACAAAGATACCCATCTCGTTCTCTCTTTAGTCTTTATCGGCTCACGATCACATTCGTTTCTTGAAATGTTAACCACCCTTTTTGCTCCTTTATTATTGTTTCCTCTTTCATTCCAGCATTCTGTTGACGCAATGGCAAAGCTTAAGTAACTTTCTTTTCCATCTTTTTAGCACACTTTTTTACTTTTTTTTTTTTTTTTGGCTATTTAAACCAAAGTATACTTAGCCTCTTGGCAAAATCTTGGGGTATTTTAAGACTTAAAAATCTAAGAAAGATTGACACACGTCTCTAGAAATTTTGACACAGCTTTTTGGCAAAAGCTTTTTGGCAAAAACTCATGTGTGTAGAACGTCACCATTAAATTTGACACAGATCTTTAGAAAAGTTATTACATAGGTGAGAGACTTAACTTTTCTAGAGATTTGTACCAAATTTAATAGTGTTTCTTTAGAGTCCTACACACATTAATGTGGGAAGGTCTCATAGGATTACTACTCATAAAAAATAAAAAAGAGGAGTTTAAAATTTATTTGAGGAAAATTTAATATGCTTAAAAATATAACATCAATAATTCTAGCACTCCCCTGTTTCTAATTTGGGTATGGATTTTATAAGGTTGCAACCTTAAACAAACCAATTAAGACATACCTCCATATTTTATTATAACATATAGTTTTAGTGTAAAACATTTTTAAGATTTTCTGAAAATCTATTTTCATATCTAATTATAAAAGTTTAAACTAAAAAATAGTTAAAATCAAGTAGATCTATAAACATATAAAAATCTTGAAAATGGACGGTCTATATAATATGTTGTAAGATGCACTATTTATAGTACTCAAAATCTTATATATATATATGAGTAATGATTCTATGAGACCCCTCCACACCCATTTGTGTAGGACCCTAAATGATCACCATTAGATTTTGTACAGATCTCTAGAAAAGTCAAATCCTACACCCATGTGATAACTTTTTTAGAGATTTATGCCAAATTTAATAATGATCATTTGAGGTCCTACGCACATGGGTGTGAGAGGGTCTCATAGGATTATTACTATATATATATATATATACCACTTTGCGCCAGGATCTACAGCACTGTCTTTTGATTAGGTTTTATCTATTTTATTGATTGCTTTTGGGTTTGAGTCTATGGAGCTTCGACTATTGCGGATAACAGGGTTATAATAAATAGGTAAACAGCAAGCTGTTATATTGAATTAATGTTTGTAAAATTCTGTAGTAATTTAAACAGAATAGTATGATTAGTATGAAAGGAATTATCGAGATGTCAATTACAATCCATTGAGCATAACTAATATCACCTATTTTAATATTAAATAAAATTTTAAACTGCATGGAGATCACACTATCATTACGGGGAAATCACACTAGCATCTTATTATTATTTACAGGAGAGTTTACAAGGAAATATTACAGGTGAAATAAACACAGGAAAGCAAGAAATAAAAACTAGGAATGCATAAAAGAGAAAGGGAGCATAAGACTTACTGGGTACATATACAGTAACTGGAAAAGAGTTTCCAGTGTTCAGGACAGTAAGAAGGCAAATTATTGATATTGCAATCACACATTAAGAGTGAGGAGAGAGAGAACCTGGTTCAGCTATGAGGGCAATGATAGCTGTGAATGAGAATAGTTGCAGGGTTCGGATGCAGGTGTAGATCAGAGGTGTACTGATGCAGAGCAGAGGTGCAGAGGTTCAGGTGGCCTGAGGTGCAGAGGTTCAGGTGGTCTGAGGTTACAGGTGGTCTGTGGTTACAGGAGGTCTGAAGTTTTCAGAGGTCTAAGAAAAGGTCGAGAGGTTGATGAGGGTTTCTGATAAGGTTGAGAGTCTTCAGGTCAGGTCGAAGGCTTTAGGTAAGGTCGAAGGCTTCAGGTAAGGTCGAAGGCTTCAGGTAAGATTGAAGGCTTCAGGTAGGATGAAGAAGCTTCAGGTAGGTTGAAGGTTTCTGGAGGTTGAAGGTTTAGGTTGAAGGAGAGGTTTGGCTCTGGAAGAGGAGAGGAGTGAGGCCCTGCCTTGGAATGAAGGAGGTGCTTCCTTCTTATAGGAGTCGTGGGAGATTCCTTTGGCTTTACAGCTGGCCATTAGGTGAGAAGAGGACAAGATAGCTTTGTCGGTGGAGGAAAACAGCTGGCAAAAGGAGAAGAGGACAAGATAGCTTTGTCGGTGGAGGAAAGTAGCTGGCAAAAGGACAAATTAAGCAGATGCTTTTGTCGGCCAGTGAGGTATGATGGAAAAACAGCTGGCAGCTATTTGTAAAAAGAAGAGAGAGAGAATATGTGGACAAAGAGAAGGGAATCTTTGGTGCATATGGACAAAAGAGAGGGGCCCAGATGTCTATGACAAAAAGACAAAAAGAAGTGTCGGTGGTATGGCAAAAGTGCTAGTGGTAAAAAACATGGTAAAAAGTAAAGGTAAAGTGAAAAGTAAATTATCTCGGCTCTTTTGGCCTTATTACAATGAGTGTCCTTTTCGGTGGTAGGACCCATATTATCTTTCTTTTTTGCAAGGTGATGATTATGGTCTCTGGCTAAACTCGTCTGGATCATCTTCTTCTGGATCTGTTTCGTCTGGATCTGTTTCTTCTGGATCCCCTTGACTGAGTTGAAGATACCTATTGGTGTGGAGTGGAGAGGACTGAACTGTTTCTTCGGAAGATGTCGGTTTTCTTCCTGCTTCAGCAAATATCTCTTTCATTTGTTTTTCAAGTTCGTCCTTGGAAGCATGAGGGTTGGTTTGAAGCATGTTCCTTAAATAGGTAGGAAAGTCAAATGAAGTGTTTGGAGTATTTGGGTTTTTCTGGTATATAGGTGATTCAGGAGGTATTCTCTTTGGGGTGGCTTTAGTGAGATCCATTTGGAAGATATCCCACCATTTGACAGAGATAGTCTTTCCCAAACGAGGGATATAAGTATAATCATTTGAAGTATTAGGGGAGATAGTATAATCCCATTTCATAATCCAAGGGATTTGGTATAGGGCCATGAAGTAAAGGTGAGTATCAACTGTATTATTGGTATTATTGAATTGTATAAATTGTTCCTGCAAATCCTTGAAGGCAGGAGGTAAAATCATAGCAGTTGATCCCCACACAAAAAACCAGTTTTGAAACCAGGTGGGGAATCTTTCGAAAATTGGTAGCCGGAACTGTAAATACCAACTATGAGTATTGTTGGGGTTTTGGTAGTAGAAAAATTTATGCCAAGCTTCTATATACTCAGCGTATTTGAAATATTTGTAAGAAAAATCAGAATTTTGTAATTTCTTCCCATGTGCGGGATTAGAACCCCACTCAGTATAAGGAAGGAGCTTTTTTATTTGCACCTTTGAATAGGCTATGATTCTGGTGTTTTGTTGGAAATAATGGACAACAGAGATGGATCCTGTTTCCATTAGAATTGCTTCATAGTATTCTCTGGTCTTAACCCCATTGATAGGATTAAGATGATTTAATAGATATAATGGTGCGAGCTTGCTTGGGTCCATGTGAACCTGCTGATGCTCTATGGAAATATCTATTAGAAAGGCTCTTTCAATGTATTCAGATCTGGGAGTATTGGTTGGAAGAGTAGACTTGGATTGGGCAGGTGAAAAAGTAGGAGTTGAAGTACGAGCCTCTGGGTATGTGATTTGATGTACTGGTGATTGAGATGGTGAGCGAATATTCAGGGGTAAGGGTTCCCCTTCATATGGGACTAAAGAATTCATGGGTTGTTTTCCCCGGCGAGTATTGCTTCGGGAACCCATATTTAAGGATGAAAGATCCTTATCAGAGAGATTATCTTTGAATAATTGCAGTGCAAGTGAAAGTGGTTCTTCGTCGTTGGCGTCAGTGTGGCCTCCCCTGCAAAAATTCTCGGGTTAGAAAATCGGGTAAAGAGTTGGAA
Source organism: Amborella trichopoda (assembly GCF_054954075.1). Taxonomy (NCBI): domain Eukaryota; kingdom Viridiplantae; phylum Streptophyta; class Magnoliopsida; order Amborellales; family Amborellaceae; genus Amborella; species Amborella trichopoda. Next base: position 43,899,875 of record NC_142347.1, read on the forward strand.
GACCCGGGGAGATGTTCAATGGAGAAATCAAAGGCAGAAAGTATGGCCTGCCATCGAGCAAATATTTGTTTAGAAATCAAATTTTTAACATCTTTTTGCAGAATATCTTTGGCTGCTTTGCAGTCTGTGCGTATAAGAAAAGGTTGATTTAAAATATCACTTTGGAATTTGGTGACACAATGAACAATGGCTAATAATTCTTTTTTCACCATTGAGTAATTTAATTGGGTAGAATTCCAAGCCTTTGAAGTATATCGTATTAATTGTTCTTTGGTATCTATCTGTTGTTTGAGTATACCACCAAGTCCTTTATCGGAGGCATCACATTCGATTATTTTGAAAGCAGTGGGATGAGGAAGAGAAAGGCATTCAAGGGTTTTTACCTTACTCTTTATTACCTGTATTGCTTGAGTATGGATGTCAGACCAAGGAGGAGGATTCTTCTTGAGTCTATCATATAATGGTTTGGAGTCCAAAGCAAGGTTAGGATAGAAATCACTTACGTAATTGAGGCATCCTAAAAACCTTTGTAACTCAGTTTTATCAAGAATCTTATCAGGAAATTTATCAGCAAAAGCTATAGATCTATCTATTGGAATAATGGTGCCATGATGTATCATATGTCCTAGAAATCTGATATCGGTTTTGAAAAGTGTAATCTTTTTGGCAGAAACCACCAAGCCTGCTTGGCTAACAGCATGGATGAATGTATTTACGTGTTTAATGTGTTGATCAATTGATTCAGAGAATATTAAGACATCATCAATATAAACTATCATAAAAGGGTAGTAAGAGTTGAAAACATCATTCATTATTTTTTGAAATTCTGAAGGTGCATTTTTTAATCCAAAAGGCATTACATTCCATTCGTATTGTCCGAATGGAACATTGAATGCAGTTTTGTATTTATCTTGTTCCTAGATCTGGATTTGCCAGTATCCTGATTTCATATCAAATTTTGAAAATATGCAAGCCTGAGCAACTCTGTCTAATAAATCTTTTTTATTGGGTATTGGATATCTAATCCATTGTAATACTTTATTTAATGGTTTATAGTTTATTACCAATCTAGGAACTCCTCTTTCTTTTTCAGCATTTTTGTTAACATAAAAAGCTGCACAGCTCCAAGGTGAAGAACTTGGTCTAATGAGCTTTCTCTGTAGGAGTTCTTCTATTTCTTTTTTACACATTTCTAATAAAACAGTATTCATTTGTATTGGCCTAGCTTTCGTAGGGATTTGACTTTCATTGAAGGTAGGTTCATATGGCAAACTGATACTATGTTTTTTCCTATCCCAAAAAGCATTAGGATGTTCGCTACATATTGAAGTTTCTATTTGCTTGTGTATAGATTGAATCTTTTGTTGAATTGAAGGCATTTGTAATTGCTCTTCAATTACTTTATATTTAATTTCTTGTTTAAGAGTGCAAAGAAATTTTTCTTTGCCTTGTAATTGGCTTTTGACATTATTTAATTCTTTTAGTTTTGGTTTATGTATGAAATTGAATTGTATTGGAATATTTTGAATTGTTGAAGAAATTCCTTTTTCATCAATAGTTAGGGGATAAAGTAATGTTAGGAATGGAACTCCTAGAATTACTGATTGGCTTAATCCCTTAACCATGATAAATGGTGTATCAATGCATTGGTGATTATTACATACAGAGGCATTGGATAATTTATATTTAATAAATAACCTACTACCATCTGCTGTATTTAATATTTGGGTAGTTTTGTCAAAATATTTTGAAGGTACAAGTCCTTCGTTTATGCAATTGAGATCAGCTCCTGAATCTATAAGGGCTGATGTTTCAAAACTATAATTTTTAGCAACAATGATTTTAACTTGAACAAACCATTTTTGTACAACTATTTTATTTATTAAATTAACTGAAGGAATTGGTATTGTTGGTATTTCACTAGTACCTATGGGACCAGTAGTTTCTATGGGGTTATCTGTGATCAAATCATTGAATTCTATTTCATTTGTCTCAGAATCTTGTTGAGACATTTGTTGTAATTCTAATATTTGAATTCTTCCTTTTAATTGTACTATTTCGGATTTTATTTCTTTGATCTCTTTTTTGAGATCAGATATTGTAGGTTCTTTTTGAGAAGTATGTTGATCACTTACTCTTTTGATAATAGCAGAGAAATTATATTCATCTGGATTTTTGATAATGGGTGATTTTGATTTGTTTTTAGTAATATTGATGAATTGGGTGATGATAGCTCTTTTTTCTTCGGGATCAGTTATTTTATCTATAATGTCTAATATAAAATTATCTTCCTGTGTGAGTGTGTGAACATTATGTTGAGGTAAAGGACAACTACAATCTTCTGATGATTCTGTAGTAGTCTCAGTATTGGTAGAAGAACTATCTGAACCTATAAAATCAAGATCATTACTATCTATTTCTTCAGTATAAGAACTACTAGAAGTAGAGGAGGAAGAATCATATGATATTATACTTTTTAATTTTGCTTTAATTGAATCATCTATATTTAATGAGTCTATTTTCTTTTTTAATTTACATTGGTGTTTATAATGTCCTACTTTACCACACTTATAGCATACTGGGAGTTTGCTTTTCCTCTTTGTATTGGGAGAAAATTTTTTGATTAGTTTTCTTTTTGATTTTTTATAATATTCCTTATCCTTATTTTTCTTTTTGGCTTTCATATATTTCTCTTTCTTGTATTTTTTCTTTTTCTTTTTGACATAGTCAGGCATATTTTTTCTATCTAAGTAATATCCAAATTGTTCACAAAAGTCTCCAAGTTCTTTTTTCTTGGTGAGCTTTTGTTTGTCTATTTGTCTTTTTAATTTCATATCAGTACAGAGGGCTAAGCCTTCTGCACATATTTCTGCGGAGAGTTCCCCGAGTGTATATGATGAATATACTATTATTCCATTGTGTTTTTTGCGAAGTCTTTCTTTGACTTTTTCCGCAAATAGATATGGAAGGCCAGCTATGAATTTTTCCTTCCAATGGTCTAGCTGACAATCTTCTCGTATTAAAAGTCTTGAAAAGAATACATCTTTATACCATTTATAATGAGAAAGAGTAGGACAGCGTAAATTAGATAGCAAGTCTTCTGATCTTGCTGCAAGTAATGAAGTACTGCCTACAAAATGTAAGGTGATTGTATATATCAGGGTATTAACAGCATCACTTTCTGTATATATAACTTCTTGGTTTTGTTCATTTCTTCCAGTCCATTGTCTTGTATTGTTTAAAATCCTTTGTTTGGTGTCATCATCCACATAGAAGTCCCACCATCCTCTTAACCAGCCTGTGAAGCCATTTACTATGGCTTTGGCGACTTCTTGGTCATGGTTGCCTGCCATTTTATTTGCAGAGGCATACATGGTCATATGTCTCATGACATCTAGTATTTTGAGTTCAGATAAACCATCTATCTGCCAATTGACTATAGATCTTCCAGAATAAGATACTGCCTGTTGTATTGAATCTTCTTCCATTTGAATGTCAACAGGAGTCGGTCTCTTATGATAGGGTAAGGCTGTTATGGGTTTCCAGTATTTCCCATAAGCTATTTTATTAATGGTATCCATTAGAGGTGTAGTATCCATAAATGCTTTTTCTTGATTTTGGATTGTATCCTCTATTATGGGTTCTTCTTCGGTGAGCATCATAGTTTCATGCTCAGGTATGACAGCTTTACCTTTGTCAGATGACTCAGGTATCTGTGAAGTGATGGTAGATGGAGGAATATGGATTTGAGGTGAAGGTACTCCTTTTAAATCTAGTTGGGATAATTTGGAGATTAATTGATCCATAAGGGATTTATTATTTTCTCCAATGTGGAATTTATTCTTATTTAACTCAGGTGGTGGTTTAAATAATACTGATTTAGGAATGGGAGATATAGTAGATTTTTCCTTGGATACTATTCTTTCTATTCTTTCAGTTTGCTTTCCAAGGGATTGTAGATATAAATTTGTATAATTATTTTGTTCTACAATATGGGGTATGTACTCTTGTTTTTTATTGATTTCTTTAGGTATGGCTTTGTATGGTGTTGCCACTATATCATAGAAGGAGGCAGAATGTACAGGCTCATTTTTCTTTGGAAAACCTGTTTTGAGTATAATGCTTTTCTCCGGTGGATGAATACTAGCAGTTGTAGTACCATCAGTACTTATATATGTTTTTTCTTCTATGGTTTGAATTTTTTGAATTTTTTCAAAAGCGGGAATAGTAATATTCTTTTCTAAACATAGATCTTTTAACCAATGAAAAAATCCTATATTTAGTCTTTCTTTTTGTAAAAATTTATTATATTTTTTATGTATTAATTCCATTAATCTAGGTGGTTGAAATCTTTGTAAATACCATTCTCGAATATTTTTATTTTCTTCTGATAAATAATCTTTTTTAATAAAAGCTTTATTTATATTTCTTTGTTTCCTTTCTAGCTTGGTGGCTAGATAGGCTGTTATATATTCTTCTGAATATTGCGTAGGATCTTCTTCTTCAAGTTGTAATGTACAAACTTGAAAGTCATATAATTCTTCTATACTGGGTTCAGTATTGGAAGTTGTAGGATGAGATGATGTATATGTTGGGATTACAATATTATCTCTGGTTCTATGTGTTCCTTGAAATTGTATTCCTGAATTAGATGAACTTATTTGACTATTGGATGAAGATGGATGACTAGGAGGAGGTGGTAATATAATAACATTTGGGTTGTGAGAAATTGATTTTCTACTTGGTATATTTTGTTTAGAATTTCTTTTCCTGTTTATGTCAATATCATCTTGTGTTCGTGCATTTGTATATATATATATATATATATATATATATATATATGGGAGTGGATTCTATTAGTCCATGGGCTAACTACTACAGTATCAGTCAATGGCCCAAATTTAATCTGGGCTAATCTGACGGTTACAGTCTCATTTCGTATTTGAATTTATTTATTTATTTTTTTTACAAATCCAAAATCACTTGAAATTTTAGGCGTTCATTCTTCTCATCAAGACATACCTAATAAAAATATAAAAAAAATAATTTGTAAAATATAAATTTACCAAAATACCTATGAAATGTTCCGGGGGTATTTTGATTAATTTATATTTTACGATTTTTTTTTTTTATATTTTTATTAGATTATTATATTTTTTAAGAATAGATGTTCCAAATTTCAAGTGATTTGGATTTGTAAAAAGAAATAAAAATTCAAACACAAAATACAGTCGTGACCGTCAGATCGGTCTAGATTCAATCTGGATCATTGACTGGCACTGTAGCTATCAACCCACGGGCTGATAGGATTTTTTCCATATATATATACATCTTGATGTTGAGATGAACAATTAGAAGGTTTTTTAATATTAAAACAATTTTTTTCAATAATTATATATATACATCTCGATGTTGAGATGATCAATTAGAAGGTTTTTCAATATTAAAACAACTTTTTTCAGTGAATTATTGATGTGCATATTTAAATCTCTATTTTGACGTTGCAACTTTATATAAACTTTTTCCTTGTAATTTTTCTAGGTTCTCATGTGACGCTTGAGTTTGCCTTACATTTTTCCTTTTGTTTCTTAATATTCTATTATTTTGTGTGTCACGCTTTCGTATTAGTTTTCGTTCCTTTTCATTCAAACTTTATTCTAAATCTGGAACTTAGTAATCTAATGAAATACAAAAGCAGGGGTATTTTTGGGTAGATATAAAAGGCACTGTCGTCAAATTAAAAACCTGAGCATTAAACAAAAAAGTCATGGCATTGAAAATGGATGGGGCGAACGACTGCCGGTGTCGTATTCGAGAGGCTTTTTTTTTTTATAATAATACCCCTCATTTTTCATGTGTAAAAAAAGAGAGAAAGGAGAGACAGTAGAGTGAAAGTAGAGAAAGTGAGAGAAACATGGTCGTGTATTGCTGGCGGAGCTTTTGCACTTTCAACAAAGAGGAGAGAAGCACAAAGACCCGATTGGCTTGTGGGCCCAATGGACTCATCCTTAAACTTTGTATGAATTGAATACAATGAGATCATTTGGATACCGGTGCCGTTTGTATAGAGCCTAGGTTCCAAACAATCAAATTAGATTACTTTTATATAGTGTCGAAAAATATAGTTTCAATATTGGAAATATTTGAGGTAGCTTTAAAAATATATTTTCATATTTATTTATAAATTTTAAAGCTTTAAAAATAGTGTAGATCGATAGATATATGAAAATCTTGAAATTGACGGTCCAAAAATACATTGCAAAATACATGATTTCCATTTTTTTCTCATGTCTATGCATCTTGATTTCGAGATGATCAATTTGAAGATATTTAAGCATCAAAACAAACTCTTCTAGTGAAAGTTTTAAGGTAGGCTCAAATTTGATTGTTTAGAGTCCGGACTCTATGTAAACTTTTTCCTTTAGATACAAGGCGGTCATAGGGGCCTCTTGTATAGAGCCGGGGCTCTAAACAATCAAAATTAGAACCTACCTTCAAATAGTATCGAGAAATGTAGTTTTAATATTGGAAATCTTTGTGATAGCTTTAAAATATATTTTAATATTTATTTATAAAGTTTAAAGCTTAAAAAATAGTGTAGATATACATATCTATAAAAACTTGAAAATCTTGAAAATTGACGATCCAAAAATACATCACAAAATACACTATTTCCGAAACTCGCGATCTATTTTTTTTCTCATGTTCATGCATCTTGATGTCGAGATGGTCAATTTGAAGATATTTGGGCATCAAAACAACCTATTCTAGTGAAATTTTTGAGGTAGGCTCAAATTTGATTGTTTAGAGCCTCGGCTCTATATAAACTTTTTCCTTATAACCATCCCATGTGAAGTTTAATAGCTTGGATTGTCACATAGTTCAAGAACATTCCTTTTGAAGTTTGAGCTTTGTCAATGAAATAATTACAATCACTCAATTTCACATCCAATGGTCAAGATTTTGACTCACCTTACACTAAATTAGGTAAATGGTCTCATTCTATAAATGTTTTGGGTATGATTTGGATAGGGTTTGAGGCTCTAAACAATCAAAGCAAGACATACTTCTAAATAATGTTGAGAGACGGTTTTTAATAGCAAAAATATTTATTTGGTCTAAAAAAATTATTTTTATTTTAATTATAAATTTTAAAGTTTAAAAAATAGTGCAAATTGAGAAGATCTATAAACACTTGAAAATATTGAAATTAAAAATTTTAAAATTTATATAAGGTTACAACCTTAAAATGTATAATTAAAGATGCACCTTAAAAATCCATTGGAAAAGATTGTTTTAATGTTGAAAAGCCATCTAATTGATCATCTCAACATCGAAATGTATGAATATGAAAAAAAAAAAAAGATTTTGAGTCCTAGGAATAGTTCCTCTTACAATACATTATTTAGACCGTCCATTTTTCAATATTTTCATATGTTTATAGATCTACTTGATTTTAACCATTTTTTAAGTTTAAAATTTTATAATTAGATATGAAAATAGATTTTTAAATAATCCTAAAATCTTTTATACCAAAATTGCATTTTACAATAAAATTTGGAGGTGTGCCTTAATTGGATTGTTTAAGGTTGCAACCTTTTATCTATATATATATATATATATATATATATATATATATATATATATATATATATATATATCTATGGAAGATGCTAGGGTGAGTCCATAAGCTCATGGAACAGTGTAAACCCAACAGCTCAGATTAAATCTAGGCCGATCTGTCGGTCAGGACTTTATATCGATAATATAATTTTAATATTTTTTTACATAAACCTAAATAGCATGAAATTTGGAGCATAAACTTTTCTCATCAAGGCACATCTAATAAAAATATTAAAAAAATCATTCACATAGAATAAATTGACCAAAATACCCTAAAACATTTTCAAGGGTATTTTAGTTAATTTAATTTATACTAATTATTTTTTTGATATTTTTATTAGATTTTATTATTCTTTAAGAATAAACGTTCCAAATTTCAAATAATTTAGATTTGTAGAAAAAATTACGAAATACAATTGTGATAATTGGATCGGTCTAGATTCAATCAGGGCCGTTGGACTTATATTGTTCTATGAGCCCATGGGCTGACAGAAGCTTATATATATATATATATATATATATGAAAATGTTGAGATTAGTTCACCAACTCATATGAACATATGAGCCTACTGACCTAAATTGAATCTGAGTCGATCTAACAATCACAACCTTATTTCGTATTTTAATTTTAAGTTTTTTATATGTATCCAAATAACTTGAAATTTTAGGAGGTGTGTTATTCTCATTAAGACGCACCTAATAAAAATATTTTAAAAATTATTCACAAAAACTAAATTGATCAAAATACCTTCGAAACCTTTCAGGGGTATTTTGATCAATTTATTTCTTGTAAATTATTTTTTTGATATTTTTATTAGATTCTCCTATTTTTTAAGAACACACGTGTAAAATTTCAAGTTATTTAGATTCACATAAAAAAATTAAAATTTAAACACGAAATGAGGTCGTGACCGCCAGATCGGCCCAAATTCAATCTGAGCCATTGGGCTCATATGTTCATATGAGCTAGTAGGCTAATCTCAGTATTTTTCATATATATATATATATATATATATATATATATATATATATATATATATATATATATATATATATATATATAATGGTAGCGTAGGCCTACTAGCCTACAACTACATATGAGCTTAGTGACCCAGATTGAATTTGAGTCGATCCAATGATCATGATTGCATTTCGTATTTAAATTTAAATTTTTTCTATAAATCTAAATCACTTGAAATTTTGGTCGTGTGTTCTATAAAAATAAGAAAATTCAATAAAAATATAAAAAAAATATTTTGTGAAAATAAATTGATCAAAATACCTCCAAAACTTTTCAAAAGTATTTTGATCAATTTATATTTTATAAACTATTTTTAAATATTTTTTTTAGGTTTACCTTGATAAGAATATGCCTAACAAAAAAAAATGTTGTAGTAGCATGAAACAAGTTATCATATTAAAGGTTAAAAACGTTCAAAGCCACATAATTGGCAACCCCAGAGAATAGGTAGACTTAATTTTGATGCCAATCTCATTGACAGTCCATGCATGGTAGACAAGATTTGGAGGGCTCTTAAGGGACAAAACATAAGACGTTGTTTTCTTACAGCCGTGGCCTGGTCAGCCTAACCCTAAAAAACTAGGGTTTGGGCCATAAAAGGGCTCTTAAAGGATGAAACATAGGACGTTGTTTTCTTACAGTGGTGGCCCGGTCAGCCTAACCCTAAAAAACTAGGGTTTGGGCTATAAAATGTGGCTTGAGGGCGGCGATAAAGAATTCAAGGGAACCCTCCACTAATTGTAGAACTTTGTCTTTTTTTTTGTTTTGACCATCTTTCACTTGGTTGGCATGATCGGGCAAAAAAAACGGGGTTCGAACCCGCGACTTCTGGTGTGACAGACCATGATTCTAAACAACTTAGCTATTTCCCCCTTTCATTGCTACTTTGATTCAAAACTACCTAGAAATGTCCTATCCCTGCCCTCTCTTTTTTTTTTTTTTTTGGCAAGGCCCAGCACCTAGCCCTAATAGGGCTACGGGCAGGCCTCTTTAGCACGGTCAGTGCCACTCTTACGGGGACGAGGGCCGAGCTTGGAGCAGGGCTGGGCCAGCACATTGTCTGCCCGAATTTCTCACACTTCAACCCCTGTGGGGCATGCACAATCAATGAAACTGAAGTGTTAGCTATGAAACAAGTGAGTAGACCACCTTGCCAAGCTGTTTTTTGAGTTGCTACTGAAGTGGTCATAATTGGGAATTCAACCAAAGTAGTTACCTGGAACAGTTCAAATTGCAGAGTTCATGGTGTTTTGAGAACAAAAGGAATTCACAAGGGTAACCATTGTGAGGTGGAGGTGGAGGTGGAGGCTTTTTCTGTTTCTTCCAATTATTTGAAATTTTATTTCAAGGGTACAATTTTTCTGTTTTGTTTCTTCCAATTATTTGAAATTTTCTTTTAAGGGTACAACCTTCTTGTTCTACATGATTTTCATATGTGGTATATATAAGAGGAAATTTATTAAAATACCTACCAGTGGTGAATTATTTAATATTTTACCTGTTTGTAACTATTCCAATTCAAAATTATATCTGTTTACGGTTATTGTAAAATTAAATCAGAAGATATGAGTAAGGAGTTAAATTGTTCATCCCTGTAATTTGATAAGTTTCCTTTTATTAAATGAGAAGGGAACCCTTTTTATTTGGCTACAAGTTTTTTCTCTCTGATATCAAATTTGTCCTATTGATTTTCAATTTATTCTAAATTTGTCTTTTTTCTATCTATTTCTATCTTTTTCTCTTCTACACACTAACTCTCTCTATGCCCCTCTCATTTATATCTTTATCATTATCAAATTCATAATTGTGATTACAATTATAATAATTATAATCTAGTTATAATTATAGAAACATAAATTATTATTACGAATAAATTATTTTATCAAAATATTACAATGATAAATATAATTAAAATTTAGTAATTAAAAATAATTTAAAAACTCATAAGAAGAGACTGTTTTGATGCTAGAAAACCTCCCAATTGATCTTCACCTTGAGATGTACAATATGAGAGAAAAAAAAGATTTTAAGTCTCAAAATAGTTCATCTTGTAATACATTATCTGGACTGTCGATTTTTAAAATTTTCAACGGTTTGTATATCTCTCAATCTACACCATTTTTTAAACTTTAAAGTTCTTATGATGGCCTAAAATTAAACTTTTGGGCTATCACAAGGTTTTCCAGGGATAGGATGGATCAATTGACACAGTTTGGAGGTACGCCTTACTTTGATTACTTACGGTTGGCGCCCTAAACAAACCTTGCCCTTTACCATATGAGTGATAAATAAAAGGGTGTGGTTTATATAGAGTCGAGGCTCTAAACAATCAAAGTAAAACACACCTTCAAATAATGTCGAGAAATGTTTCAATACTAAAAATATTTGAGATGGCCTTAAAATATATTTTCATCTCTAATTATAAAATTTAAGGCTTAAAAAATAGTGATCAAGCAGATCTATGAAAACTTGAAAATCTTGAAAATTGAAGGTCCAAAAATGCGTTACGAGATGCACTATTTTCAATACTTGAAATCCATTTTTTTTTTCTCATGTCCATGCATCTTGATGTCATGATGATCAATTTGAGGATATTTGGATATCAAAACAACCTTTTCTAGTGAACTTTTTCAGGTGAGCTTTAATTTGATTGTTTCGAGCCGCAACTCTATATAAACTTTACATGATTGAATTGCTATACCAAATTTTTATGTATTATTATAAAGGAAAGGTTTCTATACTTCCCCTACAGCATAGAAGATCTATACTTCCCCTACCATCCAGCCATCCAATTTTGATCAAGAGAGCCACTCAGCGTTTGATCTTAGATCCGACGTCTCAAAGTATTTTATTTTTAGTTCTTTTTATATTAATTGTATGAATATGAAATTTGGTATGTGCCATCATCTCATTGGGACACACCTATAAAAAAAATATTAAAAATAATTTTTCAATAAAATATAATGACCAAAATACCCCTTAAAGCTTTCCGGAGTATTTTGGTCATTTTATTTTATTGAAAATATTTTTTTTAATATTTTTCGCTAGTGAGAGTTTAATAGAGGATTGGACGTCCAAAATTTGGTGTCAAAATAGTTTATAGAAAAAAATTAAAAATAAATTAGTGTAGAGACGTGACATTGTGATTGGGGCAATCTTAGCCCTCCATTCAAAATAGACGGTTGCATAAAGAGAAGTATATAAGTTTTATGTTGTAGGAGAAGGATAGAAAGCTTGCCCTTATTATAAAATATCACATGAACAATTTACTCATTTTTACTAAACACATGTGTAATAACATATATCAATCATATTTTCTCATTCACTCTATTATTTCTTATAGTATACAAATCACATTTTGTAACACTTTAATTACACCTACAAAGCAAGGGCATCTTATGAGTAGTAGCAAAGATAAAACAATTAACGTTGAAATGGAAAAAAAACATGAAGTTTGAAATTACCATACCCCTTATCTCTATTATCAACTAATAGTAGCCAATTTCGCTTCAAATATAGTTCATAATAAACAACTAGTTTTCAATTAATTTTATGAATCCCAGTATGCAAGAATACTGAAATTAAAAATAATTCAAATTGACCAAGTTAAAAATGTTGAACCTTCATCACTTTTTGAACTTTTAAATACGAATTCTGTTACTTAGAAATAATTTGTGCGTGTGAAAATAAGCAATACATTTTTTCTATTATTCACTTCTCTTCAACATTTATTATTTAATTTTTCTTAAAAAAATCCTTCTAAATAAGCTTTGATGCATATGTATGAACAAGATAAATTTCTAATATATTGATTTTTTAAAAGAAACTAAAATTAATAATAATGCACCTTAAATTTTTTGGGTTTTTTAGTTGTGATTTAATTTATTAAGGAAAAATATAAAACGAGATCATTTACCTTTGGTACAACATGAGACATTAATCTAGGCCATTGGATGTGAAATTGGGCCGTTGCAAGTATTTCATTAACCAAACTCAAAGAAATTTTATTGAACTTTGTAACACATCCAAGTTATCAAACTTCACATCGGATGGTTTTAAATAATTGTGACCACCTTATATCAAAGATAAATGGTCTCATTTTTTTTTTTTTGGACAAATGTTATGAACTTTTATTAAAGAAATGCTTCAAGAGCATGAGATTACAAAGATTGGATCACTTCGTTAGAAACTTGCAAAAAGGAAAGAGAAACACCATGTTTAGCTACCCCATCAGCAACATCATTGGCTTCACGCACGGTGTGGCCGAAGCTTATTCTCAAATTAGCCCAGGCACAAAGGTCTTGAATTTTTTATTAAAGAGTAAATAGGGACCAAGGGATCCTTTGCTATTTTTTACACCACTTGATAATATTCAGGAAATCTTCTTTGATTACAATATCACCAATGAAACCCCTGTCGATGATAATAAGAAGGCTTTGATGGAGAGCAGCCAGTTCAGCATGATTGGCTGTTGTAGACCCACAAAGACCCGAATAAGAAAAAAGAACCAGCCTGGTCTCATTTTATACTTTTTCATTTATTAAATAATAATAGAAAAGTACCGAATATCCCTTTACAGGCTGGAAACTTTATTTAAATTTTTTTATTTTTCTTAAAATGCTTGGCTAGTCAAACTTGGATCCATTGGTCTGATCTTAACAACACTTGTATAACATATCAATTTACATAGGGGCTTCTCCCGTCCATCGTCCAAGGAGAAGGTGGAAGATGAATCTTGGTCCACTAACCAGACCAAGGGTAAGGACTAAGAGCAAATCAAACGTTCATCTTACAATCATCCATCAAGGAGTGGACGTCCCTATACATACTTCTTGTGTATCAGTTTCCTACACCCAAAATGTTTGTGTATACAGTAAGGGGATTTTCCGCTAAGAGCATTTCCTTAGATACCAAAGAGCCTTAACTCCCTTTCCCTATTTCTAAACAGTACATTTGCATGTGTACGTCTGTGTATTTCACAAGGAACATCATGCACAATAAAATAATTGTGTTGTTTGTATAAGCAATCAACCTTGAACACACGAAGTATGGCACACCTTTAAATCTCGCTAAAAAATGCAATTTTGATGTCGAAAACCCTTAGGGTGACTTAAAAATATATTTTCACCTTAAGATGAAATAGTGTGACTCGAGCATATAATAAACATATAAATTTTTTTAAAATATACCATCTAGATAATGTGTTGTAGATCCACTATTTTTAAGACTTAAAATTCTTATATCCATACATCTTGATGTCCAAATATCGGAGCAACATTTACAGGTGAATTTTTAGGTTCACCTTCTATAATATAAGGTTGACAACTTATATAAACTTTTTCCATAAAAATAATGGTTGTTAAATTTATTGATGACTAATTTTTTATCATACTTTTTCTGGATTCGTTTCCAAGAGATCACTTGGCTTTGTTGGGAAGAACTAAGCATTCTCATCAGCATTAGCTTAAATTTCATCAAAAGATATGAATTTGCTTAAGAGCCTGCTCTGGTTTTGCAAATAAGATGGTGACCGTAGATTACAGAAAAAAATCTCATGCTTTTCTCTTAAATAAAGAGAATACCAAAATACTAGAAACTGCAAATATTTAGAAAACAAGTGAAATATTGATTTCATTGTTATCGCGTAATTATGCTAATAAGCAAAAGAAATCTACTATCAACAAATTTCTCAAGTAAAAAATCATGTCCTTTTTTAAGGAATGTATTGGCCCATGCCACCCTAACCATCAACCAGGAAGCCAAAACCCTAAAAGCAAATCATATGAAGTCTACAATTGAATGGGTTGCAACCTAGAAACTATAAGAACTCAGCCTACACACTACTCAAATCAACACAAGTGAGAGCCTCTAGCCATTATTCCAAGCTAAATCCATGGTTTTAACTCATACCTTTATCATTTATTTATTTATTTATTTTTTTGGAGATTGCAATATGAGAATATATTTTTTGCTATCCGCACCCATGTAGATATGTGGAAAACCAGGCTTTTTGGTGATATATTCCTACCACTATTTTGGAGTTTTTATAGTAAAACAAGTGAAGCTAGAGAAAACATGGGTGCACATAGCAGCTCAGGGTTATTTTAACCTTGAGTTAAAAAGTATGCTAGCACATGAAATAGAGGGGGCAAATACATATGGTCTGCCTTTTCTAGTTTTTTTTGACAGGCAAACATGTTTTGCATGAGGGACAAGGTAAGAACCCTCCAACCGTCCCCTTAAAGCAATTGGTCAAACAAACATCAGGAGCAAAGCTCTTGGATTTAAACTAAAAAAAACGAAAAAAAGGATTAGGCAAACTCTTAAATCAGCCATGGCCTAATGGAATAGTATATGTCCAACGGCCCAGATTAAATCCGGGCCGATCTAACGGTCACGACTGCATGTCGCATTTGACTTTTATATATATATATATATATGTGTGTGTGTGTGTGCACGCGCACGCGCATGTGCATGAGTGTGTGAATTTGAATAATACAGGATGGGAAATGTTTGAGAACATTGCTAATTCATGTGCTATGGAAAAATTGGACTCAAGGGTTAACTGAGAAGAAGTAGTTGCATGAGTTTGAAAGCATCTAGGATTATGTTGGATAGTAATACTTCTTTACACTTTGTGAGATCTTTTAGGAATAAAATAGAATTAGATCTTATATTTATCCTACCTAGGGCTTTTAAATAGGAAATGTCTATAATGAGACCATTTGCTGATGATTCAAGGAGGTCACAATCATTATTAACTTTTAGATTTAAAATTGGGTGGTTGAGGATGTGTTAGTGTTTAGGCACAACGTCCAAAACAAAATATCTCAAATGTTGTGATACACTTTCATCTATTGGATTTCACATCCAATGACTAAAAATAATTGTGACATCCTTGTACATAAAAAAAAGTGGCATCATAATATGCAATCTTTTATAAATAAATGGAGTATCACATTAAGTTAAGAGGAGAACAAGTGAGAGAACAAGTTAGAGAGAAGAGCAAAAATTGAACCACTTCAACATGTATGTGTTTCAATGTGCGGTGAACTGGGAGTGAGAAAAATAGAAGAAAGGATATTAATGTACATGAAACGAGAAGGTCTTTAGTGCTTATTAATTGAAGGAAAAAGTTTATAAAAGGTTGCAACCTTAAAAAAATAGAATTAAGGTGCACCTAAAAAATGCATCATAAAAGATTGCTTTAATGTTAGAAATTTATCTAATTGATCATTTCAACATCGAGATTGATGAATATGAAAAGAAAAAAGGATTTCGAGTCCCAAAAATATTGTATCTCACAATACATTATCTGGATCGTCCATTTTCAAGATTTTCATGTGTTTATAGAACTACTTGATTTGCACCCTTTTTGAAATTCAAAATTTTATAATTAAAAATCAAATTAGATTCTCAAACGATCCAAAGAATTTTTGACACCAAAATTATATTATGATAAAATTTGGAAGAAGGCCTTAATTTGATGGTTTAAAGTTGCAACCTTATGCAAACCATACCCTTAATAAAATAAACACTATATTTTATGTCTCTAGAAGCATCTATGTGCTTTCATTCGATGCTTTATATGTGATTATGTCCGGCGTTTATTAATCGGGCGAGTCAGCGTGGACTCATAGGAGTAACTTGGGTTTGTCCCCTTGGCAAGCTCGAGTATCCCCAAATTGGGTGCCTAACTAGGGGATCTTTAAAAAATTCAAAAAATTATTAAAAATTTCATAAAGTAAAAAAATCTATTAGTAGCATTTTTTTTATGTGTTTTATCGTTTTGGTAATGATTGAAAAATATTTTGGCCATGAATATTATATTTTATATTTTCATCTTTTTTGGATTATTTTGAAAACCCTTGGCCACAAATTGATTTTTCAAAATATATTCTTTTACTAATATTTTAACCTTATTAAGATATGTTTTGTTTAATCTTATTTTAAATGTATATTTCCTATTATTTTGAAATTTTAAAAAAAATTTAACATATTTTTTATCTAGCCGGTACCTGCCTGATGGATGCCGGCTACCCTGATCGGTTCTAAGTTAATCGGACCCGGTCCAGAGCCAGTTTCTGTGGCGGGTTCATGCAATCAAACTGATTGTGTCAATGACTCACGTTGAATGCGTTAATCTTTTGCGACATGATTAATCGGGAAAGGATGGATGGATGAGAGAGAGAGAGAGGAGAGGGGGGAAGACAGAGATGGCAAAACAAAATGTAAATAAACAAAAGAATGAAGAGAGAGAAACAAACTCTAAAGCAAAACCACACACATAATCTTATAGACAAAGTGGGACGAAGCTGACATAGCGATTACCTTGAGATTTGTATAATCACAAGGATTATCTACTCAGCTCGGGCTTAATTGATTAATGCTTGTCCAAGGCTTGATTCCTAAAAAAGGTAGGGTCCTCTCCCCACTCTAATCTATTAAGTGAGGCAAGTGATAAGAATGTGGCTTCAACTTGCTTCATAGTTTCTTGAGCTGAGGAACTCTTATCATCTTCACACTGGAGAAGGAGCCCATATTCTTGAAGTGCTCGTTCTCCTATCTAATCAAATCAATACAACATCAAAGAGTTGGAACACAAAGGGGCTAAATATTGACCATTTCAAAAGTTGTGGTGTCAATCTTATATACTATTGAAGTAAGGTGCACCATAAAATTATGCCTAAAGATGTAATTTTGGAGTAAGAAAGCCTTGCGATGGCATGAAAATTTATTGTCAACGCTAATTATGAAATTTGAAATTTCAAAAATTGTAACGATCAAGCAAATATATAAACACTTAAAAATCTTGAAAATCAGGGGTTCAGATAATCTTTTAGAAGAAAGAACTATTTTTATGACTCGAAATCCCCTACCCCCTTTTGTTTCATATCCACCTTGAGATTGAGATGATCAGTTTGAGAGTTTTCTCTAGTGGGTTTTTTCTGTGCACCTACTTCTACAATATACGTTGGCACCTTATGTAATATTTTTTCATCAAAGTTTGCCCTTCTTAATTGCAGTAGGTTAAACTGCATACCAGCATTCAAAAAGTTTGCCCTTCTATATGTTTTCCATCCTAGCAAAACTTGGAAAGTATTTTAGTCATAAATTTATTTTTATTTTTTTCTATTTTTTTTAGGAATTTTAAAAAATACCCTGTCACAAACTCGTTTTTTAAAATCTATGTTTTCATTATCTTTTTAACCACAATTAGTTGTGTTTTGTTCAAATTTACTTTGAATATATTATTCTGTTTTTTGGACTTTTTTATGTTTTTAAATAGTTTCACCTGCTACAGTACTTGACCCTATTTGGGGCCGAGTTACTCAATTTCTCCCAAGTACTTGGCTGGGGCATAGGTTGAGTAGTAAGTCCGAGTCGACTTTCCGAACACTGACGTATACAAGCAGGGCACGAAACTTGCAGTGGACCTTGGAGCTTATGGGGCATAGTAGCAGATACCTAGATAGCCCAGGAGATCCATATAGCACAAAGAAATCAAACAAACCTGACAAGATTCAATATGCCATATCGAAAGATCTGTAGGAATGCAAAAATTGCAAAGTAAGCATTCAAATGGATTCTGAAACCATACATTGCCTGTAACCAAGCTAATCTCAAGGGTACACTTACAACCTGTGTGCAACTGGTGGAGAAATAATACCACTGTTAAGGAAATCATCTTTATCAAGGTATTTGGCCATTGGCCCAGGTGAGTAACTTATCCGAGTCTGAATAGACTAAGTTAAGGAAAGTGTGTAGACTGGGCAGAGTTAGTTAGACCTAATAGAAATCATTAGAAAGGTTAAGAAGATTAAGAAAATAACATATGAACTGTTGAAAATTTTGATGTACATATTTAGTATTTCAGAAAATTTTAAAAGTGAAAAAAAAAAGATTCTAAATCATCTTAAAAAACATCAAAATTATTTAAAAAATTATTTCTACGCAATATCTCTGGCATTTCCTTTTTAAAATTTTTTAAAAAAAATTTTAGGGGGCTTTTATGGGGGGTGAGTTGAGCACTCAACTCCCTTCCAATCTTTGAAGGAAAAATTGGGCGATCTAACTAGTAACCGTCTAGTTAGATAGGAATCAGCCACTTGCTAGTTCCAGTTTTGGTAACCGGCAGAATATTTTTTTAAAAAAATTGAAACAAATAATATAAAATCCCAAAAAATAAGGGATTTTGTTTGTAATACATTTTTTAATGTTTTTCATCACTATGGCCAATATTAGAAATTGTTTGGCTATTAATACTTATTTTTATATTTTTCTATCTTTTTTAAAAAAATTCAAAAAATATCTCTGGACACAAATTGAATAGTTAAAATCCATTTTTTCATCATTTGGATACGTTTTGTTAAATCATTCTTTAAATATACTTTTTCATATTTTACTAGATTTTTGTTAAAATTTTTTATTTTATTAATGCTTCTTTGACCGTCCGGGACTTGCTAGATTAGAACGGTTGAACCGGCCAGTTTACCGATTAAGCTAGTTGAACCGCTTTTAAGCTCATGACCGATTAATCATTCCAATTCGATTTTTCCTATATTGCTTCCAATTCACCTAGCCACTAGGGTGAGTCCAAGTTACTCATCATTGTCCAATCCACTAGTACGTTAATTTAAGGTTATCATTGTCAGATAGAAAGGTGATGCAGGGATGGGATTTAGGGATGGAACCCAAGTATATGCAGTAAGTACAACATTTTGACATCGTGGGTTCCAACGTGAGTGTTAACATTCACAAAGAGAGAGAGAATAGGACCCACCTAACATGCCATCAATTCAATTTCAAAATGTCCTCTTCGGATCGAGATCGAACCCGTGAATTGGATGGCGATGACTGTCGTGTGCATATATTTAAGTTGTCATCTGGATCATATAAGTTCAAGCATTCTCTAGAACTGAGGACTTTGAGACATTTTTCAGTAAAAATGATGACTACGGAGCTATAATCAAACAACCGATGACCTAGGAATGTAGTGATTACATCCACCACACAGGTATCTGTGTGTGTGTGTTTGTGTATGCATGTGTGTTAGTTTCTTGGGGGATTACGTGGGCCCTAAAGTTGGTGCCTTCATCCCTTCAAGACATGGAAATCATGCTTAAAGACCTTATGTCAAACATACCTATTTTTGATATCATGGCCACTTATATATTTTCCACTATGCTTGTACTGTTTAATTTAGACAAGGAAAATTGTTTCATGAGTCAGCGGGCATAAACGCTTGCTGACTTACAAACATTCATCCTAAAAATAGATGTTATCTAAAGTGTATTGCCCATAAATAAGATATGGATGGAGCATAAAAAATACTAAAAAATTGTAATTTTAATTTTAAAAGTTTTTTTTTTTTGCATGTTTATGATCATCTTGGCCTAGATGATGAATCTACAAAAAATTTTATAAAAAAATCATCTAAAATGAATTTTAGTTTTGGTGGGGAGGGGGGGGAAGGGGGGGGGGCATATATATATATATATATATATATATATGAGTCGACTGGCTCAAAAAAACCAACCTTTAGATAAATTCCCAAAAGAATCTGGTCAGCCTATAATTGCCACATAAATACAAAGTGACAACCGTATCAAAGGAGCTGAATACGTGATTGTTGTTTCTTCCTTTGATAATTGTCAATAACTTTTCAATTGAAAAGAACAATTGCAAAAATATTGAGAACCAGTAAAAATCGGAAAATCTTATGGACTTGACAAAAAGTGTTAAAAGCCTCTTCATATTTATAGAAGGATGCATATATTGATGGGTCCTTTTTATTATTGTATATTTCGTCAGGATGCACATATCATGGTCCGCCACTAACACTGTCTTGTCATTGTGCCTCCACTGCCCCACATCCATATATCACATGGTGACATATACCGAAGTCGTCGGTACCTGGCCAGGTCTGGTCCAATTCTGGCCTACACTCTAACCGGCCACGTGCGGAATAGATTTCATGCCCCAGACCCGACCCGTTTGCAGCCCTAATCTTCACATACGAACCCAATTTGGACCCGACCCGTTTGCAGCTCTAATCTTCATATACGAACCCCATTTGGACCCGACCCGTTTGCAGCCCTAATCTTCACATACGAGCCCCATTTGGACCCGACCCATTTGTCACTCCTATCTTCACAGGTGTTGAAGTCCTTACTTTTCGGCCTTTTACAGTTGTGAACTCGTTTCTTCCTGGAAATACTTCCAGTTTTGGGGCCACAGAACGACAAAGGTTCAATTCTTATATGAGCCATACCTAAAATTGGGAGACCATGGATTGTGCACCTGTCTTAACCATTACCAAAGTCACCACACAATAATAAAAGGTTGACTATATAATACAATGCTTAAGTAATAATAAGGTATGTGGTACAGTACGGTACTTCACTGTCCGTCCCCTACACAGGAAGGTGGATCTCATCTCATTTTGGATGGCCTTGCATGTATCATATATTTGAAGTAAGGTGTAACGTTTGGGACTATATACAATGATACCATTTACCTTAGATATAAGGTGGTCACAATTACTTATAACTATCCGATGTGAAATTTGATAGCTTAGATGTTGACGATTATAGAAACCAGATATTAAGTTTCCTATCATATATATTACAAGATATTAAAGTTTCATTTATTGAGCTTTCTATTTTATGGGATTACTATTGTAATTAGATTTGTTTCATAAAAGGTAAGAGTTGTAACCCTATAAATCTCCGGTAAACTAAAATAATCCCTATAAATGAGATATTAGTTTTCCCTCCATGGATGTAGGCACTATTGCGGAACCACGTATATGTTTTGATTCTTCTTTTCTCTCTCTTTTGTCTCTATTTCTTTTATTGCAAATTCTACATAGTATCAAAGCTAGTTGATAAATCAGTAGCAATCCAGTGCTCACCTGTGGTTGCTTCGTCTTTTTTGATCATGGTCCATATCTTGTGGGTTCATTATAGTGGTTGAGCGAGTTAAAGCCGCCCCTATGCCCCGCTCTTTTTTTGCTACTTTGGCGAGCATTGTGACCTCTATTCAGTTCCCACAGTGGGGCGTGATCTCTCTCATTGTTAGATGAGTTATTGATCCACTGTTTTGTTGGGCATCAAACGTGTGATGCAAGAATCTTCTTTTCAAACTATATTGGTGTGAAAAAAAAGGTTCTTTGGGTATCTTTTTGTGCAGCAGTTGTATGCACATCAGTGTTTTCTAGAGAAAGAAAGAAAGAGAGGAACATTGATTCTCATTAGGATCTTCCGTTGGTTCTCATTTGTGGCGTCTTCTATTCTTTAATCGCCCTTGCCATTGCTATCGATCAGGTTAGTCTTATGGTTCTTGTTATTTCTTTATAATGACAGATTTAGAAAATTACTCTAACATGAAACTTACTAGTGGTCTTTTGAATAGACTTAATAATTTTGCTTGGTAAAAAGCTGTTTCTCGATCTCTCGTTGGCCAATCTAAGCTTGGACAAATAACTAGAAAGAAAATCATGAATCTTGATATCATAACCTTTGAAGATAGTGTTCAGAAATCTTTTTTGTTTGCTAATAATGAGAAATATAAAATAAAAATGCCTCAAAATAGTGGTAATAGGATAACAGACAGATCTACTAATCAAACTCATCACTGCAACTGTGATCACTATCAACAATTAAGTAACAATAATGGTTCTTCCGCCACATAGGTTCCTCCTTTTTTATTATCAGACATAGGTAACCCCCATACTCTCATGTCTTCATGTGACGCTTTTCCTTGGATAATACACATGAGAGCCACATATCATATGACTGGTAATTTGCAATATCTATCTAACCAAAAAAATAATGAAAATATGAACCATGTGTCCATTGCTAATGGTTTCTTGATTCCTGTCCTTGGTGTTGGTAGGACTAATTTCTTCTCCAAGTCACAAAACTATAAAGTTCTTTCATGTCATCATTTTCTTCTAACTTGATGTCTGTTAGTAAAATTACTTAGAGCATAAATTGCAATATTATTTTTTCTCTCAACTCCGTGACTTTCCAAAACTGAGCCTTGGGGAGGAAGATTGGTGAAGAAAGGCTGTTTCATGGGCTATATTTATTCAATCAGGAGAATAAGGTTTTTGTTGTCAATCAAGATAATTACGATGTTAATAAATTGTGGCATTGGAGATTTAGACACTCTTCAGATAAAGTTTTAAAATTTTTGATACCCTATATATCTTTAAACTCTCATTCTTGTGAAGTCTATAAATTCTCAAAATAGACAATACTTCCTTTTCAGTCTTCTATGCATATTTCAAAAGAACCCTTTTATTCGATACATTCTGATTGTGGGCACCAGCCCTAGTTGATTCTTATGCCGACTTTAAATATTTTGTTACTTTTATTGATGATTGGTCTTGTCCTACTTGGGTAAATTTATTGAAATCAAAGACGGAAATTTTCCCTGTGTTCAAATAATTTTCCAAACTAATTTCCATTCAATATAATGACAGAGATTAGAATTATGCGGTCTGATAATGGCACAGAGTATGTGAACAAAGTTTTTTCTGAGCATTTATTGAATATTAATATTATACACCAAACATCATGTGTTGGAACACCTCAGCAAAATAGAGTTGCTAAAAGAAAAAATAGACACTTTTTGGAAGCTACAAGGTCTTTGATGTTTCAGATGCATGTTCTAAAAATTTATTTGTCTCAAGCTGTTTTAATTGCTTGCTATTTGATTAACATACTTCCAAATAAAATTCTTAAGGATAAATCTCCCCTTGAAATTTTGAAAAATAGAACAAGTGATTTGTCTCATTTGGGAGTATTTGGATGCGTGTTTTATGTTCATGTGGCTGGGTACAACCGGGATAAACTGAATAAATCTTCTAGTAAGCGTATCCTTTTTTGATACTCTTCTACTCAAAAGGGATACAAATGTTATGATCCCATAACCAGAAAAATACATATTATCAGAAATGTTCAATTTGTTGAAGTAAAGTCTTATTTCCATGACATATTAGAGGTTGGTTTGGAAAATCGGACTCAGGGGGAGTGTTCAAGAGGTCGTTTGCCATTGCCTAATATTAGTATTAGTAATGTGTCCAACACACCCAGAACAAGTTATGAAGATTTCGTCGAAGCTGAAGATACCTCTGAAACTCATTATACTGGTTTAGAAGAAGAAGACTCCGTCGTGGCCGTGGCCCCATCTGATCCCCCTTTGCGTAAGTCTTCTTATATCTCTCAACCTTCCTTTAGGCTTCAAGATTTTTATATTTACCATGTAGTCTCTTATCATGTTCAAAATCATATTTCCTATGAAAATATCTTTCTTGGCTATTTTGCTTTTTTTAGTTTTATTTCTAATAATTTGAGCCAATCAATTTTCAAAATGCTATTTCTCAACCTATGTGGAGAAAGGCTATGAAAAAGGAACTTCAAGCACTTAACAAGAACCATACTTGGGGCATTGTCAAGCTACCTAAACGGAAAAAGTCGTTGGATGTAGATGGATTTATAAAAATCAAATATAATAGTGACGAGACTATTGAGAGACATAAGGTTAGGTTGGTGGCCGAAGGATTTACCAAAACTCATGAAGTCTACTATAAATAGACTTTTGCACTAGTTGCCAAAATGAATACTATACGTATACTTTTGTCTATCACAGTTAATTGTGGGTGGTCTCTGTATCAGATGGATGTTAAAAATAATTTTTTACATTGTGACCTTGAAGAAGAAGTCTATATAAGTCTTCGTCCAAACCACTCTAATGAAAATGAGAAAGGTCTTGTATGGACTTAAACAATCACCTCGCGCATGGTATGTCAAACTTAGCTCAGCTTCGATGAGTATTGGGTTTATTAGTAGTTCAGCTGATTCTTAGATGTTTATAAAAAAAGGGACTTCACGTACAATAGTTGTACTCATTTATGTTGATGATATTATCATTACAGATGATGATAAAGAAAGAGTCATGCAGCTTAAACATTATCTTAACAAGAAATTTGACATCAAAAACCTTGGTCAACTAATATTGAAGTAGCACATTCAAAAAATGGACTCTTCATTTATCAAAGGAAATATATATTAGATCTATTGACAGAAATTGAGAAACTATGACTCAAACCTGTTGATATTAATTGCAAACTTAATTCAATAAATGGAAAACCTCTTGAAGATGTGGGTTGCTTTCAAAGATTTGTGGGCGGATTGATTTATTTGACTGTGACATGACCAAATATAATGTATGCGGTTAGTCTTGTGAGCCCATTAATGCATGCTATTAGATCATGTCATATGGAAGCTGTCTATAGGATTCTCATATATCTTAAATCGTCACCCGATAGAGGTGTTTGGTTGAAATTGAATGGTCACACTAATATTATTGGTTATTCTGATGCTGACTGAGTATGTAATCTAATTGATAAGAGGTCTACTATAGGGTATTATACAGTGGTCGGAGGAAACTTGGTTACTTGGAAAACCAAGAAGAAAAATGTAGTTGCTCTATCCAATGCAAAGGTTGAATAGAGAGTTATGGCTTCAACTACAAGTGAATTGATGTGGATAAAAATACCTACTTTGAGATATGAGTTCTCAAGGGTTAATCCAATTGAGATGTTTTGTGATAATCCTGAATGAACCAAACACATAGAAGTTGATTGATACTTTGTGAGGGAAAAGGTTCAATAAAAAATTATTAGTACTCCTTATGTTCGAAGTGAAGACCAACTTGTAGACATGTTTACCAAAGCTATTGCAAAGACAAAGTTCCATCAGATAATGTTCAAGTTGGGCTCTATTGATATCTACGCACCAACTTGAAGGGGAATGTTGACAATTATAGAAACCAGATATCGAGTTTCGTATCATGTATATTACAAGATATTAAAATTTCCTATTTTATACGATGATTATTGTAATTTGATTTGTTTCCTAAAAGGCAAGAGTTGTACCTCTATAAATCTTTGGTAAACCATAATAATCCCTATGAATGAGATAATGGTTTACCCTCTTTGGACGTAGGCACCATTGCTGAACCACCTATAGGTCTTGTTGATTCTTCTTCTCTATCTCCTTTGTCGCTATTTCTTTTATTACAAATTTTATATTGGATGTGTCACAAAGTTTGAGAAAATTTATTTTGAAGTTTAAGTTTGGTCAATAGAATAAATGCAACCATTCAATTTCACATCCAACAGTAAAGATTAATTATGATCACCTTATACTAAAAGTAAATGGTCTCATTGTACACATTTTTCATATTTTTTAATATGCTTTTAAAAATTTAAAACTTCGCATAGGACTCACCAGAGTTGGCTCAGGACTAGCCCGAGTTCGTATAGATCGGCACCTAAGGGGTCCACAGACGAAAACATTGGGATACCTTGAGTCTCAGGTTTTTTGACAGGATCAGTAATTATTTATTAAAAAAGTTCACCATTTCGATAAGAGACTCCCCCATATCAACTCGAGTTACTCCGAATTGGGAAATCCCAATAATCACTACATAACGATATATGGAAAATAATACACCAATTTATCAACTATTTAATATTTTACCCATTTTCAAGTATTCCAACTCATGATCAAGTATATTTTAGTGGGTTTTTGAAATTAAATTGAAAGAAAAAAAAGAAGAAGGAAAAAACACTAATAGCTCATATCATAAATGCATTTTGATAAATTTCCCAGGTATATATGGCTCAAATAATAAATTACCTTGGTTGCTGAATAAGCGAATCTAGAGTTTTTGGCCTGTCGCCTTTGGCCTGAATTATGACTAATTTAACCAAAAAAGCAGTCTGATATTTATTGAAGAACACGTATGTTATGATCCCTCCAGAGCTTAGTGTACACTTACTTCCTCGATTAAAGACTGGGAAGAGTTTTTCTATCCAAAATATTAGGTACCACTTAATTGATTATTTTTTAAGAGAGAGAAATTTATATTTTTGAGTTCTTAAACACTGAAAGATCTCAAACCCAGTTTAAAATTTTTTTAATTGAGATTAGTCTATGGGTTAAGAGGTTACCTCAGCAAAATTTGAAGACCTAAAAACAGTCTAGATTAATTTTTACCCGTTGGTGTTAATGGACAGCATGCTCCTGCAAGCGCATAAAATCCTTTTTTGGCTTCGTTAAAATAGATGCAAGGTTTTGATAATGTTTTCATAATGGCATCCGCACTTTTATGTAAAATAAAGAAACTGCGTGCGTGCGTAGCTTAAATTGCGTCAGATGATGTACAACCGCATAGCTTTTACTATTCTCCAAAACATTGCTTTGGAAAACGCCACGTCAACCGCATAGCTTTTATTATTGTCCAAAACATTGCTTTGGAAAACGCCACGTCAACCGCATCGCTTTTACTATTGTCCAAAACATTGTTTTGGAAAACGCCACGTCAGATCTGGTAATTGTCGCATCGGCTTGAGAATTGATGCGGTGTCACTTGAATATATTGAGAACCGGTTACTTATGTTAGGGAACTAGCAGGTCAGTTTTGCGGATCATCCGATCAAGGGTCAAATTTTATTTTTATTAGTTTTAATGTTTTATTTATTTATTTATTTATCTCTTAATTGGTTGATTCTCTTTACTGGATAGCTGATCGACAATTTCACCTCGCCAATTTGCATTTTCAAACATTGAACTGGAACATATGCGTTCGACCAAAGTTTAGAAAACAAGATTCGCCCGCCCTTCGACTAAGCCTTATGAACCGAGTTGGATTTCCGATTTCGCTCGTCTGATTCAGCAGTCATGTAACAAAAATTTAACGAAATAGAGAGCTAAGAAATTCTAGTGATTTTGAATTATCAACCCCTCTATGCTCTGAGCTGATTCGGGCAATTTCAAATTGGCTGGCCGGTTTTTTAGAGACTAGGTTCAACCTTCGAACCTTGTCCCCTGAAACAAAACCTGTTGACGGCAAGGATCCTTGAAAAAAGAGCATTCTTTATTCTTAGATTTAGTGAGTTGGTGATGTCTCTTTTAATGGAGAACTTTCGGTTGTGACAAAAAGACGATTAACCTAGAGAGAGAGAGAGAGAGGGAGGGAGAGAGAGCGCATATGCAGATTTCATGGTAAACTTTTTCTGAGACTTCCTTGAATAGGCAATTTCAATGAACCCTTCCTGGTTTTAGGGAACGTTGATTTAGATCAGGAATCAAGAATTTGGATCAAGTTCGGAGGGGACCAACCTTTTTCTTTGTAGATTCGAGAATAGATTCGATTCGATAGGAATTGTTTGATTATGTCATGGCAGTCAATCATTAGAATAGAGAATATGTGCAAAAGAGAATTGGCCGATTTCATGCTGCTATACTTAATTGAAAAATGGTTTGATAGGGCTCCAGCATAATCAAAATAAGTAAAGCATCACCTTTTAACTTATCAAAAATTGGAATTCAAGCATTACAAAACCTTTACATTGATCATATCAACTTGAACCTTATAGTTACAAAACTTTTACATCGATCATCTCCGCTCTGTACCATATTTGAAATTTTAAATTTTATAATTAAAGATAAAAGATATTTCAAACTATCATAAAGGTTATTCATGACGAAACATCTCCAAGTAAATTTTATAGGTGCGCGTTACTTTATCCATATATAATTGAGATTGCTCACGTTTTCTATTAACCTATTAAAGTACTATAGAGAGAATAGACGAGGTCCTCGTATTCCAATAGTGCACAAAATAAACGTGCTTCACATAAACGGTCCACATTTTCTTCCTTCTGTGACGTTCAATCGCTTTTATATATATATATATATATATATATATATTCTTTTAGAATTGATGTGAAATTTCATATTAACTTCAAAAAAACTTGATATACACGTGGCAAAATTGTCAATAGCTTTTGAAATTTAAAAAAGGTGTTGCAACTTTAAAGAATTTAATTATGACGCAATTCCAAATTTTATCATGTAATTTTGACGTATAAAATTTTTAGGATTATTTGAAAATTTATTTTCATATCTAATTATAAAATTTTAAACTCCAAAAATAGTTAAAATCAAGTCCATAAATATATGAAAATCTTCAAAATTGATGGTCTAGATATTGTGCTGCAAGATACATTATTTCTAAGACTTTTTTTTTTTTTCCATATCCATACATCTCGATGTCGAGATAATCAACTAGACGGTTTTTCAACATTAAAACAACCTTTTTCAATGGATTTTTGATGTGCATCTTTATTTCTACATTTTAAAGTTGGAACTTTATATAAACTTTTTTATTTAAAAAAGGTGTTTGAGGAATCCGCATGCCATTAAGAAAAAGGTGAGGTTTGTATAAAGTCAGAGGCCCTCGACAATCAAAGTGAGGAGCACTTTCAAATAGTATCAAAAGACGTGTTTTTAGTACTAGAAATCTTTGTGAAAGCATGAAAATTTATTATCATCTCCCATTGTAAAATTTAAAGTTTAAATATTGTATAGATCAAACAAATCTATTGAATGTGATATTCAATAGATGAAAATGTGTCGCATTTAAAAAAAATTTATTTTGGACTTTGAGCCCGAACAATAACACATCATCAACCACCCGATTTCAAATTTAACGATCAATGATTAATGTGACCTTCTTATATACAAAGTAAATGGTCTCATTATATACATTTCATTCCTCTTATGCCATGCACCAATAGAAGTTAGATGATGGGTAGTTAATTTTTATAGTGCCTATCTTGTTCTGAATGATGAACATTTGAAATCATGCATTTGATCTTCATTGAGTTAATCACTACCATTTGTCATCATAAATGGTTGGTAGGTGCCTTTATAGTGCACCATAATATTATATACATCAATGTTATCAGGATTGGACTGGTTGTTGAATCAATGAGGGGTCCGGTTCAATTAAAATTAATTTAACTGTTATTGAATCAGTTGAACCAAACTTAATAGTAACATTATAAAAACTTAACTTTTGTTAGCCAACAGAACCAGTCAAAAATCAAACAGTCTAACTAACCAAACTGATCAAATGTTCATTTCAATTAGGTTTTGATAAAAATAGTATTTGCTTTGAACTAAACTGACTAAGACACCAGTTGTGAATCCGACAAAACCAATCTCATTTGGGCTTAATAACTATGGTATGCACCACACCTATACGGTGGGCTTCCTTTTACGAAAACCTCATCTCAAGCTTATCCTATCAAGTTAAAAGTGAGCTTAAAACCTTGACAAGTTTAGGCTCTATTCGGTGGAAGTGGAATGATGATGATCCATCAATGTAAGTTTCCATGGTGGAAATGGCAATTTAGGCATGGCATTTAATGGCCCACATACATTGGTGACCTAATTCTATATGGCACCGAGGATTTCATAAATGTTTACCGTCCCTATTTATGACAAGGTTGTGTTTGGTGACCAAACATGTATGCATTTACAATTTTAATTGCCATAAATATGCCAAAACAAAAAAGAATTTTTAAAGGGTGCAGTTTTTCCTAGGGCCAACCCAATAAATTTGATAAATCCGCAGCTTAAAATTCTGAATAAATGTCTAGTTTTAGTGCAAGATATCATCATGGCAGTTTGTAATTCTATCTCTAAAGCTACAAAAATAGAGCAAATTTGACATATGATTAACAAGAATATGCTGGATAGTACATGAGATTTATTTATTGTTTTATTCTATTGTTTTATTTTGGATGATTGATGTTAAAGTTCGAGAGAGCATGCACATAGACATTGAGAAGATAAAAGAGATAACACAAGATTCATGTGGTTCAGGCTGACACAAGATTCATGTGGTTCAGGCTGAAACTTTACGTCCAAGGATCCAAAGCCCTAACTGGCTATATCTTCATTATTTTTGGATAAAAGATTACACAAATACGTTCCTCTATATATAGATGACAATCACAATGAATCTTGGATATAGAGGAAAATAATATGAAGCTTATCACCAATAACCAACCAACTTGACCAAGCAATTTGACTTGGTCTATCTTCAACACTCCCCCTCATGTTGGTGCACGGAGTGAAGCGAAGTTGGTGCACAGAGTGAAGCGAAGTTGGTGCACAGAGTGAAGCGAATTTGGTGCACGGAGTGAAGCGAATTTGGTGCACAGAGTGAAGCGAATTTGGTGTACGGAGTAAAGCAAATTTGACTTGGTCTATCTTCAACACTCCCCCTCAAGTTGCTTCACGGAGTGAAGCGAAGTGCCCAACTTGCCAAACTGAAATTGTCTTCAACACTCCCCCTCATGTTGGTGCACGGAGTGAAGCGAATTTGACTTTGACTTGGTCTATCTTCAACACTCCACCGCGAATTTGACTTGGTCTATCTTCAACACTCCCCTCAAGTTGGTTGGGGAGTAAAGTGAAGTGCCCAACTTGCCAAACTGAAATTGGAACTGGAAGATTTTTTTTGTTCGGCTTTCGGCTCTTTCGAGTGGATGTTTTCTTTTATTGGTCCATGGAGTGAAGCGCAGTGCCGCCAAACTGAAATTGTCTTCAACACTCCCCTTCATGTTGGTGCACGGAGTGAAGCGAATTTGACTTTGACTTGGTCTATCTTCAATACTCCATCGCGAATTTGACTTGGTCTATCTTCAACACTCCCCCTCCCCCTCAAGTTGATTGGGGAGTAAAGCGAAGTGCCCAACTTACCAAATTGAAATTGGAACTGGAAGGTTTTTTTGTTCGGCTCTTCCGAGCCGATGTTTCAGCTCTTTCGAGTGGATGTTTTCTTTTTCGAGTGGATGTTTTCTTTTACGCGGCACTGGAGCAGAGGTTTTCTTGCGTGAAGGTTTTATTTTGCACAGCACTGGGGGTGGAGGTGCGTGAAGGTTTTCTTTTGCGTAGCACAGGGGCTCGAAGGTTTTCTTTTGCGCAGCACTGAGGCCGGAGGTTTTCTTTTGCGCAGCATGGCACTTGGGGCCGGAGGTTTTCTTTTGCGCAGCACGGCACTTGGGGCCGGAGGTTTTCTTTTGCGCAGTATGGCACTTGGGGCCGGAGGTTTTCTTTTGCGCAACACGGCACTTGGGGCCGGAGGTTTTCTTTTGTGCAGCACTGCACTTGGGGCTGGAGGTTTTCTTTTGTGTGGTACGACACTTGGGGCTGGAGGTTTTCTTTTGCGCAGCACGGCACTTGGGGCCGGAGGTTTTCTTTTGCGCGGCACGGCACTTGGGGCCGGAGGGAGGTTTTCTTTTGCGCGGCACTGAGGCCGGAGGTTTTCTTTTGCGCAACATGGCACTGAGGCTGGAGGTTTTCTTCTGCACAACACGACACTTGGGACCGGAGGTTTTCTTTTACGCCGCAAAACACTTGGGGCCGGAGGTTTTCTTTTACGCCGCAAAACACTTGGGGCCGGAGGTTTTCTTTTGCGCGACAAAACACTTGGGGTCGAAAACACTTGGGGCCGGAGGTTTTCTTTTGCGCGGCAAAAACCGGAGGCTTTCTTTTGCGCGGCACGACACTTGGGGCCGGAGGTTTTCTTTTGCGTGGCACGACACTTGGGGCCAGAGGTTTTCTTTTACGCGGCACGACACTTGGGGCCAGGGGTTTTCTTTTGTGCGGCACGGCATGACACTTGAGGCCGGGGGTTTTCTTTTGCGCGGCACGACACTCGGGCCAAACGTTTTCTTTTGCATGGCATGGGGTTTTCTTTTGCGTGGCATGGCACGACACTTAAGGCCGGATTTTCTTTTTCCCGACACGGCACTTGGGGCCAGGGGTTTTCTTTTGCGCGGCATGACACTCGGGCCAAACGTTTTCTTTTGCATGGCATGGGGTTTTCTTTTGCATGGCATGGCACGACACTTAAGGCCGGATTTTCTTTTTCGCGACACGGCACTCGGGGCCAGAGGTTTTCTTTTTGCACGGCACGACACGACACTCGAGGCCGAAAAGGTTTTCTTTTACGCGGCATGGCACTCGAGGCCTGAGGTTTCTTTTGCGCGGCACGACACTTGGAGCTGAAGGTTTTCTTTTTGCGCGGCACTTGGAGCCGGAGGTTTTCTTTTTGCACGGCACGGCACTTGGAGCCGGAGGTTTTCTTTTGCTCTGATACATGTTAAAGTGCCCGAAGGTTTTCTTTTGCGCGGCAAAACACTTGGGGCCGGCGGTTTTCTTTTGCATGGCACGACACTTGGGGTCGGAGGTTTTCTTTTGCTTTGATACTATGTTAAAGAGAAGAAGAGAGATAACACAAGATTATGGAGAGAAGAAGAAGAGAGATAATACAAGATTTACATACTTCAGGTTGAAACCTTAAGCCTTACATCCACGGATCTAAAGCCCAATAACTATATCTTCACTATTTGGATAAAAGATTACACAAATACGTACCTCTATATATAGATGACAATCACAATGAATCTTGGAGATAGAGGAAAATAATATGCTGTTTATCACCAATAACTAACTTGATCAAGCAATATATTCAACACTCCCCTCAAGTCGCTGCACGGAATGAAGCGAATTTGACTTGGTCTATCTTCAACACTCCCCTTCAAGTTGGTACACTGAAGCGAAGTACCCAACTTGCGAAATTGAAATTGGAATTGGAAGGTTTTTTTTGTTCGGCTCTTTCAAGCGGATGTTTCGGCTCTTTAGAGCAGTTGATTTGTAGGGCTTTTTAGCATCTAGACATCATTTTCCAACAATATTTGAGGTATGGCTCTATAAAACCCTCCAAGATACTTTCCCAACTTTTATAATGAAAAAGGTTTTCGATGAGGGAGGCGACACATGTGGCCCCTTCCCCCTAGCTTTCAAGGGTTTAAGACACCTAACACATCCCAAGTGCAATTGTATTTTATTCTAGGTTCTCGAATTTTAAAATCCAAAAAGAGTACAAATGTGATGATGATGATTATCAATCGTCAAAGTTTTTTTTTAACTAATTGAGGTTGGATACACGGAATTTGGTCTGCCATTATACTCTATCAAGGGTCATACCCATAGTGATGCCATAAATCTCATATCTTTTCTTGCTACTTCCAACCATGTCATTTAGGGCCTACCCCTTATTCTGTTTTAGTCATCCACTTGAATCAATCCGCACCTCCTAACAGGTGTTGTACTGGGTCTGTGCTGCATATATCCAACCTCTTAAGTATACTTTCTTTGATCTTATCGCCTACTGGAGTCACACCTAAGTTCTCCCGAATATATTTATTTCGAATTTTATCCCGTCTGGTCTATCGCTCATCCATTTCACTATCCTCATCTCAACTATACTCA
The DNA here is from genome assembly GCF_054954075.1 of Amborella trichopoda. Lineage (NCBI taxonomy): Eukaryota > Viridiplantae > Streptophyta > Magnoliopsida > Amborellales > Amborellaceae > Amborella > Amborella trichopoda. The sequence goes on from NC_142347.1 coordinate 43,933,730, forward strand.
TCCTAAGGGTATGTTATTTCTTGACCGCCCGATATTGTGCCCCATAAAGCAAAATTGGTCTCACAATTGCCAAACATAACAATTCTTTCAGTTTCATTGGTATGGGGCAAATATAAAATTTTGGTTGCACATCTGTACTTTGCCCACTTAGCTCTAATTCTATAAGTAACATCTTCCTTAATCTTTTTATTTTTTTGGAATGTTGACCTAAAGATATAATAGAAATCTGATGATAACAACTAAATAAATAACTAGAAAAGGTAAAGAGCAAGCATTTTTTAAAGGATAGGGTTTTTATGAGTCGGCTCACTCATATGTACCCATGTGGCTCCCCTCTAAAATCCATTTTAGATATGGATTTTTTATGTAAATTTATTTATTTTTTATGGATTCATCATCTAGCCAAGGGGATCATGAATATGAAAAGAAATGAAAAAAGTAATATTAAAAATATAATCTTTTTGGTATTTTTTGGTGCACTGCCATATGGAATCTAGGGATAGTACACTTTATACAACGTCCATCTTTAAGATGGACGTTTGTGAGTTAGCAGGCTCTTGCACCTTCTGACTCACACAACACTTTTCCTTTTTTAAAACTTAAAATGTATTTTAATCCATATTCATAATTGTGGCGGCCGACATTATAGACTTCTGGATTTGGGATATGTTAATATTATTAAAGTGTATTTTTTAGAAACCATACTAGTTTTGTGTTATTTATTATGAGTGATGTCATAAAGTTGTACCGGTAAGTTTGTGTAGTAGGAAGTTATAAGTGGTTAGTAGTTATTGTTGCAAGTGGGTAATTAGTGTTGTAAATATGGTTGTAAAAAACCTTTATTTAAAATGTTAGTGACAAAATTGGGTCACATGTATTAAAGTTAATCTTGTGCATCATGATTGTAATGCCTCTATAATCTTGAATCCGCCCTCCATGTTTTAAAAGGGTCAACACATTATTCTTTCCCCAGACGCACCTAGAATCTATCATCCATGTCTTAAAAGGTAGACGCTATGTAATAATGTATCCTGTTGGCATTAAACCTGCCCAATCTCAATTCAAAGATGCTAAAATCAAGGAATCAAAACCCAAGGTTCCTCTTACGCTTTAAAGGAATATTACGAATTTAGGATGATTCCCATAGCATTATGAGTTTATCACAACCATGGTAAACGCCCAAAAATTACTAAAAAATGTTAAGGTATGTAATACCTTAAATTAATTATCGTTGTTGGAGGCATCCATTTAGCCAGTTACTAGGTTGATGTTGAGTAATCTGGATTAATAATTCTTAATCTGCACAGACGATTCTCCTTGCTGATCATGAGAGTATCAAAGTCTAATTTTCAGTTTTTTTAAAAGTGCCTATTGGGAATAAGAGGGAACCCATGTGGTTCTGAGTTGGAACTGGGAGTTTGGCTGCTTCCCACATAGTTATCTGGCTCTACAAGGGAACCAGCCAGTTCTGTTCGGGAATCAAGTTCTCATGACTTCTAATTTTTTTTATTTATTTATTTATTTATTTTTTGGACCGAATGGGTCAAATTACTGATCCAAAATGGTTTTTTGGATGGTAGGTTCGCCTAGACGAACCGGGTTTTAAAACACCGACTATTTTTGTACTTCAAGATAATGGGAAATAAAAGAATATTAGAAAAGTAAGTTGGGTGGAAGCTAGGCAATTCGGTCGATCCGGATCACCTTGTTCATGATGCTAATAAAGATCTGGTTGCTACAAAATTTTAATTTTATTTTTAGAGACGTGGGTTGCTTTTTGGGTTAGTTTTTAAGAATTATATTTATTTTAGAAGCTAAGGTTACAATAAAAAAATAAAAATAAAATAAAAACAAAAAAAAAATTGTTTTTAAATTTTTTTATGGCATCTGTTAAATTTTTTTTGGAAAAAGTTTATATAGAGCTGAGGCTCTAAACAATAAATTGGAGCTCACCTTAAAAATTTCACTAGAAGAGGTTATTTTGATATCCAAATATCCTCAAATTGATCATCCTGACATCAAGATGGATAGACAAGAGAAAAAAGTGGATTTCAAATTTTTGAAATAGTGCATCTTGTAAAGCATTTTTGGGCCGTCAATTTTCATGATTTGAAGTTTTTATACACCCTTTGATCTGCATTGTTTTTTAAGTTTTAAATTTTATAATTAAAGATGAAAATATATTTTTAAGGCTAATACAAAGATTTCTAGTATTGAAATCATATTCCTCGACACTATTTGAAGGTATGCTTTACTTTGATCGTTTAGATCCTTGGCTCTATACAAACCGCACGTTTTTTTAAAAAAAAATTTATATTTAGTTTATTATTTAAAAGGCTATTTTTAGAATTTATCTAAATCGTAAGCTTTTAAAAAAATAGGAGGTTACATTTTTTATTTTAAAAGTCTTGTCTTTAACAAATATGAAGACTAGCTGATTACGGGATTTTTTTAGAAAGTTGATGTTATTGTTTTTTTGGATATAAATAAATTGGATAAAGAATATGGAGATAGAGTTTTATAATTTATCTTTAGAAGAAAGGAACCGTTTTTTATGGAGAACCCTCTAGAAGAGAGATATAAACTTGAAATAGATGAATTTTGGTTGAATGGAAAGATAATAGCTTGATGTGGAGAGAGAAAGAGAGTTGTCTCTTGTTTACTCTTCATGGTGCGTGAGGAGATCTCGACTCCTACGTCTATGATTTCGTTTTACTGATTTCTTCTTAATTTTTTCGTTTCCCTCTGGAATGAGGTTGTATTTACCAGTTGTTGTAGTCGGTAAATTTTCTGCTGCTTCAATTCCCTTATAGAACCCGGAGAGTCCCTCTAAATTGGATCAGTTCCACACCAATTCAATCCCCCATCGATCTCTATCTAGATCGTTGATTCCCAATCTATTTACCCAAAAAAAGATCCCAGATCCCGATACATAATTTTTAAATGTTAAATAGAACTTAAAAGTTAAAACCAAAAGACAAACAACTTCACTCGCTAGTTAAGAAAAAAAAAAATCAAATTAGAGTCCACCTTCAAATAATGTCAAGAAATATGATTTTAATACTAAAATTTTTTGTAATAGCCTTAAAATGTATTTTCGTCTTTAATTATAAAATTTAAAGATTAAAAAATAGTGTAGATCGAGCAAATCTATGAAAACTTGAAAATCTTGAAAATTGACACTCAAAACATGTGCTACAAGATGCACTATTTCCAAAACTTGAAATCCATTTTTTTCTCATGTCCATCTATCTTGATGTGGAGATGATCAATTTGATGATATTTGAGTATCAAAACAACTTTTACTAGTGAAAATTTTGAGATAAGTTATAATTTGATTCTTTAGAGCCTCCTTGTAAACTTTTCCCTTTAGTATAATAGCGTCGCAAGATTAAATGGAACCTTCAATTTCTAGAGGACAAGATCTAGGTGTTTTCTTCAAATAATCACAGTGATTCTTATGTGGAATGGAACCCATGATTTTAAATCCAAAGAGTCTTCCCAGGTAGCTCTTTTGGTTGATGCTGTTAATATATAGTATGCCCCCATAGGAGCACACTTGTAGGTAATTAATTTCAACATTTTGACTGTACTATACTCCCTCGGGAGCATCTATGCCTCAGTAAGAAGACCTACTTGGAAAAATCTTTTAATATGAAAAAAAAAAAAAAATTTTTCAAAAGAAAAAATATATGTTTTAAGGGTCTTGGGGACCACCTAAGAACTCACCGTCCAAAAATTAAGGGTCTTGTTCAATCATGAGGCATTATTTGTTTTCTTGTGTATAGATAGTCTAATAAAGAAAATTTTCTTATTGAGATTAACTTATAGGTTGAAGAGGTTACCCCACTCCTTCAAAATTCAGGGTTCTAAAATTACTCTTAAATTGAAATTTACCCAGGGAGTAAATGGATAATATTAGGGAGTATAAAATATTTTGGGATATCTAGTGTCGGCAAATTTTTCGGGTAAGCTTTCTCTACTGCATAAAACTTATATATTTTTCCTTATCCAAGTGTCTATTTTAGATGGGCACCTCAGATTGTCTCAATCACAATGACACGTCTCAATATTATTTTACTTTTTATTTTTTTCTACAGAATATTTTGATACTGAATTTTGAGTGTCCACTCCTCTCTTAAACTCATACTTGTAAAAAATATAACAAATATAATTTTAATAAATAAAAAATAGCTCAAAAAGTTTCAAGGGATATTTAATCATTATATTTAAAAAATTATTTTTATTTTTTTTTTAGGTGCACTCTATTTAGTAGATGACATGTACCAATTGTTATATTCATACAATTTGTTAAAAAAAAGCTAAAAATAAAATATTCTAAAGTATCGGATCTAGATCCAACGATCAGTTGCGCACTTGATCTGACGGCAGGGTGGGGAAGTGTACAACTTCTATGCTGCAAGAAGTATAGAAACCATTCTCTTTTTTTGTTTTTGGTAATTGAGTGGAAAAAAAGTGCTTGTGGGTGGTCCGAGCGGGATCGAAAACCACAACGTCGAATCTAAAATACCATTTTCCATAGACCAAAATCTCGTCACGCGAAAATCAACCTGTCAATAAATCGTTGCAAACAGGGCTTAGAACTCCCCATTCACCAACAAAATTTTAATTTCTCACTCCAATTTCTTTCTCTCTCTTATTCTAATGCTTTGTTTATATTATCGCGTCACTTTCCCACTAAATTACAAGCACAAGCACAAGTGTGTCTTCGTAGAGTCTCACATGGGGAATTATCAGTCACTCTCTCTGCAATAACATAAGGAATCATCCCTCTCTCTCTACAATCACATGAGGAATCATCCCTCTCTCTTTCTAATCCATTTTGCAATTGCATTCATTTCTTGAAGCACTGACTCCTTTCTCTCACTACAAAAACCCACTTTTCCTCCCCATTTGCTGCCGGTATCAACGCTTTCTGTTTCATGTTACCATCCCACCCATTGGGCATTTCATTATAAGGAGGAAGCTCTTTGTCTCTCTCACAAAGAAACCCCCACTTCTTACTCCTCTGTTTTTCCCCTGTCTTTCTCTCTCTAAAGAAAACTCCATCTTGGAGTTCCTTCTGGAGCACTCGAAGGCCTCTCTCTCGCTTCAACAAAGAAGACCCATCTCTCTCTCTCTATCTCGTGAGAGCTCTCTGATTCCCCTCTCTCTCTCTCTCTCTCTCGAAAGAGGTACCATTTGCTCAATTTTTTCGATTTCGAACCGATAGATATGAAGGAAGAAGGGGAGAAGAGGTTTGCGCTTTTGCAAGCCTGCAAGGATTCGGATTATGTGAAGAAGAGATATGGGGGTTACTTCAATGTGTTTTTTGATGCCTATGGAGAAGAGGGGCAAAGGTGGGATCTGTATAGAGTAGTTGATGGGGAGTTTCCTGAGACTGAAGAGCTTGAAAAATATGAGGGTTTTGTGATCACTGGAAGCGCCTTTGATGCCCATGGAAATGAGCTTTGGATCTTGAGGCTTTGCTTGTTGCTTCGAACCCTTAATGCCATGCAAAAGAAAGTGTTGGGGATTTGTTTTGGACTCCAGGTTTGTATGTATGTATGTCTGTCTGTTAAGCATGTGTGTTAAGCCATTAAATCTCTTGATTTACGGGTTTAAGAGCCTTGAGGCCTCTCCCTCCATCAATTCTCTTGATTTTGTGGTTCAAGAGCATGGAGGTCTCTCTCTCTCTCCCCTCTCTCTCTCCCCATTAAATCTCTTGATTTAGAGGTTTAAGAGCATGGAGGTCTGTCTGTCTCTCTCCTTTGGAACCATGGTTAAGGCCATGACTTCCTTCTCTCTACACCTCTCTCTCTCTCTCTCTTTCGTACGGACAAACACGCGGATATCTCTCTCCCTCTCTCTCTCTCTCTCTCTCTCAGATGTTTATTTCATTGGTTAGAAATAACCTAACAAAATGCATGTGTAATGCACATGCGCATGTATTTTTTGTGGTCCATATTAATTTCTTTGTATCTATGGCACAAAGATTGTGGGGAAGCAAATATTTATGTAGATCTGTACACGTATAAAAAATCCGTATTTATCAACATTTATATGCATAAAAACAAAGGGCATTCAAAAACAAGTGTTATAATTTTTTTTTGAAAATATTATAATTTGGGATAAGTTTATTAATTATAGAAGGGCATTTATAAATAAGTATTATAATTTTTTTGAAAGTATGGTAGTTTGGGATAAGTTTATTAATTAGAGAATGATTAATTTGTGTTGGTCTTGTTGTTTGGGTAGATCCTGTGTCGTGCATTGGGAGGTAAGACGGGGAGAGCCATTGGGGGTTGGGATATTGGGATTAAAGAGGTGAGAATGGTTGAGGACTTGGATTCACATCCACTCTTTTCGGGTTTGGAGATCTCTAAAGTGGTAACTATCATCAAGATTCATCAAAATGTGGTAACTCTCTTTATTTCTCTCTCCCTACTTTACATAACATGTACATACGGGTATTTTACTGTTGGTATAAAATGGCCGCAATCGTCTTTAGTTGTCAGATGTGAAATTTATATCCAGTCAAACATGTCATCTTTGTTATAAATAACTGGATCCATGTGATGTTAAATTAAGTAATTGGGATATACAATTGACTACTCTTATCTTTGAGGGAAAAAAGGACTTTTGAATTGTAAAATACTACATCCTAGAGAACTGATTTTTGCTTGGTATTTTTGTAGCATTTGTACCTCACTGAGGGTATAACTTTTGATAAAGAAGAATGACAAATCAGGATTTTGTGTAATGGATACCAAATAATTAAATTTTTTTTTTATGATAATGATGTATTTATGACTTTTGTATATAAACAACATCCAGTACAATCCCTAAGCACATTAATAAAAAAACACCTGTTAACATGCTAACTTGGTTCAAGAAAATTGGACATGAGTAGATAAAATATGAATAGACTTCTTATGGACCCCCTCTCCCTCTTTAAGTTCAAATAATGTTGTTTCTCACCTATCAAGCTTTTTTTCAGTTATTTAGGGTCGGTTGCACGAATCAATATTCCGTAGTTGTGATAGCCAAATAATATGCATACTCCCTCTCAACATTCTTGTGATATTCGAGTTTTTAATTGCGCAACGAGGGAGCTTTGCCACTTGGCATTTTCCTATTGGCAGATGTCCCATTCGGCTTTCCTCCAGGGGAATTCAGGCTTTTTGAGACTTGACTTAGCCAAAATCAGAAACCATTTGAAAAATGGAGCCAGCGTGGCCCTCACGTGGCCCTCTTAGCCCAAAAATGTAAATCCATTTTAGCCACGTGTCCCACGAACAATGGTATTATGTTCGATTTCCACCATCAACAACAGATAGTAACAAAAAAAGATTATAGAAATATTTAAGGTTTGTGCATTTGTGCCCTACGGGGTACATAAATGTAGGGTTGGCACTGAACCCGGATCAAATGTCTGGATGCAACTCGGGTCCGAGTCAAAAAATTGGACTCAGAGCACTATTTGGGTCTCGGAGCTAACCCGAACAGTGTTATTAGTTAAATAATATTATATAAGTTATTTTAATAATATTTAAATAAAAATCACTATATATTTTGAGTTAGAGAAAAGTTTATATAAGGTTGTAACCTTAAAATGTAGAATTGTAGATGCACTTAAAAAATCTATAGAAAATATTGTTTTAATGTTGAAAAAGCCCTCTAATTGATCATCTCGACATTGAGATGTATGAATATAAAAAAAAAAAAAAGTTTTTGAGTCCCGAAAATAGTACATCTTGTAGCACATTATCTAGACCATCTATTTTCAAGATTTTCATATATTTATAGACCTACTTGATTTTAGCGATTTTTGGAATTTAAAATTTTCTTGTTAGGTGTGCAAATAGATTTTAAGATAATACTAAGAATTTTTACAACAAAATTGCGTGTTATGATAAAATTTTAAGGTGTGCCTTAATTGAATTGTTTATGGTTGCAACCTTATAGAAACCGCAACTTTTGGGTTATAATATTTAGATATTACATATATATATTTAACATAATATCTAAAAGGAAAAGTTTATATAGAGCCTAGGCTCTAAACAATCAAATTAGAACCTACCTCAAAAATTTCACTAGAAGAGGTTGTTTTGATGCTCAAATATCCTCAAATTGATCATCTCGACATCAAGATGCATGGACTTGAGAAAAAATGGATTTCAAGTTTTGAAAATAGTGCATCTTGTAGCGCATTTTTGGACCATCAATTTTTAAGTTATTCAAGTTTTCATAGGCTACAATATTTTTTAAACTTTAAATTTTATAATTAACGATGAAAATATATTTTAATGCTAGTTAAAGATTTCCAATATTGAAACCACATTTCTCGCCACTATTTGAAGGCGGCATCTAATTTGATGGTTTAGAACCTCGACTCTATACAAACTGCACCCATATCCAAATGCATTTAAATATATCTATTTTTTATTTTGGGTCAAGTGCAATAAGATCTAGGTACCATAAAATTTTTTCGGGTCTGGATTCTCTCGGACCTGGACCTGGACCTAATTCTCTGGCTAAAATTGCCTTATTCTTTGTTCTCAATAACTAAAAGAGTTTTGTAGGCCACTAATGCACTTAATTTCTAGTACGTCCTTGTTAGGGCTGTTAATAGGCTGGGTTCGAACATGTGGGCCCAGTGTGATGGGCCCAAAATATTTTTAGGGCAGGTTGAGGCTCGTCCTGCTATGGACGAGGCCTAAATTTTTTCAAATGTATTATTTATATTAAGAAAATTATATTAAGAAATTTATCAAAATACTCGTAAGAAATACAATATTTAGCATTTTACACTTTTGAAAAGTCTTTTTAGGTTTTTTTGGAATTATATCTAACAGTGTAATTATAATGTTAAATACTTCATCTCACATAGGTATTTTGATAAATTTTCTTTTACATTAAATAAAAATGTTCACATTTATATGGGTCTAGCTCAACCTAGACCGACTTTTTTGGTCCACCCAGCGTAGTATTGCATTAGATTAGAAAAACATTCTTGTTTACTTATGAGATGTTTGTTTTAGGGGATTGTCTACAAAGAAACTATTAAGTTTTTGTACAAGGAGGTCACAATCACTCTTTTCCCTTATATTCCAAAATGGGTGTTTGTAAGAATGTTGTTGACTAGATACAAAGTTCTAACAAAAAAAAAAAAAAATTTCGAACTTCGTGACATATCGTAAAACACGAAAATTGACATCTACCGTATAAGAATAGTTATAATATTGTACAAAAGATAAATGGTCTCTTTGTAGACAATCTCTTGTTTTAGTCTAATTCTTGAAACCACAGGCTTGGCTTGGTCTCTCGGGGTGCCTGGTTTGACTCCTCTGGGAGAGTCCCGATTCGAACTAATGGTTTTTTAACAAGATTCTAGGGTTTGGGTGATACTAGGAACGAGCCGTGAGGTTTTACTTCCAGACTTTCCGGGCTCTGGATTCTTAGGATCCCAATTTGGCTTGTCAATTTTTCAAACACTGATCTGAGTTATGTAATGTTTTTAATTTAAGTTAATTAATGTTTTGGATAGGCATTGGAGATGCCCCTTGATGCGGGGCTATTAGCTAGGTCCGACCAAACCAGCATTGAGATGTTTTCTATTGGAGATCACATTCTAGCGATTCAAGGTCATCCTGAGTACACAATGGACATACTCTTCAATCTTGTAGAAAGACTCAGAAACCAGAATGAGATTGAGGTAAACTAGTCTTTTTTTAATGGGTAGGAATCGAATTTGAGATGCAGTGTTGCTTGACGTGAACTGCTAACCACTCTCAGGCCAAGCCCAATTCCTAAGGGTGTTTTTTTTTTGGTGTATTTCTTGTATCTCTCTTTTTGTTTTACTTTCCTTTTTTGCATTTATGACTTGGTGAGATCATTTTTCAGAGTGATTTTGTGGAGGACTTAAAGGCCAGATTGGAGTCTGCTGAACCTGAGAGGGAGGTTTGGAAAAAGATTTGCAAGAATTTCCTCAACCGACGATTGACTCGTGAATCTTCGAAATTTATCATGGTGGAGGATGTATGAAGGGTCTCTCTCCACGTTGGGCTTGATCCCATTACAATGCAAAACGATGTTGTCATCTAGTGCTATCCTTGATTTTGCACGTCTATCTGTTTTCATGATTAGTCTTTGATAATCTTTATTTGGAAAAGTAATTTTTGCGTCTCGGGACGCATTTCTGTTCTTGGAGATGGATGTTACGAAATGACAACCCTAGAAATTGTTAAAGTCAATGCTATCAAAATTATCATCATCATCCGAGCTTTTTCCAACTATTTGAAATAAGCTACATGAATATTCTCCCGCCATTTTATTCTATCAAATACCATAACTTTAGTGAGGCTGTCAGTCTTATTATCTTTTTTCACTATTTTCAATCTTGTCTTTTTAGACTTACCTCTTGTCTTTTTTTTAATCTTCTACTTAAACTAACTCGTATAACTCGTATATCCTAACAGGTGTTATATTGAATCTGTGCCGCACATAGCTAGCCCACCTAAATTTATTTTATCTTATTTTATCATTTATTCAAGTCACACTTAAGTTCTCCTTAATGTATTGATTTCAAATTCTTTCACATCTTGTCTTTCCACTCATTCCTCTCAACATCATCATCTTAACTACATTAATCCTATAGATATATTGTTTATTGACCACCCAATATTCTGCCCTATAAAGCAAATTTGGTCTCACAGTTGTCCTATAGAACTTCCCCTTCAACTTTATACAGCGGTCACATAAAACTCTGGTTTCACATCTGTACTTCCCCTACCCAGCTCTAATTTTATGTACAACGTCTTTTTCAGTCTCTCCATTTTTTTGGATTATTGACTCAAAATATTGAAAATATACGTTTTTTTCGTGTTTGAAATTTATGTGTTTTTTCTTAGTTACTATATATATCATTGTTGAGATGATACATTCCTTATAATTTTGAATCTAAAATCTACCTCTAAAATACATTTTAGATAGAGGGCTCATTTCGATAGGTGAGTCGACAAACTCATAGAAACCTTGACCATCTTATTTTGTTCATTAAGGGGCCAATTTATGAAGGAATACATGGGCTTGTGTAAATGAGCCAAAGTCATACATAGCCATGGGCCAGCGTTTATGTAATAATAATTGGCTTAAAGGAAGGAGGGAAGGGCTTTCTCTGACGATTGAAAAAAAGTAAACTAAATTGTTGGGTCCTCTCAATATTATCACAATATAATCACAATTTTAATAAAATAAGCTTTTATATCAAAAGATGTTTTCACATTGCCGAGTTATACATATATTTATTCTTCTTAGTTTTGGAAAGGACACAGTTTCTAGGAGTCCCTATAGAGATGAGTCACCTCTTAAAAATCTATTTTTGTGATGGATTTTTTGACCTAATTTTTAAAGACATGTAATCTTTAACATAGAGATCATGAATATGAAAAAATAAACAAATTTCAAAATTTAAAAATAATAATTCTACTATAAACATTTGGACAGTTAGTTTCAGTTGTTTTTAAATGGACCACTTATTTGCATCCATCTATAAGATGGATGCTTTATACCTGAGGGACCGCAAATGCAGAAATGCAGTCCCCGTCCGCCGCATGAAACAATTTTCCTCTTGAAAATCCACACAAAGCTTTCTTTTGCCTTGATTTCTTGCCCTTGATTTTTTGGACAAAAACTAAATCATTACTATTTCCAGTTTGCTGATGGTCATCATTCCTCAACTTACTATATCAAGATTATCTACCCTATAAAAGTTGGGAAAGTATATAACGAGACTATTTATTTTGATACAAGGTGGTCACAATTAATTTTAACTACTAAATGTGAAATTCGATGGCTGCATTTATTTCATCAACCAATCTCAAAGTTCAAAAGAATTTTTCTCGAACTTTGTGGTACATCCAAACTATCAAATTTCACATCGGATGATTGTAAATAATTGTAATCTCCTTATACCAAAAGTAAATTATCTCGTTGTATACAATCCCAAAAAAAATTTAGGTCTAAGAGCCATATAAGACAGATAATCGAAACACAAGACAGTACATGGTGGGCGGATGCACCAAAACTATCTTTAACACTAGAAACCATTTAACATGAGTTGCGTATCGACCTAAGTTGTAAGAAACGCATTGTCGGCCATGGAATATGGATGGAGATATTGTAGAAATCCACGAGCCAAGTGCCCCAATTTCATTGCAAACCTAGAAGAGTGCTTGTCTCTTTTCAAGTGATGGAAACTCTCGAGACACACGCTACATATTTGATGTCAGGAGTATTCATGTATAACCTTAGGTAAATTCCAATATAAACAATGGAGACGGACCCGACCTGTGACCCAAGGGGTAGACCAGATCTGGGTCTCGGCATGGATCTAAAAATTGGACCCGGTAGACCGGTTGTGGGTTCAAATCTTAGACCCGAACACTATTTAGGTATGGGTCCCGTAATATTTGTCAAGTCCCAAAACATGAAATATATCTAAATATAGTTAAATATATAGGTGTTTTAATTTTTGGGTCGGGTTCGATCAAGTCCAAGTCCCACACTATATTTTATGTTGCCACCCCTAAATATAAGTAATTTTTGGACCAGAAATTTTGGGGATGTGACTTCTTCATTATGCAAACTAAACTCAGTGAATGAAATTTCCAAAAATTGAACTCTCCATGTATTATCAAGATTGAATAGAGATCGTCCAATTTTTTAAGGGCGAGATCTAGGTGTCAAAAAACTCAAAATTCAAAAAAAAAATTCTTTTGAAAGTAATCATCTAATGATTCTTAGGTGATTCTCACTATTTTGTCACAAAATCCCCCAATAAAGTTTTTTGACTGAGGGAATACATACACAGTATGCTTCAATGGGAGCATAATATACACACCCTTGACTTATTTGATTGAGAGAGAGTATATAAATACGTGATTCTTGTTTGGCGGAAAATAACAAGGATTCCATAAGTTTCAATTTGGTTGCCGAGTCTTATATGGAGTGTCATGTGACAAGTAATTTATAATAGCAGTATGCAACATGTGATATTTAATATAAATCACTGATATTTAATATAAATCACTGAAATGTGTTTAGGGAAAGCTTTCTATGTTTTTCCAGTAACATAGAAGTTCTATCCTTCCCCTTATCTAACCGTCTATTTTTTTAATGGAGGTCTAAGATCCCAATCACAATGCCACGTCTCTACACTATTTTATTTTTAATTTTTTTCTATAAACTATTTTGATACCAAATTTTGGATGTTCATTCCTCTATTAAACTCGCACTAACGGAAAATATAAAAAACATATTTTCAATAAAATAAAATGATTAAAATACCCCTGAAAAATTTCAAGGGGTATCTTGGTCATTATATTTTATCGAAAAATTATTGTTAATATTTTTTTATAGTTGCGCCCTAATGAGAAGATGTCACGTGTCAAATTTCATATTCAGAAAATATGTATGAAAAAAACTAAAAATAAAATACTTTAAGATGTCAGATCTAAGATCAATCGATGAGTGGCTCTCTTGATAAAAAATGGACGGCTGGATGGTAGGGGGAGGATAGAACTTCTATGTTGCAGGGGGGACATAGAAAGCTTTCCTATATGTTTATCATTGAAAAATATTTTCAATCAAATATGGTCTTAGAGATCATTGAATTTATCCTCAATATTGAATAACTTTATGAAATAATTATGATTTTTTAAAAACCATGCAATAAATAATAATTCAGGTATACTATTTGTGATAAAATACGATTATAGGGATATGAAAAATTTTTAAATGCTATTTTAAATAGAGGAATAAAAATGGTTAGTGCAAATGAAAAATAGTGAGAGAAAGCTAGAGGAGATGTGAACAAAATTCATAATTAGAAAATAAACATTACTCAAGTATCTTCCAAAAAAATAATTAAATTTCATATTTAGTTCATCACATATTTTTTTGTTAGAAATATAATATTGTAGTTATAAAAGCAATTTAATATTCAAATAGTCATAAAAAATTCAACATACATATAAAGGAAAAAATTAAGATGAAAATAAATCGATACGTTATTTAACATAAGAATCAAAAATAAAAAACACTAATTTTCTACTTCCCAATATAGAGACCAAAATAGACATAATCCATTTGAAAATAGAGGGTGAGTGAGCTCAAACGTCTTATTTGCTATAATTAAAAAACTATATTATAACTTAAAAAATATACTATATAGAGATAGAAACGGATAACATATCTTCTATTTTTCATTTAGAAAAATAATTCTAACAAAAAAAACTACTAGAGGGAGTGCTAGGATAATCTAAGAGAGAGAGCTTCCTCATAGGATAAGTTTGGGTGTGACAGATTTTTGGGTTGGTGCTTGAGGGTTTTAGCCGTTTAAGTGATATATGATAGGAGAGGTTGTTCATAAAGAGAGCTTTAGGAAAGGAGAGATTGAGAGAGAGATGAATAAGAGAGAAGATAAATTACCGGAGAAAATAAGTTTTTCCTAAAGAGATATATTGAGGGAGAGATTTAAAGAGGGAGATATGAGTGACAAAGGAGAGAGGTTATAGAAGATATCTAATAAAGGAGTTATGACCTAGAGAGACATTAATTATTTGTTATATAGTGGGAGAGAGAAACATGGGAGGTAGAGAGATATGAATGACTTGTTTCATAACGAGAGAGAGAAATGTAGGAAGGAGAGAGAAACATGGGAGGTAAAGAGTAAATTACATAGAGAGGGGAGAGAAAAGTGGGAGGTAAATAATAAATTAAATAGAAAGAGAGAGATAGAGAGATCATATTAAAAAGATGAGTTACATAAAACTGAAGAAAGAGTTACTTGTATTTATGTATTTTTATGCATGTAGGAGGAAGACAGTTACACAAAAACATTACACTAAAAAAAGAGTTACCTATATTTATATCTACATTAAAAAAAGAGTTACCTATATTTGTGGCTTTTTATGTATATGGGAGGAAAAGAGAGAGTAAATGTGGGAAGGAGATGTGGAAAAGAGTAAATTAAAAGAAATTATAAGAGAGATAGTTAATATGGGGAGAGGAGAAAATGAGAGAGAGATTAATATGGGGGGAGAGAAGAGAGAGAGATTAATATGGGGAGGAGATAAGATAGAGAAACAGGGGGCTTGGAGTTATTAAGAAATAGAGAGAGAAGATGGATGATTAAAAATGGAAAGAATGTGTTGAGAGAGAAGAGGGATGAGCATAAGATGACATTTATGGGCATAAGAAAGATGTAGGGGAGAGAGTGATTATATGTATGGGCATGAGAGAGATGTGGGGAAGAGAGTTAATAGTATCATGTACGAGGAAGAGAGAGAGTAAATATGGGAGGGAATAATAGAAACAATATCCAATTCTAGTTTTTGGAAATGCCTCAATAGAAATATTGTCTTTTCTTTTTGAGATTAGAATGTGCAATATAGGAAAGTGTATATTGCATATAACAAGATAAGAAAGTGTGTATTACACAATTGCATTACCATTATATATACAATGAAAGAACCACCACAAAATAGTATGGGGCACAATTATTTTTTTTAATAGAGTTCATCGCTTTCTAAAAATATCTATATAGTATCAAAACATCACCGATCCTCTCAACAATTCAAGTTAATCTAAAGCAAGCAGCAACCTCATCTTGACTCACAGTACTTCAATCATTCCCCATCTTTTATTTTTATTAAGCCATTATCGTTTTTTTCTTTTACACCACTTTTCCTTCTCATGTTTTAATTTTTTTCCTTCTAGCTATAAAACTCTCTTTTCACCTCATTGTTTCACCTCCTTGGCTTCTCTTGTATTCTTAAGTTTCATCCCATCCTATGTCCAACTCTCTCTCTTTATCTCTCACATATTCAAACCTCACGTACTTAATTAACCCACTCCCTCCATCACCATTAAAACCGACTCCACTCTCTATATTGTTTCTTATCCTAATAACCACGTCACACACAACTCATATCACCTTCTCTTGCATACCCAACTCAAAAAATAAATAAATAAACCCTCAAATCCACTCTCCGACCCTCTCCCTTCAAATACTTACTCGTTTCAATGGATACTTTATTCTCGTCAAACAAATATCCATATCCCTCCACCTTTAATATAGGAAACTTTGTGTCTATTAAGTTGACACAGAACAACTATATCTTATGGGAAACTCAAATGCTCTCACTCATTGAGAGTCAGGAATTTTTTGGATTTATTAATGGTGATTGCCCTGCACCAAATCAAAATATTTCCTCTCATGATGGTGAGAGTAAAATCGAAACTTATATTGCAAATCATGGTTAAAGTCCGACCGGCTTCTTAAAGCCTGGATCACATGGACATTATCAGAAGAATGTCTTGGCCTTGTTGTTGGCAAGACTTCTGCAGAAGTTTGGAAATACTTGAAAAATACCTATGCATGTAATTTCCAAGCTAGGGAATTCCAACTTACCCAGCAACTCCAACTTTGTAAAAAAGGGTATTCAACCCTATCAGAATACATATGCAAATTCAAGAGTATACGTGATGATTTGGCGACTATTAGAAAACCTGTACTAGATGAAAATAATGTTTTTTGGCTTATTAATGGACTTGGTAAAAAATATGAGAGTTTTGCTACCACTATGCTTAAGCCTCTAGTTCCTTCTTATTATGAAATTATACATCTTCTTCAAAGCCATTAGATTAGAAATCAGCCTCATGTCTTTGAAGAACACTTAGATCCAAAGCGAAATATGGCATTTGTTGGACTACAAATTTTTTTTGAACCCAACAAAGGTAATTAGAATTACAGAGGTAGATGGGAGAACAACTTTGCTGGTCAATGTTTCTTTAACTCTCGAGCATGTGAGTTTGTTCAAACTAGCGGTGGTATACTTCCTGTGCGACACATGGATCAAGGCTTCCAACAAGATTCCCAGATACAATAATCAGCTTAGACACCTCGGGAAAAGTGTTAAATTTGTGGGAAACTTGGATATACTGTATTAAAGTGTTAGCATCGATTCAACTACAAAAACCAAGTAGAAGATATTCGTCAGGCCCTTGCTCTAATGACTCTAGCTGATTCATAAGACTAAGAATGGCTCCCAGGCACAAGTGCCTCCACCCATATGATAAGAGATTCAGGTAAGTTACAAAATCTTCGTCCCTATAGAGGCACATATAGAGTCATGGTTGAGAATGATGAACAATTAACTATTTCACATGTTGGTGATAAAAATATTGTTATTGGCTCTGAAACTTTCAATGGTTCTAATGTCCTCTTGGTGCCTGATATGCAAAAGAACTTATTATCTGTTAGTCAATTTACAACAGATTTCCCTTGTATTTTTTAATTCTCATTAAATGGTTTTCTAATTAAGAAAATAAGTACAAGGAGAACTCTGGCCATCGGGAGTAGAAGGGAGGATTAATACACTTGAAGAAGTGAAACAAGCTTTATTCTCTAATCGGAATAAAAGAACGTCAGAAGATATGTGGCACCAACGTCTTGAAAATCCTCAAAATAAAGTTGTTCATTACTTAGAATCTAAACAATTGATTAATGTTGATGCATGGAATAAATCTCATTCTGTTTTTATTAGTTGTCAGATGGGAAAAAGTTGCAAGCTTCCTTTCAGTGGTGTTGATAAAACCTCTATTGAATCTCTTTTTAAGATTCATTCAAACTTATGTGGTCCTATTCCAATTTTATCTAATCAGATCTATCAATTTTACGTGGTGTTTGTTGATGATTATATTCATTTTACTTGGATTTATCCTTTGAAACAAAAATTTGAATTTTTCGTTGTATTTATGAAATTTCATCGCATGGTTGAAAGGAGGTTTGATAAAAGAATTCGAGTTTTTCAATGTGATGGAGGTGGTGAATTTGCTTAGAAAGAATTTATTGCTCATCTTAATAACCAATGGAATCATGCAACAATTATCATGTCCGGGAACCCCTGAGCAAAATGTAATAGCTAAAAGGAAACATAGAAGTATTGTAGAATTTGGCCTTGCAATGATGTTTCATGTAGGAATTTTTAAACGTTTTTAGGTTGAAGCATTTCACACTATAGTATTTGTTATCAATAGAATTCCCTCTACCAATTTAAAGATGGATTCACCATACTCACTAGTGTTTGAACAGTCACCAAACTACTCCTCTCTTCGAGTGTTTGGTTGTTGGTGTTTCCATATCTTCGAGACTATGATGCAAACGAATTTAGTCTCCGCTTTCTTCCATGTATATTCTTGGGCTATAGTATCCAACATAAGGGCTTCAGATGTCTACATCCACCCACAGGTCGATTTTATATCTCTAGATATGTTGTATTTAATGAAAATATTTAACCCCAATTTTTTGTTTGATAGTGCACATGTTCAGAGGAAGCTATCCACCTATGCAGATTGATCAGATTGTTATGAGTCTGATATACAAACTCCTTACTCTTCTGATTCATCACCTCCATATAAACTACCTATGTAAGACGTCCTTGATGTATATGACTCTTCAGGTCCTACTTTGCCCATCATCAATGATAGTCTTCCAACTTCTCTTGTAGTGGAAGATATGATTACTGCAACACCAATCCAAGATGTCCAAGATAATGTAACACACAATCATGACGATGAACATGTTGCCACTAATAAAACTAACTAATCGAATTTTTTACCAACCTTTGTGCATTATCATCATCACATGATAACAAGATCTCAAGATGGTACTCGAAGACCTCGGATTCTCCCCTCTATGGCAGTGATTTCAAATACTCCTACTTTTGAAGCTATCCCTTTAGGGCTTAAAACTATTAAGTCTGTCTTGCGTCATCTAGGTTAGCATCATGAGATAGAAGAAGAAATTGAAGCCCTACATGGTAATTCAACTTAGTAGCTGGTTCCATGTCTTCTAGGTATGAATGTTGTTGGTTATCATTGGGTCTATAGGATTAAATTAAAGTCTGATGGAAGTCTAGAGAGACTTAAGACCTGACTAGTTACTAAAGGATGCAATCAGATTGTCGGAATTAATTTCTCTTAAACATTTAATCATGTTATTAAATCTGCTAGTATTTAGATTATACTCACCATATCTACTGTGAGTCACTGGCATATCAAACAGCTTGATGTGAAAAATGTTTTCCTGCATGGTTTTCTTAAGGAGCCTGTATTTATGGAACAACCTCCTGGATTTATGAGCTCAAATTATCCAAATCATATTTGCCAATTAAAAATATCTTTATATGGTTTCAAGCAAGCACATTGGGCCTGGTATGATCGATTTAGTGCTTGTTTATTATCATTGGGTTTTATTGTATCATAGTTGATTCATCTCTACTTGTTTCTCGTACTACTCAATGCATTATTATCATCCTTTTCTCGTACTACTCAATGCATTATTATCATTCTTCTTTATGTTGATATTATTGTTCCTGATGATAATTCAGATCTTCTAGAATTGTTCATTTCTCAACTTAGGAAGGAATTTACAATGAAAAATCTTAGACCACTTTACTACTTTTTTGGTATATAGGTATCTTATTTTTCAGTTGGGATTTTTCTCTCACAAAGTAAATATGCTCGAGATCTTCTTAATCGTGCTCAGTTGCTCAGTGCCAAACCTATTTCAACATCAATGACAATAAAGAATAATATTCCTGGGAATTCTGATTCATTTCATGATCATTCTCTTTATTGGAATATTGTTGGTGCACTTCAATACATCACCATAACATGGCCAGACCTTTCTTATAGTGTTAATACAATGTGTCAATTTATGCATGCTCTTATGATTGCACAGTTTCAAGTAGTTAGGAGGATTCTTCGTTATCTCAATGGTACATAATCTTGTGGTTTAAGAATATTATCTGCTAGTTCCCATGAGTTATATGCCTTCTCTGATACAGATTGGGTTGGGTGTCCAACCACTCGTTGTTTAAGTACTGGTTTATGCAGTTATCTTGGTTCTAACTGTATATCTTGAAGTGCTAAGAAACAGTCGAATGCGTCTTGTTCTAGTGCTGAAGCAGAATATCGATCTATAATATCCACTGCTGCAGAATTAACTTGACTTTCTTTTATTCTTTGAGATATTGGGTTGCTTCTTCCTCAGCCACCAACAATTTTTTGTGATAATATTAGTTCTCTTTATATGACAATTAATCATGTTTTTCATGCACGAACAATGCACATTGAGTTGGACTATCATTTTGTACGTGAAAATGTTGCTCTTGGATTACTTATCACTCGTTGGTTTCCTTTCACAATCAAGTAGTTGATATCTTCACCAAACCTTTGCCACAAGATGTTTTTTGAGATATTTGTTTCAAACTCGGGCTTCAAATGCCTCATCAGCCGAGTTTGAGGGGGAGTAATAGAAACAATATCAAATTCCAGTTTTTGGAAAGGCCACAATTGAAATATTGTCATTTCCTTTTGAGATAAGAATGGAACAAGATAAAAAATTACATATTACATGTAACAAGATAGGAAAGTGTGTATTACACAATTGTATTACCATTTTATATATAAAATGAAAGAACCACCACAAAATAGTGTGGGGCACAACTATTTTTCTTTTTCTTAAAAGAGTTCCTCTCTCTCTAAAAAGTTCTATAGGGAGATGGAGAAAAAATTAAATTAAAAGAAATTAAAATAAACTAAAAGAGAGATAATTAATATAGGGAGAGGAGAAAGGAAAGAGAGATTAATATGGCGGGAGAGGAGAAAGATTAATACAAGGGAGGAGAGAAGAGAGAGAAACATGGGGGCTTGGAGTTATTAGGAAATAAAGAGAGAAAATAGATGATTAAAAGAAAGGAAAGAATGTGATGAGAGAGAAGAGGGATGGGCATGAGATGACATGTATGGACATGAAAAAGATGTGGTGGAGAAAGAGTGATGATATGTATGGCCATGAGAGAGATGTGGGGAAAAGAGAGTTATTAATAAGAAAAATATCTCATTGCCCCCTATTTTTAACTTTTATATCTCATTATACCCAAGAATTGAAAATATTACTTATAAGCAAAATGTGTCTATTTTTTCTATCTTACAACCCCCTGGATCTCTTTGACCACAAATTTTTGACCCAAACAATTAAAAAAATAACAACCTATCCTTCTTCCCCCCTCTCTCATCACCGTCTCTCTCTCTCTCTCTCACTAAAAACTCAATTTCTTTCTCTACTAAACAGAGTTGCAGAAGTTCCCTCTCTACATCCTCTCTCTCTCTCTCTCTCTCTCTCTCTCTCTCTTAAAAACCCCACAGATCTGAAGCCCCTAGTGTCCTATTTTATCTTGGTCCAAGAGGTAAAAGTATGAAGGGTCTTGCAGTTGCAGAGCATAACTAGAAAAAGATTTTACTAATAAAACATGGGAGTTTTGAGTCCCTATTGATGCCCTTGTATTTGGATTTTTACTGAAGTTATGTTCATAGTTTCTGCTCCATTGCACACTGTGCTCAACTCTCAATCCATGTTTCCATCAATAATCATAGAGCTCTAATGGGGATCTTTATATAATACAACTCCTTTCTTTGCCTCTTTTTTATTCCATAGATAAAGCGAAGAAAAGAACAGTTATTTTCTAAGAGTCATTGGGACCTTTCACCGTTCATAAATTAGGGGAAAGGGTTCCTTTTGCATCTGTTGCTGAATCCTCAGAGAGAAGATGTGGGGTTTTTTTCAGTGATTATTAAGATTTGTTTCCTACTTTTTTTGGTGGGTTTTGTTCATTGGCTTGGAGCTAATTAGGGCACAAAGTCAACCCACCCTCTAAAACCATCGATAGTTGTGAATTTGTTAAAAGAGAATGGGTTTCAGAAGGTGAAGCTTTTTGATGTAGATGCAGAGACAATGAAGGCTCTTGAGAAATCAGGGTTACAGGTGTTAGTGGGGATTCCAAATGACATGTTGGCTAAGTTAGCTACTAGTATCAAAGCTATTGATGATTGGGTCTCAAAGAATGTGTCTTCATATATCTCCAAGGATGGTGTAGACATTAAGTGGGTTGCTCTCTCTCTCTCTCTCTCTCTCTCTCTCTCTCATCAGGTGAGTTACCTATATCTGGCACTAGTCACTAGGTCTGTTTCATTCACTATCATCTTTCTCTCTATTAAGTTCTCCCTCTTTCTCTCTCTTTAGTTCTCCCTCATTCTCTCTCTTTAGTTCTCCCTCATTCTCTCTCTAGAATTTAGATTAGTTTCTAATTGTTGCAATTTGGGATTGATTTGGCTATTCAATACTACAAGAGTGATTGTAAGTCACAATCACTCTTATTTCTCGAACCATTTATTTTGGTATATGGAAGTTACTATTCAAAAAAAAATTTCTCGAACTTCGTAAGACACCCCAAACCATCCAATTTGACATTTAATAGTTCGGAGTAATTGTGACTTCATTGCACTAAAGATAAATGACCTCATAATATACAATCCCAAAACACTAAGAACTATGTAGTTTAAACAAATAAAACAATAAAGCTAGAATTTGCACTTTGTATTATTTTTTTGACCTTCTAATGGGCCCAGATTTTCTCTCAAATTTGAGCTAGTATTGGAGATTACATTGAAATTATTGGTAGGAACTTATTTGCTATTGACTAGGGGCATAGAGTGCCATTCTTATCTTGTTGACAAAGAATAAGTCTAACTCTTTGAGAAAGGGGCTGGTAATATTATCCCATGTTATTTTACATTTCTTCAAGAATGGGACCTGAAGAATCAAAAAGTTAGAGGAAATAGGAAAATTCAGTATTTTTTTCAAATAGAAAAAAAAGTAGGACTTCAAGAATCAAAAAGTTAGAACATAGGAAATTTCAGTATTTCTTTTAAATAAAAAAAAGTATTTATATTTTTCTAAGGCGAAGTGAAATTAAAATTAGAAATGAGCTTGAGCTTGAGGGGTTAGCATTTTGTAAGAAAATAATGTGGGTGAAATGGGGCCGGGAGTATGTAGTGAGAAAAAAAGGAAAGAAACACTTAAATATTGTGAACTTTCGTATATACAACCACACTAGATGCGCTCTCTCAAATTGTAAATTCCCCCTTACTGTAAAATAACAGTGTGCCAAAGGTAACCTGGAAAAATTAGTCTTCAGGATATTTGGAAATAGAAAGTCATGGTAAATACTCGTTTAATTTTGTATGTTATAGGCGAGTCTTCTAAGCACTGGAGTTGCCTGAAAGTAGAGCAAAGAAAGTGGCACATTTTTGTATTTTTAGAGAGAGAAAGTCAGTAAGAAAATGTTGATAGAATAAAATGAATTAGGAAAAGGGTGATTCAAAATAGAGCAAAACGTCTCTTTTAAAAAGTGAAAATTGGTTTAATGTTCACATGAACAGGTGACTGTTGGGTTTCCAATAGCCATCATCCAACGGTTATCAACCGTTGGATATGCAAACAGGCCCTTGGGCTAGGGGTGCCTCATGTGTTGATACGAACGTGCGAAGTGTAAAATGTGTCATCAAGCGCCTTGAGCCCTTACCCTCGCCCTATACAAACACGTGCGTGTATGCACTTGTGCAAGTGATCATTACATGCTTCGAATGCTCCGCACAAGTGCTTACACTTTCTCTTTTGTTCCAAGAACATAAGGCATGAGCACAACTTCACTCTTCAATGTGGGACTAAACCCCACCACTTTCTGTCTTTCTCTAACTATTTCAAACTTAGGAAAAACAATTCTTATAGATTATTATTTTAAAATATCTTATTGTATTTTACTATACTAAAATATTAACATATTTGATGTTCGCAAGGTCCTTTTCAAGTTTGTTTCCCAATGTTGAATTACTTAGAAGGAAGAAAGGACTAGTATGATAATTGATAAGAGGTGATTTTCGAATGTATTTTACTGTGTATCAATAGAAGGAAAAATACATAAATATATACATAGAAGTTAGATTTTCTCCATGAATTTGGGAGCTAAATATGGAGAGATAAAATTCCCAGCAATAAACCCGGCTAGACTTTTGAATAAGTCTAATACTCCCCCTCAAGTTGGAGCGTGGAGGTTCTTAACGCCCAACTTGGCAAGTAAGAATCTGAAATTCTCTCGACTCAACGCCTTGGTAAAGATATCAGCCACTTGGTGTGAAAAACCAATAAAACACGGTTGAATAAGTCCTTGTTGAAGCTTTTCTCGTATAAGATGGCAATCCAGTTCTATGTGCTTTGTGCATTGATGATAGACTAAATTAGCCACAATATGAAGGGCCATTTGGTTGTTGCAATAAAGAGTCATAGGATCATTATGAGAAATGCCAAAGACTTGAAGTAAAAATTTGAGCCATTGAAGCTCACAAGAAACTAATGCCATGGACCTATACTCGGCCTCCGTAGATGATTGTGAAACTGTACTTTGTTTCTTGGTTTGCCAAGAAATTGGAGAGGTATCTAGGAAAGTACAGTATCCCGTAGTAGACTTACGAGTCATTGGACAACTGGCCCAATCAAAATCACAATAGGCTGTGACATAAAGTGAGTAGGAAGTAGATAATAGAATATCTTGACCAGGACTGCCTTTGAGATATCTAAGTAATTTGAGGGCAGCATCCATGTGAGGTTTGCGAGGGTGTTGCTTGAATTGATTGAAAATGTGAACTGAATACACAATATCTGATCTTGTTAGCAGCAAATAAATGAGTTTGCCCACAAACCGACGATGTGGAGAAGGATCATCAAGCAAATCACCATTTGAATTATTAAGTTTTAAATGTTGTTCTATAGAACAAGCAAGCAATGGACCGTGCCCAATTGTGCCACCGAAGCAAATGTCTCGTGATAGTCGAGGCCCTCCATATGAGTATAGCCCTTAACAACTAGACAAGCTTTATATCGTTCAACACTTCCATCAACATGGTATTTAACCTTGTAGATCCACTTACAGCCAGTGGCTTGTTTGCCAAGTGGGAGATAGGTAAGAGTCCAAGTATTATTATCGTCAAGAACTTTAATCTCCTTGGTCATTAATAATGTCCTTTATAAAAAGGAGCTGTCTCACAAGAATGGCTGAATAAACTCATTTATTGTGTTTATATAAGCCATATTCTTTAGGATTATCATTCCACAGTGATGAAAAATCTGTTGGACACTGGCGCAGATTCACTCTGAACCAAACCCTAGCCAGTTCCAAATGAATTTTTATTTTCTTTTTTTGATGATCTTCATCAAGGGCAGGTCCTCCTTTGTTGTTTAGCTAGAGGTTTGACCGAGTTGGACCTCTGACTCAAACGATTCTATGGCTGACTAGGGTTCAGGATCCTAGCCATTCTAAGCTCGAGTCCTTGTTCTCAAACACAGTGACTTTGAAAGCAAGAATGATCTTGAGTGGTCAAGTATGTGGAACCTATGATTTGCCATTGATCATAAACCAAAAAAAAGTCGATTAAAATGAACCAAATATATCTAAACCCCTAATGAAGGAATTGGGCTTGGGCTTGAGTGGTTGGCAGTTAACATCCAGCAATGCTACATCTCAAGTTTGATTTTTACCACTAAACCACTAAAAAAAAAAAAATCAGGGGTTGCGACCTCCATACTATGGCTTTAGAAAGTTCGATTCTTACCACTGAACTACTAAAAACAAAAATCCAGTGGTTGTGACTACAAAAAAAAAAAAATCCAGTGGTTACTACCGCCACACTGTGGCTTGAGAAAGTCTAATCTAACCCACCCACGACACCAAAATTGTCAAAACCTAGCCTTAACCAGATCACTATAATGACCAAATTCAATCTTTTTTATAAAAATAAGAGAAGAAAAAACCTAACACTAACCTATATATAAGCCCAAATCCCAAACCAAGTTAAAAATAATGAAAATAAAAATTTTTAACTACTGTAACAAGATACATTAATTCCAAAAAATAGTCTAGAAAACCTAGTGTGAATGGGACAATGAATAAAGCTAATGTGTTCCCCTATTCTCCATGAATCGCATCTTCCAACTTGTTAAATTTCCCCTTTAAGTTGTTACTTATATTCTATTGGGAAACATGGGCCGTTAGATTCCACCCTTTTTGAGATAATTCTAAATATATCTAGTGTGATATATGGAATATATAACAAAGATGGAGTTTTGGGGTATTTCCATCTGTCGGTCATGTCATATCGGCCCGAGTAGGACATCAAGTTGTTTGGATTTGAATTATCCGAATGATGCCTTATAAAAGATGTACAATCAAACATTTTTCTCGGTTCTATAGAAGCCCAAATGAAGTGAATATGGTACCCAAAATGATAAATAAGTAAAAAGCAAGTTCGATTCCGCCTATTTCTAACCTAAATGGAATTTGACCACGTAAGGATCCATAGTATCTATTTACCTATGCTTGACCTATATTCTATTGGGAAACATGGGCCACTAGATTCCACTTCTTATTCCATTTTTGGGTAATTCAATGGGAATATATTTGAAAAAATGGATAGGGGTCTATCTTCCCATGAAATTACCAAAAAAAAAAAAAAAAAAGGTAAGGAGTGGAATCTAATGGCCCATCTTTCCCAATAGAATATGAGCATCAACTTAAATGGATATTTAACAAGTTGAAACATGCGATTCATCGCGAATAGGGGAAAATGCCATGTAGATACTGATCCTTGAATAAAAGAAGACATGGAGAATGTGATGCGAATTCTAGACAAATGGATTCCAAGTTAAAGTAGTAGGAGATATTCATGTTTTGAATTGATCACATAATTCTAGACCGAACATCCTTGGATAAGGTTTGAAATATGTGAATAGATATTGTCTATTTTCTCTGTAAAACTCAAGTTAAGAATATTTTTAGGATACTTATTTTGGGATATAACCTCTTGAATCCAACAACTGACCTCAAAAAAAAAAAAAAAAAATCAAATCGCATACTCAATGTGCTTGGAATTAATAATATCCCAAAATTGAATAAGGACCATTCAATTTTTGGAGGGTAAGATCTACGTGTTGAAAATCTTAAATTTTATTTCATATTTTTTAAAATAATTATATAGTGATTCTTAAGTGGATACCATTAAGTTGAAAAACCCTCTCACATAGCTCTTATACTTTGTGGAAGTTGATGAATATATGCTTCCATGGGTGCACCACGTACTATATTGAAAATTCCATTTTCCTCTTTACTTTTCGGGAAGCATCTTTGCTTCTTATCTTATGCCTATTAAATAAAGAAAAAGCAACCATGAATAGGCACATGTGACACACGTTTCCTTTGGTCCTAATTTATTCAATATATGCTCGGTCAAGGTTTAAAAATCAACGAATCGTATCGGAACCAATTAGTTCGGATCAGGAATCGTAGAGCTGTTCATGGTCTGCTTTAATATTGGAAACCGGCCATTTCTGGTTGGTTTTTTAATAGAATCGGCCGTTTTTTTTAAATAACCGTCCTGTTTTATTTTTAATATTTTTTCAAATTTTTTTGGTTCTTAAGTTTTTAAAAAAATTTTATTCGATGGTTCATTAGGCCGGATTATCTATCCAGCTTGTCGATCCACCGATCCAAATCAATTTTCTGGAGATGCAATGTGAGTCACTGATTTTTAAAACAAATAAACATATTTGAATACAAAGAAACATATTTGAATAGGTGAGTTGTATTTCTATGCCAAATTCACATCCAATATCAATGAAGCCTCGTAACAAGAAGTGGATAACAACTTAAATTTTGATAAAGATAATGAACAGAAAATCAACAAAAAAGACATCCTCTTCTGAAATAGCCTTATATTCTTTAAATTGTTCACCAGAATCTCCTTTTTTGTCTTTTCTTTTTTTTTCTTTTTTTTTCTTTTTTTTTTTTTTTTTTTTTTTTCTTTTTTTTTTTCTTCTTTCTTTTTTTTTTGCAAAACACCCCCCGCCCCCGGCCCCTTTTTTTTATGCAAAACTCCCCCCGCCCCCAGCCCTGTATTCAGCACTTGAAGTACCAAATCTTTTCTTCCTTTTTTTACTTTTATTTCAAGAAAGGGTTTGGCACGGATCAATCTTTTACATAAAATTTCAATGTTATACCTAATATTTGTTTAATGTATAAGGAAAAAGAGGAAAATGAGGATCATTTATTCTTCATTGTTCATTTCTTCTAAAATTTGGAATTGGAGTTTCACAAAAATGGATGTCATAAGAACATTTTGTTACAGTTGAATTATGTTGGGTTTGCCTAAAGTTGGGCAGGTAATTTGAAAGATTTTTAGAGGGTTTGTTTTATGGAAAATTTTGAAGTAGTAAAGTGGAAGGACTTTTGAAGGTAATGTTTTGCCGAAGGAAAGGATTTTGAATGTAATCCAACACACTCTCTGGTATTGATTGTCCGTTATTAAGGAAGACTAGG
This sequence comes from Amborella trichopoda, assembly GCF_054954075.1. NCBI lineage: Eukaryota > Viridiplantae > Streptophyta > Magnoliopsida > Amborellales > Amborellaceae > Amborella > Amborella trichopoda. Next base: position 43,962,067 of record NC_142347.1, read on the forward strand.
GTCTTTCTGAAATTGATGTATGGTTGAATCTGGACATTTGGTAAATCAGGACCAATAAAATGTAGACTGAGTAATAGGTGGGAACCCCTTTAGTAGGATGTTATAAACTAAATTTTAATGGTAGTTCGTATGGAGGTATGAGAAGACATATCATCTTCTAAGTAACTTTTTTTTTTTAATGTGGTGATACCTTATCTGCCATCTTTCCCCAATTAAAGTAAATTCCTCTCTCTGCAATTAAATAATTCTATCTCGCTCTCTCCATAATTTACTCTCACTCCCTCCCACATTTTTCTTCTCATCCCACATTTCTCTCTCCCATATTTCTTTTCCCATCCCACGTACCTCTCTCCCAATAATCCTTTATCTCCACCTCTCACAATTCTCCTATCTACATTACTCTCTCGTACACACATGCATGTCACAACTCTGTCTCGTCTCTCTCTCTCATGCATGCCACAACTCTCTTTCTTTCAACTTTTAACATGTGCTTCACACACAACAAATATGACAATGCTAATTCTCTTCAAGGCAATCATATTTTTTTCCTCTACTTAAGTATGTTGATTTTTATTTTTTTTTTATATTGTATATTGTCTGGATTTCTGTTTATTTTTTTTTTATTTTTCTTTTCTAGGAACGCATCGATGAAGCACATCTACACGTCGTGGAAGAAGCATGAAAGATGTATATAATAGCCTAGGCTATTTTGAGAGAAAACCTAGATGAGTCTTCATTTAACTGCTCATTGGATATTAGAGTTCTTCGGTATTACTTTTGCTTAGAAGTGTATGCAGTTTTTAATAAATAATTTTAATTATTTATATATTGTACGTCTATATATCCAATGAAATTATGCAACGCAATCATATTTTTTTTCTCTACATAGGTATGTTGATTTCCATTTTCTTTTGATATTATATATTGTGTGGATTTCTGTTTTTTCTTCTTTCTTTTTTTTGGTTTTTCTTTTCCATGAACCCATAGATGAACCCGCCATGGAATAAGCAAAAAAGATGTATCTAGAAGCCTTGGCTACTTTTAGAGAGACCCTAGATGAACCTTCAATTGGTTGCTTATTGGATATTAGAGTTGTTACTTTTGCTTGGATATTAGAGTTGTTACTTTTGCTTAGAAGTGTGTATAATGGTTAATGTACGAACTAAATAATTTTAATTGTTTATCGATTGTACTTCTATATGTGCAATGAGGTTATGCAAGGAGCTTACAGATAAAATACACCCTAATAAAATGTAATAGTTGTCATGCTTAAATGTTACATCATCATCTTTACATTAAGCGAATTTTCATTTTTTTATGTGATACTCATTGTTTAATTACAGCAATTTATTTTTTTGATATATGAAGCATACAACTATAGTATATTTTTAAGAAAATAATAATCCCATGGTAATAAATATATTTAATATTACAATTGTAACTGTTTAGTTATAAATACTAATAGTAACAAAAAATAAAGTAATTTTATTATAATTTTCATTAATATTTATTGAATTATTATAAAATATGTCCTAATATAATACTACAATTGTCCCATGTTTTGCTTTCTATTCTCTCTTCACCAATATTCTCATGTACTATCTCTCTCTCTCTCTCTCTCTCTCTCTCTCGTAATAAATCAACTTTTCTATAAAAAAATCTCATATTTTCTCTCTCCTAATAAATCCCCCATTCTCTTTGCTCACCAATATTCCCACATACTTCCATTCCTCTCTCTTTTTTAATAAATCAACTTTCCTAATATTTCTCTACCTCTCTCTCCCACATTTCAAAACTTATCTCTTTCATAACTTCCATTTATACATATTATACTTTATTTTCTTTTATATTTCAATAAAAACTTTTTTCTATTTAGTGAGTAGTTGAATGTATGATATAAAATGTAGCTTTCTATCTTATATAAATTTCTTTCATATATTTGAAATCATTAATGTTATTTGTTTTCAATTTTAAATCTTTTTATATTTTGTGTAAAAATTATTTAATTTATATTAATGAATGATATATTTGTAAATGCAAAAAAAAAAGAAAAATATAATTATAATCAATCATAAATATAAATGATAGATGTACTCAAATAATTGAAATTATTTTGTAGAAATAACTACCTCAAAATGCAAGTCACCTCAGTAAATAAAAAAATTAAAAATTATAACATTACTATAATTAGTAATTGAGAAAAAACTCTTCCAATTTGTGTTACTCATTTATGTTTTTCTTCTTTTATTTCTTTCATTTTCTATCTATAATTTTTTTTTATAATTTTCAAAATTCAAAATAAAGTTTTTTTAAAAAAGGAAGAAAATTTTTACTATCATAGGAGGAGGAAAATTAAATAATACCAACACTATGATTAGTTTTGATTGCGATAGTTACTTGTTTATATAATTTTATTATATGTATCATGTGACATATTTTTGTGTTTTCATATTCTCTAATTTTTAATACTTTTTACTTATAAATGAATACTATATGTTATTTTTTAATTAAAAATAAAATTATTTTTAATATAATAAAAAATATAAAAAACCAAAAAATAATTAATAACAATACAAATTATATAATTAACAACATAGTAAAACTTATATTGCTAAATGAAAAAAAAGAAAAAGATAATTTCTTTATTGTTTTTCTTTTCTGCATCTTTATTTTTGTTAATTTATCAAAATAATTCTAACTTATAAATAAATAATATATATTAATACAAGTAAAACTAATTTAGTGAATGATGTAATTAAAGAGAAAAAAAACATAACAAGGAAGTTTTTGGGCTATGGTGTGACCCATGAATAAGCACAATGCATTAAATTAGAATAACAGAAAAATAATCATATTTTTGTATTCACTATATTATTTCTCAATTATTTTATCAAATAAGACCGGCAAAGTAGGTCTATCTTCTCTTTTTATAATTATCTGAAGATGGATCTATTAGAATCTCTCTATATATAATCAAAAGTCCTTTTAAAGTATTATTTCAAAATAAAATTTTATTTTTATAATTAATAATTAATATCACGTACAACACATACATATTGCTAGTTTTTTACCATACAAGGCTTTATGAAGTTACAACATCCAATCATGATAGCCTCTCTCCATCCGGGTTTGAAAATTTGTAAAGAACAATAAATAAGTGGAATTCTTATCGTTGAAAGTGATTCCTTAAATTTTATTAAGTAGTATAATAAAGAGCAGAGGGTGCCACGGAGTTTGAGATCTTGTTGGATGCTTGACATTGTTGCTTCTCTTCATATTCTTTTTAACATATTTATATTAACATATTTATAGGATTCCAATGAGATAGTTTATAGAGTGGCTAAGAGTGGTGTTTCCTTACACGCTTTATTTTTAAGGATGTGAATACTATTGTAATATGTCTCCATTATATTTAATGAAATTTTAAATTATGTTAAAATTAATAATGTTATATAGGTTTGACACTTGATTTGTGGAGTAAATTCTGCGCCTTTTTATTTTACTAGGTTCAGCACAATTAGGGGATACTCATTTTATTAGGACTACAATTTTTTTAGTGAGATCTGGGTTCGACACAACCGTTCTAATTCCCACTGCCACCTTAATATCATCACCACCAACGACTATACCCTCTACGTCCATCCTGCTGCCTCCTAGACACCACCACCGTACCATACGATAATAAATGCTACCACTACAGTCACATAGTTAGCACTACCACCACCATCACAGTACACAATAATAAATAGTAATAATTAGTTTTAAAATAATAAAAAGCAATAAAAGAAAAGAACAACCAAAGACCCGTGCATGACGAATAATATTTGCAATTTTGAACAAATTACCATTTGATCAGTGCCAATCTAAGAGAACACAATTATTTACATATAAACATGGAAAAAATGTGTATTACTGCAACGTCCATGTTTTGTCTAATATTATATTGAGGTCTTATGTTTTTTTTAAAACAATTGTTCATATTTTCCCCTGGTTCGATAATATAACTTTTGAACAACCAATAAATAATACGTTTGAGTTTGTTCAAATGTTCAACTTTCAAAATATCCAAAATACTAAAAAAAATATTGATGTACTTTTGTTGTTTGAAAGTTGGAGTTTCGAGTAGCCAACGCTTTCATTTTTCTTGTGTGTGTGTGTATGCCTTAGGCTGTTCGAAAGTTAAAATTTCAAATCGCCCAAATATATTAGGATTTTGTATTTTGGAATAGTTGGACTTTCAAATCACAAAAACACATATTTTAGGTGGTTCGAAAGTTGACTTCAAACTGCCAAATAAATTTCATTTGATGTATTTTGGTAGTTTGAAATATATCAAATCGGGATTAAAACATGAAAGAACTTCTTTAAAAAAAAGCAGGACCTCAATGTAATATTTGGTCGACCTTGCGGTAATTACATATCTTTCTTCCTAAGTTTCTCAAGTTTACAATCTCACAATGCCTTAGTTGGTGATCCCTTAGACCTTTTCTCTTTCTCAAGTTTACAATCTCACAATGCCTTAGTAGGTGATCCCTTTACCTTTTCTCTAAATGGTTTTTCAAGTTCTTTTCAACAATAATTTTAGGATGGAGATGACAAAAAGGGATGGCAAAGGGTTGGACTAGCCCTTGCCCTTTTCCCATACGGTTGGCTCAAGCCCAGCCCAGCGTACACAAGGCCAAAGAGAATTTTGCCCAAGCCTAGCCCTGGCCCTATTAGGGGCGAACTAAGCCAAATATTATTAAATAAAAAATAAATGAAAATGGAACAAAAGCTGGGCAGGCCAGTCCTATCATGACCGATGGTGGCTCAGCCCTCAAGCGACATTTATGGCTCAAGCAGCCAAGCCAGAGCCCAGCCCATTGCCATCTCTACTGAGATGATTTTTAAGATGGCTTAATCGGGATCAATTCTTAATAATTTGATGTTTCTGTATGAGTATTTGGTAATGATTTACACATGAATAGTGTTCATCATCAAACTCCTAGGGGCTATGAAAAGAAGCCAAATGCTTAAAATACTTCAGTCTAACATGTTGAGTGCTTAAAGGTGATAACTCTTTTTCTCAACAATATATAAATGAAAGTGTTTTCTAGGCTCCTCCACCACGATTTAATCCAACTGGGAAGGGCTACGAGTCCCACTCATGCTTAATAGACTTGGCTGAATCCATCAAGGACTCGAGTCTAACTAAAAACTAATGCTGATGAAAACCGCTTCCTATGTGTATGACCTCGAACTCGGCAGCGTGCTGAGCTCGAGTCATTTGAGTGAATATGAGTGGACTCGCCCCAGCTTTCGAGTCATTTGAGTGAATCTGAGTGGCCTCGCCCCAGCTTTCTAACACTAGTTTTACCAGTTCCTTCTTGTTCTCCCATGCCATTTGTTTTCATGATCGACTCTTACTACATTTTGGCTCCCTTTCAATACCACTTTAAAAGAGGGAGAATTTTTCTTTTCTTTTCTTTTTATATATATATATATGGGAAGAGTTTCTTGTAGCCATGTGGTGCATATTGCTTAGAGAATTGTGTCAAATTTGTGATGTGTGAACTGTTAAACAGATGTAATGAGAGAGCCCGAAGCTTTATTTTGGGGTGAGATAGGCTTTAAAACTTCAAATCCATTTTGAGAGAGAGAGAGATCATCATCAATCAGTAACCAACTCGGAAAAAGGGGTGAAAAGATTTCATTATCAATTAGCAACCAACTAGGAAAAAAACGAAAAGGAGAAAATATTTTCATTTGCATGATGTGGAAACAAACTGACCGTGTTTTTTGCATGTTTCCTTCAAGGCAGAAGTCTTACATTCTCAGGCACCATTTCAATGGGCTTTGTTGTATTCAGATTGAAAAGGCAAAAAGACTGCACCTCAAAAATTCAGTAAAAAAGGTTACTACACAAGTAATTTGCCTTAAAAATCCATTCAAAAAGGTTAATCCGATGTTGAAAAATCATGCAATTGATCATCTTAATCTTGAGATATACAGTGACGAGAAAATGGATTTCAAATTCTAAAAAGAATACATCTTGTAACACATCATCCAGTTTGTTTATTTTTAATATTTTTTATTATAGAAATATTTACTCGATCTGCACATGGCCTTAGAAGGGTGAGGTCCTTAAACTTTCCCTTAACTCGTTCTAAGCTTGAGTAAAAGACATCGGTTGTATTAGGTAGACAACCAATATAAAATTTTGCCAAAACTTTTTATGAACCATAAATATTTGTTAGCTGCGTATGCTAGGCATTCCTTGTAAGCAATGCATTGTCCTAAAACCCGTGTACAGTGAGAAACAAGCATAGGGATTAACTGGGCATTCCCCAAATATGATACGCCACAATGCCATCCGGTTGTGAAGAAGACATTATGGATGAGTGCGGGCAAAGAAGCAAATCTAAGAGAATAGAGTATGGAGTTGGTAGATACAATGAGAAGAAGGAGAGTAAACACAACCTGTCTGCATGAAATTAAGTGGAAAGGGGAAAAAACTAAGGAAATAGATAGGTATGATTTTTGGTATACAAGAAAATATAATAATAGAAACGAAATAGATATAATTGTAAATAAATATTTAAACGATGAAATTGTTAATCTCAAAAGAGTGGGTGATCAGCTCGTATTAATTAAACTTGTATTAGAGGAAGCAATAGTTAACGTAATTAATGTTTATACACCACTCGATGATAGAATTAAAAAATAATTTTGAGAGGATATGGATGGACTAGTCCAAGACATACCAAATGGAGAGACGACCTTTTTAAGAGGATACTAAATTCAAGATATTTTTATTTCTTTAATGCATAATTTATATTTTGAAAGTATCTACAATTAATTTTTAGTTTTTGCTCTATTTGCAAGTTTCTTAATTGCTCCTTTTTATATTCTTTAAGTACTTTATATTTTTTGTAATCAATGTTTATGCCAGAAAAGTTTTATGACTATTTTTTAGTTTTTTATCGTAAAACTTTTAGTATGCCAAAAAATATCTTCTTTTTTTTTTTTACCAACTTTTATTGATAACTTCAAATGAAATTACATCGTCAAAAATATTAAAAGAACCAAGAGAAATGTTGTCTTTTGCTAATTTATCAGCAACACCATTAGCTTCACGGTAAACATGGGAAAAAGATACAGATATAGATTCAATAATATCCATAACCTGCAACCATAAAGATTGAAGTTCCCACGGTATTTTTGGCTCCTTCCTGCACCACTTAATAATATTCAGAGAGTCTCCTTCAATTAAACAGCTGGTCCCCAAGCTCTTTTCTATGAAAATATTCACACCCCTAAGCAAGGCGCTTAATTCCGCAAAATTAGCAGTGGCAGTACCAATCGGTCCCGCATAGGATAAAACAATATTTCCAAAACAATCACGAATAACACCACCAATACCAGTCGGGCCCGGGTTCCCAAAAGAGCTCCCATCAAAATTTAGCTTCAGACAATCCATAGGCGGAGCAAACCACAATCCCTTAGGCCAACATCTACTCACACCAAGAGAAAACATATTAGAGAGATTTACCATAACATCAACTTTTGAGATCCCCCATCCCTCCTTGGACATCGAGAGACTTAACCAAATAGAAAGTTTGATTAAATGGATTAACTTGTCAAACGGCAAAACAAATCCCTCAAAAGTTCTCCTATTTCTCTCCTTCCAAACTTCCCACAGTATCACCCCTTTGTAATTTTCCATATTACACCACCAATTTTAGGCAAAAAGGGGAGCGTGAATTGAGTGACAAAATCAAGCATACTAAGAGGCAACACTAGGGAAACTCCTACCAAGTCCATCAACCAATGCCAAATCAAAAGATGAGCTACTGATTCCCCGTCTTGTTTACAAAGTAGACAAATGTTTGGCAAAATCTTACCCCTTTTCTGAAGATTATCAATAGTCAAGATTTTGTCATGTGCAACCAACCAAACAAATACTTGAACCTTATGGGGTATTAGCCATTTCCATATCTGAGCAAGAGTAGGACATGACCATCTCCACCGATCATGGAAAAACAAATTATAGCAAGATTTTACTGAGAAGTTACTATCACATTCAATTTCCCACACTAACATATCATCTGCATCTTCTGAAATATACACTTTGTCCAGGAGTTCTATCAGCGAGCGCCATTGGGATAATAGCATATTATATAAACACCTATATCTGAGAGAGATATTCCATGAATATCGCTGGCCTCTCCTTTTCACTGCTTCACAAATCAAAATAAGGGTTAGAAACCACACAGAACAAATCAGGGAAAACAGATTTGAGAGAAAAATCCCCAAACCATTTGTGATGCCAAAACAAAACCTATTGACCACTTCCAACATTCTACCTAAAGTAACCAGAAATCATGGGCCTACAGTTGTAAATAGCTCGCCACATATAAGACGTCTCCTTACGTCTACCAGTACTAAGCCATAAGTCATAACAATTCATCCCATATTTAGAAACCAAAACTTGGTACCAAAGATGATCTTTCAAGTGTGTGTTGTGCTACCACTATTTACACAAGAGAACTTGGTTAAACATTCTAATTTTTGAATACCCAATCCACCTTCACGGTTGGGGGTACAAACTCTATCCTCATCTTAACAAATGGAATTTCATGTTCTCATCATAGGAACCCCACAAAAAATATATCATCATCCTTTCAATTCTTTTCCCTATCGAAGCTGGAATTTGGATCACCGACATCTGGTACACTGGAAGGTTGGCCAAACATAATCTTAAAAGCCTAACCCTACCTCCCAAGGATATATATTTATGCTTCCAAAGATCAAATTTGACTTGCACCCTCTCAATTATCATATCCCAAACTGCAATAAAAAATTTTGAATCTGAAATTTGTAAACCCAAATATGTGATTAGGAAAGAACCCATTTGCACCCCATTACAACAGCCAGATTATTCACCAATGATTCTGCACAATTTATATCTATTAGGGATTACTTGTGGAAATTAACTTTGATCCCAGGGTCACTTCACAAATTTCAAAAAATCTTTACAATATTACCCAACTGTATTGCCTCCGCATCACAAAAAATAAGTGTATCATCAGCATATTGTAAGTGGGAGACCATAAATCCTGAAAAGGCTCCTACCGTTTCCACTCTAGTCAACATTAAGCTAAAATATTATGCATAAATGGTAAATAAGAATGGAGATAGTGGATCACCTTGGCGAAGACCTCTAGAGGCATTGAAAACCTAATGAGACTTCCTTTAAAGAGAACAGAGAAATGAGCTGAAGAAAGGCAACCACAAATCCAACTCCATCTCATTCCAAAACCCATCAGCTTCATAATCTCTAACAACACCGCCCACTCCACCCTATCATATGCCTTTTCTATATCCAATTTTAGCAAAACTCACAGCTTCTTGCTCAACACCCGAGAATGGATACATTCTTGCACCACTAGAGCACTATCAGTAATTTGACGGTCCTGAATAAAAGCAGACTGCGAGGTTGAGATGAGAAAAAGAATGACCCCTTTGAGGCGCTCAGCAAGAATTTTCACAATAATTTTATAAACACTCGACAACAAGCTAATAGGTTTACTATCTATAAGCTTAGATATCACAGCTTTTTTCATAATCAAGGCCAGAAAGGTTGAGTTAATTCCTTTAAAAATATGACCTCTAATAACTTTGACCAACATCAGTAATTCATCCTTAACAATATTCCACAATTTATGGAAAAAACTCAAAGGGAAATCATCTAGGCCTGGCGCCTTGTCACCGGACATTGTTAAAAATGCAGTTTTTACAATAAGAGGAACATTTCCTTCAACCACTTATTTCTCTATCTCTATTTCCATCATTCCTTCAACCACTTATTTCTCTATCTCTATTTTCAATAAATTTCCTCTAATCTCCATAACTCCTCTAACTCCTTAAGTTTCACACTACGTTCAATCACTGCTTCCTCCATAACCACACCATTCACTTGAGTGTTAAGATCCAGCATCTCGATCTCAACTAGAATCCCCTCAATCTTAGCCTTTAGATCAACCTTATTCTCTTTCTTCCACGCAAGTAGTTTATGTTTGATATTCAGCAATTTTTTGTGAAGTTGGAAATCCATGGAACCAACAACCTCAATATTTAACCAAGTCTTACTAATAAGATCAACCACATCTTTATCTTCCAGCCAGCTTAATTCAAATCTAAAAGGTTTTGGCCCACCTCTGAGACTCCCCGTATTAAGAAGAATAGGCAAGTGATCGGAGGATAAACATACCAGAGATTTGACAGAAACAAGAGGAAAAGAATCCACACATTCTGCCACAATCAAGAACCTATCCAATTTTGACATCGCAAGATTACCTACAGTATTATTGAACCAAGTGAACCTAAAATCAATAATAGGAGGATCCAAGAAGGCATTATCTTCAATAAACTTGTTAAACCTTCTCATAGAAGAATTAATAGGATGGCTTGTTAAACATTCATCAGGCCACATAAAAAGATTGAAATCCTCCTCAATTACAACCAGGTAAGACACAAAACGAATGGCCTCATTCATATCATTAACAAAGCCCACTTTTAGAGAAGAGATAAAAGGCTCATAAACATGCATAAAGCCACAAGAAAAACCCAGATTGGGACCCATAAAACCCAAAAGCAATAAGTTGTCTTTAACTACAGACTCAAAATTAGAAACCATTAAAGGATCCAAATCCCACTAGAGTTTCCAACAGCATCAATCCCACAAAAACATACTGTCCTTGAACCCAAATTTTCCCTAGCCCCAGAAAGAATAGGACGGGCAAGTTTAGTCTCTTGTAAAGCCAAAATAACAGGTTTAAACTTAGAAACTAAAAACAAAACATCCATTTTCCTCCTGGGGTCACCTAACCCCCTTACATTCGAAGACATAATATTCATCAAAAATAAGATGAAGGAAAGGAAGAAGAACCTGGCCTAGACGGACCATCTCCAAAGTAGGCTTCTTCCAGCATCATGGACTCTAGGTAATCTTCATCTATAGATGACTCAGAAGCTGAATCAATATGCATCATCTCTGGATCACGATAAGCAATCGTCACAGCAGCCAGAAATCCTCCCTTAAGGACACCATGTGCTTCCAATCTCGCCGACGACTGCACACCACGCTTAAAAACCTTCTTCTTTTTCTCCATTGCTGGAGCTTTACCTGTCGGGGTGCTGACCATAGCGTTCTCTGAGAGACTCAGAGTCACATTCTGCTCCACCTTACCAACCACCGCACACTTAACCTTTCTATATTTTCTTATCTCCTCCATCACCACAGCAAGAGGAACATACTCCATGCCCATGTCAACTGACATTTTTTGCACTAACAAAGAGTCATTAGCATGTGCCTGAATGGGTAGAGGACAAGCGTCTGCAGTCGGAGGATTAACGTCCAAAAGTAGTGCCACAGGGGACACTACCAAAAGTAACTCCAAAGGATCAAGAACCACCTCCTCCTCCTGTAACTCATCTGCAATCGGGGGATTGACATCCAAAGGTAGCGTCAAAGGGGGCACCACCAGGGGCATCTCCAAAGGTTCATGAGCCATCTCTTCCTCTTAGATAATAGTAGCTTCACCCTCCAAAAGTAATTGTGGCTCATCAGGATCTACTACCTTATGGCCAAAGGGTCAATTAACAACGGGTCAAACCGTGAACAACTTTTCATCTGTATCTTTGCAGCAGCCCACCAGAAAAGCAGATGATGCATCTTCAAATTGAATAAGACTATCACAACCAGGAAACACGAGGCCTGTTCCACTTTTTTCCGATGAACAAGAAGACACCAAGGAAGTCACCGGTGAGGAAAAAGGCAAGCAGCAGAGCTCAACCCTCTCCTCCAAAAGCTCCTCTGTCGCAGCAAAGGAGAGAGCTGCCACCTGTACTGGGAAATTATTCCCAACGATCGATTGTTGACAGGTAATATTTTCCCTATACGAGGAAATCTCGGGACTAAAATCCACTGCCAAGATGTCACTTTTTCACTGACGCAAAACTGAGAATGAGGTGGACCTGCACGATCACCAACTACCAGTGTCTTGGTCGCACCAAAATGTTCTTGCAAATGATCATCCAAAATCCAACCCTTCGAGACTTTCGTAACTACATCCGAAGTTTCCGCCTTTATATATATCGTCATGTCGTCATTCCCTTCTTTGATAAATTCTTGGGAGTTACTAATTGAATTAGAAAAACCCATTGTGAAATCCGAAAACCTGCCTACAGGAATTCACCTTTTCAAAATTTTGGGAGTTACATAATTTTGAATTTTGAATTTCGAATTTCCCAAAACGCTAGCGGAAATGACTATTCGAATGAAACCTCCTCGGAAAAATAGCCAACATCCTAACTTTTTCCGACAACTTCCTGGCATTCCAAGGATGACCACTAAAAGCCCTAGCAGAACTCTCCATCCCCTTTGACCTAGACTCACAAAAAAACCTGAATATTGAAGAAATCATCTCCAATGGCGAGGCAAATAAACTCTGAGACATAAGAACCTTTAGCTCGAATCATTTTAACAAGCACCCAATTACAAATAGGATTCAGAAACGAATCCCAATCCATGTCCAAATAGGAAACCAAGTTTCTACAATCCTTTTAATGATGGCCAAGTTCTAAGCATGCCTAAAGACGAACACAAACAATCTCTTTTTAAATAAAAGAACGATCAGCTGGCTTCCATAAATCCAACGAAAGGAAACTACCCCGATTCTACAAAAACGATTTTGGGGAGCTCTACTAACCTCATCCTTAGAACAAAGTTCAAAAACAATTTTATTCTCTCCAATAACCTTAACATCGGGACAAAAAGAAATATTTCATCCCCTCTAAGCCCAGTCAAAAAGACCAAAAAAATCAAAGATAGGAGGAGAGAATGAGCCTGACACAAAGAACTCGGGTTTAATATTAAGCTTGTCCCATTCTGATTTCTCAACTCGCACCACTGTAGGAAAAGTAGACCGACCATAGTCTTCCCCCAAAACACCCACTGTAGTAGCCATCCCAGATTTACTCAGTCATGGCCAAGAAACCCCGCCACAGCCTCTCCATTCTCATACTTCTTCAACACTAACTGAAACCCATGTTCCAAACTACAAATCGCTACAAAGCCAATACACCCCAAATCAGAAAAACCAACTTTTCTCTCACTAATCCAGCAGCATTACAACTTCCCCTTGCACTCTATAGCTATTTTGAGTCCTCTGAAATCAACATACCTCCTCCCGTCCAACTTAAACCCTAGTTTTTCCACTCCAAACCCCACGTAGCTCAATTTCAACCTCACCCATATGCCTAACTTTTCTAGCCATCAAACCCTAGTTTAAACCCTTGCATCATCATCAAAACCTTTACCAATCTAGAAAGCAAAACCTTTTTCCAATCCAAAACCTTTTACCAATCTAGAAAAGCAAACTCAAGATGCTCTTTCCCGACCTTTATCCATGGCCCCAAATTCATTTTTTGAGAGATTCTAGACAGAGAAAGAGCTTGTCCATGGCCCCAAATCCTCTGACCACTCTTTCTTCGACAAAAATTTCTTGGACTCCCAAGTTTGCAACAAAACCCTCCTTGAGAGGTACGTCTTTGTGAAAATCCTAGTCCATCCTTAATTTTTCACCAAAAAAATATCATTTTTTAATGTTTGATAAAGACGTTTCTATCCATATTACCATTATTGTCAACCTTGACATGATCACTTATTGGATATCTACATGCAACACACATAAGTTTACTACTATTCATAATATTATTCTTAAAAGATTGGTCCATGTATAAAATTTTGGAAATCTTTTGTGATCTCTCTATGAGTTGTAGAGTGCCTTCTTCTTTTCTTATCGCAAATTGAAACATGTATATTTTTTCGAAAATCTTTATTTCTTATCACAAATTGAAACACACATACCTTTTCGAAAATCTTTAGAAATCTCTATCTATGAGTTGCAAAGAGCCGTTCCCTTTTCCGTCTCTCTCTAACGAGCCTTTGTGAGTCCTAAACTTGGTCATGTGCCTCATACCCCGGTTGCTTGACAAAAATTATCAATGCACTCCCCCATCAGCATAACTTACGACATTAGTTTATTAAAGTTATTTTTTATTACAATATCATTCAAGGATCAAAGTGATTTGTTACCAGTTAAATTATGTAATTACTTTCTAGATATCCTAAGGAGTGTTATGTCATGTGTAAATTAAAATTATTAATGAGGACATCTCCACATTGCGTTACTTAGATTTCCATTAGAATCAGCAATTTCTTGATACATTTTGATTTCTTAGTAGTTCCTACAAAATTTAGAATTGATATCATGGGAATGTATGTGCATTTCCAATTAATAAAGGGTATGGTTTGTATAAAAATGAGGCCCTAAACAATCAAAGTAAAGCGTCCTTCCAAATAATATCGAAAGATGTTGTTTTAGTATCAAAAATCTTTATGATGACCTAAAAATTCATTTTCATCTATAATTATAAAATTTAAAGCTTCAAAAACAGTGTCCACCAAGTTGACATGAACACTTGAAAATCTTAAAAATTGATGGTCTAGATAATGCATTACAAGATGCACTATTTTCAAGATTTGAAGTCTTTTTTTTTTTTTTTACCTCCACGTATTTCAAGGTCAAGATGATCGGATTTGAGGGTTTTTCATCGAAGCAACTTCTTCTAGTATAATTTTGAGGTGTGCCTTAGTTTGATTGTTTAGGCCTCAACCTTTTATAAACGTTTTCCATATATAAATAATTAAAGCTAGGCATCTTCGTCCAATATGTACTCATGATTTATAACTTTTTTTTTACTTAGGTGGATTAGCGATGCTGAAAACACAGATGAGTAGCACATGAAATGAGGTTGTAAGAGCCCTCCGCTGTAAAATTCATGCCAACCCTTCTTGCTCGAAACTCGAAGCTCGCATAAGCTTGATAAGTCATCAACCTGATGAATGTAGTAGTACATTGGGTTTTTTACCTTTGATGTAGTTTATATTTTTATTCCTTTGTTTTTCAACTATATTTGTTATATTATAGATTCATTTCATCATGCTTCTCTGCTCTCCCTTGTTTTTTTCTTTTTCTTTTTCTTTTTATTTTTCTTTTTATTTTTCTTTTTTTTTTAATGTTTTGTTATATCTATAGGTTGGGAACTAAAATATTTGAGTAACTAGGATGATCTCGCATTCTCTCCCAATATTTAGATAAGGTATGCTCCATTCTTATCCATCCTAGTAATTTTATTATATAAATGATATATTGAATTTTTTAATTAATAGGAAATTAATAGATAGTATTTTTGTGATTCAAATTATTTCCATTTTTTAGTTAATAAATATAGTGTTTCTTCTTTCCCAATATCCTCTAAAGTTTTATTTTGTAATGAAATGATTCCTTGTTCTTTTTCTTTTTTTGGCTTTCTATTACAAGAAAGAGGCATGGTTGGAAAGCTAAATAAATTGGATATTTTTGTAAATATGTATTCAAATCTAATGGTCAATTTTTGAATTTTTTGGTATGCAATAATGGAACTTTTTTCTTTTCTTTTCTTTTTTTTTTTTTCTGTCAATGATTAATTTATTATTTATTATTTTATATTATTACTAATAGGGATTGTATATAATGAGACCATTTACCTTTGATACAAGGTGGTCACAATTACTTACAACCATCTGATGTACAGTTCGATAGCTTGGATGTGCCACAAAGTTAGAGAAAATTTCTTTTGAATTTGAGCTTGGTCAATGAAATAATTACTGCCATCCAATTTCACATCCAATGGTCAAGATTAACGTCTCACCTTGTATCAAAGTTTAATGGTCTCATTATTGTATGTAATGAGACCATTTACTTTTGATACAAGGCGGTCACAATTACTTCCAAACATCGGATGTGAAGTTTGATAACAATTACAAGGTCGTCACAATTATACTATCTTTCTACATTTATAGCAATCAAAAGCACTAATCAAAAGCAATCAAGAAATGATATATATATATATATATATATATATATATATATATATATATATATATATATATATATATATATATATATATATATATATATATATATATATATAGGGCGTGGTTTGTATAAGGTTGCAACCTTAAACAATCCAAATAAGGCTCAATTTCAAATTTTATCATAATACGTAATTTTGGGGTAAAAAATTCTTAGGTTTATTTGAAAATCTATTTTCATCCCTAATTATAAAATTTTAAATTAAAAAAAACTCAAAATCAAGTAGATCTATAAACATATGAAATCTTGAAAATGAACAGTCTAGATAATATTTTGCAAGATGTAATATTTCTGGGACACAATTTTTTATTTTTTATTATATTCATACATATTGATGTTGATATGATTGATTTGAGGGTTTTTAAACATTAAAACAACATTTCCAATGAAGTTATGAGGTGCATCTGTAATTCTATATTTTAAGGTTGCAACCTTGTATAAATTTTTTCCAAAAAAGAAGCCAAAATGCTCTCAACAAAAGAAAATTATTGATAATAATATGAAATAAGGCACTTTGTTATATGTTAAAGGTCCTCAAAATAATAGCTTAATGAGTCACCAGTGGATTTAAAAAATATTAAAATCAATAATTTAAACAGAAAAGGTTTTGGAACTAATTTTCTATTTCAAAGTTATAAAGAAAATAGTTTTAAAAATATTCGAAAAGATAAATATGTCAAAATTTAAATAACTAATTTTGAGGGATAAAACTTTACGCTTAAATTTTATAATTTTTTGGAAAAGAAAAAGAATAAAATCTATTAGAAAATATTAATAAATAATTGTTTGGGGGATAACATAGTTTTTTCAAACATTAGAAAATGGTAATAAATAATTATTAAAATATCAATAAATAAGTATTAGAAACACGATCACACAAATAAACTTCTTTAACTTTTTTAGGAGAATTTAAATTACAAAGAAAAATAGGCAATGCTTCTTTCAAATTTGAGGGGAAAAATGATTTCTTAAGGACATCATTGAAGTCATGCAAAAACATAAAAGAAAATTCCAATAACAAGAAAATAAACGAAAATGTCCTTAAGAAAAGTATATTACTAGGAAGAGAAAGTATAAAATGAGACTATTTACTTTTGGTACAAGGTAAGACATTAATCTTGACCATTGGATGTGAAATTGGGTGGTTGTAATTATTTCATCGACGAAGCTCAAATTTCAAAAGAAATCTTCTCGAACTTTGTGACACATCCAAGTTATCAAACTTCATATCGGATGGTTGTAAGTTATTATGATTACCTTGTATCAAAAGTAAATAGTCTCGTTTTATACAATCCCTAATGAGAAAGTATAAAATAAGACCATTTGCTTTTGGTACAAGATGAGACGTTAGTCTTGACCATTAGATGTGAATTGGGTGGTTGTAATTATTTCATTGGCCAAGCTCAAATTTCAAAAAAAATTCTCGAACTTTGTGACATATCCAAGTTATCAAACTTTGCATCAGATAGTTGTAAGTAATTGTGACCACCTTATATCAAAGGTAAATAGTCTCATTATATACAATCCCTAAAAAAATGTAAAATGAGACCATTTATTTTTGGTACAAGATGAGACGTTAATCTTGACCATTGGCTGTGAAATTGGGTAGCTATAATTATTTCATTAACTAAGCTCAAATTTCAAAAAAAAAAAATTTAAACTTTGTGACACATCCAAATTATCAAACTTCACGTCCGATGATTATAAGTAATTGCAATCACTTTTTATTAAAGGTAAATAATCGATCCCTAGCATAATTTGTTCTAGTCGATCAAAATAATCACGCCACGATTTGTTCTAGTTGATCAAAATAGTAAATAATCATGCCATGTTTGTATAAAAATATTATTATATTATTTTTATAGATGAGAATGTCTAGTATTTCGTGCGAGGCACGAACCCCTTGTCTCTCTTTGTACAGCTCTATGCCACTCTCCCCTATGCATTCGTTTTAGGAATCTCTCTCCCCCTCCCTCCCTCCCTCCACACACATTATTTTTAGGAGTCTCTCTCTATCTCTTACATATTATTTTATTTTTACCCATCAGGTCCAATACGTAGACTTGGATCAGGACCCAATTTAGGTTGACTCACCGGGTCTGCGGGTGGATCCGACCTCAATGCCACTCTTATTTGAAGAGATTATTAGTAATGATTACTTAAATATTATGAGTGATGCACAAAAACTTTTATAGAAAAGTATATAATAATACATTTGACTTTTAGTACAAGGTGGTCATAATTGATTTTAATTTTCCATTGACCAAGCTCAAAGTTCAAAAGAAATTTTTGTTTTTTTAACTGTGTGACACATCCAAACTATAAGATTTCACATGAGATGGTTTTAAGTACCTGTAACCTCCTTATAGCAAAAGTAAATAGTTTCATGATATACCATTACAATTTTTATTTCCTACATGTACTATTGCAAAAAGAATGTATATTCCTAAAAGGAAAGGGTACCTTCAAAATTTAAGATACAACTTCACCATGCTAAACAAATAGATAAAAAAAAAAAAAAATCCATGCAAAAAGATAAATCATGTTCTCAAGTGCTAAGAATTTAACGAGACATTAATAAAAACACCATAACTACAAAAAAGAAATTAACTTTTTAAAAAATGATAATAATTTATATAAAACTAACTATAAATATGTAACAAATAAAAAAACTGTGTGGAAAGGTGAGAGTGGTAGCACGTGCAAAGCTTTGGTAATTAGGTATTTACATGTTGTGTCTTTAAGCATTAAAAGAAAATGAGAAATGATCATGTAGGACCTTTTTCCACCCATATGTGTAAGACTCAAAGGATCACCACTAAATTCAGTACGAATCTCTAAAAAAGTCGAGTCTCACATTCATAAGATAACTTTTTTAAAGATCCGTATCAAATTTAATGGTGATCTTTTGAGATCCTACACACATGGGTCTATAAGATCATTACTCTAAAAAAGTACATGAATTATGTTTCAAAGATTTCCTGATAAATCATAAAATAAATATTTTATTTTGATTAACTTAGAGGTGAATGCATTGCCTAAATGACATCCCTGTAGAACTTGAGGAAAACATTTCACGTTTTTGTCAACCAAAACATGGGAAGCAATATCATGAATTGAACTTTTAATTGGATAACTAAATTCTTTTAATAATGATTAGGAAAACAATTCAATGAGACTATAACCTTTAATATAAAAAAAATGAAAAGCACCCTAAATCGTCAAATGTGCAATCCTATAAGTGGCCATGCTCAAGGTCTCACAACAATTTTTATGCTACTTTGTATCCAGCTTGTTGGATTTCTTGACTGATTTATTACTTACTTGTATCTAAGATAATGGATGCCTGATATCTGGGGCAGCTTAAAATGGACGGTGATTACTGAAACCAACATTCAACTACCCATAGGAGTGTACACATGGCCTTCCTGATTCCTAAGAACATGTATCTTCCAATGGTCCAAATCTTTGATGAAAACAACGCCACAGGTCTCAGTCGTTCACCAAACGGCCAATACAACTAACAGCTATTAACATCCTTCGTTGTCAATCGGAAAAATAACCAAGCAAAAATTTATAAAAAAGTTGCTTCACGCAGATAATAATTTCAATAGGAAACATCTACAATAAGACTATTTACTTTTGATACAAGGAGGGCATAATTATTATTGACCTTTAGATGTGAAATCGGGTGGTTGGGGTTCAATCTATTGTAAAATCCAATGGCTAAAAGTGTTTGTGACATCCTTCTAGCAATGTCTATAATATAAAATCCCATTTCAATAATATAACCGAGAGTTTCTAAACTATAGTTATAACTTAGAAGTCCCAGCCAAACAATTATTCCATAATCCGGCTAAAAAGCTGAACGTTTTTTTCTCTTGTCATGTTAATGTCCATTTTACCCAATTCAACTGTCTTAATATACTCTGATCCTTGCCCATGATACAAAGGAAAAGGGGAGGCCTTTGTATTGTTAAACATCGATATACATTATCACTCATTTTTTTAGTATTCCAAATGGTAATATAGGGGTTCACAAATTTACCATTCTTTACTGATAATCCAAAAGTAGAATTCAAGAAGTTAAAAGCAAGATTCAGAAAAAGGAAAAAAGTTCATATACAGATGAAACCTTACTTATACAAGTAGAGTTGCATTAATCTACACACTATATTTTATTGATTGGTTGTCAATGTGAAAATAATGGTTGTTATATCAAATACTGGTCTGGTCTATAAAGGAAATGCAATGGTTGTAATCAATTCATCCATACATATAAAAATGTTAGCATTTGTTGATGTCATGAGACAATGGGTCTCATTTTTGTTAATAAATTATTATTGAAAACAACAATAAGGAATCGGTTTTATTAGGGTCTTTATTTTATGAAGTACTCCACATAGGTCATTTAGTTCATCTAATATCTCTCTAATTTGCTTTACACTTCCTTGGAATGAAGCCACTTCCCATGAAACAATAGGGTTTTGGAACATTTTGTAAGATTTCCAAGAGAGCATACCATGTGAGCAATAGGCTTGGTCGACTAAATCTCTTTCTCAGAAAGATTTCAGACGAAGTAAATGTGTCATTTTTTTTTAATAAATAGTTTATTTAAGGCATCAACCTTATGTTGTAGAAGTAAGGAACACATTAAAAACCTTTCCGAAAAGTTTTTGTGATGCTAGAACACCTCCAATTGACCATCTTGAAATGATTATGAATAAAAAAAAAAATTAAGTACTAAAAGTAATACATCTTGTAACATAATTTCTAGATATGTTATTATTCAAGATTTTTATGGTTTTGCTCCACCCACACTATGTTTCAAACTTCAAATTTCATAATTAAGGATGGAAATAGAATTTCAGGCTGTCATGAAAATTTTCGACTAAAAAACCGTAATGACATCATTTAACAAAGTTTAGAAATGTGCCTTACTTCGATTGTTTAAAGTTGTCATGATATGCAAAACCACACCGTTTTTTTTTATACAAAAACTTTTTGAACAATGAGAGTTTTTTTAAACGGCACCAGGATAGGTTTTTAAAAGACAATGATATTTTATTAGTTTTTAAAAGTAATTAATACATCATTTGGCAATGTCACGTTGCATGTAGATAACCTATATATCTTTGTCCACCTTATTTCACCAAAAGTTTCTACTTATTTTTTTATTAATTATCTAAAATACCCTAAAGCAAAAGTTATTATATCTAAAATACCCCTAGGAAGTAAAGGGCTCAATCTCCAAAAAAAAAAAAAAAAAAAAACATTGAATAATTTAGAAAACACGTAAAGAGTACATGACAAAAATTGTGACAATTATTTTAAAATAAATATACGAAATCATTATTGTATTTAACAAAAATATGGTCATGAGAATGTTATTTTCAAAATAAACTAACATATTCTTCTTACCCCTAATTTCCTCTATGTCGATTTTTTTTTTTTTGTTATTTTCCTTGTTTTCATTTTTTTTTTGCCCCTTTTTTACCCTTAATTTTCCTACTTGGTTGGGTTTAGAAAGGAAATAAGAGTCATCTAACTTTTTCAGTATTCAAGAAAGTTCGACAATATTTTGAGGTGAACGTGGCTTCTTATTGTATCCTTTTCCTGCAAAATACTTTGGGATTCCATTATAGATGGAAGGCCGCCGCGCTCATAACGAGATTTTATCATTGAGAGATTCCAAAACATGCTAGGTGGTGGAAAAGTAAATGTTTGTCTATGAGAGGTAGGATAACTCTCATTAAAACTACTTTAGCTAACCTTTTTTGGACCACCGTGAATTTGGTAAGGCATTTGGAGTCCATGATACAAAATTTCTTTAGGTGAAATGGGATTTTGTACGTCTTCTTAAAAAAAAAAAAAAAAAAAAAGGGAGGTTTAGGCATTTGAAATCTGAGAATCATAAACCAATCCCTACTCAAAGAATTTAGGTGTAGGATGACTCAAGACTCAAACCAATTCAAGGAAGATGTAGTTTTGGGCAACCATATCACATATGACAATGGTTTTATAGCTAGAGAACTTCATAATAGGGTGCTGGTAGGGCCTGGTACAAGGACTAGGTTTTGGTCATGAGAGTATCACATTGGAATTGGGTAGTACTGGATATTATAGACCATTTCTTTGAACTGAGTTTGTTACGATGTCTTACTGTATGTGATCTTTTGCCGGGGAAATACAATTTTTATTTTTTTAATAATAATCACCCCTTATAATTTTGACAACAAGATTATTCACAGATAGTCTTATTACAAACAATAGAAATTCCAGAAAAAATAAATCTCAACTACTTAATGCCATTCATACAACTTAATATTGTGCTTGAGAATATAAAATAAAAAAATTAAACAAATAAAAGAAAAGATGACGAAGATAACCTCAACCGGGCTTTCTACACCCCACACCGAGTCACCACATCCAACAGCGCGGGATCTGTGGTCTAGCTTCAATCTCGAAGCAGGATAACTGATTTCAACCAAACTAGATAATCACCCCTTTAATAATCACCCCTTTAAAAACTCTACTAAAACTTTAACCCCCAAAATTAACTTAGATCAACTTAGATCTAGAGAGGAGAGAGTATACCACCTAAAATTTGAAGACAGCAAATTAAAGAGAGAAAGATGGAGGAGAGAGAGTGGGGCGTGTCCCTCTAGAAGAGAGAGAGGTTGTAGGAGAGAGGGAGGTTGTGTTGAGATTGCAGGAGAGCACCCCTATTTATGGTAAATATTTAGGTTTAGAGTTTCTTAGGGTTTTCCCATAGTTTACCTCTTTCATGAGATTGAATCTAAACCATTGATCAAAGTGACTTGTGGGGTAAGAGATATGAGTCATCCATTTCATAGATGGGGCATCAACATTATGGAAGGTGCTTGAACCATATCCCTCTTTCCTTAAACTATTTTCCCATCAATATATTTAAATAAAATAAATATCATGCATTCTCTAAAATTGTACTATTTATGTCACATATTCCATAAGGATATGTCAAATAATATCAAGTAAATAAATACTACCAAATATAAATAAGATAAGATCCATATCAATTCAAATTGACCATATCTCTTAAAAACATACTCGTACAAAGTAGATAATGCTATGGTCAATATATCCCTTCCAAAATTTTACCACATGCCACAAATCAAATTAACATTATCTTAAAAGCAAACAAAAGAATCCAAAGAGGGTGGGGCGTGCCACCCTTTCATGGCACATGTGGGCCCCCACCCACATGCCACACGGTGGGTCCATGTGCATTATGGGCTCCATGAAATTTTATTAGAAAAAAGTATTATTTTTAAAATTGAATAAAATAATTTAAAATATATATTTGAATTTTTATAACTTTTTAAGAACAATAACTGTATTTTTATAAGTACAAAATTCACAAATAAAATATTGAGAGATTAATAAAAATTCAAATAATAAAACTAAAATCATTTCAATAATAAAATAAAACACAATTAAATTAATATGATGGGAAAATGATCCATATGGTTTTCGGAATCCAATCTGTAATAACGGGGTACTCTACCTTTAATTGTGGACTACAGACCACACTAGCTTTATCGAACCGACCCTGTGTTTCCTATGACCCACAGTCCAAGCAGGGGCTCATTAACGAGTCACCAAAGTCAGGTCGATGAATCAAGGGGTCGTAATCTTCATCTGTGGATTACAAGTCCTCCCTAGAGACGAGTCAAGGTCACCACAACCTGATGCGACCACAGCTCTATGGCGCATAGGGATATCTCTCGCACATGCATACGCTTCACCCAAAGGTGGATATCTGGCTTTTCCAAATGATCTATCAATATGTATGCCGTGTGATGGAACATGGATGAGGTTTTAGCCCCCGTCTCAGTAGGCCTACCATCACACACAAGGGTCACACAGTCCCTCGGCTCACTCATCTAGGCATAAGCTCCAACCTCATCGGTGGCTAAACCAAAACCCTCATCGATTAATTATTTATGCCCAGGTACCTTGGGTTTTCCAACTGCTTGGCATAGATCGATAAGCACAGTCCAGTATAAGTAAACATCATTTGCTTAGTATGGTCCTTGAGGGATCACACTCCCACTAAATTTATGTTTCACTATAAAATACTCTAATACACACTATAAGGTCTTTAAAGGCCACATAAAGCCAACAGGGATAACTATGTGCATGAAAACTATAGCAACAACGTGCTGGACCTTGTGGCAAGAGAGGAACTTCATAACCTTTAAAGGGAAGACATGGGATCTCCAACCAGTCATTAAAGCCCCGAGGTCTACTGCAATCTGGTGGACCCAAGCACCGAAAGAATTCAAGGATGTAGCTAAAGAATATTTTGACAATAATTTTAGTGGGTTACTCTTTAGCAAGAATGTAAAAATAGTCAAGACCATCAAGATGGTTGGATCATGCTTAACTTTGATGTGGGTGTTGAGAATGAAGGACAGGTATGTTGGTTATGAGGAGCTACTTAGGGACCACACTGGTTCCATCACCTAGACATATCAAGGTTGTAACGAGGCGGAGCTGGTAGCACCGAAACAAAGGCTCTTTAGATTGTCTCCAAATCACAACGAGCTTATTGTAGATGGTGATTCTGCCAATATCATTAACTAGTGTAAACTGTAAATACCTTAATACTACGCAGCCCTAGAATACCGTAATGGACGGGGGATTATGTTTTTTTTTTGTTGTGGGAGAGAGGGCAAACTTCATTCACATAAATAAATAAAGAAAGGAATTCTACTGCGGACGTATTATATGTGGAGTTGCCTCATCGGGTGTTTTTTGGGTTGAAGTTTTTATAAGACTTAGGATTTTTATGAAAACAAAATAAAGCATCACCTCAAATCATCTTCTAGACAACACTTTAAGAGACGAAAATTTCCATGATGGTTTTAAAATCAATTTTCAATACCAACAATAAAATTTTAAACTCAAAAAATTGTATAGATATTGTGGATACTTGAATACTTATCTTTAGGGAGAAATGGACGGTCTAGATAATTTGTTAAAATATACGCTATTTTCTAAGTTTGAAATCTTAATTTTTTTAATGTTCAAGTTGATATCAATGTAAAGATTTTTTAATGCTTGATTTACAATTCCCGACGAGTTATCAGGCGAGGATTTACTTATTTTGATAGGGCTGCAGCCCTATAAAATCATTTTCTTTTTTATTTTACCCGAGCCCCCCTCTCCTTTAGGACAAGTTTATACAATGTTGTAACCTCAAAATGTAGTTTAAAGATGCACTTCAAAAATCTATCAGAAAAATGTTTCAATGTTGAAAAACCCTCTAATTGATCATCTCAACATCGAGATGTATATATATGAAAAAAAAAAAGGTTTTGAGTCTCATAAATAGTGCATCTTGCAACATATTATTTAGATCACTTATTTTCAAGATTTTCATATATTTATAAATTTAATTGATTTTAACCAATTTTAGACTTTAAAATTATATAATTAATGATAAAAATAAATTTTCGGATAATCTTAAAAAAAATTTATTTAAAAAATTATATGTTACGATAAAATTTGGGGATAAGCCTTAATTAGATTCTTTAAGGTTGCAACCTCACATAAACCACATACTTTTTCCTTACTTTTTCATTTCCTTTGAAGAAAAACGTGGCTCTTTCTGTAAATTCCAACAAAACCCGGCTATCCCGTCAACAGCTGTCAACGTCTTCCGTTATCCTTGCCGTTAGTAACATCATATGTAAACGAGCAGTCTTTCGATCAAGGAACCCCTGGAAAGTTATGGCTTCAGTCTCTTTCTCTCTCTAACTACGTTTTCTCTCTCTTCGATATCTCAAAAGAAAGCTCAGTATCTTCCTGTAAAATAGGCCGTATTTATCCAACCAAAATCTTACCCTAACCCTAGTTTTTTTGGTTGAAATCGCCCGATTTTGGTTAGGTCTGAAGTTTCTGGAGGTTTTCCAGTGAGTTTTGGTGGAAATTTTTTGCAGCGAGGATGAAGCTTACGGTGAAGACATTGAAAGGGAACCATTTTGAAATTAGGGTTCAGGCAAATGATACGGTGAGTTAAGGCTTCTTCGTTTGTTATTTGGTGTAATCTGGGAGGATTCTGAGATTAATGGCGATTAGTCTCTCTCTCTTCTCCCTCGCGCTCTCTGATTTCTGTGGATCATTACTTTGAAGCGTATGTTGATTATTACTTTGAAGCACTGCTTTCGTTTGGGTCACAGAATGGTTGAAGAATCATCTGGGTTTGTTATCACTGATGAAATCAATGGGGTGGTGCATGTTTGAATGTGCATTAGGAAAATTAATGGATGTTCTCACTGATATATTTGCTCTTTTCCTACAGCTTTATTGTTAAAATTGATGGATGTTACCTTTTTCCTTTTGTAATTGTCTCTTGTCCTGAAGCTTGCTAAGGCTTTCTCTTCTAATACCTGAGTGCTTTGGTTTTTGTCTTATTTCTTAGCATTGAGAGCATAACTCTTACCTGCGTGTGGTGAGCTTTTTTTCTTGGCATTGGTGTTTTCGTACTTTAATTTTGAGGGACAATTACTAATAGATAAATCATGTTTAGCTGTTATGTCTAAGGTTAACATTTTGAATGTAGATTTGTATGTTCAGCATAGGGTGAAAGAGAGTGTATTGATGTTTAATCCAGGTGGTTTTTTTCCTTTTTTACTATCTCTTGTTGAATATGTTGTGTTTGATTTTGCATTCCGTGGTTCTTGATATTGTTGCAGTAGTTTTTGATAAGCTCGTATCAAGTATGTCTGATGATGGCTATTTGAACTTAATTCGGGAGAAACATTGTGAATGGATTGAAGTTTAAGTTTACATTCTTATTGAACTCTTTGTGGAGAGAGAGTGGCATATTGGTGTAAATTAAGTTATGAAATTGCATGGAAGGAACCATGAGCTTGTTAATTTGAAACCGAGCTATGATTTGGAAGAATGCCTTGCCATAGTTGTTACTATGTTGATATTGGTTATGCTTTCTTCTTATAGTTACTAGATCCATGCTTTCTTCTTATAGTTGTTACTATGTTCATATTGGTTATAACCATAGTTGTTGGAGGGGGGAGCGGGATCAGTTCGGGATTTGCCGAATCGCCTATAGTGGAAGCTCCCCATGGTTAGGATCGGCATCTGTACAATGAACAAGACAAGGAGCGAGATCCTTAGGTTTATGAGAGCGAGATCTGATGTCAATGGGTTCGATCTAAGCTACACTATACAAAAAAATGAGGTTGTAACTAGAACTAGTACGAGTTCCCTTGTTTAAGGAATCGACGTTTAAGTATGTCATATAACTGGGGTTTCTCTTGTTCTAATATCGAGATTCTTAAAGCATAGGAATCAAGGTCCTCAGCTGATTGGCCCCGAGGTCCGCGAGTGCCATTTACCAGGGATCCCTTATCAAGTGCCCCCCACCCTTAACAATGGATGTATTTATTTATGCATGAATAACAACAAATTAATTATGTAGCTCTATAAGTCGGTCTTTCTTATGACCACTAGATCTTCATGCCATTACACAAGTTTAGGATGCGCCATTCCCTTTGAGTCCCCGGCAACCCAAAATCTTACCACTCAAGACTCATCTTCTTCGAATGTAGTCTCCTCTGCTTCCATTGTTTCAAAGGCTGGTTCTCCGAAGGAGAAAGAGGACAAGATGAAATACTATTTCTCTCTCTCTCTCTCTCTCAGTCTCTCTCTCTCTCTCTCTCTTTGATTAATGTATAAGAAGCTTTTTGCATCTTCAAATCGAACATATATTCTCATCTCTCAACTGTAATCTGATTTAAAACTCTAAAACAATAGGACACCATAAATATAAGATTTTAAATGATGAAATATATATTCTCACAACTAAGAGGGATGACTTACACAATAAGACTTAATAAAACAATGGGTCACTTTAAACTATGCCTAGTTCAAATTAAGAATCTAACATAATAGAACTTCGTATTATGCAAAAAAAGGGACTGGATTTTAACATCATAGAACTTATGATTCCTAAGTAATGGGAACTTCAGAGAATGCAATCTCTAACCTGGTATCATCCGTTAATGAAAGTATAACCCATAAACATGGAACCCAATATTTTAATGTACCAAAACCTTGGACCATGGTTGATGGGAGTGGGAATCTATTTTGAAATGAAATGGAATTGGATTCCACTGATGAGTGGAACGTGGTTCCCTTTTTTGGGAGCGAGATCCCAAAATCGAAAAAACGGGGTCCCTACAAGATCCCTTGCAAGAACCGTGGGATCGAGGTTCCGGCGCGGGATCGTCACCCTACCCGCAAGGTTCCTTTAACTATGGTTATAACATAGTCATGTGATTATTTTTATCATTTGAAAGCATCACGCATAAAAAATATATGATTACCTGGTTTTTTATTGAAGATATTCTTAAGAGAGCATTATCCACTTCATAGTTGGTGAAATGATGAACAAAAAAACATAATTGAGTGAAACTGGATAGTTGAGAGGTTTGAGGGAAGAGCAAACCATGTGGTGATCTGCAAAATACGGGTAGGGGCCCTTCTCCCCCACTGATTGAACCCCATATGTTATTTGCTTGTAACCAGTGGTTTAAAAATCGGTCGCAACGGACTCGCCCGATTCGGCACGAGAATCGGTGACCCCATGCCAATTTATGTGTAAAATCGGAAATCGCCTGGTTCTAGAGTAGAATCGCCGGTTCTGAACAATGAACCCCCCGCATGACGTCATAAACCGGCAAGAACCGCCAGTATGACATCATAAGATCGGTTGTGGTTAACGTCACCATGCGTCGCTCGTGAATAAATCTCGTGTGTGCCATGCGTGTGCAAAACTGTTGCGTGCACCGCACGTGGTTCCTGCCTCAAGTTATTCTTCAGGAGCATTGATGTTGGAATTGTTTACATAGCCTTTATTTGTCCCACCTTTCTTCGATGTGGGACAATTCTCAATACCCAACGTTGAGATCTTAAATCAATATATTGATTTATTATAGCATAACATGCAAAACGCGGCGTCATGGGGAGTTGGCTATCACGTTGGACATTATATAGGAGGTCTCAGGTTCGAACCTCCGCGGTGTTAACATTTTTTCTTTTGTCAAATGTCATACAAATAGTTTTTCTTTTGTCAAATAATGTCACCAAAAAATGTGTTTTACTTTTGTCTTAAATAATGTCATTAAAAATAATGTAAAGGAAGAAAATAATATCTTAAAAATAAAATAAAGAGGAAGAAAATAATATCATAAAACAAAGGAAAAAAAGCATTTTATTTTTATCTTTCAAAAAAAATAGAAGGCAAAAAATAATATCATCGAAAAAATAAAAGACAAAAAAATAATATAAAGGAAGGAAATAATGTCATGAAAAAAAAATAAAGAGGAAGAAAATAATGTCATAAAACAAGGAAAAAAAGCGTTTTATTTTTATCTTCCAAAAAAAATAAAAGGAAAAAAATAATATCATCAAAAAAAAGAAAAGGAAAAAATTAAAATAAAAGATAAGACAACAAACGTTTCTTGTCAAAAAACAATTTATCTTCTAAAAAAAATAAAAGAAAGAAAATAATGTCATCAAAAAAATAAAAGGAAAAAATAAAATAAAAGATAATACAATAATTCGAGATTTTAGTGCTCATTTTTTCATCAATTTAATCCATTTTTTATTGTAGTCCATGTATGATTATATATTTTATTCATGATGAGTTTATGATTTTTCTTTTATGTAATGTAAATTCAATGGTTAACATAAGTTCAAACAAGGAAAGAACATCTCAATATTTGCAAATTAATGAAAGAAAATGAAATAATAATGTAGTACCCCTATTTCTTATTGGATTCCTAAAAAACAATATTTATAATGAATTTTAATAATTTTTTTGGATTTTTTTTAAAGCTTAATTGGACCGATTCGGCCGATTCCAGATCCGGATGGGCGATTCACTGATCCGTATGGGTTTTTGGGGAGACCGATCTGGTGCACCGATCCGTTTTTTAAACCATTTCTTGTAACCCATATGTTATTTGCTTGTAATCTATTACAATAGTTATTTAAAGGAATCTCTCATTGTCCAATACTCTAGTGGGATGTTTAATAGAGAATGGTTTTGAAGTGGAAAAGCCACTGTGATGTATTCTATTGTGTAGTCAAGTGAATGGGATCTAGAAATATCACAACATTGTTTTGAAACCTTAGTGCATGGTAATATCAATGATGACTTTGGTGAGATGATTGATCAAAATTAGGGCATAGCGTTGCAAGGTTTAGGTAGTTCACAATCCTATGAAAAGGTGCAGGAATTTTCACAATGATAGACTTTGTGGGCTTAGGCGAGAGGAGCGGTCTTTGAGGGCTGTGGTGTTGCTAATTGTTAGTGGCATGGCATTCTTTGCTTTAAGGTTCTTCGGTTCCCTTGGTAAGGTGGGCTTTGGCAGCATAGCGGGGCTACTCTATCTAATGGTTTTTATGTTCGTATTTGTTGTCGTAAAGTTCCGATATGGGTATGGCACCCATTTGAAGAATATGTCCATTGTAAATGGAGAGTGTAGGAGTTGGTATTTGGGGGAAGGAGAAGGAGCACAATTCAGGGGTTAAAATATTGGCTTGGAGATGATTGGGACCAATTTCCTATGTAAACTGGACTGTGTATGTGTTCGCGTGTGTGTGTGTGAGAGAGAGAGATAGAGAGAGAGAGAGAGAGAGAGAGAGAGAGAAAGAGAAAGAGAGAGAGAGAGAAAGAGAAAGAGAGAGAGAGAGAGGGGAGGGAGATTGATTTAGGAAATGAGAGGAAAAAACATATTTGAGAAAGAAATCTGAAAGTTGTGCCTTAGTTCACATGTTTGTAGTTGCTACCAGTGTTCTAATACGCGGGATACGGGCACATCGCAGCAATGCAGTCAATAAATATAAAAATTCCAAAAAATCTTCAAAAAATAGGTTAATGCATGGGAAAAAAATACGGAGGTGATATATATGATGCTAGGCATTTAATTGATTCATTAACTCTAATATTATCAGCTGGTCAGAGACTTTGAATCCCGTGATAGAAGACATTAGAAAATTGAAAATAGAAACTTGAAACTAACTTTGTAGAAGACATTAAAAGGACATCACATTATCATAATTCATCAACATTCAATTCTAAACTTTAAAGTTCCAAACTCCAAAGCAAAGATACATACAACCACTAAAAGTCTATGAAGAGTTCAAGAGTGAAGACAAAACATTGAAGACAATAAAAATCAAAAGATAATCTAATCAGCTCTCAACTCTCAACTCTCAATCTCAAATCTCAATCAGACAAGTCATCCAGGGAGTCTCCATGTGCATGTGCATCTCTGGCATCCTATTCGACAACCCAACCAACAACGAATATAACCCGACCATTTTTTGCAAAAGAAAGTTCCGTCCAAATTTTTTTCTCTTTTTCTGATCCAAACACAGCCACAATTGGGGCTGTTTTTTGTGTTTGGGGGAGTTTAGAACCCCCCAAATCCCCCCTTTTCGAGGGGAAAATGACCAAACTACCCACGCTCATGGGCACTATTTTTGCCCACGAGCGTGGGTAGGCTCTGCAGGTGCATAGCCCCCATATGCAGTGGGATGGGCCACATATGTGGGCGCATCCCACCAAAGCGCATATGGGCCCCTAGGTGATGCGCCTAGGGGTGCATAGCGCATTATGCAGCCGCATTTTAAAACAATGGTTGGTACAATTCATAGAACACTAGAATATGCCAACAAGAGTATATCTCTAGGTAGTGGATCCGTATTGATGTATCGATGATTGGAAATAAGCCTTAAGGGTATAGTGCACGCTATCGTATTAGAATGGCATCATTTTATAATATATACAATAAGAATATGTTTATTATAGATTCTATGGACACTTCTTGGTCCCACTCTAGGCTCATAAGAGATGGACACAATGTGGTGGTTTGTTGGAAGGAAATTTAGATAGTATGTCTAATATCCTTGCAGTTATGCTAGTATAGTTTCGTTTTCGTTTGTCTTCTATGGTGTGGCTATCTGGTGCATTATCCTGGTAAGTTAGTATTGATATCCTGCTAAATTGCGAGTTGTCTAATCTTGACATGTGGATTATTCTATTAGAAAGACAGCATTTTATAATATATACAATAAGACGATGTTTATGATGGATTCTATGGACACTTCTTGGTCCCACTCCAGGCTCATAAGAGATGGACACAATTTGATGGTTTGTTGGAAGGAAATTGAGATAATATGTCTAATATCCTTGTGGTTATGCTAGTATAGCTTCCTTTTCGTTTGTCTTCTATGGTGTGGCTATCTGGTTCATTATTCTGGTAATTTAGTATTGTTATCCTGCTAAATTACGAGTTGTCTTCTCTTGACACATGGATTTTCATATTTTAAGTTTCAACTCTTCATTTAACATGGAGATTTGACATCATTTTACAGGTAATGGCTGTTAAAAAGCATATCGAAGAGTTACAAGGAAAAGATAACTATCCATGTGGACAGCAGCTGCTGATTCATAATGGGAAGGTATTGAAAGATGAGACAACCTTGGAAGAGAACAAAGTTAGCGAAGATGGTTTTCTAGTTGTCATGCTTAGTAAGGTATGGTATTTTCTCTTTTGTTTTTGGAAGTAATAGTTTTTATGACGTGCCTTTTTGCACCAATTTTTGGAATAGTCTTTGGCTGCCTCAAACTTAGGTATTCTGTTTGACTTGTTGCCCTAGCTAGCTGCAATCCTTTCTATTACAATTATAATATCAAAGAGAAGAAGAGAGAAATAAGAGGAAGATGTGAGAGAAAAGTTAAGGAGAGAAAGAAAGTTGGAGAGAGAAGCAATGAGATGGAGAGAGTTGGTTAGAGTACTGGAGTGAGTCACATTAGGGTTACTTAGCCTCTGTGCCCATCTTTATCTTATTTATAAACTTAAGTTACCTACAAATTACAATCATCATCATCGTCAAAGCCTTTTCTGATCTAATTGGGGTTGGCTAACATACAAATTACAATAATGCCGTTATTTCCATTATTTATTGTTTTCTAAAGTATATAGCAAAGGTACAAAATGCTGTTTTGGCCCTCAAACAAGGCACATAACTTAAAGCTCTAATCTTCAACACTCCCCTCAAGCTGGAGCATAAATATCATCCATGCCACTTTTGAACAAATCATTTGAGTCTAAGTCTAGTTTCGATCAAGACACTTGATGGACATATGAGCCAATTGGTCCTTTGACCTACATGTGGAGTAGATATCTTCTTACTTGCTACTTTGTCCCAATTAAAATGAGAATCCACTTCAGTATGTTTTTTTCTCACATGGAACATTGGGTTGCTAGCTATATGGATGGCTGCTTGATTGTCATAAAACATCTTCATTGGCTTTGTAATTGTGAATCCAATCTCCTGCATCAAGGTTTTCTGCCACAATAACTCTTATGTAATGTGAGCCATCACTCTATATTCAGCCTGTGCGTTAGACCTGGCTACCACGCTCTTTTCTTACTCTTCCATTTAACCAAGTTTTCCCCGACAGAAGTACAATAGCCTGTAGTAGATCTTCTATTCGAGATCCTACCTAATGTTGAAATGGCCACTTCTCCTCTAGATAAGGCCTCATATTGGAGCCCCCTTAAGATATCTCAAGATTCTCCTGACAGCCTCCCAATGTGGTCTCCTGGGAGAATGCATGAACCACTACACTCACTACAAAGGCTATGTCCAGCCTAGTTACCTACAATCCTTCTGTAACTGCCTGGATCTTCAAATACGTCTCCTTGATCCACTGATAATTTAATAGTTGGATCCACAAGCATATCAACTGGCCTGGTGCCCAACATTCCTGTTTATGTTGGTTTGTTACGTATTTCATGTTAGAGAAACTAAAATTGTACTTGGTTCGGGCAAGTTCAATTCCAAAAAAATATCTTAGTTTTCCCAAATCCTTGATCTGAACATATTGTAGTAGGTATATCTTCTATTTATTATTCATTCCCGATCACCCCCTGTGACTATCATTAACATGAGCCGTCAAGACAATTGTACCCATGGATTGATTCCGAATAAATACGTAAGAATCCATGGCTTCTTTGAAACCCATATGCCATAACAATCTTACTGAACTTATCTAACCACTCATGTGGCGACTGCTTCAGGCCGTAAATGGCTTTCTTCAACTTGCATACCTTGTCTAACTCCTTGTGAGTAACAAAAACTGGCTGTTGCTCCATGGACACCTCTTCTTGTAAATCACCCTAAAGAAAGGTATTTTGAACATCAAGTTGCAGCAATGGCCACCCCTTATTTGTTGCTATAGATATGATCACTTAAACCGAATTAAGTTTAGCAACAAGAGCAAACATCATAGAGTAATCAATACCAAAGATTTGAGTATACCCCTTTGCCACCGACCTGGCCTTTAGCTGCTCTACAGATCTATCTGGTTGATATTTAATTTCATACACTCCAATCACATCCAACAGGTCTCTTTCTTATTGGCAAAACAGTAGGTTCCCACTTGCCATTTGATTGAAGCGCTGCTAGTTCCTCGTCCGTTTCTCTCTTCCACCTTCATAAGAAAGAACTTGCGATAGAATTAAGGTTTAGAAATAGAGGAAAGTGATAAAGCAAAATCCTTACAGGAAGAAGACAAATTTGTAAATGTAACAAAATGAACAATGGGAATGTCTTCTACGAAATTGCTGACCTTTGGAAATGGTTATTGGAAGAGTGTTATCAGGCAGAGAAGTAGGACCAGGAACGAGCATTGGATAAGTAGAAGAAGCGGAGACTGATTGACTGACTGAATTGGTGGTAAGGGCATGTCCTTCACTTCTCTTCTCATATTTTGGGGCTTCTCCTATGGCACGTTAACAGGAGGATGGGATGCGGGCTTTATAGGGACAAACACTTGAGGTGTACAAAGAACCATCAGCTGCAGTGGGAACAAGAACCGAGGAAGAGGAAGGAGAATGTACATCATTATGTGAATTCTTTCCTTGAACAGCATAAAACAAATCAATGACAAGCATTTGACCTTCATCGGGAAAATACAAAGTGTTCTTAAAAAACGTGAAATCGGCACAAACAATATTCTTCCACAAAGAAGAATGATAGCATCGATAACCTTTCTGTGTATGAGAACATCCTAAAATATACACTTCATAGCTCGAGGATCTAATTTAGCAGCACCATGACCCAAAACATGAACATACATACTCAACAAATACTCGAGGAGGAATTATAATTATCTGGAAAGAGAATACAGTGTAGTGATTACCGTCTAAAAAAGAGGAGGGCATGCGATTTAGTAACAAGCAGTTAATATGACTTCTCTCCAATAAATTTTTGGCGCATGCATGTTTTAACATCAAGGCACGACTTACTTCTGTTATATGACGATTTTTTCATTCTGCATCCCCATTATGTTGAGAAGTGTGTGCGCAACTTGTTTGGTGTAAAATCCCATGTTGGGCCAAGTATTTTTGAAATTCTTGGGATAAATATTTATGTTGCATTATTAGAACGCAAAAGCATTCTTACCCAACTAAGTAAGTTTGAATCTCTTTATAGAAGAGCTGAAAATTGATAAAGCCTCAGATCTTTCTTTCATTAAATATAATCATGTCATTAGAGAATAATCATCCACAAAAATGAAAAAGCATCTGTGACCAAGAGCTGAAAAATTGATAAAGCCTCAAATCTTTCTTTCATTAAATATAATCATGTCATTAGAGAATAATCATCCACAAAAATCAAAAAGCATCTATGACCAAATAAACCCCGAACTCTGGTAGGACCCTAAATAGTTGAATGGACAATTAAAAAATGAACATACTTCCTTTTATTGTCTCTAGGACAAAAAGATATTGTATGATGCTTGCTTAATTTGGAAACTTCACACTCTATTCTTGATATAGACTTTAATAATGGAGCTAACGGCTTTAAATTATCAATAGATGGATGACCCAACCGACAATGCTATTGAAGAGGAGAAACATTTGTATAAAAAGCAACACCAATAAGACTACGATCCAGATAGTAAAGATATGAAACTCACAACCGCCACCAATTGTCCTCATCATTTTTGGATCCTGAAAACACAATAAGAATAATAGAATGTTATGAATATTGATTTGATTGGGTTAATTTACTAACTGACAATAAGCTAAAAGGGAACTTCGGTACATAAAGAACAAAAGACAATGAAAGAGGAGTAAGCAGAATAGTGCTTTTCCCAGACACTTGATAAAGAATGTAACAGATGCAATTGGAAACTTAGAATGTAGAACACTTACTAGCATAGTTTTAAAAAGCGAACCACCCAGCGCCTAGGCTGCCAAACTAGGCGGATATCTGTGGGCGCCTGCCAGAACGCGCCTAGGCGCCTGCCCGGGTGGCCGCCCAGGGCCTGCACCCCGCTCAGGGGCGGAAATGCGGCTCCTTGATGTTATTTTTGGGTCATTATTTTAATACAAGAGGGACAAAATTGTGGGTTTTAGGTTCATTTGAAATCTAAAACCCATTAGAGGCTATTTTAAAGAGAGAGGGCGCCCGCGCCCGCTTAGGCGCTAGGCTGCCTGGAGCCCCCCAAACCGCCTAGGTGCCACCTAGCGCTTTTTGAAACACTGCTCACTAGTTGTCACTATTTGTGTGATCAGTGGGTCCTAAATCAATGAATCAAGGAGATAGTCTCTGAGATACGGGGAATTTAGAATTACTTGTATTTTCAAGAGTAGCAATTGATGTAGAGGGATAAGTGGTAGGTTGTTGACTATTTTTAATAAGTTTATCGCGTTCCTCTCATGAGAGCAAAGCTGAATTCCTGGTAGAATCGAGAGCCTGG
The DNA here is from genome assembly GCF_054954075.1 of Amborella trichopoda. NCBI lineage: Eukaryota > Viridiplantae > Streptophyta > Magnoliopsida > Amborellales > Amborellaceae > Amborella > Amborella trichopoda. The sequence continues at coordinate 43,998,946 of NC_142347.1, forward strand.
TGACAATCATTGGAGCCAACTGGATGGATATCATCACCCTAAGATACACAAGTTACCTGATTAGCCCAAGCAGGCTTAGAAAACTTAGCCCAACATTTATTAGCCATGTGATTAGTCTGTCTATAGTGAGTGTATTTTTCGTTTTCCACAGCCTCTACCACGACCTCCTCTTAAGTCACAATTACGTCCTTCATTACCACCACCACGACCTCTGCCTCCATCACTATCCTCGTGGATGAGGTCAAGGCTGACCTATTAGTGACACTAAAGGCATATGAAGGTATAGAACTATGGATATGGCAACCCATTGAAGACGGGACTGTACGTTATTAAGAGATGGGAGTTCATTGCTGGTTAAGATCTGTCCACGAATGGCTTAGTGTTCATTATTAAGGCCAGATAAGAATTTTGCAACTCGTAATTCTTCTCATTGCTTCTTCAGTAACTCCTTAGTTCATATCATTTGATAAGGGCTAATACATATTCAACCTTTCCCACATACCCTCAAGAGAATTATAGTATTCAACTAATACTTTTGTCATCTTGCTTTAGAAATAATATATTCTCATAAAATTGATAATTTTGGGAGATGTTCTTATCAAAAGAGTACATATCACGCAAAACCTCCCCAACTTCTTTAGCAGTACCAAGAAACATCACATTTGCCGTCGCATAGGGTTCCATACTATTCCATAACCAGGTTATAAGTTGATAATTCACCCTAGCCATTCGTCATACCTACTATCTGAATCTTTGGGCCCATTTTCAGACAAGAGCTTCATCTTACCCTTGGCACCAAGAAACACCTTTATAGATTGAACCCATAGGTGATAACTGGACCCATTTAATTTCATGGAGGTAACTGGCATTGCAATAATGTCATTGTTGTTAGAAATTCCAGGCTTACTTCAGTTGCCCTGAAGGTCAATTGCACACAAATAGTGTGTCAAAAAGCGCTAGGCGGGTCCTAGGCGGCCTGGGGGGTCCAGGCCGCCCAGCGCCCAAAACTTGGACGGCCCAGTCAAATCCAAAAAGGATACCCATTTGAATAAGAAAAGGATATATACTATAAAAAATAAAAATTAGGTATTTAAGGCACTTATATTGAGTTTGATTGCTCATTCTTCAAACTTCCCCCTCAAAGATTCTTCTAAGGACTCAAAATCTTTTAAAAAATCCCCCAATAGATTATAAAACATCAAAAATTAAATCTAATATCAATGGGTGATGTTTTGATCAATTTTTGTCAACTTTGAGAAACCTTTCGATCCTAAAGAAATCACCAAAAATTAGTTTTTTTAAGGTTTTCTCTCTCTAAAATGGGCTCCAATAAGTTTTAGGTTTCAAATGAACTTAAAACTATCATTCTAACCCTTTATATTTTAAAAAAAAATCAGTACAAAAAAATTCGCCTCTGGGCGGGGTGCCCACCTAGACGGGTTCCGAACCGCCTAGACGGGGCGCAAGCCTTGGGCGACCGCCCTGGGTTGGGCGCTGAGCGCCCGCCTAGGCAGGTTCCGTACCGCCTCGGTGGCCGCCCAGGGACTGCCGCCCAGATTGACCGCCTAGGCCTGGGCGATGCACCCAGGCCTTCTAGACCGCCTAGGCGACCGTCTAGGCGCTGGGTGGTTCGCTTTTTGAATCACTGCACACAAACGAGGAGAATTATCAATATTGTAGGAGACTATATGCACTTGGAGGCCTTGAATCAATCTATTGAATCATATAAACCCCAAAAGACAGCACAAACAGCAGGTTACAGGGAGAAGTACTTGGCGTTTCAATGCGGATGAACATAGATCTCCCCACTATAACACTTGCACGAACTTCCACAGGCTATCTACTGGATCAGTCACATACTTTGATATATTTCAGTCACTATTCCTCTTGATTCTTCATATCAGGAAACATGAGCAGCACAAGTCTTAACAGTAAGTGCAGATAATCATATTGGTTCTTCACACAAGGAAGAAAACTAAGGTGCCCTTTGATGAAATCGGCACATGCAGCATTTTTTTTCTTTTCTTTTTATTTTAAGGAGGAAAAAAACAGGGAAAGAAAAGCAAACAATTCAGATCTATGGATCTTCTTTCTTTGATACCATGTTCGAAGTATATCAAAGAGAGGAAAGGGAGAAATGAGAGAAAGGAAGTTGCGTTAGTGTTACTTAGCCCCCACACCCTATCTTATTTCTAAACTTATGTACAAATTACTGTAATTCCTTGTTTCCTTTATTTATCGTATTAATGTCCTTCAGTATAAAAAAAAGGACAAGAATGCCTTAATTGCCCCCAACCAAGGCACATAACTAAAATAACTATTCTTCAACAATTTCTATTGAATCGTAATGTAATTGGTGATTGTTGGTATCACTTTGCAGCTAATATTAGTATTAGAGTGCCAATTCTATGGTAATCAAGTTGTCTAATCTTTCATCTGAAAATTGGCAAAACTTGCTGAAAATTGGCAAAACTTGCAGTGAGTCATTCAGTCTTGTGGATGGTCGCATTTTAATCTTCTCTCCTCTTTCTCAGTATTTATATTAGCAGTTTTTACTATAATTAGGATGAGCGGCATTGGCATTCCTACATGGTTCAGAATAATTTAGTGCACGGATAAATTATGTGGCATTGATTAGAGCATCTGACCATGTTTTATATATTTCTTGCATAATAAAATCTTACTTCTCGTGATGTAGAGGCTGTTCAAAATTCTGTTTGGATATTTTAAAGACAGTCAACATGTGAGGTTCAGATAATAACAATTGTTTACTTGTTATTTTTACTATAGTGTGCTATCACGATTTGGTCGTTGTTTGGCCTAGGGCTTTTTATATATGCCATCCTTGCAGAGATACCTGGCATCTTTAACTTTATTCATGATATACTGCAGAGCAAGACCTCTGGGTCAGGAGGAGCCACATCTGCCCAGGTAGTTGTTTACTTTATCATTTTCATATATTTCATGACGAATAATGCTTGTGTTTCTCTGTGCTGAGTTGTTCTTGATACTGATGCAGCCATCAGCAGCAGCCACAAATCCTCAGAATCCAACTCCTGCGCCTGAGTCACGTCCACAACCAATGTGAGTCTCTAATATCTGTTGCCTAAGTTTTTTTTCTCTTTCCTTGCTTATATGTTGTTTTCACTCAAGGATGTATGCGAACTTCCCATGTATCAGGGCCTCACAGAACCCAGCAAGAGGGTCAGATGCAGGTCCAGAGTAAGTATTTGTCCTTCCACAGACTTGTTGAAGCTTTCTATTCCTTTTCCACATATATTTGAGGAATATTTTTTTTGGACATGAAAGCATCATATTGATAATATTGGAATGTGGGTTGCTGTTTTCCGTTCGATAATCCCTCTCCTTCAAGTCCCCATTCTCAAGTGATATCAAGTCTTCCCCTTCTCAATTAGCAATAAACATGTGCAGCATATAGTCTATTCCTAACACTAACTGATAACTTCAGGATTACCCATCTCATTGTGGTTTCATTTTCTCTAAGGTTTTGAATGCTAAGTTATCTAAAATTTATGCATCAAACTTGGAATGATTTGAAAACATCTAAGGAAACTGTGGGGCCATTGCAATACTTGCCATTTTCTTAATACAATGGATACTGAATCTAGATTTATGTAATTTCAGGGTCACCAATGTATATGGTCAAGCTGCATCAACTCTAGTTGCTGGCAATAATCTCGAACAAATGATTCAACAAATACTCGATATGGGTGGGGATAGCTGGGACAGAGACACAGTCACGCGTGCATTACGTGCTGCTTACAACAACCCGGAACGAGCTGTGGAATATTTATACTCTGTAATATTTTGTTGTTTGAACTATGGCACTTGTGAAATGAGGGACGTATGCTTGCACGCTTTTGGAACTGTTTTCTACCTGTGTACATGCAGGGTATTCCAGCAGCTGCAGAGGTTGCTGTTCCTGTGGTCCCTACATCAGCTCAGGCAGCTGATGCTACAACCGAAGCAGATGTTGCCGGGGTGGCACCAAATTCAGGAGGACCCAATGCTTCCCCTTTAAACATGTTTCCACAAGTAAGATACATGTCTGTTTTTATGTTAAGTGTTAGGTAAGATCTATTTTAATCCAAGGGAAAGTGGCAAAACCACAGGCTCAGTTTGAATGTGCCAGTTAGTTATGAGTAAGTGCCATTCTTGAATGGACTGGTTCATGCATGGTAAAAAGCATGTTTTTCAGTTCTCCATGAGTAATTCCTGTTTTTCTATCCTGCTTATATAACAGTCTTATAACCTACTTAAAAGAATACCTGTTTACCACATTCATGAGTACAGTTTCCATCCATCCATACTAGCCAATATTATGCTGCATTATTGCTATCCATCAAAACGATTGAGAGAGAGTGCGATCCAACATGGCCCCTCGATCACCATCCACCATCTCAAATGATGACCAATGATACCATGGAGTATGGTCTGTCATTGTCATCAGCCCTTGGATTATAGTATATTTTCATCTCATTGGCTATGCCTGATCCATGCTGTTGGTTTGTGTCTCAGTTTATTTTGCATTGTTCTACAGGGTTCCCCTACCTCTGGTGCCATTGCTGGAGGAGGTTCCCTGGATTTCCTTCGTAACAATGAACAGGTGTTATGGCTATTCCAACAGTAATCCTTAAAAATTTATATGATGATTTGTTATACTCTGCACTTGTGATATCTTTTGTCTGAAGATGTTAAGTTACAGTTCTCTCAAAAAATCTCTCCCTTTTACATGGGCTTGATAGATTGCCCGCTATCATTTTCTTTAACTGGTTTTGTCGCTAACATGTAGCATGATGGGAATCAATACATGACCTGCTTATTGATAAACTAATTCTTGTGGCATGCAAAGTAATCCTTTTAGAAAATTGTCTGTATTATTGGGATATGTAACATATGGGCCCCGATGCTGGTAGCATATACCTGTATAAAATAATGTCCTTGCCTTGGCAGTAATGATCACTGTGTGATAATGATCTCCTGATTATTTTGTTTCAGACCTAAAAATTATTTATAGTATGGATTTCGAATTGTGAATCCAATATCATATTCAGTTCCGTTGTTCAGTGAATGAACTTACTATTATTAAAGTTATGGCAAAAAGTAAGTCGTGTTATTTATCTATCCAAGGCAATCTGGATCTAGACATCCCAGCAGACAGAACATGAGGGTATTGTAGAAGAATTTTGATCCTGTTAAGACTCGCTAGCTATAAGCTAAGTTTCTAGTTGAGGCTGCTGCTCCTGCTCACAGTCAAAATTTTCTTGGACTCATGCACCAATTTAAAAAATAATAATTCTTAGACCATGCCCAGTCAGCACTGTTTTGATTTCTAAGTTCTATGTGGAGCATGTTGCTTCATGACAAATGGTTTGCCATTCCATTTCAAAATCTAACCTGTCCGGTTCAAAGTTATAAAGATTTTAGAAAAGGCAGCCCAAACTGGTTCTAAAATCTTTATGAGTTCAAATGGGCTTATGATATGAATTATTGAAAAAGGGCTGATGATATATGGCATGGATGAGTTACGTAACCCATAGATAGTCAATGATCATTAAGTCCCCACTAGAACCACCTGTAATCTTAAACAGGACAGGGTATAGTTTGATCATTAAAGGATGTGCATGTCTGTGAAAAATTATTACAAGCGGTTGTTCATTTTTCTATCATTGAATTGAGTTCTTGATGTTTAGAAAGCCATGAGAAGCTCAATCATGTCCATGATAGGCATTGCCTTCATATTCTTCATTTTATAGATGTAAATTTCTTTTTTTTCTCTGAACATTAACTGCTGCATATAGTAATAATTGCATATCATATGCCAAGATAAGAACTATCATGATGCAAGGAGAATTTCCCAAGTTTTCTTTGTGGGATCTTTGCTTGTTCGTAGATGGTTATTTTGGTGGGGTAATTATGTTCTTTTATTATAGATGGGGATTTACTCTCGATGTTAGACATCTGGATTCGCATTTTAAGGCAAATTTGGAATTTTATAAACTTATTTCATGTGGGTACTCTTATCATAATCTTTTAGTGACATTTATGTCGGTCTTAAAACTTTCTAATTTGATTTTAAGGCTATCTTGTACCAGAAAAGAAAACCTTTTTTAATAGCATTTTTTATCACTTAATTTTCCGGCCTCTCAATCTTTATCATTTCTCAGCTCCACGCCAATCCATTTGAATGCTTATGAGGAACTCACTTTTTCCTTAGGGTACTCGATTTACCTGGATGACTGGAAAAAACTTTTGGTTCATTTTCCATATTGCATTGTCCAGTTCTGCATTTAGTTAACTATGTTTTACACTATGAATATTTAGTCTTGAATACTGATTGGTTTGATTTGATTATTGCATATCACTATTCTTGCAAGAATGTTTAGTCATGTTGCATGATGAGAGTTCCTCATATCCAATTTATTTCCTTTTTCTCTTCTTTCAGTTCCAAACCCTACGACATATGGTCCAGGCAAACCCACAAATTCTGCAGGTTTTTGTTCATTTCTTTTGAGTATATAGTTCTTGCTTATTCACATCCAGATATCTCTGAGACACCAGTTTATTTACAGCCAATGCTTCAGGAGCTAAGCAAGCAAAATCCTCAGCTATTAAGACTTATTCAGGAGCACCAAGCTGAATTTCTTCAATTGATTAATGAACCTGCTGAAGGTGCAGAAGGGTGAGCTTCTATTTTATAGATTATTCTCACCAGGATAAAACGCTGTTAGAATTTCATGAATGTTGATCTCTAGCAGTGTTCTGAAACACGACTCGACCAAGGTACTCGGACCTTAGCCAAGGCGAGTTGCTTGGGGGAGTCGAGTAACTCACCTGAGTCGAAAAAATAAAGATGGTGATAAAAAAATATACTATTTTTAATATAGCCTTCACATCATGTATTGCTACATTGGGGCCTTCCTTTATGCGAGGTCTTAAGTTCAGTCCTTGTCATTGTTTTTTTCTTTTCTTTTTTTTTGGTTATTCCCATCCTTCCGAAAAAAAGAAAAAGAAAAAGACTGTCTTGTGGGTTTTCAAAATTGAAGTTCGGTGGTGGGATTCGAACTTCTATGATAATGGGACATGTGCGTGGGCACTGCCCAAGAAGCCATTCAAGCGTATGTGACCTAAGCTTCACATATTAATATAATAAACTTTACAAACATGGTGTACAGCCTACTCGCCTCACCCTTGGGGCTCGGCCGAGTCCCGAGTATCGGAACACTGGTCTCTAGTCCAGCCCTAGAAAACCAGGAAGAGAGATGAAATAGAAGAACTTGATCGTGATCACAAGAGTAAATTTATACTGTCAACTTTTGTCATGCTGGGAAAGGCTACCCATGTAATGCATTATGCAGATTAGGCATTCTAAAGCGCTCAAATATGAAGAGACCAGGTTGATCATAAATCGTAAAAAGGATTCATGTGTTAAACTAGGCTTCTTTTCACTCTCTTTCCCCCCCCCTTTTCGCCCCAGAAGTTATTGCACCCATGAAAAATGTATTATATGGAAGTTTTCTGGTCAAATCTGCTTGCTCGCGTGCCTAATGCTTTCCTGTTTGGGTTTTAACCTTCTCTTGGCAGAGATTTGTTTGGACAGGCTGAGCAAGACATGCCCCAATCCATCACAGTTACACCAGAGGAAAGAGAAGCCATTGAACGAGTATGTGAGCTCTCCATATAATCAACATATTATCTTCTTTTTATCAGTAAAAAGCTGATCTCTGTCTCACACTTTCTCCACCCCCCTTATTCAGTGCATTTTTTTTAATTTAAAGAAAATTTTCCTTTGTGCATAGCTCGAAGCAATGGGATTCGACAGGGCCCTTGTCATAGAAGCTTTCTTGGCATGTGATAGGAATGAAGAGCTTGCGATTAACTATCTCTTGGAGAATCCTGGGGATTATGAAGATTGACAGATGAAAAAGGAAGAAATCGGAGTCTTGTACTGTATCTTACTTATGCCATTTCCCATAGAGAGAAAAGCCTCTGCATTCTTGTAATGATTTGTGGGTTAAAGAGTTGATTCTTGTGGCATAAATCTGTAGAGCTCCTCACCCTTCGTTGCTTTTAGCACAGGTCCTGTCCCCTTCACTCTTGCTTAGTTTTTCTTTAAGGCCAGCTTTTGTTTTGTTTTAAGCGTGGCATTTTTTGATTTTTTGAGTTTGGGACTTCTGAAGAGCAAAATCCTCGTCTATTGTACTTGGAAACAATGCAGATTCAGAGAGGGGATCTCAGACGTGGGTATATACTCAATAGATTTCTACTAATTATTTGTCTCCAGTGTTGATTTGTACCGTCATGTGAATTGAAAATCGAGGGTTTGGATCGTGCAATTTGGACTGGTGATGACCCCAGGTTCGGCTGCTTGCGTCCAGGCCAAACCACTATTTGAGCCATATGGTAATGCCCTGAGAATGTGCTTGGGCCGGGTTTGAGCTACCATGGGTCTGCCCCGGAGATTTTTAAAGTATATGAATCTTCATATGCACAACCTTATTTTTTCATGCGGCCCTTGTTAACATGAATTCGGATTTAAAAACTTGTCTCGTCATAAATGTCTTTGATATATAGAAATCCATGTCTAGATAAATTGGTGGGTGCAATACAAACTATGTACTATGTATTAGAGCATATAGGTGGGCGCAATACAAACTATGTGCTGTGTGTTAGTACGAAACAAATTTAGCTTGGGACTATTTATGATTCCATTAGGAAATTTGAAATTGAATTGAAATTTCATATCGATTTTAAAAGCAAGATTGAGAGCTTTAAATGTTTCTGGCCAGGACTTTGGCTAGATTTGGCCCGGCCTGAACGTAACCTGTTAACAGCCCTTGCAATATACTAATCTTGGTCACAAAATCCCTCTAACAAGAAGGAAAGAGTTTATATAAGGTTGCAACCTTAAAATGTAGAACTACGGATGCACCTCAAAAATCCATCGAAAAGGGTTGTTTTAGTATTGAAAAACGTTGTGATTGATCATCTCGACATCAAAGATGTATGACTATGAAAAATAAGAAGGTCGAGCTTCAAAAATGGTACATCTTATAACATATTATCTACAATTTTCAATATTTTCATGTGTTTATAGATCTATTTGATTTTAATCATTTTTGGAATTTAAAATTTTATAATTAGACAGAAAAATAGATTTTGAAATAATCTTAAGAACATTTTACATCAATTATGATAAAATTGTTATATATTATGATAAAATTTGAAGGTGCACTTTAGTTGAATTGTTTAAGGTTGCAATCTTATGGAAACCACACCCTTAAGAATTGGGATATGTTTTGGTGATGGGTGCATAATTTGGCACGAGTGATATGTTCCTTTCCCCTCTGAATTACTTATGACCACTTCGGCCAAGGTAAATTACATACTCGATTTTGTGAAGAAAATATTGAAGCCTACGACCATATGGGTATCCAAACTTTTGAGATAACCCAATTGAGTTGATGCCAACATCACAGGAGAAGGCATAGAGCAGCAGAGTGAGTTAAAAGCTGGATAATTAGCACAATGATCAATAAGGTAGAGAGAAAATTAAGCAAATTCAAATGAGAAAATACCATATTAATAAACAATACAATAATGACTACGATTGACCCATATTCAATCTAAGCTTTTGAGCTTACACTCTTTTATCAGCTTATGGGCTGACAAGATATTTTCACATTAATAATATAATGGAGAGAGAGAGAGAGGGACAATAATCGCAACTTCATCCATTTATCTCTCTGCATAATCTTCTTATTTCCCCCTGGTTCCCCGTCTTCACGCCTATGCTGGTGAGCCTCAAAAACGACCTCTCCCAACCTTCAAAGAAGCTCTCCTCACTCTCAGCAAATCTCAACACCTTATTCCTTGTCCGCGTGTCCCCGAAAAGAACTGAATCAGAATGAAACAACCCCTTCCCCATCACCAAATTCTGATAATAGACATTGTCAAAAACCAAACCGGTTTCTGGGTCATTGTCCACTGTAATTGAAGGGTCTGCATTACGTGGGCATTGGCTTAACAAGTCATTTCCGTACTTCTTATCTAACAAAGGATCAGTGGGTGTCAGTTTGCCCTTTGAATCTTGAGCGAAACGGTCACTGAATGCGCTGCAATGTGACCTACCGATCGTATGAGCACCTACAAAAAAATGGAAAAACACACTTAAAAAGTCTATGCTAATGAAAATATCCAAATCCCAAAGGTGCTTTTGCTTTTGCAGTTAAAGATAATGTATTTGTATTTGTTTGTCTTCAGAGATCATAGAGTTAGTTATATAGCCAGTTTTTTTTTTTTCTTTTTTTTTTTTATAATTTCAAAATGATGAATTTGTGTGCAATCAGAAATCCTTTTAACTTGGTTTTCCCAATGTGCTTTTTTCTTTTTTCAAGATCATTAGAAGGGTTTTAGATTTCAAAATTTATGCAAATATCATGTTTATCAATGAAGGTAGGTAAAGGCTTTCTAACAGATCACGTGTGAGGGGGGTATAATTATCACAGGCCGTATATTAAAGAAAGAGTTAATTACGTACCAAAAAAGTAGGCAAAATATTAAAAAAGTCCAATTGTTTCAAAAACTAAAAGTAAGTAAGGTAGGTTACTATAGATTTTTAAAAAATTTCTAAAATGCTTTTTAGTACGAGGATACCATCCCCAAGTCGGTTTTAACTTTTCTTTCTTCTAATTTACTTCAATGTGCCCTATGTTTTAAGACAGTTGGTGATCAGTCCGAGGTCTCCATCTTCTGACCGCCCACATTGTGATATTACACCACATTATTGGCAGTTCGAGGTCTCCATCCTCAGGCCGCTCAGATTGTAGTGTTACATCACATTACAGACGGTTCGAGGTCTCCATCCTCAAACTGCCTATAATATGGTCGAATAACACAATGTGGGCAGTCTGATGATGGGGACCTCAGACTGCTAACTGGAATGAGCCTAAGCGAGCGGTCCGAGATCTCTATTCCCGAACTGCCTATAATGTGGTATAACCATAATCTGGGCAATCTGAAGATAGAGACCTCGGACCGGTCGCCAACTATCGTAAAATATATGACACAATCAAAATACTAAAAACTAAAAAATATAAAACCGATCCGGGGATGGTATCCTTGGATTGAAAGGCATTTTGAGAAAAAATTAAAAAGTCTACAGTAACTAACTTTCTTTGTAATTTTTAAGTCAATTAGACTCTTTTTGTATTTTGCCTTCTTCTTTTTGTATGTGTACGTAATTGGCTTAAATAAAATATAGAACATTGACGACCATAATACGGCCCATTGCTAGGCAAAGATACACCATAGCTGTCAATAAGGATACTTGACTGATTACTGTTAAACTCTACCATCCATCAATCCGGAGATGGTATCCTTGGATTGAGAGGCATTTTCAGAAAAAATTAAAAAGTCCACAGTAACTAACTTTTTTTGTAATTTTTAAGTCAATTGGATTTTTTTGTATTTTACCTTCCTTTTTTTTGTATGTGTACGTAATTGGCTCAAATAAAATATAGAACATTGACGACCATAATACGGCCCATTGCTAGGCAAAGAAACACCATAGCTGTCAATAAGGATACTTGACTGATTACTGTTAATCTCCACCATCCATCATTTAGAATGAAGGACGGATGACCCTATAGTGTACGAATTGGATGATATACTCGTTAGGTAGTTGTTAGATGGTTTTTTGGTATGGTGTACTTAGAAAAAGTTTAAATAAGGTGCCAACCTTGTACCAAAGAAGTGAGGTGCACCTTAAAAATCTATCTAAAATGATTGTTAAAAAGCTTTCCAATTTACTCATATTAAATTCAAGGTATATAGATATGAAAAAAATTTAAAAATAAAAAATTTAAAATCTTAAATATCGTCCATCTTGTAACATATTTCCTTGATTCTACATTTCCGTGATTTTAGATTTCATAAGTAGGTGTGAAAACTGATTTTCTAGACATCCAAGAGTACTGGGCACCAGAATTGCACCTTTGAACATGCATTAGAGGTGCACCTTATATTGTTTAAGGTGAGCACCTTACTAAAACGCACCCGTACTTGTTAGCTATGTAACATGGACATGTGTGTCTATAGGTTTTGCCACGTGTCAGCACAATAAATATATGACACTCATGCTTAAAAAAATTAGGTATTTTGTCTTGTTTCTTTTTTTTTTATTATGGACATTGAAATAAGTGTTATCAGGATTATATTCGCAACGAATCGGTGAGATATCAGATCCAGTCAAAATCAATCTGAACATTAATAAAATTAGTCTGAACAGTGGTCAAACTAGTGCGACATGATTTTTAAAATATACAAAAAATAAATAATAATAAATATGAAATATATTAGAAAAGACAATTGTCCAATTTCCTCTGTCAATACCCAATCAAATCCAACCAACTAAATGACCAAAATTGATTAAATAATGTTTTTAACAGAACCCAGTTTTTACTTTGGTAATACTAGTCAAGATACCAATAAGCAGTTTGACCAATCAAACCGACCGGTCTTTACAGTTTTGATAATATGTTGACAACAGTTGACCTCCACCCTCCATGATTGAGAAAGAAAGGAGAATCGCTAGTGATAAACCAACTGATGGATAATCTATAACGAAACCTAGTTTTTAGTTTGGTAAGACTGGTCATGACACCAATAAGCAGTCCGACCGGTAAAACTTAAAGGTCTTTACAATCTTGATAATATGCTAACAACAGTTGATCTCCACCAATCCATCATTCAAAAAAAAAGGAGAATCTCTAGTGATAAACCAATTGATGAATAATATATATATATATATAATTCGTTTACCCTTGTCACTATCCAAACTTCATCACATGGTCATAATTGTTCAGTGGTGATTTATTTTTCATTTTTTTTCTACAAATCCAAATTATTTGAAGCATGTATATATCTTAGTGAAGCACACTTAATAAAAATATGAAAAAAAATAATTTGTAAAATATAAATTGACTAAAATACCCTCAAAAATTTACATGAGTATTTTGGTCAATTTACACTTTACAAATTATTTTTTCCATATTTTTGGGTGCGCCTCACTAAGATGTTCACACGCTCCAAATTTTAGATCATTCCAATTAGAAAGAAAAAATGAAAATTGAAACACTACTAGATAACTATGATCGTGCGAAGAAGTTTGGATGATGATGAGGGTAGAAGAAATCACTGTTCATTTTCGCCTATAGACATTTTGTAGGATCTTCCTAGATATATATATATATATATATATATATATATATATATATATAGAGGAAAAAGCTAGAATTAGCCCACTAGCTCATAGGAACATATGAGCCCAACGGCCCAGATTGAATCCAGGGCGATCTGAAGATCACGAACATCCGGTAGTGCTTGAATTTTAATTTTTTTCTACAAATCCAAATCACTTGAAATTTTAAACGTATGTCTATCAAAAATAGTTGAATTTTTTAAAAATATCAAAAAACCTATATTTCAACCAAAATACCCTGGAAAAGTTTTGGGGGGTATTTTGGTCATTTTGTTTTCACGAATATTTTTTTTTATATTTTTATTAGATGCACCTTGATGAGAAGAACACACACATAAATTTTCAAGTGATTTGGACTTGTAAAAAAATAAAATAAAATTCAAGCACTACCGGACATTTGTGATCGTCAGATCAACCTAAATTCAATCTGGACCGTTGGGCTCATATGTTCATATGAGCTAGTGGGCTAATCCCAGCTTTATTTATATATATATATATATATATATATACACACACACGAACAAGCTTTCTATGCTTCCTCTACAATATAAAACTTATATACTTCCCTTTATCCAACCATCCATTCTGAATGGAGAGCAAAGATTGCCCCAATCACAATGTCACATCTCCATACTATTTTATTTTTAATTTTTTTCTACAAACTATTTTAACACCAAATTTTGTACATCCAATCCTCTATTAAACTCGCACTAGCTAAAAATATAAAAACAATATCTTCAATAAAATAAAATGACCAAAATACCCTTGAAAGTTTCAAGAGGTATTTTGGTCGTTATATTTTATCGAAAAAATTATTTTAAATATTTTTTATAGGTGCGTCCCAATGAGAAGATGGTACATACCAAATTTCACATTCATATAATTTGTATAAAAAAATCTAAAAATAAAATACTTTGAGACGTCGGATCTAAGAACAAATGGTGAGTGGCTCTCTTGATCAAAATTGGACAGATGGATGGTAGCGAAAGCATAGATCTTCTATGCTATAGAGGAAGTATAGAGACCTTTATTTATATATATATATAGTATCTGAAATGGCAATTTAAATATTGATATTTCTAACACTCATATTCCTATATACCTTTTCTATTGTCAATTATAAAAAAAAATTAGTGGCATCTCTCCTAAATAAGGAATTGGGTGGTAAAAGTAGAGTACCTGAGAGGGCGACAAGGTCATCTAGGTTGAGGGCTTTGGAGGAGAAGATTTTGGTCATTTGATCGAGGTCGAAGGTGGTGTCCACTATGTTGGCCCTCACATTTGCCTCCGATGAGACCCTCCCATCTTTCCTTCCCATTAAAACCCTCACATTTGGCCCTCCACCCTATATGTTTAAAAACAATTATCACACTCCCTCTCGAATAATTTGTGTAGGGAAAGAGAGTGAGAGATGAGGTGTAGTCTCTTATAGACCTTCTAAGGTTCATTGGTGTTGGGCTTGGTTTCGGGCCTCTTCACCCCGTGGTTAGGAGCTACTAGGGTTCAACTGTCCCGGCTGCTAAGTTCTCAACCAATCCTGGCCCGGCTGGCCCTAAAACACAAGGGCCTAGGCCATAAACTTGGGCCTTAGGGCCAGGCCACCATGAGCCTGTCATACCGGACTTGGGCCAGGTCTGCAACTTAGCAGGCTTGGGCCAGGTTTGAGAAACATGAGCATTAAATCCCTACCTGGCCTGGCCCTGATGCGGTCACGGTCAGGGGCAGGGGTAGGGGTGGCCCTCTAGGGACTACGATGGCCGGGCCCAGCGTGTTGCCACCCCTACTACTGATCAAATCCGAAGAGTGGAGAGAGAGAGAGAGGCAGTGTACCAATCGGACAGCATCTCTAGCAGCTAAGACGAGTACATCGGCACAAGAAACAGTCGAGGGACAAAAGACTTCAACCAACGCTTTCGCTGATTCCACAACCTGAAACCCTCCCAAAGATGCATTTGCAGGATCTGCCCTCTCTGTCCCATTCCCTTCTACCAAAACAGACCCATCACATCCCTGCAAATTCAAATCAAATAAATATCCCCACCACAACAACAAATCTCAAATCAAACATCTTGAGAAAGCTTAGCTTAGCATTCAAATTGAATACTGGTTTTTGGATTCTCTCACGAGAAACCAGAAGAAGTTTGAAGATAAAGAAGCACTAGCTAACAGTTTTTCCATTTTGGGGTGTTATTACCTCAACCATGCAGTCATGGAATAGCAAGCGAAGGAGTTTTGCAGGAACAGTTTGGTCGAAGGTTGAAGCTGATCTCACAGCATCTGTCACCAACATCTCCACATTTGGACATGACTCTTCATAGAAATTAAGAGAGAGAGAGGACGAAGTTCCAGGTTGAGCAAACAAGATGATGAATGTGCAGAGAAGCAAGATAAGTTTGAAGCACGGAGAGCTGAGATACATGGGCATTAAACCCATAAACAAAGATATGCCTTCCGAGTTCACACTCAAAGAGAAGAGAGAGAGAGAGCTAAAATCGCAAACTTGACCAGATGAGAGAGCGAGTGGAGGAAGAAGGAGGGTTTGGGGTATACAGTAGGCGAGGTGTTGTATTGAATGAGGACCCAACCATCTTTCTTACACTGCATTTATTTGAGTTGCAGTGTCGTAATGCCTAGCAAGAGAAGAAGATGAGTTGTTCAGTTACCCCTTCCTTTATGAGACACTCCCTCTCTGACATGAATCAATGTCCTCTCTCTCTCTCTCTCTCTCTCTCTCTGGTATTGCACCCCTTGGCTTGCACTAATGTCCTCCATCCCGTTCCCTGGTCTATGAAAGGGAAATTTATAGGGACCCGTAGAAATGCTGGCTTCTCAATAAATATATTTTTCAGATAGATTTTAAGACTTCATTCTTAAGGAAATGTAATCTCTAACACGGACATCACTAATATGAAAAAATAAATCAATTTAAAATCTAAAAATAATAAGTTTTACTGAGAAAATATTTGGATCATTAGTTTGCATTGTTTTTAGATAAAACACCTACTTGCATCCATCTTTATATAAAATCCAGCCCACACGAAACAATTTTCCAACTTATACATACCCCTCCACCCTACTTTCTAGGCATCACTTCTATCCTCACACTTTAAATCGAGCAAGCTTTCTAAATTTTTCCTACAATATCAAATTTATGTACTTCTTCTATCCAACCGCCCATTTAAAATAGATAGCTGAGATGGCCCAATCACAATGTCATTAAATTTATGTACTTCTTTTATCCAACCGTCTATTTTAAATGGATGGCTGAGATGGCCTAATCACAATGTCATGCCTCTACACCTTAATTTATAAAATATTTTGACACCAAAATTTAGGCGTCCTCATAAACTCGCACCTGTTAAAAAAAATATATAAAAACAATATCAAAATAGACTTAAAAATTTTAGGGGTATTTTGATCGTTATCTTTTTATCAAAAATGTTTTTCTTTAAATTGTTTTCAGGTGCTCCCCATTGAGATGCATGTACAAAATTTTATATTCATATAATTTGTAGAAAAAAATAAAAATAAAATCCTCTCGTGTCTAGATCAAACGATCAGTGACTTACTTGATCTAAATTGGACGGCTAGATAAAGCGTAATATATATCTTTTACATAGTAGAGAAATATAGGACATATTTCTATACGGTCGGCCTACATATTGTAGAAATCCAAACTTGACAATAAATATATTTCTAAAATATAAGTTGATCCTAATTTTTAGAGAACATATAATTTTTAACATGGAGATCGATATGAGAAAAAAAAATTGAAAACTACAAATATAATTATATTAAAAAACATTTGGACCGTTAGCTACAATTATTTTTAGATGGACCTCCTATTTGGATCATATTGTAAAAATGTGGTCCAACTCACATGAAACAATTTTTCTTTCCCCTTTTAAATCATATCACTAACCCTCAATACTTTTTATTCTCGACCCCACCCCTAAGTAAAAAGTTCAACTTTTAAGGACAAACCAGCATCATTTGTTTGGCTAAAAGTTGTTCCAGTATAAATGTGTTGGACCAATTTTTGGGTCCCCTATGGGTCCCAAAGTATAAAAAGGTGGCCGCAAGAATAAGCAGGATTGAGTTAATGTAGTTTAAAATTTGTTTGCAGGGCATGCTTAGAAAATTGGGTCAAAGAGTATATCTACTAAAAAAAGTATACAAAAAGACCATTCACTTTTTATAGAAAGAGGTGTCGATCACTCTTATCCATCATATTTTAAATCGGTGGTTGTAAATGCGCCGTTAACTAGACTTAAAATTCAAAAAAAAATTTTGTCAAACCCCGTAAAACATCCCTAACCATGCAATTTGATATCTAATTGATCTCATAATATACAATCCTTACAGTCATATGTTCCTTTTTGCACATGGGTACAAAGTGATTTCTATCTCACTCCCAAATTGCTCATCCAACAATCCGACTTGAATCAGTAGATGAACGCTACTCCCACCAATATGGGTTTTGAAACACTTTACTTTCTTTCCATATAGAGAGATTCAAGGGAAAATGGCCTAGATCTATGAGCCTCAAAACTTGCCTTGTTCACCAGAAAACAGAGGGCATGCCCTCTTGTCATTGATATTAGGGTAAGTGAGTTTGAGAAAGAGAAGTCTAAATAGGATTAGAGTTTTGATGATTCCATCTCCTCGTACGAGATCCAAGTATAGAGGAAGAAACTTTACAACCTGAAACTCAATTCTAATACTAACTGGACTTGAAAAGACTTCCAGTAATTTTCCAGCCACAATCAAATAAAACAAATTTTCTTAGTGCCCTTTTACTACCAGGAGGCCACAATCAAATAACACAAATTTTCTTAGTGCCCTTTTACTACCAGGAGGTCAAACATTCTCGTTTGTCAGATTTGAAATCGAGTGGTTATGAGTGCATCTTTGACAAGACTCCGATTTCAAAAAAAACCTTCTCTAATTTTGTAACACACTCCAAACCATCCAATTTAACATCTAATGTCTGATAGCAATTGTGACTTCCTCGTAACAAATAAAAATAGTTTGGTCGAATATAATCCAATTTCATGATTACCAATTGATAGGCCACGCATGCCAACTTTGATTAAGGTGCATTTTGTACAACAGGACCAACATGAACAAACATTTTACTTAACGAAAACGTAATCTATAAGACTTTTCACCATTAAGCTCAAGCCATCACCAAAGGACAAAAACTAATAATAATAGGAAAGTCAAAAATATAATAAACCTAAAAAGTGATTACCTCAATAGTCAGAATTGACGATAATAAAACCTCAATATTACATCATGTTTCCTTTTGAGGTGTTTGAATATATAAATACAAATAGCACAAAAATCTAACCAAATTTTCCAATAAGAGTGGAGGAGCAAGGGTTCACTAAAAAGGAAAAAGAGACCCAAAAGTAACTTCTCTTACAAGTTTGAGCATAAATTATGGATGAATGGAGACCTAATCTCAAGCTTTTTTGCGTGTTATTCTGCAAATTACGAAACGATTTCTGTTTAATATAAATTGAAAGAAAAAGGAGAAGAAGAGTTCCAAGTGTCTAGAGCTGGATCAGAAAACACACCTACAAGTGCATACATTGAAAAAAAAAAAACTGAAGTGGGTGTTTTACCTGAAGCATTTAATGCCAAGAGCGCTTGTAATTTCATGGGTCACACCAACAGCAAAGTGCAGCCATAGAGAAACTGCAAAAGAGAAGAAAAACAAAGAGCATGGATAATGTTATCACATGTATAATGACTGAAGAAAAGTTCAAGACCTTGGATTTAAGAAAATGGTCCATGCTAAGAGCCAAAACTTTTGGATTTCGGACCAAAACTTAGCTAAGTAGTTCGATGTTGAAAAGATGGCCCGAAAGTTTTGGCCTGGTTTCCCCAGTATTTTAATAAACATCTAAGCCTCCAGTATAAGATGTGACTTTTACTTTTTTTCAAGGAGAAAAAAAGCACCAAAAAAAAAATGTCTCAAACTAGCGATGAGATCTCGATTATTTGCACCAATTTCTTGACAATGATTCAATAATCAATATATAAGAAGCTTCTAGTGCAGGGAAGTATCATTACATGTAAAAAAGCAATAAAGGCCGACCATCATATGCTCACTAACACAAGGAACCCTGCAAGACAATGAAACCAAAATTTTCGGTTTAATTGTAGCTTTCAAAATTGTCACTAGCTCTAAATTCATGTAAATATTTAGATGCTTTACAAGCATAAAAGTGAGAAACTAATTTACCCATCCAATATTCTGGAAGAAAACGCATTCCCAATGGCCAGAGGGAGAATCAATAGTGACTGTCCACAGTAAAAAATTTAATGGACGCCCTGTTCAGTTTCAACTTATATTTAAAAGTAACTATTCATTTGGCTAAGAAAGTAATTTTTCAAAAGAACATGACGAACCCCTCAATTCCATACCATGCACATTCCTGTCTTCAATCCTTTGGGCTCATCACAGATATGCGCGAGAACCAATCTTCCCTGGTGAAGGAAAATAGTTTAGGTTAAAGGGAAAACTTCAGCCTGAAGCCATTCAACTCTTCAATCAAATATGTTCATAATGTCCTGATGTTTGCAAAAGGTCATCCTTTTAACTATTTTTGTCAGTCCATAGCAACATCAACCTCTTTCTTTGTTTAATAATGTAGAATTTAGTTCGGTTGATTTAGTAAGGGAAAGTGATATCAATTATTGCTTGGGGCCCACTTATTTAGAAATATTTAAGAAAAGAGCCTGGGCTTAATTGGTTAACGCTTGACAATTTGCAGCGCTACGTCCTAGGCTCAATTCCTACCAAGGGTAGGGGCCCTCTCCCCACTGACTCACCCTAAAAAAGTGACAACATCAACGGCTATTTACTTGCATATAAAATGGGTCAAGGTTGGTTAGGAGAGTAATGTCTTCCATATCCCAGTTGATGTTGCACTTAAAGACATCTACTGATCTTTCTTGGAGCCCTCACAGCAAGTATGGCCAAGTACACAGTAACTTGAGCAACATTAAAGGTGAGAGTAATGCTAAATATCAACTTTGTCGGACCCGTGACATTAGTGAATTAACAGTTTGCTTTTAACTTAAAATCTTTTTTGGTAAAAGGAAGAAGAATAGTGAAATGGTTCTAGAAGTTGCCTAATGGTATGATTCATCTAAAACCTCAGCTCTGGGATTACATTCAATGTTTACTAACAAAAAGCAATAGCAGAAAAGAAGAAGAAAAAGAACACACCACTAGGTATCCAAAAGCAAATCCAGTTCCCATCAACATGAGATGGGGCTCAGTTGCCAGTACGTCCGATGGAGATAACCAACCCCTGCTCACATTAAAATATTAGAACCGCAAGTATTAGATTAATTTAGGAGATGGAAAACTTGAGATTTACAGTACAACTTTACCATATAAAAACTCCTCCCACAAGTCCAAGGAATGGGAAAATCTGAAAAGTAAAAAAAAAAAGATAAGTAAAGATGCAAAGATGGATGAAAAGAGAATTATAATAATAATTATTATAAGTTGTAAAGGTCTAGATGTTCACCATAGCCAAAGCATTTGTCATGTTTCCTTTCCGTGAAGCAAGAACTTTGTGCACGTTAAAAATACTGCAAACCACATCCAAAGGCATTGCTGAGACACACAATGATGACTACGAGAGTTATCCAGCAGGTAAACTCAAAAAGGTCATGCAATCTCTACTCGAAATCGTGTAACCCGCCGAATATATATTCTAAGCAAGCAAAACACTTGTTTTTTCTAGTCCTGCTTTTTATTTGATTGAAAAGAAAACCATTATATAAGCTCTATCAAGTGTACATGTACAACGCCAAAAGAAGCATGAGTCGATTGGAACGATGTCTACGATAGTTTGATCTATAAAAAATTTAGACCCAAAAAAACAATTGAATAAGTAAAATTAAAATCAATATATCTGATTATATCATTATGTGACCCATAATATATTCTATAACCAACAGGAACTTACTTGTACACAATGGTCGGCAGAACTCCAACAGCCATCATGAAAAATATAAGAAACTGATATATCGGCATATCTGCATGTTGTCATTAAACATAAGTAAAACAGCTTGCCGTATACACAATTAAATTATTGTAACTATCTTTTTTTTTTATAGGAATATTGTAACTATCTTCGTGTGCACTATTATATATCTTCATTTCTTTTTGGCTAGGCTCACTATTATATATCCGGCAAATATATGATATCGACAACCATTAAGGCTATAAAGGTTAAAAAAACAAGATTCAAAATCAATATCTGCAAATTTTCTGATATGACTCTCATCCATATAGAGATAGGTGTAAAAATACTAGAACCCACATATTTACACAAACACCACTTCTACTTGAGCAAAACCTCTTACTTGGAATTAGGGGAATGTGATCTACAAACTTTATAGAATCTCTAACACCATGTATCCACCATTCAGCACCTAGGAACATAACAAGGACATGTTACAAGCAAACTTCAAAACACATATGTTAGTATTTTAATCAATGACTTAAGGCATGATTCCCAAGGAAATAAGTCTATAACAGTCTGTCAACTTCTTTTTATCAGAAAACTAAAGACTGCCTCAACCAGAGTATACATAAAAATAAATAATGCTAGGAAAAATATTCATTCAGAGGATTGATCATTAAATTTTTCCACACAATCATAAGGTAGGTGAATAAGCATTAAAGTGTTAAGTATAAGTACGGATGTAGAAAAACATACCAACAGCAGATGTAAAGAAGTGAATCATGTAAATAAGTAATAACCCTTCTGTAGGCCCATTTATTTCAGGAAGAATGAGTGTGTTGGTAAAAAAGCTGAAATCATACACAAATATTGCATAGTAAGTCAAATGGGAAAAGAAAAGTGAAGCAAACAAAGATTATATGGAAAATCCACATAGGATAGATTGCAACATTAACACTAGGAATGACACATTATATAACAGAAAGGAAAAACAGCCAATATAATCAGAAGGCTCTGATGGGGGTCTTAAATTCGAAGATGAAAAACCATCAAAGATCAAACTCATGAAATATCCACTCATCTGATCAAGCAGAAGCTACAGTATAAAGGAGCCAGTGAGATTGCAAAGATGCCACAATTTTTTCTCAGTAGAAAATTCATATACTAATATAAGCATTCTAACCAATTCAACAACAATTTTATCGTTACTTTCAAACACCAGAGTAACCTCAAAAAGGATCCATCAAAGATATTAAGCAGTTATAGTGTACATGAGACAGTATCTGCATGCACCCTCCATTACATCCCTTGAGAGCTTAGTTCTAAATTGTTACCCTCAGGCATAAGACTCAGGAATCATCAAGTTGACTCAGTTTACGTATTTGCTGAGTTTTAAAAACTCATTTAACTTCTTTCCAATATATAATCTTTTTTCTTTTTCTTTTCTTCCTTTTTTTTTTTTTTTGAGGGTCATCATTTTCTAATCTTTTGACCTTTCCTCTTTATATATATAAAATTCAGCCAAGTCCTTCCAAGTTCCACCAAATTGGCTCAGCTAGGGACTAGGCCAGCCGGGGATTTGTAAATTCAAACCTAGTGTAAGCTCACCACGCTGCCCTAGTAACAAGTGTCTCAACACATATACTTTCATCAGTGATTGGTAGCTACGAAGTAGCAAAAGGAGATATCACTATCAAGTGCAAATACAAATCACAAGACCCACATCAACGTTGTTTCCAGTATTACAAGTTCTACCATTCACAGGTGAAAATTGGTCTCTTACTGAAGGCCTTTTTTGACAGGGTATTCCTCTTACTTCAGTCCTCGGACTGTAATATATGAGGGGGATATTCCTCATTCATATATAATGCTGCATGAGATCAAACTTTTACATACCCATGATTGGACAAATGAGTTGCCTAGTAAGACTATAGTAACATTCCACTAACAGAAATTCCTCATCTAGTAACATTAGAACAGCACATGCTTCTTTTTCTTGAATTGGTAAGACATACCGATTCTTAAATTAAAATAAGTAACTAAACGAGGGGATCAAGAGCTCTAAAAAGGTTCAATTTTCAACACTTAAATCGAGAAAACTCTCCAAAAAGTGACTACATGCACAATAAGTATCAGCCATATAGCATGTGCATTACAAAAGGATATCCAAGGTTAAGAAAGAAACTGAATTTTTTAGTATAGAGAAAAATAAGAAAATCAACTTACTGCTCCCATGTTGCAAAGTAGAACGGGATGGCAGCAAGTATCCAAAACCATATAGTATGACGTCCACTCATGACAGAGTTCCCAAACGCCATCGTCTCAAACTGAAAAAAAAGAAGAAGAAGAATGATTCACGAATGCTCAAAGAGAAAGAAAGTGCATGATAATTAGCACCCATGTGTACGCTATGGTTGTAAATATTTTCTAATAACAGTTCTTAATATGGTACATACCGCACAAACAAGTGCATCACAACCTGGAAAGAAATATAAAGCAGATGTTACGTTTCCAGAGAAAGAGGATATTTTGAACCAAATGCAAAAGTGGGAAATATTCGTAAAAGTCCCTTTTTTGCAATATTTAAAACATATCCCATAATTTTTATATTTTACACCCATGTCCCTTAATTTCTCATCGTTTTAATTTTCCAAAAAATGCCCTCATGTCTGCACTCCAAGTGCCAACCCGAGCCGAAGCTCAAGTCAAGTCATCACATACCATGGCCACAAGGCTCAGAGAGCCACATTCTGGGTTTGCCACAGGGGTTCTTGAGTGCGGGTTGGCACTTGGATTGGCATTCCAAGTGTCAACCCGACCTCAACGCTTGGAGTGCTGTGCGGGGGCATTTTGGGAAAAATGAAAAGGAAAAACTGTAAAAGGGGAACATGAGTGTAAAATGTAAACATTACATGACATATTTAAATACCATAGAATAAAAGGGATACTCACAAAAAATTTCCTATAAAATTCCTTTAAGAACAAACAAAAATGTAATGAAGAACCCACCATGATCAAACAGCTCACCCAAAGGACTTGTAGAGTTTGTTCTCCTTGCTTGCTTCCCATCAATTGCATCAAATGTCTGTCTATCCAGTGGATGAAGTGTCACATAAAATCTAAACCCTCTGAAGATGTAAATGATGACTAATTAAAATGCAATGTCATACTACAGGATTCTTGTAATCAAACCTGATACAAGAACAATAGCAAACCGTGGGCAAAGTTGACCCATCTTGGAGGAGGAGAATCCAGTAGGGGTGAGTAGACCTGTCACATAGAAAGAAAATATGTCAGAATGCTTTTCGAGTTTTAAGCATAAGATGGTATTGCTATTTCTTAATAAAAAAAATGGACGTCAATTAAATTACAGAACGACCTGTTTCCTTGAGAATATACATTACACACAAGCGGGAGTTATTTTCAACACAGGGAAAAGATACAAAACAGGTGAATGAAAAAAACCACCCAAATGCTGAAAACATGGAAGTGAAAACTAGAAAAAGTAAAATTTCAGCCCGTTTCTAAATTGACACAAGAATAATGTACATAAGACACCTAAGAAAAAGAGCCTCATGTGGAGGAGCTTATAGAACTTATAGCAAATACCTCGGCCTGACTCAACGAGTACTGTAGCAGCAAAAAACATGTTAAAAAAATAAAAAAATTTATAAAAAAATAGAAAGACTATATTTAAACTAAAATTAATGGAAGAGAATCAGAAAGACTATATTTAAAGTAAAATTAATGGAAGAGAATCCCAGTATCTAATGCAACTATATTTTGGCATGTATAAGAAAAACATTACATTATTTCCGGTGCTTCCATAAAATTATTAAAATTGTTACGATGATCCATGTAACTTACATAGCTTAAGAAAGCTGATGTGAGAATAAAGGACAAGCCCACAGCGGTTATCTGTTAATATGGAAGAAACAACACAAGTTTAAATTAGTAATACATGAACAAGATCCAGAACATGACACACATAAAAACATTACCTCCCAAGGAATGTAATAGAGAAACTTGGAATCATTTCCTACAAATAAGCTGTGAGATGGGGTGACAATGAATAGTACTCACCACATTAGGCCTGCACAAATTTGCAGAATTAACATATTAGAAGGAAAGAGATGAGGAGTAATACAAATCTACAACATGTATTTACAGTTTATTGGCTCCAAGCTGTTTTCTTGAGTTTTAAACATTATTATCAAACCTAAGAGAATTCTATCTAGCCTAAGAGAATTCTACAGTTTGTCTATTGTATTGATCAAATCTTTTTTCATTATGATCCCATCTCAATTTCAGGAAGCCACTAGACTAGAGCATTTAGATAAATTGTTACTGATTGACCTTCCACTAAACTTAGTAAGCCTCACATGCCATTGCAATCACACAAGGCTTGCCCAACATGATATAAGCTATGCCCCGCTTGACATAAATTAACCAAATAGCGAAACCCAGCATGATCATATAAAATAAAAATACAAATAAAAACAGAGAGATAAAACTCAATATGATCATAATAAAATTAGGGTTCCATGTTACATGAATCAAATTGAAGGAAAAACTTACGCAATCCAAAGGGGAAAGAGATTGACGCAATAGCTCCAGAAAGGCTGTAATATATATTTGGCTACATATGATCTGTCAACACCACTATACTTGTGCCTAAGCAAGCCTTCAATACCATGAACCCCAATGTACCCCATTCTACAACACACAACAGCTGTGCTACTCCTGCCTTAGATTACCACTCCATGGAATGTGCAGAACCTTCTGCAACAATAGGAAAAAGAACTTGAAATTCAAAAAACCAATCTTGGGTTATAGCCAAACGCAATTACCGAAATAAAATAAATTTCCAAGTTAAATCAAAAATAGGGCTACTGAATGCGGTAGATTATATCCCATACTCATCAGCTGGCTAAGAATTAATACTACCAAATAAACAGCTAACCACAGAAAACATTAAAAACAAATGCAGTATGGTTTTCCTTTATGCAATCTTTCAACAAAGATGATTTGGCGGTTCACTTTACAAATGTACTTCTTTCAAGCCCACTTAACCACAAATAACTTCTTTTCTTTAACAAATCACTTGGCTATCAATTGGCAACAACCTTTTAATGCTCCAAAGTTAGATAGGTGAAGAATGCCTATATACTGTAAATTCGGCCTTCTAGGGCTACATCAGTGGAAGGATCAGATTTTGAATCAGATAATTAGAGTGAGTGAGAACATATGAATCAGTAAAAAAATATCTAAATTTTTGTGAATGGATTGTACAAGAAGTCTTTAGAAGCTCATGTGGCAATCGACTTTTAAGTGGTGAGGCTCACTTGCTCCATTCCTCTGGGCAAACAATCTAAAGGATGCTATTAACAGCAAGCAGACAACAACAAGCTCATAGAAATGTAGATGACAGAGAGACAGAGAAAGAGACTGTGTGTGTGTATGTGAGAGAGAGAGAGAGAGAAAACATTTGTAATACAAGTCGATTTAAAAAGTAAAAAGCTTTTAAAAAAAAAAATATAGCTTGATAATGCGAATTTGCCTACAGGAGAAGATCAGAAAGCGTATTTCTTCTTCACAGAGAGATTCATTTTCTCTTTTCATGAGTTAATCAGGTTTTCTTTCATATGAGTTTCCAAAACAATTTGAACTGTACTACTCAGGAATAAAATTAACGGTAAACTAAACATCGAGAAAAAGGGGAAAAACTCCACCTTCATCAATCAAAGCTCTTGCTCTTTTTCCCTTTTTTGGTAATTATCATGCAGAAAAACATTTAAAGTACTATATACCCCAATCCATAAAAATAACCACAGAAAGCACTCTATAACGAACTCGCTTCTGTTAGAGAGAGAGACAGAGGATGCACTCTACAGGACCATCGATCCTCAGAAACATACATACACACACGGAGAAAAAGAGAGAGAGAGATGGGCCTTCTTTTGCCTAAGAATGGATCTCGGTCGTCCATTGATCCGAACACAGGTAGAGAGAGAAGAAACGGAACACACCTTACCAACTGGGATTGAGAGTGAGAGAGTGAGGAGAAACGATGGAAACGGCTATTTCAACCTCAGAGAAAGAGAGAAAAAGAGGGAGAGAGGGGCATTGGATATGGATCCTTTGTCCTCTAAAACAGCAGAAAAACAGAGATGACAGGAAGATAGATAGACTAACAGAGAAAGACATTTTACCGAGAGAGAGAGATTTACCTCTAAAACCGGATCTGCATCTCTTCATCGATGTTAAGCAATGGCAGGAAAATTAAAAAGAGAGAGAAGGATTTCTTCTCGAACTTGGTTATTTCATGGTCTGTGATTTGTGCTTGCAGGCATAGTAGCAACTGATCTCAAACAAAAGTATAAGAAACACGGAGAAAATAACAGGAATAATAAAGCAAAAAGATTTAATGCTCCTCCGGGTACTGCTGTTCACTTGCTCCATCCGATAAAAACCCATTTAGTATTTCAAATCCATCGTCAACCCCAAAACTCAGAAAGAACAAATCCTAAATTAAACTCTTTATACCGTGGCATTATTTTTTGTTAGAGCCCTTTCCTATCTATTTGAAATTGATAATTCGTGATTGTGGTCTTTAACCTCATCGAGGTTATAAGTCATTTATATTTTTCTAACTATTTGAAATTGATAATTCGTGATTGTGGTCTTTACCTTCATTGAGGTTATAAGTCACTTATAGTTTTCTACTACTTCCTATGTCTTTTCGAGTTCAGCCATCCATTTGAACCACCTTATGCCTTATAACATGTTCTATACTGGGTTTATATCAGCCCACTTAAATCTATTTTATCTTATCATCTATTAAAGCTACATCTACATTGGACATCGCTCATCTATCTTAACGTTCTCATCTTACCGATCCCATAGGTACATTGTCTCTTGACTGTCCAAAATGCCGTCTAAAATTGAATATGATATCTCGAGAGTGAGATCCATTTATTAGGAAATTTAGAATTTAATTTTCCTCTTTTAAAAATAATTATCTTGTAATTCTTATTACCCAGTTTTTAAAATTTTGGAAGTTTTTTGCGTGAAGGAATAGATGGCCAGTATACTTTTATAGGAGCACAGTATATGCACTCATAAATTTTGTTGCGTTGTAAATGGGACCGAGCGCATGGAGATTCGTGAGCACGTCCGAAAAAAACGGGTGTCACGACGAAAATGGAGTATTCGTGTTTACACGAACAAAAGCGCCTTCGAATTTATTGAGTATTTATTTGGGGAGTTTTAAATATTTTTATGGGGCATCTCGCTTTCGGAATGTAACACTTGTAAGCACCAATCAAATTTTTCCCTTACTCAAAGCATGCCCCTTAATATGTTCTAAACCGCATTTAAAATTTATGTGCAGTTACGATCTTAAAAATGCAGAATTAAGGTGCAACCTCAAAAATATATTTTTAAAAGTTCTTTTAATATCGAAAAACTATTTAATTGATCATCTCGACATCGAGATGTAAAAATATGAAATAAAAAAAAAGGTTTCGAATCTAAAAAAATAATGTATCTTACGACACTTTAACTAGACTGCCCATTTTAACTATTTTTTATATTTAAAATTTATAATTAGATATTAAAATAGATTCTTAAACCGCCATAAAAAAAATTTACACCAAAATTATATTTGTGATAAAATTTAAAGATACGCTTTAATTGGATTGTTTAATGTTACAACCTTATGTAAACTATACCTTTAATTTTAATATTATTTACTTTTCAACTATCTCTCAAGTAAAAAAAAATTCATTCTTTACGATGAAAATATGCTTACATGACATGTTTCTCCCACAGAAAACAACAAAGCAAATTCGGTCCAACATGTGTCAAATCGGCTTCAAAAAAGACCAAAAGGCACTCCAGCGCACTTTGAATTGGACTCATTTTATTTTAAAATACTAAGTCAATTAAGCAACGGTGTGTTGTGAGGGGTATTTTCATCTTGGAGAAAAATGCATGTTTACTTGGGAATGTGGGTGTAAAAAAGGGTTAGTGGCTTAAAAAGTGCTTTTTGGAAAAAGTGGGGAGGTTAGGGGAAAGGAGAGGACGCCTACAAAGTAGGGTCCTTGGGGTATCTATAATTTTGCCTTTCTTTTACACCAGAAAAGGTTGGTGTAAGCCTCGCCCCGATATAAAATTAATGCCGCATCTTAAATATCAGCGTAAATGTCCTTGAGGAATCTTAGAATTCATCTTAAATTTCAGTGTATATTGAACTTAAAAACATTAGAATTAATCATCTCCACTTTGACAATTATGGATATAAAATACAGTTATAGATATGAAAATTATGATTATGAATCAAATTTATTTTTTTGATTGAGGGAAAAAGCAGATTTTTACAACTCCAGTGTGAGTTATATTTTGGGAAATGCTGGTGTAGGTCCACTAACCTGCAGCTACATATTGATCCAACAGTTCCGATTGAATCTCAGTCAATTCAACGATCACGATTGCATCTCGTATTTTAATTTTAATTGTTTTTTATATAAATACAAATCACTTGAAATTTTGGGTGTCTAAAAATATTAGAATCCAATAAAAATATCAAAAATATATTTCGTAAAAAATAAATTGACCAAAATAAAAAATATTATAGGGATATTTTGATCAATTTATATTTTACGATTTTTTTTAAATATTTTTTTTAAGCGCACATTTATGAGAATAATAAACGTTTAAAATTTTACATAATTTTAATATGTAGAAAAAAATTAAAATTAAAATACGAAATGAGGTCGTATCCGTCAGATCGGCCCAGATTAAATCTGAACCGTTGGATTTATATGTAGTTATAAACTAGTGGACCTAGGCCAGCATTTCCCATATATTTTTTGAACTGATTTTCAGGTGTGGCTTTATACTTTTTACTGTAAATCCTATGTCTTACAAAACCACACCCAAATAACCAAGCATCTATTGGGTGGTTCTCAAATATTACTCCGTCAGTAGGGCTTGTTTGTGTGTACTCGTTTTAACTGATAACCCATTGTTTCGATAAAATTAAGCCCCATAATGAGTTATTTATTGTTTCACAATCTCTTTCAAAAAAATATCTATAATAAGCTTGTAGGTAGTTTCACATATAAGTTTTATTTTTTTAAAAAATCGTTTTTACTTGTGAGTAGTTTGCTGAAAATCATGTCTTAGATAAAAATAAATAAAAATAGCTGAAAAATCTCTTAACAGGTTAAATCATTAAATAACAATATTATATGAGTATGTACCAAACAGCCAACAAAGGCAAAGTTTAAAATAATAATAATATTATATGAGTTTGTACCTCATATGGATAAGGAATCGTCGATCTATATATCCTTTCCATTTTATGGGTGACCATGAAACAAGATTCTTTCCGTTTAGATCGGTGATTTGCTACAATGAATGGACGAGATTTCTTCCGTTGATCAGAGGTCTCACCATGCAATGCACATACATGATATATTCAATGGCCGCACCCCACCTCTCGCCAACGCTCGGTATGACGTTAGTGCATTTACATAGGCATTGCTTATTTCAAATCTTAGATATGGTATAAATGGTCCCTCCTCTATGGGAATTATTTGTTTTGGATAATATTTTGGGGCCAATAAACTTTAAGGTTAATAACACAAGTTCATGAGATATTATTTGTTTTGGGTTGTATTTTGGGTCCAATAAACTTTGGGATAAATAACACAAGTTCATGGGATATTAAAAAAAATAAAATAACCATAGCTCAGGGAGTACCTTTAAACTCTAGGATAAATAACACTAGTTCATAGGATATTAAAAAATAAAATAATAATAGTTCATGGATCACCTTTAGTTTATACGTCCATTTAAGAAACCGTTTTCAAGTTGCTCTTTCTATTATTTTTCATTGCAAGCATAAATTTATTTATTTATGTTTCCAATTGCATTAAAACGTGATTAGAAATTCATGTTTTTAAATTCTATATTTTTGTTAATATTAATTATTACACTTTAGATCTATTTAATTGGCATAATATACTTTTTGTTTGCTAAATCTCATATAGCGGGCAGTAAACAGAGACATTTGAAGTTGAGAGCAAAGAAGGATGTGGTTAAAATATCTGGTAATGATTGCTTCTTTGTCTTTGCCCCTACTGATAACAAAAATATCTATAGGGGCAGTGCCTTCTTGTTATGGTGCCAAAGTTAAAAATAGGCCCATTTTTTGATATTTGGAGAGAATTCCTTCTTCTTCTTTTTTGTAATTGTGAGAATGAAGCCAGACTTTGGAAATGATTCAATTAATCAAAAATTGAGTTTTTTTAATTTAAAAAAATAAATAAAAATGGAATAGAAAATACAACGCATATGTCCTCCCTTATCATCTCTAGACAGAGAAGGAGAAAAGCCTCATTGAAATAATCAGCAGAAATAACCAAAATGTGATCAGCATGCAATTAAACAAGAAACGGTATTTAAATATTCATTTACTTCTCCAAGATAACGAAAATTCATAGTGCATTATTTATTTTTTCTTGAAACTCAAATAACATTTTTAGGGATTTTTTTTTAAGGCCAAATCGTGCTGGTCTGACTGAGTTTTCAATCTATCCACCGATCCAACCTGATTTTTCAGATGGATGATTGGGGTCACCGATTTGTTTTTCAAACCTCTAACAAAACAATATTTTTTTTTGACAAATTAAAAATTGGTCTATTTCTCGATTTGCGCGTGTCATCCTTGCACAGGAGCAGGTGATCTTCTGTGCATCATTGCACTGTTATCATATGTCTCCAAAGAGAAAGATAAAAACAATGTTATGCAGGGTATATTAGTCTCAAAAATGATGTCAACTCTTGATGAAACTAACGATCATCCAAACAGACCCTATGTGATGTGACTATAGCCCTTGTAGATCTCTAAAAGACCAGGTCCCAGCTCTGTTTTTTTTTTTTTTTTTTTTTTTTAACCGTAAGGTCCCAGCTCTGTTTTTTTTTTTTTTTTACCGTAAGGTCCGAGCTCTCTTTCTTTTATTTATCAGGATAGATAGATCCATTCTCTCCTTTTTGTATCTAATTCTATATTTGTGACTGATGGGCTCTTTCTACTATCTTATCTGGAAATGACCATTCTCTCTTTTCCTTTTTCCCACTCTCTTTTATGAGGACTGGGCTACTGGGTGTATAAAACCAAACAGAAAGCCCTTAGAAATTTCCAGCTTTTTTTTTTTTATGGCTCCTTCATGGTAAGTTTTTCTTATTTCTTTCTTTCGACCCAGAGTCCTTGCCCTACATGACACTTGCAATTTCTTGCCACATGATAAATCTCTATACACTTGGGAGAGCAGTTTGTTTCGTGTTTTTTTTTTGTTGGTAGTTAAGTGGAAAAGGGTT
Source organism: Amborella trichopoda (assembly GCF_054954075.1). Taxonomy (NCBI): domain Eukaryota; kingdom Viridiplantae; phylum Streptophyta; class Magnoliopsida; order Amborellales; family Amborellaceae; genus Amborella; species Amborella trichopoda. The sequence continues at coordinate 44,031,610 of NC_142347.1, forward strand.
CTCGACCTAGGGAAGAAATATAACTCAATACGTCATGTTGTGGTACCTTGTATTCTTTTTTTTTTTTTTTTTTTAAAAAAATACAAATTAAAACAAGATTTGTTTTAAAAATAAAGCTTTACGTGCTTTTCGTTGAGATGATGAAGGAACCAGTACAAAGATCAAAAGAGAGAAAAAAAAAAGACAAAAGAGATAAAGAAATTAAGAGGAAGTAGCGAGCTTAGCAAGAAGATCAGCATCCGAGTTGAAATTATGACGGTTTTATTTTGGGTTTTTCTTAAAAAAAATTTGCAAGGATGCTTAGATGGTAAGTTTTTCGTCCAAGTAATTAATGAGAGAGAGAGAGATGGATGGGTTAGGTGAGATTCAAGTATAATGTAGTATGAGAGAGAGATGTGAGAGCTCAAATATAATGTAGGATTTGGTGAGTTCTCACCGGCCTCCACCTAAAGCCATTAAACTCATGTTGTTTGTGAAAGCACACACCTAAAAATTGATTGTCGTTTTTCAGTTATTGGTCAGAAATAGATGAATACTTACTTGTGTATAATATTATTGACTTGGAGCTCTCCCTCCTTTTCCCGTTTTATCACATAAATGAAGAATGTGCGTGCGGTTTACGCTTCCCCACCTTTCTCTCATGATTTGCGCTCTATTTACCGTATCCTCTCAACCTTGTCCACTTTTTTTAATTTTAGTGAACAAATAATGTGTATGATGTAGAAAATATCATTAAAGGTCTTTAAGTATCTTACAATATATGTTTTTTTCGAGTGATTTAAAAATCGGTAATCTGATATCGAATCGGACGATTTGGATAGAAAATCGCCATGGCTGATCGATTCTTGTAAAAAATTGAGATTCAGTCGATTCAGAATAGTAAACTCATCGATTTTTTCAAGGAACCATCGATTTTTCACTCAGGCTGACCGATTCTTCATCGATTCCGAACGATTCTTTATTAAGTCAAGCGAAAAAAAGATGAGCATTTTTTTTTAAATTATTTTTTAAAAAAATTTGGAAAAAAATTTATCGATTATGGCAATTCTTTCAATCCAATCCACCGATTCTCCTGATCTAATACAGGTATAGGTGTGACTGATCCGAGTCACTTATTCATTTTTTTAAGGGCAGTGATTTCATGCAACGGTTGTCTTGTAATATAATGCAGTAATCTTCAAAAACAATATTAGAATATTAGAGCCATTTGTTTGATCCAAATTTAAAAAGATACACTCTTTTCTTTCTAGTGAACAATTACAAAAAAAATAAAAATAAATGAAAAACCAGATAAAATGTATTTTTTAGCCCAATTAACATAGACCGTCCATTTTGATAAGATGATTAGACCTAGGCCTTAGAAGGATTTTTTCTTTTCCAAATTTTTGAGATTACTATATTATCATTAGATGAACAATGTTAAAAAATTTAAAAATGATTTTGAGTTTGTAAAGGTTAAGATATTGAAATTCACCAAATGAATGGTCTCGATTTGTAGTTTGAGGTGACTCATTCTGGCAATAGCTACCGTTCAAATTTAACTTTTACTTTTTTGATATTGATTATTGAGATGAAGAAAGCTTGTGTGCAAAATTTTGGGTCGTACAGATACCACAAACATGATTTTTTAGAAATGTAGTTGCATTATAATATGATATAACCATCGTATTATATCATTTCTATTTTTTTAAGGGAAAAGTCTATATATGGTTGTAACCTTATATGTAAAACTACGGATGCACTTCAAAAATCCATCGGAAAAACTAGTTTTAATGTTGAAAAACCCTTTGATTGATCATCTTGATGTCGAGATGTATGATCATGAAAAATAAAAAGATTTTAAGTCTAAAAAATAGTGCATTTTACAACATATTATCTACACCGTCCACTTTAAGATTTTCATATGTTTATAGATCTACTTGATTTTAACCATTTTTAAAATTTAAAATTTTATAATTAGATATAAAAATAAATTTTGAGATAATCTTAAGAACATTTTACAACAAAATTATATACCGTGATAAAATTTGAAGGTGCACCTTGCCTCTACACCTACGAAGCATCGGGGTGGTAACTTGCACCTTTTTTTTTAAAGGTACAGTTTGTATAGAGCCTAAGCTCCAAACAATCAAATTAGAACCTACCTTCAAATAGTATCGAGAAATGTGGTTTTAATACTGGAAATCTTAGTGATGGCCTTAAAATATATTTTCATCTTTATTTATGAAGTTCAAAACTTCAAAAATTGTGTAGATCGACAGATCTATGAAAACTTGAAAATATTGAAATTTGATGGTAAAAAAATGTGTTATCAAATACACTATTTCCAAAACTTGAAATCCATTTTTTTATCATGTCCATGCATCTTGATATCGAGATGATGAATTTGAGGATATTTGGGCATCAAAACAATATCTTCTAGTGAATTTTTTGAGGTAGGCTCCAATTTGATTCTTTAGAGCATGGCTTTATATAAACTTTTCCTTTCAAAAAAAGGGAAAAGTTTGTATAGAACCAGGTTCTAAACAATCAAATTTGAGCCTACCTCAAAAATTTCATTAGAAAAAGTTTTTTTGATTGTTAAATATCCTCAAAATGATCATCTCGATATCAAGATGCATGGACATGATAAAAAAAATGGATTTCAAGTTTTGAAAATAAAGTATTTTGTAACGCACTTTTATACTGTCGAATTTCAAGATTTTCAAGTTTTTATAGATCTCTCTATTTACATTATTTTCGAAGCTTTACACTTTATAAATACAAATGAAAATATATTTTAAAGCTATCAAAAAGATTTTCATATTGAAACCATATTTTTTGATACTATTTGAAGGTAGGCTCTAATGTAATTGTTTAGAGCTTAGGCTCTATACAAACCGTACCCTTTTTTAAACGCCATTTTTTTCTATCTAGATCGAACCAATAATTTTATCTTACCGACAAAGGAATGGCTTTGGAAATGGTGAGGGTCTAGTCAAAATCAACAGCATTGTGGATTATATTTGTTCGGCTAAAATTAAATAATGATATTTTCAGGGGCGGCTTTATGAAAACAAAATAATGCCTCACCTCAAATCCTCATAAAAAAAAGAACTTTCGGCGTGAGAACTTTTTATGATAGCTCCAATAAAATTTGAAACTTAAAAAATGATATTAGATTTTGCACAACTATAAATACTTCTTTTTAGGTGAAAATGAATGGTTTAGATAATTTTTTGCAATATGTGTCATTTTTAGTAATAGAATTTCTATTTTTTTTTGCACAATCATAATGTTCAAGCTGAGATGACTGTAAGTTTTCAACACTTGAATTGTAATTTTTGATAAGTTAACGAGGTAAAGTTTACTTGTTTTGATAGGGCTGCCGCCCTATCAAACCATTTTTCAAAATTAAAAAAGATATAAAATAAAAAAATCATTTAAAAGTAGCAAATATATTAAAAAATAATTTTTCAATTTTATATAATCAGTTGAATCAGTTAAAACCGATTGGTCTGGTCGACCAAAACAACTCAAACATCAATATTAATTGAGTTTCAACCGAACCCAATGTTTTATTTGAATCAAATTGACTAGAGTACTGTTCAGTGTTTCAACTGGTCAGTTAGTTGATCCAGTCCGATCTTGAAAACCATCATAGTAGCTTATTAGGCTCTTGCTCCCTCTATCGAAGACCCATTTGGGAGGATTTTTTCTTTTTCGACCGATTGATATTCACTAATGATTACCTCATTTCTAAAAGATTTAGAATTCTAAGTCTTATAACTGTTAAGAAAATCTGGTCAATATACATTTAATATCAAGCATATGTATTAGAGTTGGCCATCGAACTAGGGATGAGTCTGATCAATCAACAAAAGATGAAGCACAGTTGAAAATTTTTTGTTTCTTATATGATTATATTAGAAAATAGTATTGTGGTGCAATCACTCAAATTGATCAAAATCAGACAAACTTATTGGCAAAAATCAGCCAAACACTTATTTTAACAAAACTAAATTTTGCTTTAAATCAGACCGGTCAAGACATCAATCAATCGGTTAGACAAAGCATGGTCCAATGAAATCTTGATAACTATGACCTTACATATAATTTTATAGTTTTGGGATAGGTACGGAGGCTTAGGTCACATCCGCGTAATATAGGATCGAATTTCTCTTAATAATACCTATGAATAAGAGTCTTTTGAGTTTTTCACGGGGTAATATTCCGCCGGACTGGTGCGGGCGGGCAAACAAAGAATAAAATAAAAAAAATTGCGTTTCTCGGGAGCTTACTGTGCATGTACTTCGACCCACTAACCGAGCTCGTGAAGTGTATCGTTAGCAAGTCTCCATTTAAATCATGATTTTTTAAAAAAATATTTGATTTTTGAACTCGGTTAAAAACCTCAAGTTTTTTAAAAGATATTCGAAAAATAACCTTTATAACAATATTTATATTAAGACAGTAAATTAAAAATATTGATTTAATAAAATTTCCATAGTAATAATCATAACAATCGTATATCTCAAATTAATAAGTAGAATTAGAAAAAATGTATCAATAAAATTTTTTTTTTTTTCTTTAAACACCCAATCCTTGTTCTTTTTAAGAAAGTCCCTTAGTAGAGTTGCCTTCTTCGCATAAAGTAAGAAAGCTACATTAATAATTCACTAGGCCTAGGAAAGACTTTTTTAGCTGTGTCACGCGACTCATAGCATATTTATAAAGTGCAAGAGAGAAATTCAATGGTACTAAAGATTTAGGTAGCTAGGAATTCAATGTGAGATTCGAATTTGCTTAAACATTTTTTTTATATTTTTTATGAATAGAAAAGTTTGATTAATTTTATTTTTAAATTTTTATTTTTTATTTCATTGGCTATTTACAACATAGCATTTTAGATAGACCACTATTTTACATATTTGGGTCTTTACGTTTATTTTTAATTAACTGCAATTTTATATTGAGGGAACTTATTATTTTTTTCTTTGAAAAATAATTGTATAGAAAGGTTTATAGTTCTTGTTATTTCCTAATTAGTTTTTGTGTTTAGTATTGTGATTGTTGTTTTATTTTATGCTCTCAATAAATCTACGATATGTTTTGTGCTGTAACAATAGAGTAAGCATTGTTATTGGATTTATTGAAAATTTCAACAACAAATTGTCAAGTATTACTATAATGACATTGAGGTTCTATAATTATTATTTAATGATTTATGATTTTAATATATCTATACAATAACTGTAAATCATAATTTTATATTTTGTCGTCTTTGTTGTTTTTTTAATCAAATATGAAATATTCACTATTTTCTATTATTTTTATCTTTTCGCAATTCATATTTTGACCTATTTTTTAATCTAATTTTTAAAATAATCCTATTTATTACCTGCCGATATTTTATTATTTCCCGACTTCCTAATGTCAAGGAACCTCTACTCTTAACATTTGTGGTCGTGAACTCTCCACATTTTCTCTCACGGTGACCCACCAACCAAGCTCTTTCTATACACCTCGCATTAATGGCCCCGTACTTCCTGCAACTAGTCTCTCCGCGTTCGAGTTTGGACCAATGGCCTCTTTCTCCCCATTAACGACTCACCTCTCTCTAAAAACCACTATCTTTCTCTCTCCTCCCCAACTGAACACAACTCCTCTCTCTCCTCCCCAAACAACACAAAACCATCTTGTAAAACCTGGTTTCACTGCATCTTCAATAATCAAACCACCGTTCTCAAAAGACCACATATGCTACGCAGTAGCTGATGTTGGGCATGGAGTTTCTGGAGAGAGAAAGGAAGAGAGAGAAAATGGGGCTGTTTTGTTGGATGACAAAGTGGAAGAAGAAGAGGTTGCAGAGTACAATTGGAAAGAGGAGTGGTACCCATTGTACCTATCAAAAGACGTTCCTGACGATGCCCCTCTGGGATTGACAGTTTTTGATCATCAGCTTGTTCTATATAGGGATGGAAATGGAATTCTCCGATGCCATGAGGATAGATGCCCTCACAGGTAATATAAAAAAGATGAACCTTAGTTGAAATTTTTTCCTTTTATTTAGTATTTCATTTGCTATATTGAAAGAAAAATTTTTGTCCAACTTTGAGGGCATTTTTTTCTACTGAACTAGTGATAATTTGGCTAATTGAAGCAAATTTTAGCTTTCTTTCTTTTCTTTTTTTTCTCTTTTTTTTAAAATTAATTTTTCATCATATGGTAATTTTCAAGGGACTATCCTTACACTAGCCCAACCCTCAGGCCATGGCTCCTAAGTCTGGCTGCTCAAGGGCCAAGTTCAGCCTACCTATTACATCAACATATGCACAAAGGGATTACAAGGTGCCTAGCTCATTTGTATTGCACTATAAAACTGCAAGGATGTTACACCAGATGCACCTCAATGATCTGAGAGCCTTGTTTGTATATGCATGGGTTTGAACTTCAAATTCATGGGTGACGAGCGTTTCCTCATGCGGCCTGGCTCGCTCGACATTGTATCCACTATAATGGCCTGTCGCTGTTGAAAACCCACTCTCCAGTCCACTCATGCTCTTTAGCTGCCACCTTGTTTGAATTTGAGCTTGATCACTACAATCAAGCTGCCTTCCAGCCCAGGCGCCATCAATGCATAGTCCAACTCAATATCCCTGCGGCTACATGGCAATTAGGCCTAAGCCTCATGGGCCATGTGTTGCACTTGCCTCGCCTCGCCTCCCAACAGAGGTCGGTCCAAGGCTGGAGTCCTCCTTCAGAGGTTTTTCAGTCTAGAAAATTTACTCCGCTGCCAAGTAACACCAATCCAACCGAGTGAGTGGGTCATTTCTTTATTTGTTGGTCCCTGAACCAGCACACACAAACCCAAATGGGGATTTTACAAGCCTCACCCACCAAGAGTTCCCAATATCCCTATCGAGGACGTCATTAGGAAATGTCATATCAAATCCTCGTGTTCCCACAAGGTCACATCTTTTTCTTTACTGGTTTCTTCTGGCAAAGCGTTCCACTTCACCAAAATCTCAACTCATATTCTTTTTAGTTGGCCCAACACATGTCAAGCATGATCGCTTCAACCCCGTACTCGAATTTTGTTCTCATGTTTGGTGGAGCCTTGAGTGTTTTATGCTTCTCTCATTCTCATCTGGTGCATGCCATTGACTTTGGGCAACCAGCTAATGAAGTCCATAGACTGGTCAGCCCATGGATCCTTCGGGATGGGGAGTGGCTCTAATAATCTAGTTGTCGTTGCCTAAAGTATATTCTAATATACATTTCCATGCTCTGTGTATAAAATAAAGAAATGATCAAAGCAGTAGTCTCATCAGGCATTGCGCTTTTTATTCTTAGTTGGTTATCTATCTTTATGTCTGGTTTCGATTATGGAACTTTTGAAAATTCAAAGCGTTCTACTTTATGACATAGTAAATATACAGTCTAATATGAAATGATGGTCTATGAGCATAAACTTCCTTAGTGTCAAGTGTCAAATATCCACACAACTATAGATGCTATGATGAAAAGAAATCCCCTTCCACCCAATCTCACATCTAATTGTCAACAATTACCGGCGGTTGGTTTTTAGCAATGTTGAATAGGAAGAGAGCAACAAAGTACTTACCCATAAAAAAAGAGAGCAACAAAGTCCTACAGTATGACTGGATGAATGAAGCAGCTTCCTTATAACTTTTTACAGGTTTAGGATATCTTTTTCTCCTCCCATGATGGTACATATTGGCATAGGTTAAGAGGTACCCCATAATGGATATTCAAATTGATCACTCATTATGCCTATGCATGTGCAAGGTGTATGCACGTTCCCAAAACACATGCTTATAACTAGAAAGATCTTTTTGCATTGTATTGCCCTAGAGATTTAATTGCTGTTTATTTAGTATGACAATATTCTTCATATAATCAGGACATCATTGGGCATTTTATCTATAGCAAAACTCTCGAATTGCAAATTGATGAGGTTAAATTTATTATGATGCCACATTTGACATGACTGTTTGCAGATTAGCAAAATTGTCCGAAGGTCAGTTGGTGGACGGAAGATTGGAATGCCTATATCATGGCTGGCAGTTTGAAGGAGAGGGTGAATGCGTGAAAATACCACAGGTTTCTTTTGCCTTCCAATATCTATTTGGTTTAGTCAGATGTGCCTATTTCTTACTGATGTGTTCACTTATAGTATTACACATGAACCTCTTATGACAAGGTTATTTTGGCTTGTTGAAGAGAGAGAAGAGGGTTTGAGAGAGAAGAGGGTTTGCGTATGTGTGTGTTGGGTCACCAGTATCAAACCTTTTGATCCTCCTCCAGGCAAGATGTCTAACCAATCTTCTCATTTGTAACCACAGCTTCCGGCTGGTGCAAAAATCCCCCGTGCGGCCTGTGTCAAATGTTATGAGGTGAGGGACTCCCAAGGTGTCGTGTGGGTGTGGATGTCAGACAAAGAGATCGCAAACCCCAAAAAACTCCCATGGTTCGAGCACTATGACAATCCCGATCTTCAAGAGGTTTCTGCTATCCATGAGCTCCCGTACGATCACTCAATCCTTCTCGAAAATCTCATGGACCCTGCCCATGTCCCCATATCACATGACCGAACCGATTGGACCGCAAAGAGGGAAGATGCTCAGGCCCTTTGGTTTAAAGTGATGGAGAGAACACCTCGAGGTTTTGCAGGAGAATGGGGCAAAGAGAAGGACCTGACATCTAATTTCTTAAGGTTTGAAGCCCCTTGTGTTCTCCAAAACAATAGAGAATTTGCCGACAAGAAGGGAAATAAGCAGATATTTTCAGCTCTATTCCTTTGCCGACCGGCAGGGCAAGGGAAATCAATGCTTATAGTGAGGTTTGGAGCCACCATAAGGTCCCCACTAATGAAAATTCTTCCGCAATGGTACTTTCATCAAAATGCTTGCAAGGTTTTTGAGCAAGACATGGGGTTCCTCTCTTCACAAAATGAAGTTCTAAACAAGGATAAGCTTCCCACCAAAAAACTATACATTAATTTGAAGTCCTCCGATACTTGGGTGGCTGAATATCGGAAATGGATGGATAAAGTGGGTCATGGCATGCCTTATTACTTTGGGCACCAAACTTTGGCACTACCAGAGAGACCAGCTCTTGTGGAGCATGCACCGGCAGGCCTGGTTGCAGGTATAGCTGCCTCTTCTCCTACAAAGGGGGGTTTGGGTTCATTACATGTTTATAACCCGACAAATCGATACTTTCGACACGTGATCCATTGCAAGGGTTGCAGGGGTGTCTTGGGAGCTTTCCAATCTTGGAAGAAGGCTTTTGTGATTTTGGCACTGGCTTCTGCAAGTTTGGCCATTTTAGCTTCTGGGAGACAATGGAAGGCGCTTCTCTTATTTTCTACATCTATGTTTCTTATGGGGGTTTATGGATGTTCAAAGGTTGTATCTGTCCTCACTACTGACTTCATCCGGCAACACAGGAGAGCTTAAAGGAATAGAAGCAGCAAATGAAAGGGGTCTTCATTTTTTTTAAACTCTCGGACATGCTAAGTGCTGATAGGTAAAAGATAAGTTATGTAATATTCTTTCTTTTTCTTCTGTAAGTTAAGTACACTGGCATCGCAAGACGTCATCTTCAAACCTATAATGGGATCTAGTGTTCTAGTGCTTGTAAAGATATGGATTTATGGTGGTTTTAATGCACTATGACAATTGTACCATTTAGAGTTTAATACACAAGGATTCGTGAGCAAACGATTATATCTCCTTATCTTTTGTTTATATTGCATAAGGCAGTGTTGGGAGCTGAGTTGTCTATGAACTCTTGAATACTCAATAGTTTTGATATGTTTTCTTTGGGAAAGAATTTGCAGATCGTATTGGAACTATTTGGATCCGTTAGCCCACACAAGGTCCATTATCCACAGGATTAAGTCCAGACCTGACCAGCCCCAGCTTGTATTATTTGAAATTTTATTACAAATATTATAAGGTTTTTGCTTTTCATATAAAAAACATCCACACAGCCAACTTGGAGCTCTAGTTCTAAGGGTGAATTTACCCTACAATGGGCTCATAGAAAACATGAAAGACCCTATGCAATATAACAATAACATGTAGGCAGCCTCAGCTTTAGCTTCTGCATAGTTTACACAGGGGTATGTTACACGAGACCACCTGATGCTTGTTGCCTGTACATTGAAGACTTGAATAAGGACTATGATAATTCTCTAAGCATGCACTTATACGTTCATGAGCATGGGTACCTTTTCCTCCAACACAAAAAATTAGGGCAAGGAAGTAATGAACTAAGCCTAGTTCATGTTTCACTTTCCATCTGTAATAAACATTTTCTTACATTCATGTCTTAATGAATACAACAGAGTGAAGACAATGAGCTTCTTAATTGATAGTCATTGACGTCTTCCGAAATTCAAGGGTACACACACAAAGCCTGGTTCTTAAACCATGACATATCACTTTCAAATATGCAATGGTGAATGCCAAGCCTTGAAAAGAATAACAAATCAAAGTAATATTGCCAGGTAATTATTAGTCGCGGGATCGTTTCCTCTTGCTTTTCCATTGACATTGGACGATTTCCTTATCACTTTTCTTTGAGCTTCCCAGATAACCTTGACAGTTTGCAGCACCACAACAGCACTTGACTTTCGGACCAAAATGTACAAAACTGCAGGAAAGCTAGGTTGAATAGCATGAAGCAAAAGCAATTGCAATTTGGCTACTAGTGAGAGAACTGCCAGTTCAACATTGAATTGAACATATGAAAATAACAGTTAGATTGCTATAACCATCCACAAGGAAAATTCCTACGCTGTACCAAATCAGTGCAAAAATAGTTATGCTCAAATAAGATCATAGGTTATTGAAATTCAGAAAAGGCTTAAGGAAAGGCTTAAGGCACGAAAATAACAGTTAGATTGCTATAACCATCCACAAGGAAAATTTCACGCCGTGCCAAATCAGTGCAAAAATAGTAATGCACCAATAAGATCATAGGTTATCGAAATGCTAGGTTTTTTAAATTCAGAAAAGGCTTAAGGCACTATACATCCGAACCTCAGGAAGTGAAACCCAGAAAGGGTAGTTTACACTGCCCATTCTCAATGGACTGAAAATTAATTGTAATACACAATGGTGGGCATTCCCCTGAGTACGGTTGATCTCCACCACCATCTGTCATTGGAAACAGACAGTGGAGGTTCCAGCTGTATAATATATAGAATACACAGGCTATATACTTCACACTTTTCCATACCAAAAACATATGAAATGCCTGGCTTTGGAGCCGAAGAGGATGAAAGTCAAACATGATTTTGTGCTGGATTCTTAACTCTGCAGATGTCGCGATAACTTTCCACAGTACAACAAATGTTAACCCGGACTTTCACTACAATGAACCTGGGACTCCTTCAAGCCAGTTGTTTTATAACACAGATTCAAATCAACTCAGCTCAGCAACTCATTGAGTCCTAGTTTAATACTTTGCTTAAAACTAGTTGATTAATAGCTATATATTCATATTGCTTTCAGTTAGAATTGCAGCTGATCTCCTTCAATCATCATTATTTTAGCCTTTTTTTAATTAATTGGGGTCGGCTACATGAATCTTGGTTCTCCATTCTGTAATATTAAAAGATATATCCATAGTGAGACCAACAGCCCTCATATCTTTTCGAACTATTTTCAACCACGTCCTTTTGGGCCTACCCTTTACCCATTTCAGTCCTTCCATTTGAACTAACTCGTACCTACTAACCGGTGCTGTACTTGATTGGCACCACACATGGCCAGCCCACCTAAGTCTACTCTCTCTGATTTTATCGCCTATTAGTGTCACACTTAAATTCACTCAAATAGATTCATTTGGAATTCGATCACTTCTTGTCTTACCACTCATCCATCTCAACATCCTCATCTCTACTACACTTACTCTATGGGAGCTGATCTCTTTCGATAACTTCCACAAAAGAAATAGGCATAAGCATGCAAAAGCTGCTTCATTTTGCAAAGAAAGAAAATTGCAAGAAGGAAATACATGTCAGAGTGGATTAAGTAGTTTCTATTTGAATACTTCGACAAGTTATTTTTCAACAAAAACAAGGATCCTCGCCTTGTTACACTGTAGGTTTCTTAATACAAGTTGGCTCACATCGATCTATAGCCATCAAGTGAATAAACCCATATAAAGATGAATGAGACTTAAATTTCAAGATTAGGACAACAGTTAAAATGATTTTTAAAATTTGTGTTCTTGGCACTGTCAACAGAGGCTGTATTCAGGTCATATCCGAACATAAAGCGCCTGAGAAACAGATTGCTGTTCAATTAACAATAAGAGATATTTCAACATTATAGATGCTGGTGATTATAAAAGCCTTTAACCAAATAATGACAGGATTTCCACATACCGATAATCATATGTCAATGGTTCACCAACTTCTACATTTTTGAATGCAAACACGCCGACACGTGTCTCTCCATCTGCTTGCCTAGAAATAGAAAAGTTCATGACAAAAACAGGACAAACATGAATCTCTCTATTCAGGATACAAGATAGTGTACATTTTAGTAAGAGTATTTGTGCATTCTCGAACTGAGCATAAATGACTGAAAATTTATGTTAATTGAGTGCTTCAATAAAAAAAAAAAACTTGTGGAAGAATTGAGAAGAATAACAACCATTTTTCTAGTTTACAATTAGGATTGCAGCTGTGGTTCAAGAAACGTGAAGCATTTCCCTTGAAAGTTGCATCTATCGTAAAATCCTTCTTGATTTCACACATGTAGAAGTTCACATCACCTCTGCGTTTCATGTCCCAGAGCCTTTGTTCACACAAGGAATCATCAATAACTGAAAAGCCCAGATTAAAGCAATTAGAGGCATTTATGAAATAATAAGTCTAGAAAACTACCTCCAGATGAGAATGGCCCGAGAACACGATGAAAAAGATTACCGGCAATGCAAAGGCAAAGGAATGTCATTGTAAAATCTTTATAAGCTCATGCACCATAACCACCCTTTTGGTACACCTGATTTGTTTGATTTCCTTCTTGCTATGTGTAAGACATAGGTAGAAAATGCAATTACTCATCTGCAGAAAGCAATGCTTTTACAGAGAGAACAAAACAAGTCCAGTTATCTCTGATCGTATCAGCGCCAAACTAAGGTGGAAGGCTGATATTATGGAGGACATAAGGTTTTTGAAGAATCAAACTAATCTAACCTGTTCGAACAGCATTCTGATGTCTTACTGGATCTACTTATATTCAAAAGGACTACATCATAAACCACAGTCAAACTCTATAAGGAACATCCACGTAAACAATTAAGTAGGACTGAAGAAGTGGGCCATTACTACCTTCCCCAATGTATTCTATCACAAATGTCCCTTCTTTAATGGGTTCAGCTGCCTCTACTCCCCATCCACAATATTGGGTCTGCAAACAGACCAATGGAAAATCATTTATGAAGTTCGGTGTATGTATATTTTAGGATTTTTTGAAACCACACATATGATAGCACCATATGACACTACAAAGCATTAAAATAGATCTACAATAGAATACGAGTAATGAAGTAGCTTCCAATTTAGAATGAAAGGAAAATTTTAATAGAAGAGGCTCCATTTAGCAGGATCTTACCTTGACAATCTTGAGTTTTTTCTCCTTGCGAAATGGTCTATTCGTGCATAACTCCGAACACGAGCAAGCCTTGGAACAACTTATGGATTGAACCCTATAGTCATTCATCCATATTAAGCATCTCACAGCATTCAGAAAGGAAGCCAAACAATTAAGTAGTTCATGGATAACCCATGATTCAGTTCAATTGTCACCTGGTCCACTGCTAGAATACAACTCTAAAAACCTTTTGTGAGCTAAAAAATAAATAATTATTTATATTGTAACTTACAAATAAATAAGAAATCAAGGCAGTGGCTTAGTCAACACAAACATCAGCTTGATGAAAGGAACCGTCCAAGGTATTCTTTTATCATTAACGGTTGCTTCAAACAAATTTAGAATTTCTCCCATATTCCAAATTATGGTATGATTAAGAACTTCCCATGTTGATGGAGTTATAAATTACTAAAATTAACATGCATGAGTTCTAAATTGATCCAAAATCCTGACTAAGAACTTCCCAAGTCAACAAGGTTATAATTAAGAAAATTGACTTGCATAATTTTCAATTGTGGTTGGGCTTGTTGAGTGAGTCCAAATATTGAGTTAAGGGACCATGATTCAAATTTCAACAATCATATATATATATACACACACACACACAAAGGGAAAGGATCCCGTCAACCCCTGGGCTGACAGCTACAGTGTTAGCCAACGGCCCAGATTCAATCTGGATCCAAGGGTCACAACCTCAATTCATATTTGAATTTTCATTTTTTTTCTACAAATCCACATCACTTGAAATTTTGAGCATCTATTTTTCAAAATAGGAGAATCTAATCAAAATATATAAAAAAAAATTGTAAAATATAAATAAATCAAAATACCCCCAAAACTTTTTGGGGGTATTTTGGTCAATTTTTATTTTGCTAATTATTGTTTTTATATTTTTATCAGGTGTGCCTTGATGAGAAGAATGAACCCTAAAATTTCAAGCGATTTGGATTTGTAAAAAAAAAAATGAAACTTCAAATACGAAATGAGGTTGTAATCGTCAGATCGGCCCAGATTGAATCTAGGATGTTGGCTGACATTGTAGCTGTCAGTCTGTGGGATGACAGGATCCTTTCCCATATATATATATATATACACACACAACAATCATTGTCATTTGTATATCATAAAAAATATGGTTCTTTCAATGAAGCAATACAAACCGACTCCAAATAAAATATGTTTCATTTCATTACTCATCATCTTAAGAAATACCCATTGTATCTTACTGTTTCTAATTTTTCTCATAATAATATTTAATGTGGATCAGAAATATTGACACCACAGTCAAGTCTTGTTGCCCATCACACCAAAGCAATAAATACATAAATTTCAAGAATGCATCACATTCTGCACTTTCACAAGCTTATAAAGAAAATTTGCCCACCAAGACAATCAAGGAAAGATACCCTATACAACAACAGATTGCTACACAACCATAACCAATCATTTAAATACAACCAATAATAGTGGTACACTCCATGGATTAGCTATAGATGATTGAAGTACTCAATAGCAAAACATTAGATCCAAAGGATGAAGATCACTTCAAAGCAGCAGAAAAAACCATACCTGCAGACACAATCTTCAACGCATAAATCATTGGAATTGCAGTTGGTGCATCCACTATCAGAGTCGACAGTATCACGCTTTTTTTTTATGAGATATAAATCGTTTTTTCTGTTAAGGGTAGTCTTGCAGTCGTGGACCTGACTTTTTGCCACTCATGTTTCTCCAAGAATGAAATTCCTACAAAAACAGCTAGCATACAAAGAGGTTTACTACCTTCAAAACCAAAGGATACTTCGTTTGATATGCACATAAGGAGTTGGTTCCATTTTATTCTCCAATACGTCTTTACGTATAATGTCAATATCAAATTCCACATCGTTATATGGCACAGGTAAACGGCAGAAGGCTTCCTGAAAATTGAAAAGCAAAAAAAATTAGCTATATCCTGAACATCAAATGCACCAAGTCACAACCATCAAAGATTTGTTGTCACAACCCATCAAAGGTTTTGTTGTCACAACCCATCAAAGGTTTTGTTAGAAGTAGGAAAGAGAATCATGGCATACCAAATGGGGAGGTCCAAGAAGAAAATGCATTTAAAATCCTACGTTTATTGAAACTACTGATGTCTCATCTAGTGCAATAACATGAAAGAAACACAGTGAAAAACCATGTGGTTCATAAAAAAGAACTCCAGGAAGCACATGATAAACATCTCGAGAGCTCAATGAAATTTAGAACATACATAAGCAGTAGGAGGTAAGCATACTGATGATGAAAATAATGCATTAGCAACAACAAGCAACAGATTTTATATATATATATATATATATATATATATATATATATATATATATATATATATATATATATATATATATATATATATATATATATATAAAACAACGCTAAGAAAATATCATCATCAGAGCCTTTTCCCAACTATTTGGGGTCAGCTATGCTAGGAAAATTACATATAATGCATTTTGATGGAGTATCATATGAGGAAACTGATCAGCAATAAGGTATTCCTATAATTTAATATATTCAATAATTAAAGCCCAACAACAAGAGTATCATATGGAGCAATGTAAATAATAGCATTAGAGGGAAAACTCCAACCTTTATATCGCTCGTGGGATCTGCATGCTGTACAACAAATCAGATCCACCAGTCCTGTCAACCAACCTAATCAAAGAAAAACAAAAACGAAGGGAAAATACTAAAAAAGAATAGAATCTATGACAATAATATAAAATTTGACTCATAAGATTTATCCTGAGGCTCCCTTTTTATATCACATGGTATACAATTCAATAATAAAGTTAAGTCTTCTAACACAAGTATCATGGTTAATGAGCACTTTCCGCTTAAATTGATATCACAAAAGATTACAAATGGACAGCACATGAGCAACAATCATAAGAATTAACATCAGCAGGATTTGTGGCCAAGAAACACAAAATAATCATAAATGAACAGAATTTAAGAATCGAACAGGTTAAACAAACAACCAAATAGATATATAGCTAACAAAGAACCAAAAAAAACCACCTAGAAGCATTAAGAGTACTCACCATCATGGTGATGCATAATGCACTTCTTTCATATGTTTTGTTTATCAGGACATAAAACATTTGCTCAAAATCAAAGTCCTTAAATAAGCTTGCAAACAAGGGACAGTGAACTCAGACAGCATTAAACCTCAATTCAAGCAGATGGCCTCTCTATGTGCTACATAGCACATGCTATTACTTTAGCTGCAAGAGTTTGGCTTGCAGATGTCGTTATAATTTCCAAAAATAGGCCACTCTACCAAATGAGGTCAATTTCATGAGAGCAACTCAAGAGATTGCAATCTCTCCTCATAATCAAGCCCATTGTCCAAAAGCAAAGTAGCACTTCTGGAATATTAGGTATTACACAACTTATCTCAAAAGGCCAGGGAAATAAATCCACTTTCCTAAGAAAAATCATTCTACATGACACTTCAGCTAACGAACATAAAAAACATTCGTATTTGCCCAACCACAAACATACAGGGAAACAGATAACACAAGTTGATTTAAAAAAGCCCGAAAATTAATGTAGCTGTATTTTGGAGAAAGTAATGTGGCTGCATTTGCCCAACCACAAACATACACGGAAAAAGATCGAAAATTAAATCCGTATCTCCTCTTGGGCTTGATTTACAGCTACATCACTTTCTCCATAGTTGCTGAATTTTGCTTGCTTTAAGAACAAAAGAAGGCCGGATTTAATTTTTGGGCTCCTTTTGCATCAATCTCTTCATACATGGCTTCGGTGCATCGCATGGACAAACTACCAACAGCCCAAGTAAACCACATATTAACCAAGATCAACAACAACAATCCTTGTAACCAAAACAAGTCAAACAAGCACCAAAAGCACAGTTGCTTGTAGGGATTACAAGCACTAAAAGTATGATAAGTAACAAATGAAGATGAAGATGGCACCATGATCCTCTCAAGTGATATAATAAGAAGAATCACATTTTCTGATGCTGTAAACTGGGAATATCATGCAAGTATGTACTGAGTGATGAATAATTTGATATAAATACCAAATAAATGGCTAGAATACAGGAATAAGCAAAAGAATAAAACAAAGAAAGACTTTCCATCTATAGACTAGAGTGAAGGTAGTTTACCAGAATCACATAAAGTTACAATCATGATGCATTTTTATGAAGAAAAGAAGAAGTTGACCTTTGATTCCAATCTCCAGTCCTCCGGATGCCTCCAACAAATCACTTGCCTTGAATTATTTACTGGATAGATCACATTTTGAGGCCACGGAGCACATTTAGAGTGTACCGCTATTGTGCACCTCATACACCGCCAATAACCTTTTTGTTTGCAAATAAAGCATGCCTGTTCAGAGAACTACCCAATGCATGAGCTCATTTTGAAACTTATATAGATCACGGTATATTGTTTACCGAGGATGAACGCACAAACCCATTAAAAGCACAAATTGAATTAAGTAAATTATCTAAAGAACTATGGAGACAATCATAAGAGCCAAAGAACAACAACAAAAATGTATCAGCAAACACATGCATATGTACTACAAATCAAACAGAGATGGATTTCAAATCGCACAGCAGGTACATGTATGACATTGCCTCATTTAATCTCCACATTCTTTTAAAGATATGGCACCCTGGCCAAGTTCAGCATCACAATTTTTTTAAAAAAAGTCCTTTAATGCATGTAAAAGTTAAATATTTGTGACCGTATCGTCAATTGACATTAACTCTGGGAGGTTAGAAATAGTAACAAATGTCTTCTAGAGAAATTGTGACTTTAAGTTTCACCTTACAGCCAATCAAACATCCAAAACGAACCGTAAATGTTTATGATGATACTGCAGTGTAAATAATCAAACAATAAAGAGAAACCTTCAGTGATGGAAACAGCAATAGAACCAAGAACTAGCACACTTACTTTACCTTGTATAACCTAGATCATCTAAATAGATATTATATTGCCATCGACATATTCTGTTTAACAAAGCTTGACACAAATGCCTAAGACATAAAAAATAACAATAATAAAGTACTGACATGTTGAGGGCACTT
Source organism: Amborella trichopoda (assembly GCF_054954075.1). Lineage (NCBI taxonomy): Eukaryota > Viridiplantae > Streptophyta > Magnoliopsida > Amborellales > Amborellaceae > Amborella > Amborella trichopoda. Next base: position 44,050,402 of record NC_142347.1, read on the forward strand.
AAAGTCCTTGCACTTATGATTCCCATATCTTTGTTTCACACAAACCAAGTGAAAGACTTGCTGACAACCTCGAACAGAGCATAGCAGCTCTTTCCCAGCAACAATTTGTGTACAACATATCCGACATTCCACCTAAGAGATGAATAGACGTGAAACCATTCAATAAGCATGGATTATTTAATGAGATATGATGGAACAAAATTGCAAGAGAAAATTGAAAATCTTAGGCAGTACCATAACCATTCCAAGAAAACCATGAAATCAGCATTTCGTCTTCATACAATGGAATTGAGAATGCAACAAGTAAATGAGCATGTAACCATTTATAGCATCTTCCCATAAAATATCGACATCCATAGTTGGAAAACAGGATCAGTGTATCAGTGGATGTTGAAACCATTATAATGAGCATGCTAACTGTGTGAAGTATTATTTTTCAGAAAATTAGCCATTCAAAGCACAATTAACTTGTGAAACGTGCAAGTGCAACTCAGAGTAGCTTAAAAAATCAAATTTCATCTCAAATCACCACAATTTGTCTGTTCAGCAGCAAAAAATGCTATGATTTCTTATGTCAACATTTCGAGAAAAAAAAAGAAATCCCATGACCTTTAAACATCCGTGATTTTGTGAAATATGTAGCCCAATGACCTGAATCCATTTCAATGAACCTTTTTCAGTTTAATTCAATATTAACATGCTCCAACTGTTAGCTACATTAGGGCCAGTGCTAGTCTAGCGTCCAGCACTAGATTGTCTAGTTGAGCAGCACAGAAGGCAAAGTTTGCCTGGATATCATTTCCAGCCAACAGTCGATACAAGCATGTAGGCCGCCCTGTATGTACGCCATAAATCTAGATCAAGATTAGTTAAGAATATTAACTTCTACTATGTTGTTTACGATTTAGGTATGGCTATTGAGCAACTTGTTTGAGGGTGACAAAGAAAAACAACCCAGAAAACCTTTTGGAAACCGATGAGGTTTAGAATTCTAAGTTTGAGGAAAATGATGACGAACACATTTTCCTCTTTTGGTTATATTTACTCCCAGTTCTCATGTATCACAGGTGTTTCCCCATTCCTGTCACCTGCTTCCCTCAACTTCCAGGGTATTTAGGGCCACGAATCTCTTACCCAAGCAATTCGCAACCAATTTGTCATTGTATTTCACCATGGATTCTCTAACTATTTCCTCTATACCAATTTTGTATACCTATTTATTCATTTAACACCCAACTTTTTCACAGGTATTGACACTTAGTTTTCTCCACTTGTTTCTAGAATGGTTGCATGAACCCCTTTCCCTTTCTAAGAACTATAATATTGATCATGGTTTTGGACTCTCAAACTATGGTACATTTTATCGTGCATAGTTACATTGCATGCTCTAAATCAGCTCAAGAAACTCCCAAGTACCTTTCAATCTACATAACGTCTATACCATCCATTAACATTTTAAGAATATCTCAGCTACATTGTTTTAGATTTAGTTCAGATGGAACTACCAGCATCCTAGAAGTGAATAGCATCCAGGTAAGTCACATCAGCGTACCCAGTGTATCAGTCCCTATCTTTCGCCTAAGATTTTGGAGTAAACAACCACGTAACTAACGTATGAAACACATAAATTGTAGAAAAGTCCCTTCAGACAAAATCTTATGGTTGAGCTTGAAGCAATTTCAAAATTCAATCAACAAAGACAGTCGATCAAATGCATTTTATCCAAAATGTCACAGAAGTTTTCCCAAATCTCTCTCTGTTTGTGAAACTAACCCAATCTTTTGATACAAGAATATACCTGGGCAACTTAGAGATCCTATGTCACTTCATCAAGTCAAGTTTAAACATCAAGTGCATTTCATACAAGGCATCACAGAAATTTTCCCATATCTGCTAACAAATAACATGACAGGTCCATGTACCAAACCACTCTGAATCGACTACGAGACACAAGTCTTCTTCCAAAAACGATACAAAACAATGGGGACCATGGGGCAAAATCTTGCTGGAGTTTAAATTCAACAACCTTTAATATGAAGCTAGAGAAAGTGAAAGAACACCCCAAGTCACCTACGTACCTCTAATCTCAATCCCTAGCTATCTAACCCATGTATAATACCTAATCTTTTGGATAAGGATAAAAACGTAACTCCAATACTCACCCAAACACAAACATAGATAATTATCCCACACACCTAGACTTTCTAAATGATAAAGATTTGATTACCCAAATATAAATTGTGTACTTCCTATAACAAATAAAACTAAAAAAATCTATCCAATAGCAAAATTCTCCAAAACACCCCCTACAAGATGCTTTAGTTTTTAACACTCCCCAATTAATGCATGCTTGTAGGCCATAAACCCAACTGCTCCACTAAAGAACTTAAATAAAAAATTTGGTTTTTGTTATACTCTTGGTGAAGAAGACCAAAACTGTAAGCACCAATTCAAATGGTTTCCAACTCAATCACCTTCCAAAACCTTTTGGCAAATAAAGTGCTGTTGGACTTCAATATGCTTCATTCGACCATGAAAAAGGGGATGGTATTACAAGTTGATTGTACTTTGGTTCTCACATTTGATCGACACCAAATAATTAAACTTATTGTGTCACCTACTAAACGCCTCAGCCAAATGCAGCTACATACACTGCCTAGTGCTAACCATGGTTGCAGCCACATACTCTGCCTCAGTGCTAGAGAGAGCTACACATGGTTGCTTTTACTGCTGCATGAAACTGCTACCTTAATTTGCATTCAAGCAATACCCAAAAATAGCTACCGATCATTGATGTCGCTTGCCCATTAAAACCAACTAGAGAAAACTTCTCACCCATCTTATACATCAAACCATACTCAAGACTAATTATTCACATAATAAAGAATTTGCTTTAGCTGCAACAAGATGAGGAACTCAAGGGACTCTGCATAAACTGCGACCGCCCCAAGAGAATAAGCAATATCAGGTCTAGTAATAGTTACGTGATATAAACAATCCATTACTTATCAATATCCTTTCTAATTATTGAAGGGCTTCCCTACATCCTTTAACAACTTAAGATTGGGCTCGACAGGGGTAGCCATTGACTTGCACTCCCTCGTACGCAAACGATCAAACAACTTTCTAGCATCTCTTTTGAGATAAAAACATACCATCTTTAACCTTCTAAACATCAAACCTAAGAAAGCAACTAGCCTCAACTAAATTCTTCATCTCAAACTAGATTGACAATCGTCTCGTAAACGTGAAATTTCAATCACAGTAGCACCAATAATGATCATGTCATCCAAATATAACAACAAAATAACGTGCTTTTGACTATGCTCTGATGAACATGCAAGAGTTAAAAAGTGGAAACCTTAGAACCAAAAAAAATTCGATACTCAAAACTCTTATCATACCAAGCTCAAGGAGCTTGCTTGAGGCCATAAAATACCTTCTTTAGTCCACACATGTGACAAGAATAATCTGTAAACATGGAACCTCTGACTTGTCTATGTACAACCCTTGATCAACCTCACCGTAAGGGAATGTATTCTTTGCATCGAGTTACCAATTTCCAGCCTTGCTTACTGTTGTTATCCTTGCAACAAAGGATGAATGTCTCCTCATTATCCAATCCATACTATAGGCTAATACCAAGAGCAACCAATCAAGCCTTGCGTTGTTCGTTCAAATCATCAAGCTTCTTCTTCAACTTGAAGACCCACTTGCAAGTCATCAGTTTTGCATCAATGAATTTTGGCACCAATTCCCATATTTCATTCTTCATGAAGGTTGTTAGTTCCTCTTTCGTAGCAGCCTCCCATTCTAGAACCCCTTTACCATCATTAATATTGACCCTGATAATTAACTTTTATTAGACCCTTATCAATGGTCTAATGAAGGTAAGGACATTAAACTTTCCCTTAACTCATCCCAAGCACGGTTAAAGGAGGTGGGTTGCATAAAATAGGCAACCAACGTAAAATTTTGCTACATCTTATCATGAATCCAACACCTATGTTGTCTTACTGAAGGTATGGCCCTTGACAAAGAAGAACAGAGGAACAAGATTCATGTAGCCGATCCCACATAATTGGGATAAGGCTTGGATGATGATAATGAGGATGATGAGAGAAAAATTAAGTTTTGGGATTAGTTGGATTTTTAGTTTTCTTTTGTGATACTTGTGTCTTTTTTCATTGTAGAGAATTAAGGGGTATAATTAGAGGGTTGTGATTTAATGGTGTTTAGGGTTTCTTAAGGAGCAAGTAAGCTTTTAGGGTTTCCTCCATAAACATGTAAGAGTGGATTAAAAAAACGAAAATAAAGAAGAGAACAAGAGTTTATTTTGGGTCTTGTGAAAAGATATTTTAGAGTGAATTCCCTTGCAGACCTTGAAAGACGTATATTCTCTCACCCTCTATGTTTGTCTTTTATTTTTCTAGTTTGTTTATTTTCTTCCAATATTGTTCTCTGCATCAATTGGTATCAAAGCTTCAAACGATCCATTAATGACAAAGACATCAAAACCCACTCTAGTAATCGAGGATATATTCCCATCAATCATGGATGGTGTGAAACAACAAATCAAAGATGGCATCAATGGTATTCGAGTTGAGATCTACGAACTTTGAGGAGATTAGTGAAACAACAATATCATCAGATTCGCTTCGAGTCTTCTTTGGTTTGGTGAGAAAAAATGAAGCAATTCGGTGCTTTGGCCGATTCAAGGGAAGACTTCAGACTTTTTTTATTTAATATAAATAAATTAGATATTTACATATAAAAATAAAAAAAATCAAAAAATAAAATAAATAGAGAAAAATACTTTTATATAGATATTTCTATGTTTCGGCCGAATCAGCCCGACGCCAACTGAAGCCGACCAAAGTGGCAATACCAGGTTTTGCTTTACTTCGGTCTAGTCCTAAAATCCAAAGACTTCGGCCTCTTTGACCGAAGAGAAGCAAATTGGACAACACTGGATATTAATCAGAGGTTGCAATAATTAGAAAATATCAAACACCAACAAGAGTTCACTCGTAATCCCATAGATCTGGCACCGAATCTCACCTGAGGGATGAATCGAGCAACACGATTGACTCGGCATGCCAATCCCATATGTAATGAGCAAATTTTGAGGCAAGAACCACAACCTAAGAAACGTTCACATGATCTCAGTATCAAGATCGATCTTCTAGACTTTTATGAGGAGCTCGTAAGATAGAATAAAATTTGTCCGACATCCTAAAGTTCCACTATAAATTGCACATAAAGTATTTGATTAATTGATTCATTAAAGAAGACAACATACCCAAACTACCAAACAAATAATGGGACTATATCACCAACTATTCAAATGGCCTATGAAGGATACAATGAGTGCAACAAGCTCGAGGTCAAGCTTCTCCAAATCAAGGATAATGATGCAATTAGAGTTTTTTTAATTTTATTTTTATCTTTTTAGGGGATAAAAAATAAGTTTTGGGGTTCTTTTGGTTTTAAATTTTATTTAGGGTACTTGTGTCGTTTTTAATCGTAGAGGATTAAGGGGCATAGTTGGATGTTAAATATTAAATAGATCAAGGGTGGTGATTTAATGGTGTTTAGGGTTTCTTAATGAGCAAGTTAGGATTTAAGGTTTTCTTCTATAAATATGTAAGTGTGGACCAAAAAAAAAGATAATAGAGAAGAGAAGAGAGGAGTTTACTTTGGGTCGTGTGAAAATATGTTTCGGTGTGGAATCCATTATAGATCTTAAAAGAGGATATATTCACTCGCCCTCTATTTTTGTCTTTTATATTTCTGGTTTGTTTATTTTCTTTCAATATTCTTCTTTGCGTCAATGATTTACACCAACTTCAAAGTCTTTCAAGTACCAAGTATCCGACTACTTTTGTGCAGTGACCCTCCATTTTATTAGTTCTTCTTGAGCACCACATCCTTTTTCTGAATTTATTGGCAGCAACTTCATGTTTGGAAATTAACTACTCTCTGTTGCTCCAAGCTTATCATGACTGGGATAGCATGCACCATTTTGTGCAATGGGCTTCACACTCTCTCATCCTCATTTGCCTCAATTTCCTTGTCTTTTTTATCAGCTACATTGCTGAGTTTTGAGTTATGTACTATGATGAAATCTTGTCAAATAAAATAATCTACAAAGCAGTAAACTTAATTGCCAAGGTTTATGCACTTGAACATCTTTCTTTGTCAGAAGAGCTAATGAACAAGCACTTCGCTACTTTTGGCTCTAGCTTGATTCTATAACACTTAGAGACATGTACATAGCAAACCAAACAAAAAACGCGGAAACAACAAATTGTGTTCAAAAGGTGGAGGCAGCCGCCTAAGCGGCCAAGGGTATTGAGTGTCGTAGGTGGCCCCAGGGCCCCGAGGGAGGGGGGGCATATCTTTGGTGTGTGTGCATGTTTGTGTAGCGAGAGAGAGTGAGTGGGTCCAAGCTATGAGGTCCTCTAATTTGTTTCTTATCTTATATGTCGAGCGAGAGAAAGAAAAAGTATATGCATCCGTGTATATGTGAGAAAGAGGCCTTCACATTCTTCTATTTCTTTTTCATCTATGTAGTGCGAATATGAGTCCAGCAGACAGAGAGAGAGGCTTCAGGCTTCATATCAAACACTTGGAGGTCATCTTCTTCTTTTTCTTCTTATATTACAATAGAGAGCATGGTCCAAGTGTGCGTTTGTGTGTGTGTGAGAGAGAGACGCCTCCCATCGAACACTTGGAGGACATCTATTTTTCCTACTTCTTGTATGTAAAGGAGTGTTTCAAAAAGCGCTAGGCGGCACCAAGGCGACCATTGGGGTCCAGGCCACCATGCGCCTAGGCGGACGCCCAAGACCTAGGCAGCCCAGTTGAAAAACAAAAAATGATGACTAATAATGATTAATCCATAAGAATTTTGATAATCCATAAGACCATGATCCCAGTTACAAAAAAGAAAATAGACGTTAGGAAGAGAATTTTGAATTTTTGATAATCCATAATTTCATACAAAGCTAAACAGTAAAACCATACAAGCATACACTGATAGTCATGAACATTTTTACACGAGGCAACATCCCCCTTAATACCGACAAGGTGGTTTTTAAACCGATATATGCCCCCATTAGTATCCTTTCCATAATAATTACATTTAATACAATTTTTGTCATTCGAATTTGGGTTATAACCATACTTCCAACCCGGAGCACGACTTCTAAAAGAACCCAGAGAAGATATTTCCATAGAACAAGGAGCATTTTCATCATTTTCTGGTTCTTTAAAATTCAGAAGTTATCTAATCTCATCCCGAATAGCTTCAGGAACCTTTTTACAAGAAGCAACATTCTCTTTAATACCAGCAAGGTGTTTCTTGAATCGGTTAATACCCCCATTGGTATCTTTTCACAAAAAAATTACACTTTATACAAGTTTTATCATTTGGTTTTGTATAACTATACTTCCAACCCGGATCGCAAAAATAGATCTATTCAAATGACAAGGATTTTGTTCCTGTTTTTGTTTTACAAAACTCATATATAGCTTAATCTCCTCTCTGATAGCTTCAAGAACATTTTTACAAGGGGCAACATTCCCCTTAAATACCGGCAAGATGTTTCTTAAACCGGTTTATGCCTCCTTTTGTATCTTTTCACAAAAATTGCATCTAATGCAATTTTTGTCATTTGGATTCGGGTTATATCCATATTTCCAACCCGGATCTCCACTTCGACTAGATCCTGAAGAAGACATCTCAAAATAAAACAAGCAATCTAAAAAATAAAATTTGCACTTACTTTGATTGCTCGAACTCCAAACTCCCACCTCTTAGATGTTTCTAGTGCTAAAATAATAAAAAACACCCTCTAATAGGATTATAAAACTCCAAAATTAAATCAAATCTACCTGGGTGATGTTTGGATCCATTTTCCATAACTTTGATAAACACTTCGATCCAATGAAAGTCAAAAAAGGATGTTTTCTTGAGGTTTCTTTCTCTCTAACATGGGTTCTTGTGGGTTTAGGTTTCAAATGAACCTAAAACCCATCCTTTGAAACCCTTTATATTTTAAAAAATCAATAGAAATGAAAAAAAAAAAAGTTTCGCCCATAGGAGGGGCACAGGCCGCCTAGGGCCGAACAGCCGCCTAGGTGAGTTCCGTACCGCCTAGGGGACCGCCTAGTTTGGCTGCCTAGACTTGGGCGATACGCCTAGACCTTCTGGACCACCTAGGCGCTAGGCAATCCACTTGTTTGAACACTGATGTAAAGAGAAAGCATATGGGCCCGTGAGCTAGCCATTTTTCGATTTTTTTAAAGGGGCCTTATGGTTTTTTTTTTAATGGGTGGACACTAGGCACCCGCCTTGAGCTTTCTTAGGCGGGAGCCTAGGAGCATGTCCGCTTAAGGAACCTGCCTAGGCCTATATTAGGCTTTCTTCCCGGCCGCTTAGCCGAATCTTTGAACATTGAAAAGTTCAAAAGAAGACTTTTCCTTAACCAGATATGGAGGTAATTGGTTGATCGCATGACAACACACCGCAATGCCTCCAATAGGGGTGGCAACGGCAGGGCCAAGGACCAAGGGCACCTGGCTCGGCCCTGACAAGGCCGAAGAAGCCCTGACCCAAGCCCAGCCCTATCCATATCAGGGCAGCCAGGCTAAGCCAACTACAATAAAAGTATACAAGAAAACAAGAAGAAAAAAGGGGCTAGGCCAAGCCGAACCAAGCTAGGTCCAACCAAATTGGGCTGGCCCTGTTGCGACCTGGTCCTAACCCAGCCTAGCCCTTTCCTCGGGTCACATTTCGTGGCCCAGACCCTTGTTTTTTGGGCTGGGCTTGGCCATCCAGCCCATTGCCAACCCTAGCCTCCAATCTTATTATGCAACATTTCACATCCATCTCAAAAACGACAATAGTTTTCTCTCAATGACCCATTATGTTGTGAAGTGTATGGACACACAATTTGCCTCCCAATGTTGTTTCTTCAAAATACTTTGAATAAGTACTTCGACATGTACTCTCCACCAATGTTTGTTCTTAAACACTTGATCTTTAGGCTAAATTCCTTTCACTTCATCTTTTCACTTCAATAAGGTAGACCCATGTATACATGGAAAATCATTTACCATCACCAATACATAGTGAAATCTACAATAACTTGGAGTTAGGCAAGACCCCATAACAGCAAAATGCCCCATATCCAACGGCTAGTGCATTAGCTTGATAAATGCTCAAATGGAAGGCGATGTGCCTTTCCACACAAGCAGCCTTAACCACATCATGCTGTATGTTGCCCAACATAGGCATTCCATCAATCAACTTCTTAAAAGAAATAGAAAGAACATCATCTTTTCACTTCATAAGGTAGACCTACGTATACATGGAAAATCATTTACCATCACCAATACATAGTGAAATCTACAATAACTTGGAGTTAGGCAAAATGCCCCATATCAGCAAAATGCCCCATATCCAACGGCTAGTGCATTAGCTTGATAAATGCTCAAATGGAAGGCGATCAGCCTTAACCACATCATGCTGTATATTGCCCAACATAGGCACTCCATCAATCAACTTCTCAAAAGAAATGGCATTCAATAGTTGGTAGCCAACTTGCCCCAACCAAACATGTTAAATAGTTGTATTATCATTTAAACTAGTCTTCTCCGCATAGGCCTCATTCGCTAATATCACAAAAAGTGATTTTTCTTTCTTTATGTAGAAGAGCATGTATGGCTAAATATTCTTCACACTGTACAGACTTTTACACCATACAGTTCAAGGAGAAGATATTTCCCAGAATCTGCAATTTGATACTCTTAGATTAGGTAATATGCAAACTATCAAGGGATCAAACTTATGAGCCACACTATGAAGCTATGGGAGAGAGTGATTGAGCAATGACTAAGGTCTGAAACGAGTGTATCAAAAAGCAATTTTCCAACCTAGACAGCTGACAGAGAAGTTTAGGGTGAAGGAAAAGACCTCCACATGGTCTTTATTGATCTAGAAAAACTTATCATAGAGTACCTCAAGATTGAATTTGATGGGTGTTGGAAAGAAAAGAGTCTCCAGATAATATATCAACTTGGTAAGAGATATATACAAGGGAGCGTGTAATGCACAAACAACTAGTGGAGAGATGATTAAGTTTTCAGTAACAATATGTCTACATTAGGGGTTAGCGTGACGCCCACACCTCTTTGTCTTAGTTATGGACGACTTAACTACGCACCTACAAGATGAGGTACCGTGGTGTGTGTTGTTTGTGGACGATATAGTTTTAATTGATGAGACCCGAAGCGGCATCAACACAAAGTTAGAACTTTGAAGGGATGCTCTAGAATCTAGAAGTTTTAAAATTTGCCAAAGTAAGAAAGAGTATATGGAATGCAAGTTTAGCAATAATAGAAGTAGAGACGATGAAGTACTTAAATTGACGGCATGGAAATACTAAAAAAAAATGCACTTGCGATATCTTGGGTCGATAATCCAGGAAAATGGAGAGATTGAGGAATATGTCACGCATAGAATTAGAGTTGGGTGGACAAAGTTGAGATGTGCAACCGGCATTTTATGTGGTTGCTACATACAAATGAAGTTGAAGGGGAAGTTCTATACGACAGTTGTAAAATCAGCTTTGCATTATGGAGTAGAATGTTGGGCTGTCAAGAAACAACATACTCATAGGATGCGTGTAGTTGAGATGAGGATGTTGTGGATGAGTAGCAAGACAAGAAAGGATAGAATTCAAAATGATTCGAGAGAACTTAAGTGTGGCTCCAATATGCGATAAATGAGAGAAAGTAGACTTAGGTGGGTTGGCCATGTGCAGTGGAGACCTAATATGGTAACTGTTAGGTGGTGTGAGTTGGTTCAAGTGGAAGGCTCAAAAGAGGACAAAGGTGAGCTCAAAAGGACATTGTTGAACATAGTGAGAAAAGATATGGGGACTTATGGCCTCTCTGAGACTATAGCCCTTGATAGAGTAGAATGGTGGACCATGGTTCGTGTAGCCGACCCCAAATAGTTGGAAAAATGCTCTGATGATTATGATGAGACAAGGTTTTTTCTTCAAACCTAGAACATGGTTCCTGAGAATAATCTAACCAGCCATGAGCTACCAGTCTTGACTCTTGACATTCACGCTACCTTTTCTCTTGACTAGATGGATTCAATTGTCTATAGTGATAATCAACTATATCCCACCATGCTCACGAAGATTCAAGAACACTGAGTCATTCATGTTCACATGGTGTGAACCACTAGAGACAATGATCGTATTCGACACTGCTATTACAATCTAAAACCAAATCTCCTACAATAGATGTCATGCAAGAACGACTTTGGAGGCGAAAGAATTTTCCCTTTTACTTTTCTACTAGCTGTTATCTTAACAAACAAGCCGGAAATACCATCCACCAACTTCATACGACAGTTCTTATTGATGTGGCTAAGCTTACCACATTTGTAACACTTGATAGATGTAGATCTCTCATTACAGACATTCTCCTAATTTGAATTTGCTGCTAAATTTCGTCCTTCATTCTTTGAGGCTTATGAAGGATTCTTTTTAGAACCATTGTTGGACTTTACTTTACTTTGACCCTAGAAAGCGGTGCATCATCCCCTTTTTCCAAGACCAACATCTTAGATAATCTGCTTTGCCAAAACCTCTTGATTGGCAAGCAAATTTTCAAGCTCTATAATGGTGAGCTGAGTTGCCCAACAATATGGGGATGTGATGAATGGTGTATACTCCTTACTCAAGGCACAAATGAGATATCAATGTAGCTGAGCATGACTTGGTCCAACTTCGAGATTTCACTTGACTTTGATGAAGTGTTGTGTTAGTTGGGTTGATCAACTAAGTTCATTCTCAAAAAACTGTAAAACGAAGTGGTGTGTAACAGAATTTACAAATATGATCAATCAGATCCTTATGTGTCAATGCTTTCAGTGCAAACAGCACCTTACCATACTTAATCTGCCTTTTGTCTAGCTTTGGCATTTTCAAATGTATCATTTGACATCACCTTAATCCTAGAAACAAGATCCCAAAATCTTGGCTTTAGAGAAATGCCTCCATGCACAACCTCCAGTACTCATAATTGGGGCTTGTGTTCATTTCCATTCCAAAGTCCAAACTATGTAGATCCAGCACTATTGCTGCAGAAATCCACCGCCAACAAGAAGAATGGACACAAACATACAAGCAAAGAGGAGTTATGAAAATACATTTCTCCTCCAATAAGTAACACCCACTCGATGACCTAGAAGAATAAGACCTCTCACCAAAGCTCCAATGCCATCATAGATAAAATAATAAGGCAGGCCGCACAAGTCCTGTTCTTGCAAAAGCAACACAAAAGCCAAAACACCTACTCACCACTCCTCTCAAATCCCAAACTTTCTAATCCTTTTATAATACCTAATCTTTTAGATAACCATAAAAAAAGAAATCTAATACTTCCTCACAGATAAAGATTTCATTACCCAAATGTACATCCTAATAACAAATAACAATAAAAGACCTATCTAACAGCGCAAATACTATTCCCCCAAACGCCCCATAAAATATGCACTATTTTCCAACAAATCATTCCCCATTTCTGTATCCGATTGACTCCAAATTTGACAAAAGATGCGCGCTGTCAACTTAGAAACCCTGTTTGATCGATAGAATCGTAATAAAAATACTCATCTATGTTGAAACAAGACCTCCAGCGTTTACACATATATGAGCTTAAGTCGGTTCTTGTTTTAAAATAACAAACAGAAAAAAACTAGAACACTCACACACTATCAGATTAATATGAACTCTTTAGGCTCAATTTCATTCATGAACACTCATAATGACAAGGTCCCTGGAGAGAGACAGAGAAAGACAGAGAGACAGAGATGAAAACCACTGCGTTATGAACTCATTCCAAACAATATTCAGATTCATAAGTATCAATTTACACATAAAACAGTAATGCACACACTTGAAGCAAGATCTTGCGCCAGAAAAACCATTTGCAAGACAGATCACTGCATAAAGAATAACCAATGTATCAAATGAAGAAACAGATCAAATAAATAATTAGGGTTACCATTCTTGGAGCGTGGACAAGAAAAGGGAAATTGCATTCGCTCTCTGGTACTCCAGATTTCACCTTCTTCTCGACCCAAGCCCTAAAAAGCTCCTCAAATGACTTATTGATGGCACTTTTACCTGTTCTACACTGTGTAGAAGTGACTTCATTCTTCTGCAACTCACATCTAGCCATGGCCTTTCGACTACACCTCAAAGAAGCCTTCTCTGAAACTTCTTTTGGGAAACCTCCATCATCTTCAAAAACCTTAAACACATTCGAGCTGCATTTCCATGGCCGCCCCCATTTGAACAGCCAACTCTCGTCCAAGCAAAATTTTCCGTTGGACTTGGAATTTAGGGCGAGGGGATCATCATGAGGGATGAGAGAGAAAGCATTTTGCTCACTGGTTTGAGATTTCGTCAAGAGATTATCGGGAGCTGCAAGTTCTAGAGAGAGAGGGAGAGGGTTGCAGCTCTCTGAGAAGGAGCTCAGGTCAGGCATTTTAGAGAGAGAGAGAGAGTGTGAGGACTTGGGAGTCAGGACCGGTCTCTGTACAATCTGGTATTGTTTGGTATAAATAGTAGGTGGTTTAGAGAGAGAAAAGAACGAAAAATATGAAATGTGGAGAGGCGGGAAACCGGATGGTGGGTCCCGACTCTGGACTTAAGACCGTGGCACGTGCGTAGCAGGGCTTAAAGTAGTGAGAGAAAGAGTTTTCACCGAGAGACTGCGAGTAGAGAGAGAAAGTGTTTAGAAAAGGAGAGACATGCAGAGAAAAATTGGGGGAGCCTAGAGAGAGAAACGGATGAGGTTCGGGATAACTTTCTCTCTCTAAAAAAGTGACAATTGGATGGGCACTGGTGAAATGGACCAACACTAACTAGATTTGAGGCACCCTTTTCTCACTCCTCTTTCTCGCACTAGATTTTGGAATCTCTCCCTCCTTCGCCTCACACGTGGCATACTCCTGTCTAACTCTCAATAAATTTGGTAAATCCTTTCTCTCTCTACCCCTGTCTAACTCCCTCTAAATTTCCTAAATCCTTTCTCTCTCTACGCAATTTAGGGGACTATAAATTTGAATTTCAGACCTCCCCTCTCCCTCTCTCTCAAAATTTAAGAAACCGCTGTTTATATCTAGTCATCAATATCATAATTTTTTTACAACTAGTTGGAGTTAGCTATATTAAATTTGAAACGCCACTTTATTCTATCATGTGTAAATTTTTTTTGGAATTATCTGAAAATATATTTTTATATCTAATTATAAAATTTTAAAGTTCAAAAATAGTTAAAATTAAATAGATTTATAATATATAAAAATCATGAAAAATGACTGTCTTGATAATATGTTGCAAGATACAATATTTCTAGGAGTTAAAAAGATTTTTTTAATATTCATACCGATGAGATCATTTTTCAATATTAAAACAATTTTTTCTCGATTGATTTTTTTTTAGGAAAAGTTTATAGGCTCTAATTAATCAAATTTAAACCTACATCAAAAATTTCACTGGAAGATATTGTTTTGATGCCCAAATATCCTCAAATTCATCATCTCGATATCAAGATGCATGGACATGATAAAAAAATGGATTTCAAGTTTTGAAAATAGTGTATTTTGTAACGTACTTTTGAACTGTCAAATTTCAAGATTTTCAAGTTTTCTTAGATCTCTCGACCTACATTATTTTTGAAGCTTTAAACTTTATTAATAAATATAAAAATATATTTTAAGGCTATCAAAAATATTTTCGGTATTGAAACCATATTTCTCTATATTATTTGAAGGTATGCTCTAATTTGTTTGTTTAGAGCCTAGGCTCTATACAAACAACACTTTTTTTATTGTAGGCAAAAGTTTATATAGAGCCGAGGCTAACAATCAAATTTGAGCCTACCTAGAAAATTTCACTAGAAGAGGTTGTTTTGATGTCCAAATATCCTCAAATTCATCATCTCGACATCAAGATGCATAGACACGAGAAAAAAATGGATTTCAAGTTTTGGAAATAGCATGTTTTGTAACGCATTTTTTTACCGTTAATTCTCAAGATTTTGAAGTCTTCACATATCTTTCGATTTACATTATTTTTTGAGCTTTGAACTTTATAAATAACGATGAAAATATACTTCAACTCTCTCTCTACACGAATTGGGGCTTCTCTCTTTTGCATTGATAAAAGGTGAATTGGTAATTTCTATTTTGGGGAGAAGAGACCTGCAAATAAAGAGCATAGAGACTAGTGGTGATTGGTGAATGCTTTACACGTGTTTGAAGGGATATGGTTAGAGGGAGACATGTCAGAAAGGCATGGGTACGAAGTTTAGAGAGAGAGGAACACGTGACTTCGCAAAAGGAGGCAATGAAATGAAGAGCATCCGCTTTCAACTCTCTCTCTCTCTCTCTCTCTATAGATTGGGTGCAAATTGAAACATTGGTATCATCTTAAAACAGCACTAGGACCTTGAAACTTCAAATGGGTAAAATGATAAAATCATATACACAAATGGGATTGTATATTGAGGATTTTTTTTTAAAAAAAAAAAAAAATTTATTTATAGTCAGGCTCTAAATAATTAGAGCCCACTTCAAAAATTTCACCAGAAGAAGTTGTTTTGATGCTTACATATCCTTAAATTGATCATCTCGACATCAAGATGCTTAGACATGGAAAAAAAAATGGATTTCAAGTTGAAGGTGGAAAACGATAGCTTGAGGTGTATCAAAAGCTCAAGAATTTTTCTCTTGGATTTTGAGCATATTCAATGACATACCCTCAACCACTTAATTTTACATCTAACTGCTATAGGTAGTTGTGGCCTTTTTGACAAAAAAAAATGATTTTATTATACATTATAGGAATATAGAACAAGATTTAGCTAATGTCTCCCTTCCTAACTCCATTATGTTATTGTGATGTATTTCTCAAAAAAAAAAAATTGCTATATGAGATATACCTCTCTCTCTCTCTCTCTATACATTAATATGGGCCTTTCACAATAACTTATTAAAGGATCTGTTTTGTACAAGGCAACAACCTTCCTTTAAGAAGTAGGGTTGTAATGTTCTATGCCGTATTTTTTTGTTGGATGTATTTTTATGACAATATCAAAAAGTAGCATGTCTTTATTGTGCCAGATCTGCACTGTACATATAAATAAACAGTGTAGACTACTGAAATATTACTTTTAGAAGTAAGGTTATAACCTTGTATAAACTTTTCATTTATCAAAGCACTTAAAGACTTAAATAACTTAACATTTTGCTTATATTTTATTGTCAAATTTTAAATAGCCATTCAAATGACACAACGAAATGAGTTTTGATATTCATCAAATTACACTTATAGTAAAATGTTAAAGTATTTCAACTTTTAGGTATACATGTGACATTTATGGGACTCATATCTAGTACAAAATATATATAATGAGAGAAAAAAGAATAAGTGTATGCTATTTGGGTCAACGTATGGGAAAGGTCGACTTCCCTCTAAAAAGAAGCATGGGCCTCCTACATAGAGAAGGAAAAACCTCATGAAGGAGCCTCTAGAGAGAGAAGTTATAGTGAAACAAACAGTTTTCTCGTGCCTCTCTTGGAGAGAGAGATTTGTTTCTTGTAAAAAAGTAGTGCCCTTGGAAATTTTGGGTGGTATCATTTTGTGAGTAAAACGTTAGTTTCTCCTTAATGATAAAAAAATTGTTTTCTTATTGCTCTCGAATTTCTATCTTGCGAGTTTGGTAATAGTTGTCAGGAAGTAAAGAGAATGATGAACAACAGGTGATGTAGGTTGGGATAGTAGTTTGAAGGGTTTTGTTGATGGTTAGTAAGATATCTTTTATATCGTAAAATATGTAATCCGATCCCAACAGTATAATGGATTTTAGTTTATTATATCCATTGATGTAGCTCTTTTGGATGAACAATATAAATCTTGGTGTTTTGCATATGCAAATAAATCCCATGGTAAAAGATTTTACCAAGAAATGGTCTGATTCACGGTAAAACAAAACTTCACCTCTTGAGGTGGAAAAACATTTCTAGTGCTTTTATTTTTACATGCATACCCATTATTCAGTATTCAGTATTTACAATATAATAGTATTCACTAAGACGGGAGAAGGTGAAGCTCCCGTCTTAGTGCTAGAGAAGGAGGAGGTTGATCTTGTTGGTAAGTTTAGGAAGATGATGGTTGTTGGCTTTTTTAGCACTCCATCTGATGATATCTTCGGTATGGTGTGAGTGAGTGGGCCAGAAGGGAATGGGGACTTTCGTATGACCCGAAAGTTA
This sequence comes from Amborella trichopoda, assembly GCF_054954075.1. Classification (NCBI taxonomy): domain Eukaryota; kingdom Viridiplantae; phylum Streptophyta; class Magnoliopsida; order Amborellales; family Amborellaceae; genus Amborella; species Amborella trichopoda. The sequence continues at coordinate 44,067,770 of NC_142347.1, forward strand.
GAATTTTGGGAGCTGATAGGGTTGATTTTGTCTTGAAATCATAGGATGATAGTAGGTGGGCACTGGGGAGTGGATTGTACATAGCTCATGACAGATTGATGATAGTGGAGGAGTGGAAGTCGACGTCTCATGGGACAAATATTCAAAAGGTTTCTTGTTGGATTCGGCTTTGGGGTGTTCCATTACATGTCATGGTTTGGAGAATTGCACTTTTTCAGAAGTTGAGCGCCTCTTCTGGGATTATCCAGGAAATGGACTTGAGAACATAAGGGAATCCGGATAGAAGGTTTATCCGTCTCAAAATTCGACTGCAAGTGGCCCCATACCTTTTTATGGGTGGATGTTGTCGTTGAAGGTTTAACTAAGTCGGAGGTTGACGTCGCAATAGCCATTCATAAGAAAGAGGAGGAAGGCGCACGGAAACTGGTGGAGTCTAACTTGAAAAAAACGTTGGAGGAGCAGAAAGGAGAGAACACAACAAATATTGACCAGAAGATTCGAAAAATGGAAAGTATGATGGATGTAATTGGGCTCGATTTCGAGGTCCCAATAGCAGTGGTTTTTAAGATATTAAGGCTAAAAAAAGAACCAAGAAAACTTGCAATGGGGAGTTGTGAATGAGAAATCTTGCAAGGGAGCTGTGAATGCTACCAAGGCATCAGAAAAGAAGGCAATTTCGGGTATGGCGGATAAGAAGCTAGAGAAGGAGAAGGCCAGTGCATCTCCAGCGGATATGACGACTCGATCTTTAGCAAGGTTGGCTGATAAAGGAGTCCCAAAGCTTGTTGTTGCGCCGAGAGGGGTGAGCTTTAATGAAAGCGAGATCGTGGATGTGAACAGTGACATCACCTTGTCAGACTCAGTGTTCACACCATCGGAGCTGGCTTTCATCTTCGACCAGCAACTTGATGGACCATTACAGGAGGGTCCAGGTTCATCTTCTACCCATTTTAAATGATCGTTCTTTGCTGGAATGTTAGGGGCCTTGGAGATCCCAAATGTAGGAGGGACGTTAGATTTTAAGTTTCGAAATATAAACTGGAAGACGTAATCTTACTGGAAACCAAACTTCCAGGACCCACTATGTCTAGTGTCAGGGAAGTTTGGGATCTGGGATCAATTAATTTTGTTGGTATTGATGCTATAGGTACATCAAGGAGATTGTGGATTTTGTGGGACCCTTCATCTTACAATATTTTGAAGTGTTAAAAGGGGATAAAGTGCTTACTGTATGTTTCAATGGTCCACAACCAAATTTTTCTTGAGTCTTGCTTAATATGTATGGGCCCAATGCTATTAATTTTGACAGAAGTTTTTGTGAATGAATTGGTTTGTATTATTTATGGTTTTCAGATTCCATTTTGTATAGAGGGTGACTTTAACTTGACTCGATGGCCTGAGGATTCTTCCTCGAGAGGCCCTATCAACTCTTCAATGTGATTGCTCAATCCTCGAGAGGCCCTATCAACTCTTCAATGTGATTGCTCAATTGTTTCTTTGAGAGTCACAGTTTATTTGATATTCCGGTGGTGGGATCTAAATATATCTTGTCAAACAATGGTCTTATTCACCTTATCCAATCGAAGATTGATAGATTCTTAGTTTCATCAGTGTGGATGGATTGTTTCCCTTTAATCTTTGTTAAAGCTTTAACAAGGTTCCTATTCTGTTGAATACAAGCAATATGGCTGGGGGTTCGAAACTTTTTATAATAGAAATAAGGTGGTTGGAGGAGAGTGAGGTGGTTGATCTTATTAGGAGCACTTGGGAAAACAGTGTTACAAATGAATCCATGGATTACCAGATTCATAAAAGACGGCTTAATATTAAGCATAGACTCATTTTATGGAAGATGGAGAGGAGGTATCAAATCAAATAAAACCTAGAAGGGGTTTTGAGCGAAATTCAAGCTATTGATGATACTGCAGAAAATACAGGTATCTTAACTGCCGAAAAATTGGGGATGGTCAACGAAAAATTAAAATCTCTTTGGCATTATCAGAGGATTGAGGAGGTTTATTGGAGGCAGAAGTCGAGAGTGAAGTGGCTAAGAGAATGTGATCTTAACACTGAATATTTTCACGCTATTGCTAATGCCCGAAGGAGACAAAATGATATCTCGGGGCTCTCTATTCTTTGGATTGATGAGGATGATAGGAAAGGCACTAATAAAGCAATAATAGATTACTTTCACAAAGCATTCACATCAGAAGTTCGGTTCACACTCGGAGAGAATAACTTTTAAAAAGTCAATTGAGGAGATGGTTAATTGTTTAGAAAGAGAGGTTTCTATGGAAGACCTAAAGAAAGTTGTCTTTCTTCTACTAGGGGACAAAGCACTCGGTCCTAATAGTTTCCCCATTCAATTTTTTTAAAGATTTTGGTATTTAGTAAGTGGAGAACTTCTCCTGATGGTCAAGGAATTTATGGTGACATGGGAGTTTTTTAAAGGGGTCCAATTCCACTTATATTGCTCTAATCCTGAAAAAATCATTGATGGCAAGTCTTTCAGATATTAGGCCGATTAGTTTACTAACTGACATTTATAAAATTGTAGCGAAGGTATTGGCTGACCGTTCGAAGGTTGTGCTACATTTTGTTATATTTGGTCCTCATTCGGTTTTCATCCAAAATAGGTTGATAACAGATAGTGTGTTGGTTGCTCAATATTGTATACATTCAAGTGGGGAGAGCGAAGAGCCGGGGGGTAATTATTAAGTTGGATATGGAAAATGGATATGATAGGGTTGAATGAGGGATGCATATGATAGGGTTGAATGGGGGATTCTTCTAGTAGTAAATAGAGGAGTTGGATCTTTGGTTGTGTTTCTTCGGCACATGTCTTGGTTCTAATTGACGAGAGTTTGAAAGGTTTCTTTAGGGCATCCAGAGGTTCGAGACAAGGAGACCCTTTGTCTCCTTTTTTATTCTCTATCTATGCTGCATGCTTTAGTTTGATGTTGAAAAATGTACAAAGTGTTGGATTGTTCATTGCTTTTCAAGTGGGGAGAGATGGCCCTTGTGTGCCGCATTTGCAATATGCAGACGGCACCTTAATTTTTTTTGGGGCAGAAATAGACCAAGTAAACAATGATCGGAGATTTTTAAGGTGTTGTGAAGCAGCTTTGGGGTTGAAAAGCGTCTCTAATTGGCATTCATTATAGTGAAGCAGTGGTGGTAGAGCTGGCAGGTTTACTGAATTGCAAAATTGATGTGTTCCCTATCAATTATTTGGGGCTTTGTATTTTAGACTCTAGGCTTCCAATCTCTGTTTGGGACAAGGTGATTCAGAGGGTGCAAACCAAACTGGATTTATGGAAGCCAAAATATCTATCAAGAGGAGGGAGGGTGACTTTATTACGCTCGTGCTTAGCTAATTTACCTATCTATCATATGTCATTGCTGAAAATGCCGAGAAATGTGGTTAAAAAGCTTGAACAAATGATGTGTAATTTTTGTGGGGTTCCAATAGAGATGGTAAGCATTGCCATCTTTTTTAGTGGGACAGGGTATGAACCCCGAAGAAGGAGGGTGGTTTAGGGATTCGGAGGCTAGCGCTAATGAATGATGCCTTGCTTGGTAAATGGTGGCGTCGTAGCCTTCAGTCTAAGGATCCGCTTTGGTGCCATGTGCTTGGTGCTAAATATGGTATCGATCGATTTGGATTATGGATTGGAGGAGGGAGAGGTAGCTCGAGAAGATCTATTTTTTGGAAGGATATTTTTCTATGTAAAAATTTAGTGTCGAGGAACATTAGGTGGGTGGTTGGGATAGGGACGGAAGTTTCTTTTTGGCATCACAGGTGGCTAGGGGATGTAGCACCGAAGCTGTCATACCTGGACCTCTTTGAAAAAGTTGAAAATCAAGAGGCAACCATAGCTGAATTATATGAGGTTGTGGGCAATCAGGTATGCTGGAATTTACGTTTCCCTCACAATATAATGGATAATAGTTTTCTGGACTGTTATACTATTTTATTGAAGATGCTGGCGGAGGTCTATTTCTCAAGGGATATGAAAGATGAAATCATTTGGGATGTTGAGGTCGATGGCCAATTCCCTGTTAAATCAATTTATTCATTGTTAAATCGATTTATTCTCTCTTTTTTCATGATAGGTGGATATGGTCGATGCTTCAGTTAGCCTCGGCATGGATATGGCCAATAAGGTGCAGGTATGTGTATGGTTGGCAGCCCAATGACAATTGACAATCTAATTAAGTGTGGTAAGATTTTGCCTAATTTGTGTTTACTGTGTAAAAGGGATGGAGAAACGGGTTCTCACTTGTTTATTCATTGTCCCTTCAGTACAAGGATTTGGAATGTTTTTTTGAGCAGGATGGGTATTAGTGCGGCTTTACCTCAGTTTGTGGAGGACTTAGTAAATTAGCTAGCTTTTCAATGTTTACTAGGTGTTGGAGTATTTTAATTTGAAAAGTGGTGAGGGGCAATTCTATGGGAGATTTGAAAGGAAAGAAATAGGAGAGTTTTTGAAGAGTCTGAATTGACTTTGGAAAGAGTTCTCAATAACATATCTCATTCTATTTGGAGCTGGTCGAGTATTACTAAGTAGTACCAAGTTACTACTCAGGTAGATGTTTGGTTAAATCTACACAACCTTGTCAAATTAAAGGTTGTCAAGAGCATACCATTGGGAAGATAGGTTCCTCTAATGCATGGTTCGCTAAAGTTTAATTTTGATGGGAGTTCGCATGGCAATTCGAGTGAAGCAAGGATTGGAGGTATTCTGAGATATTCCACTGGAAATGTCATCTTTTGGTTTTCCGGGGCCTCTAGGTGTGGCAACAGCCAATTACTTTGAACTAGCAGCACTTCTTCAAGGGCTTAAGATCCTCAAATCAAAGAACTTAGGACCGTCATGTGTTGTGGAGGGTGACTCCTTTAATGTCATCAAATGGTGTACAAATGAGCAATGTGTGCCTTAGTCCTTAAAACTGTTGTGGTGTGAGATTCTAGATTTGGCAGGAGGTTTCATGGTGCCTTATCAACAAGTTTACAAGGAAGCAAATGCTTGGGCTGATTCTTTAGCAAAGCGAGGAGTGCATTTGTCTTTGATTGTAGTCTATGATATGTAAACCATCTGTAATTCTTTTTTTAGGTTAATAAAGTTTTTAACATTGATCAAAAAATAAATAAATTTTGTTGTTCTGTTGTGTTATTTTTTTTGTTTTATTTTTCTTGCTTGTTGCTCATTGTATTTTTTTTTCAAACTTTATCCGTCAAAAATCAACCCATGACCTAACGAAGTGAGTAGTATTGTGAATTCATTATCTCTCATAATTTTTTTGAGTCTTGCTCTTCTTAAGTTATCGAAAGAGCTTCCATCAAAATTTAAGTCATACTTCCTTCTTGTAGTGGCGGCCATAGTTTAAATCTGCTCCTCTTTGAGGTTATGGATTGTGACATGTACCCCGTCATTCTCTCTCTGCACAAAAGAGCACTTACTTTCTCTCTCTACAAAAACCCAGAAACCCAGCTTAGCTTTTTAGGATTGTTGGGGCCTTTTATAGAAGGTTGAAAATTTGATGCACATGTTCAGTAATGTGTACAGGTGGGATGCACTTTGCTGGGCTTGAGGACCATGTGAGAATGACAAATGGTGGTTGAATTTGGCAGCAGTAGAGAGAAGACTTGGTTCCAATCTCAATCGATGAAAATCAAGCCAACCTGCCCCCAAAAATAAGTTTCAGATGGTGAGCAAAGCTCATTGTAGTCTACCCTTGTCCAGTTTGAGAGTGCATGATTCAGGTTTAGAGAGAGAGAGAGAGAGAGTGCATGATTGAGGTATAGAGAGAGATTAGTTCTTTTATGTCGATGTACATATATTACACGCAACACTTGTATGTAACAAATGGCTTTATACATGCAGAAAAACTTTATATAAGGGTGGGGTCCTAAACAATCAAATTAAGGCACACCTTGAAAAGTCAACAAAAGAGGGTGGTTCAATTGCCCAAAACTCCTCAAATCAATCATCTAGATCTCAAAGATGTGTGGACATGAGAAAAGATGAATTTTAACTTTCAAATATTGAAAATAGTGCATCTAGTAATGCATTTTTTGGACCGTCAATTTTCAAGATTTTTAATTGTTTATAAATCAGCTCGATCTACTACACTACTTTTTAACTTTTAAATTTTATAATTAGAAATAAAAATAAATTTTCAAGCCATCACAAAGATTTTCAGTATTGAAACATCTTTTGGCACTATTTGAAAGTGCGTCTTACTTTAATTTTTTAATGCCTAAGCCTTATACAAACCCCACCTTATATATGATATTTGTGAGGGCGTACACTTCCAAACACATTAATACTTTTCATTTGTTAAACCTTAGAGAATGCACTAGGATTTAAGTTTGGTTGAAGCCCACAACTAAGTGCCATATACTTTTCATTTGTTAAACCTCAGACAATGCACCAGGATTTAAGTTTGGTATAACTCTACTGGAAGTCACTTAGTTGCAACCTTGAGGTTGTGCAAAGGAACCAACTGAAAATTTATAATGTAAGACCAGTATCCAAGGCTAAAAGTTGAAGAAATTGCTGAAACACTTGTTCCCTGCGTTGGTCCCCCAAAATCCATTATGGGTGCTCTCTCTCTCTCTCTCTCTCTCTCTCTCTCTCTCCTGGATAGTGCTTGCCATTGTCAAGTGGATTCCAATAATGTAGACATGCCTTACATCTCTCTCTCTCCTGGATAGTGCTTGCCATTGTCAAGTGGATTCCAATAATGTAGACATGCCTTTACATCTCTCTCTCTCCTGGATAGTGCTTGCCATTGTCAAGTGGATTCCAATAATGTAGACATGCCTTTACAAGCAAGAATTTACCGCATTCGGAAATTATATGCTCTGTATGTATGCAATCTGCAATCTGACTAGAATGTAGACCACCCCTTTTGACGCAACCCCATGCTCGCCAGATATGTGAAATAGTTCGGTTATAGTTTCAAAACTATTGGATAATGATAAATTTAAATGGCTATCTTTCTGATAAGTAAAGCCTCCTCATAATGCTTGTGGACATTTAGAAAGAAGTAAACATTAACAATCCAGCAGTTTTATTGGAATGGATCAAGGGACTTCTTTCATGTGCCCAAGCCCAAAAAGAAGTACATAGCTACATAACAAATGACATGTTGCAAGAATGGAAGCAATAGCCATATTTTGGACCCAAAAGCAAAATTTCTAAGGAAATTTATATTCAGAACCTAAAACTGATATACATTGTAGACAGATCTAGACAGTAGTAGGTCCTCTGAGAATCTGCATCTTGAATGAATCAAAAGCGATTGATGGGAATTTTCTTCCAATCCTTCACAAGGCAACAGAAAAAGAGAAGTTAAAAAACAAATTTCATTGAACTATAAAGTGCACCTACCTGTTTAAAGGTGGGCCTCATAAAACCAAGCCGGTTTTGAATGCCACTCTCCATTTTCTTGCAACGAGAGGACATGGGTGCATGAGTCTAACATTGTTTTATGCCTCTTAAAGAAGTCAGATTGGGTAATCTGCAAAAGTTAGACCATAGCCCTCCAAATGTTAAACCAAGAAAGATGTTTTTGGTATAAGTTACAGTTGAAAAACAACTATACACCATAAATTTGTGATTGTTGAACCAACTTACAATGAATCTTGAACCAAACAAACATGAAATCTATGTGCTTGGGTCTGTGAGGAGATACACCTAGGACATGTACATGCAGCTAATAATACACATTGATGAAGCAAACTATCCTCTATTCAAATACTAACACTGATGACCAATGACACAAAGTGAAAGAACATTAAGAAGCCATTTCATTGATGGGCAATTACCCTCTGTTGATAGGGAATTGTATCACCTTTCCCCATCATGCTGAGGAAGGAATTCTATCACAGGGGGGTTAACATTTGGAGCATGATCACCTATTTTTGAGGGACAAGGCATCAATGAAAGACTACATGTCTGTAAATCATTACTGGTACAATTATCAGAACAGTTATCTGAATTAGAAGGATGTAACTTCTCCACAAAATTCACAAAACCTATACTTTTTTGGACACACTTTCTAGGTTTCCTCTTAGAGGTGCAGGTAAGGGGCTGCAATGGATCAAAAGATACTGAGGAAGCTTTGCTTTCTTTTCTCTTAGGTCGCCTATTGTTTGATTTGTTCTGGTCGGAATCAGCTGCTTTACTTGCACTCTTTCTAACTCGTTTCTTTTTCTCACTTTCAGTCTTGGATTTTGAACGGGAAGGATCAGGAATGGATAGATGAGAGGATAGCTGTGTTGATCTTTTTCTTCTTTTTGGTTGTTTGTCAATTGCTGTTGAGTCACAGGAGGTCACCAGGCCATTGCTAGCACAAGCATTAGTGTGGGGTGTATCACCCCTCAGGCTACATTGTTCAGCATTGTCATCATCGGAAATAATCTCTTCTTCCTCAAACTCGATACTTTGTACTTCCTGTAAAGAGCAAATCTTCATATAAGTACATGAAGATGTATATTGATGGAAAAATCTAAAACTAATCAATAGAAAAATAAAGAAATTTCTTAAAAGGAAAACTAAAAACAACTGCATCAAAATCAGTTAAAGTTCTGATCCCTCCATAATAAAGGATAGAACCTCAGTCAAGTAATAAAAGGAGTATGGGAGTTGCAGGGTGAACCTCAGCACAACAAACTAAGACACGGGAATGCTCGATGAAGTATAAATATTTAAGTGCACATGCTTGTGTGTGTACATGACAGAATCATAAATAATAATCAGACATTCAATACAAGTAACCAGCTTACAATATCCTATCACTTCTTTCTTCAAATAAAAGAGATATGTTAAAATACTGTATATAAAGTTTTGGATCAATTAGCCATTTTCACATAGAGTAGATGGGAAAGCTTCCAATTTGATATAAACCACGAGTAGATCCTGAAATGACTGAAAAAAGAGAATAGGTGTACCTGGTCGCAATCTGATTCATCTCCTTCAGAATCAATCATCTCTTCACATTCAAACTCCACATGTTTCTCAATTTCTTCTTCAGAATCACTTAATTCTTCATGTTCCATCACTACTTCCTCAGTGGATCTCTGCATAACACCATTTGATCCATCTGGTTGTTCCAAAGCAAATAGGCCCTGTGCTCTATTCCTACTTCTTGACCATAAATCAAATTCATCAGAGCTCTGTATTGCATGCATGCATAAATTAGTTGTAGTTGAAGGTGTAAGGCATTCTACTCCAGTCTGGTATCCATTAACCAGCTGGCTTTCCTCAAACATATGAGTTTGCCTAGACCTTAAACCTGAATCTGTATTATCATTATTAGTATTTACTCTTTCTATTATTTTTCTCCTTCCATTCCCAGTGCTCAAATAAATACCCAAGTCCAGCTCATCTGAATTTCCTTCAATGGGATTCGAAGAACTGAAGGGGTAAGATTTATCATTTCCTTGAGGCTCAGTTGCACAAGCAACAGAGGAACGAAGTGAAGCAGCCAGAGCCCTGGAGTCCTTATCTATGACATCAGTCCTCTGAAACAGAGGGTGAAAGTGTATGGTACGCAAGCTTGAGGGTGCCTCTATTGACCCCATAGTAGGAGACTGGTCAACAATTGAACTAATCACTTGTTGGGGCTTAAAGAACGAACTGAAATTTGCATGAAGCGAATTTCCAGAAAAAAAGTGAGATGTACTTGAAGTGGTAGCATTATAGTTCTGATGATACAGCTGGTAACCCCCTTCAGGAGTCTGGAAGAGTAAAGGATGCATCTGAAAATCAACTTCATTGGAGACATCCACAGATGTGCTTTGATTTGGGTAATATCTTTGATCTTGTAAATCAACATTCTTATCACTAGAACTGAAACACAAAGATTTCTTTTCCACAGGTGGAGTCTTTCGAGATGATTTGGACATCAAACCTTCTGTTTCCTTACTGCTACTCCTCATAGAAGATGGGAAGTTAATCATGGCCGATTTCCTCAACAGTTCAGTTGATTTATCCAAACCTTCTGGTTCCTTACTGCTACTCATCAAAGAAGGTGAGTCACTTATAGCCAATTTATTCAACAGTACAGTTGATTTGTTCAAACCTTCGTTTTCCTTGCTGCTTTGCTTTGAAGAAAATTGTGACTCAGTTGTGGCCAATTTATTCAACTGTTCAGTTGATTTATTTGAGCCTTTTGTTCCCTGACTGCTACTCTTCGTAGAAAATGGCAAGTCAGTTATCACTGACTTATTCAACTGTTCAGTTGAGTTATTCAAACCTTCTGGTCCCTTACTGTTACTCTTTGAAGAAGATGGTAAACTAGTTATGGTTGATATATTCAACTGTGCAGTTGAATTTCTCTTCTCTTTAGCAATTAGTTTGTTAGATGCCCCACAAAGTGAAGTCTTAAGAGTAGATTGAGGGATGACCCGCACAGATGGGGGAAGGTTGACAGGAGGCAAGTCAGGTGCCAACTTGACTAAATGGGTATTCCCTTTACGCATGCGATATGGTCGAAATGTCACTTGGCTTCGTAAGGGCCTTTTGCCACTATCCATAGCCAGTTTGGTGGAAGAATCAGTGTGAGATTCCTTGCAAGTAACATGAGTGAGAAGAGGGATAGGTTGCCTTCCAGAAGGCTTTGATGAGGCAATAAGTTGATGTGAGGAACTGTTATCTGGCAAAGCTTTTCTGAATCCGTCGATCAGGGCAATAGAACCTTTTTCACTGACTTGGGCTTCCTTTTGTGGGGATGAACCATCCACTCCAAGACCCCTACTGCTATTGTCCAATGTAGCTGATAAGGCAGTTTCAGAGGTCACAAGAATGGAGTCCTTAGGTTTCCAATCAGCAAGAAAAGCTTCATGCACATAAGCTTCTTCTTCTTCTTCTTCTTCTTCCTCTTCTTCTTCTTCAACTTCTGTATTGTCATCTCCACTGTTATCTTCATCACCAACATTATCAGTCTGACGACCCTGCATAGAAAGGAAAACATCCTGTAGTCATGCTGAAGGTCAAAAAAAAATTGAACATTCAACAAAATATCTGGAGCTAGGGCCGTTATTGAATGCACATGATCCTCATCAGTTTTTGCCGCTTTGGATTTTCTTCTTTTTGCTTCATAAAGCCGGCGCTTTTGCTTTTCAGCTTCACTCATTTTGTAAGACTTCTGAGTCCCAAGTGCTATTCGCCATTGACGAGGTAGTAAGGCAGGATCTCTATGAGGAACACAGAATCTCCACACTGATAGCCAATCGAGCCTTAAGACTCTAAGTCCCTGAAAATTTCACATGAAAATACCCAATTAAGTAATCAAAGAACCAAAAAGAAGCTGTGAACGATACTATGAGCAACAAGTAAATTTTGAGTGAGACCTCATGAATTAGTGCTTTCTCTTCTGCAGTCAAAGGAGAAGACTTCATTCTACGAACTGCCTGCAGTAATAGAAATCAGGTCACAATGAAAGAAGAGTGTAACATAAATAGACCCTTTTATTCCAAAAGACATGCAAACAAAACATCCATTAAGATATTTGCGGGAACAAAATATGAAAAAGAACATTCAAGCAACAACTGCCCAAAAAAAAACAACGAAAGAAATTTTTTTTGAAAAACCATAGGCATGCAAATTTTGGGACAGCCCAGAAACAAAGTTGCAACATATATCTTGAAACATCATTAATCTTCCTAGTTTCTGTACAAATCAAAAGCATAACTGAAGATCTTTAATCATATCATGGAAACTGCAGACCCAATTAGAAGCAATGCCAATCGTACAAAAGGCCCCACCCAAGAAAGCTTCAACTTTAAACCGTCTCTTGGCTATTAACAGATAGCTGCTCATGCAAGTTTAAAGTTTGAAATTGAGACTCTTTCTTGGCTATAATCAGATAGCATATCGACGGACCTGGTAATTCATTTTTCCAAGCACCAAAACCTCTTTTGAAGAAACCCTTTCAAAAGGAGTTTTTGCCTCCAAATTTTTAGCAATTTATATATCTAACTGTCCAACTATCTGTTTATCTATCCATTCAAAAAGAAAATTATCTATTTATAGATCTGTGTGTGTGGCAGATGAATATGCTTTCCTAGTAAAAGTAATAAAAATAAAGCCAAAAGGGTAATAATACATTTCCATACACAAAGATACATATTAAGTACAAAAATAAATACAAATTATAAACAAATAAAAAAACAGAAAGAACAAGAAAGACATACTTTTATCGGATTTTCAGGTGCTTTGGCTGAGCTACGATTCTTCTGTCTGACAAATATCTGCATAAGTAAAACATTACAGTTAAATGTACGACATAGTTGTGTTCTCTTCTAATGGGAAGTGCAAGGCTGCATCAGCTACTAACAACATGGACGTGTCTACAATTGGGCTAAAAAAGCCTATGTGACAATATTTTATTTTCTAACATATATGTTGTATGTAATACATATTTAATATGGTCTAAGAAGCGTGATGACCTTAAAATTTTTCTTAACCCATCCCATGCCCAGGTAAAAGGGCTAGGTTCTGTTAGGTAGGCAACCAACATAAAATTTTGCCAAAACTTGGTATAAATGAAGCCGGTGGTCATAGATACATTCGTAGGACTAGGATGTCGGAAGTGAAAGAAGCTTTGAAAAGGACGAAGATAGGAAATGCTTTAGCACTAGATGGTATCTCGATAGAGGTTTGGAAGTGCATGGGGGAGATTGGCATTGGCTGGCTAACAAAGTTGTTCAACAAGGTGTTGACAATAAAGAAAATACCAGACGTTTAGAGAAAAAGTATTGTGGTATGTATTTACAAGAACAAAGGAGACATACAGAATTGTGTAAACTATCAAGGGATCAAGCATATGAGCCATACGATGAAGCTCTGAAAGAGAGTGATTGAGCAACGACTACGACATGAAACGAGTGTATCTGAAAGCCAATTTGGTTTTATGCCAGGAAGGTCAACAACTGAGGCTATTTTCCTACTTAGACAACTGATTGAGAAGTTTAGGATGAAGGGAAAAGATCTCCACATGGTCTTTATAATCTAGAGAAAGCATATGATAGAGTACCTCGAGATTTGATTTGGGGGGTGTTGAAAAAGAAATGAGTCTTCAGACACTACACCGACTTGATGAGAGATATGTATGATGGAGCGCTAACTAGTGTACGAACAACTAGTGGAGAGGAGTGAGTTTCCAACGACAATAAGTTTATATCAAGGGTCAGCATTGAGCCCATACCTCTTGTCTTCGTTATGGACGACTTAACTAGGCACCTACAGGATGAGGTACTGTGGTGCATGTTGGTCACAGATGACATAGTTTTGATTGATGAGACCCAAAATGGCGTCAACACAAAGTTGGAACTTTGGAGGGCTGCTCAAGAATCCAAAGGTTTTAAAATTAGCAAAACTAAGACAATATATATGGAATGCAAGTTTAGTATTAATAGGAGTAGAGACGAGGCAGTAGTTAAAATTGAAGGTCAGGAAGTACAAAAAAGATCACACTTTCGATATCTTGGGTCGATTATCCAATAAAATGGAGAGACTGAGGAAGATGTCTCACACAAAATTAGAGCTGGGTGGGAGAAGTGAAGATGTGCAATTGGAATTTAAGTGATCACCCAATACCAATGAAGCTAAAGGGCAAGTTTCATAAGACAACAACAATACTAGCTTTGCTAGATAAGGCAGAATATTGGGCGGAAAAAAAACAATATACCCATAGAATGAGTGTAGCAGAGATGACGATGTTGAGATGGATGAGTGGTAAGACAATAAAGAATAGAATTCAAAATGAATCCATTCAGGAAAAGTTAGGTGTGGCGCCAATAGGCAATAAGATGAGAGAGAGCAGACTTAGGTGGGCTGGGCATGTGTGCGCCAACCTAATACAACACATGGTAGAATGTGCAAGTTAGTTCAAGTGGAAGGATTGAAAAAGGCAAAGGATATGCCCAAAAGGACATGGTTGGAAAGAGTCAGAAAAGATATGGGGGCTTTTGGCCTCATTGAGGTTATGGCCTTTAATAGAGCAAAATGGTGGACCAGGATTCATGTAGCTGACCACAATTAATTGGGAAAAGGCTATGATGATGATGATGATGATGTAATACATATTTAGGCCTTAGCGATAAAATAGTATTTTTATATTTATTTAAGTGTTTGTATATCTACAATAAATGAAAGAATAAAGACATGTATATTTGTAAACAAACGAATGTGAGGGTGTAAGTGTGCATGTGTGTGTGTCTCTATATATGTATATGACATGGGATATGTATTTAATTATAATACATATGTAAGACATATCATAATTTTTTATGCTTTCGCCTATTCCATTTAGAATTTACAAGCAAAAAAAAAAAATTGAATGAAAGAAAGAAAAACAATTATAGTGTTATAAGTTGACTTAGTTTGGCTTTGAAGTAGTCCTAAGCAAAGTTCAACTGTTGGACACAGAAACATGCAAACACCAGGTTGCCCAAAGCATTCGAAAAGTTCTCTCACAGAAGAATTTCAAGGATGGAAAGAACATAAGTTGGCAGCCAATGACAAGCCAGTCGGAACTTGAAATGACCAGAAAATTGAAAGAAAAACTAACTACAACCATAATTACCAGAGAAAGTACTCAAGCCACAATCTACTAGAATACCATGTGAATTCCAAAATAATTTAACAGAGATAAGTTTGACCTATCAGCTGTTCCCATTTGATACAATTGCATGCATGCAAGAACTATGACTAGTAAAGTTTATAGTTGAAAACTAAATGCTTCCAAAATTCAGGATTGCCCACCTGATGTGTTGATTTACATGGAAGAAAGCGTTCTTGGATTGCCTTCCAGTCACTGTTATACACCATCAACCCCATGGCTAATAACCTACACAAAGCTCCCAAAGCAAATCAGCAAGGCAAATTAATCAATCACATCATGTTATTGACATTCATCTAGTGCAAACAAATTGCAAAAGCAATAATCACCCGATAGAGGTAACAATCATTTAGAAGAAGAGAAATGTGAATTTAAAGACGAAAAACAACGGTCTAATAAACTTATAATCAGGTATGACAGAATAAAGAAACGATAATTGCTACTGCACTTGTAGATTTCATCTACCCCTAGGGTTCCTCTTGTAGCTCTTTAACAATAAAAAACTTTCATGGAGGCCAATACATATTGAGGGCAATGCAAAGCACAAAATTAGAGGCTCAAATTGTGTTGAACTTGTATGACTTGATACCCATGGAGTTCAAAAGAAGCCCATGAAGTCTACATACTGCAAACAAGATCTTATCGAAGCACTTGATGGTCGATAACAACCAACTTAATCAGCAATAAAGTAGTCATTTATCAGGGTCCCATCAAAAAAGAAGCAAAAAACAGAAAAAAAGAAAAAAAGAAAAGGGAGAGAGATAGTCATCTATCAGGATATCATGGGGCAAGGTACAACAGTGACACATGAGATTTTAAAACCCCAAATAGTGTGGAATCCTAGTTTCACATAGCCTAAAAACATTTCCAGGGAAGATGTGAAAACAACTAAAAGCAATTTAGAATTTAGAGCCACATGAGCGCTTAAAGTTGGAAAATATCATATTGTCCATGAACATTGAAAACCCACATAAGAGTAAGTCCAATCAGAAAACAGTGTAATGACCAAATCATAAATATATGAATGAAATGGAACATGGAAAAACCGATTTTAGGATAGCAAGTATACTTTCCCTAGTTTCGACATCAAATAAGAAAAAAGAGATTGATAGGACTCCACCCTACAGTGTAATGCCTTGACATTAGGGGCATTTCAGTCATTTCTATGCATGTCCAAGTTGTATCTAGCGACACATACACCCACACGCACACACAAAGAAATGTGTATATATATATATATATACATATAGAGAGAGAGAGAGAGAGAGAGAGATGGAGAGTTGGAGGGAGAGAGGCAGAAAGACAAACAGACAGACCACCAAATCTATAGATAGGTAGATAGATAGATAGGTAGACAGATAGATAGATAGATAGAAAGCATGTGTGTTAAAGATAACTTTGCACCATTTGAAAATTGCAAGCCGGAGTACAGAGTCCAGTGGATTTACACAATAAATCTCTGCTAATATGACTGAATATTCCTCAGAATGAAGCCATAAACCTTTGGTTCCGATGGACCTGGCCAACTGGAGTTTTCCCAAATAGTATCCCCAAGGAAGTGAAAGATAAAGAGTCTCGATGAAACGGGTAACTCTATCTAATGGGCAAGAACAATGTTGCTTCTACATTTAAGAAGGATGCACTTAATGGGATCCATTATGGGATCTTTCCAACATGCAGCAATGTCCCCATCTTCACAGCACACACACTCTTCGTATAACAGCTTCGCAAACATGCTTTGACCATTTCACACTAACAACAGACATCAAAATAAATTCCCTCCCCATTTTGTCCAAGACATCGGTTTCAGGGCATAGCAAGTTAGGGCATAAGCCAATGAATGGCATAAGAGGCTAACAGGCCCCCACTTTGCACAAGAGCCTAAGCGTGGAAGTGAAGTACGACTCTAAGCGGCTCAACATGGCAGGAGCACTACTAAGATGAAATTTTTTGTTGAGATTCAGCAATCAGGGAGCGAAGTGTCACAGCCTGAGCCAGTTGAGGAAACTCACTTGTTTATCTGAAAAGTATGTTTCCAAATTAACCAAGGAGTAGGATGCAAAGGAAGCTTTGCACTTAATCTGCAGTAGATTAATGTGAAGAACCCCTTTTTCTTTGCTTGAATCAAATTATTTTTAGGTTAGCTAAGGAGAACAACTGGACTACATAGGGGGTTACTACACAAATTTGGCTTGTTCGCATTCACAACATCGAGAAGGTACACACATATGCAGATGGAGAGTTTCAAGGATTCTTTTATACACAAAAAAAGTTCAATCAATGTGGATGTGACACTGGGACAAAGGGCAGCAACGCCAGAAGAAAATGGTCGGTCCTTTTGCCAATGATGGGAACCTGTAATAACTTATATTGGTTTGTTAAGCAGTTTCCTTCCTTCTCTCAGACGTAAAAATTAACAGATGAATAAGCATTACTCGCAGCTTATTCCACCTGATCTTACATTTAGGGTGAGCACCAGTTCCACGATATGTCCCCAATTCCATTCCCTTTTCCATTGAGTAGGTATATGATTTATATTACAGCAGCTTATATAGCAAAGACCAGATGAGGTAGAAACATAAAGCTAATGGTGGTTCACAAACATGAAGCTAAAACGATAAACTAACAGACACATAAAAACTGCTTTTTTTATTTATTATTTATTTATTTATATTTTTATGGAGCGATCAGGGAGAATACAACATTTAATCATAAAATTCCATGCCATCACAAAGATAAAGAAAGCATGTGGTTTACTCACTCATCCTCAGAATCAGTGAACAGCACCCGGTTTGCATTACCAACTGGAGGAGGCTTGTGAGGAAATAAGGCTGGATTGAACATTAGAAAAAATCTCTGGACTAACTTGACAATGTTCTTGGGGACAAGAGCAACTGACTTCTTCATCGTGCTCTCTACAAGAGCAGCAGCCATGGTCTTCTTTGGCTGGGAAGGTACAGGCCTAGAAGATGAATCTGAGTTTGGACATGTGGAAACTCCTCCTCTAGTAATTGTTGAATTAGTTTCAACACTATTGGCAAATGCAGGAAAAGGGAAAAGAGGTTCTTTTTCAAAACAAGTATTATAATCTGCAGTTTCCACCCGACGATTCTTATGCGCTTCCACGGCTGCCAAGACAATTTCATGCCACCAAAGCAAATCAAAGTTAGAATAGCAATAAATCATTGTTATTGACTGTATAAAGTCAAAGCAACCAGAATCACAATAGTGACTTACCATTAGA
Organism: Amborella trichopoda; assembly: GCF_054954075.1. Taxonomy (NCBI): domain Eukaryota; kingdom Viridiplantae; phylum Streptophyta; class Magnoliopsida; order Amborellales; family Amborellaceae; genus Amborella; species Amborella trichopoda. The sequence goes on from NC_142347.1 coordinate 44,085,651, forward strand.
AACATCCGCGAGAAATCCTCGAGCCATACCAAGTGGAGCAACGTCAAGGACTGATACCACACTTCCCAATACTGTAGGTACCCAACCAGGATCCCCATTATTTTGAATGGTATCCCCTGACACACAATGAACATTCGGGGACCCTGAAGATGGTTGACAAGAAGCAGACCCAACACTGCTGCAAAAAGGCCTCCGTAACTCTGACGATTTGGAAGTAACTAGAGATAAAAAATAGGGATCCTTTAACAAAGAAGCGGATGGCTGAACCAATGGGGGCTGAAAACAACACTCAGGATATGGGGTTTTTCTCCAACTTAAAACTTCTTCACGCTTATCAGCCAGATCCATAATCATTCTTTGAATGTCACTTGCAATGTGCTGACGAGAAGGATCCATAACACACAAGGAGAACACTTGAATAAGAAGTTGGACATGCTCATATATTAAGCAGTGCAATTGGCCTATCTGATGAGGAGTAAACCCGTCTGCCGTATCAATCATAGGCAATGAAGACTTACCATGAAGACCATGATTTGCATTTTGCATTTCTGTTGGCGAAGAGTGTGTGGCCTGTGCATTTGTTGTTAATGGCAATATGGGACGCAGTGGGGTCTTTGCCAAACCTAGAAGCCTCCCTTTGTCTTGGGTAGGCACCTTTTGACGCCTATTCTGCCTGGTCTCATGCTTATGAGAAGCCCCTCGTAAGTTTTTCTTCTCAACCTTTTCACTAGAATTTTCATCATTGTCACTTTCTAGGGCCTCTTCAATTTCAAGCTCGAAGTCAGCATCATTGTCTTCGTCATCATCCTCATTTTCATCCTTATCCTGCATCACCTGATCATCTTTATCATCTCCATCTACCTTGCAAATAACAGCAGCCAGGAATTTACGATATTCCTCTTCATCATCAACATTTTGAAAATAGTCATCTTCATCTGATTCCTGGAGAAATGCCTCCAGCTCATCAAGTGTCAAGCCAGCAAGTGAGTAGCGTGCACGAGTTCGCCTACATATAGCATCCTCAATATCCACATCATTGTCTTGGCCCCTTTGTGTTTCAATAATGGTTTTTCTTGAAATTCTCAAATCAGGCAGGGAATCCATGGTTTGGCCCAACAATTCATCCTCTGTTCTATTGCAATCTCCATCTTGCTTTCCCTTCTCAAGGGCACCCTCCGTACAAACCTGACTCTTTTCAAGATGACCAACTGATGAGGTAGCATTACCTAAACTTTGTGTTTCCTGCTCATCAATCAAAGGTGACTTCCTCTTCTTCGATTTCCCCATTGCGCCATCTTTCCCACTGACACCTTTCTCAGGGGTTGCAATGTCTTCCACATTGTCAACAATTTCCTGTCCAGCATCTGCATCCTTGGAGCCTCCAATAACCGGTTCCAACAATGCATCAGAGTCCTTATGATGAGAAGAGCTTCCAAATTCATACAGAGCCTCATCGTCAAATCCTCCATTCTCAGAACTCAAGCTTGAAGAGGCTTCGGGAGATGGAGTATCTTGCACAAAAGGGTCGAAGTCTATATCCTCATCTTCATCCTCTTCCTCCAATTCTAAGTCCCCATTGCTATCATTATGAGTATCACAATCTGCAACTTCTTTGCTATAGGTTTGCATAATTGTGCATGCTGCTGTTCCAGTGTGGGACAACGTTAACATAGCAAATCAATGCAACAACAAAAACAAGACAGTTGACAGATGGATCATTTCTAAAACATTATTTTGTTACAGTGATGTAATCCACCAGAGCCATCTGCGTGAGAATTACAAAAAAGAATGTCATTGCCAATTAAAACAATGACATATTCCTAAAGGAAAAATGTGCAGGCAAAAGAGATCAAGACAAACTAGCAATAAGCTGAACACTTAGTAAAAGTGAAAACATTAAGACTTTCTAAAACTGAAGAAAGTAATACAGGACAAACCTATAGCATTCACGTAGCATTGCATCACAAGGACCAGACAAATCTTGCCACTCAAACAAAATTTATGCTCTCCATGGGCTCAAAAACTAAAGCAATGTTTCACCATTGGTTCCATGTATCAAATAAACACTTATACAAAAAACATAGGAGCCAAAGAGAAACGACATCATTCCAAAATACAATAAAATGTTTCTCTGAACTGCTCCAAAAAACAAATGCTTTTATCATTTATGAATACCCCAACCCCAGAATACCCTAGCCTAGGAGCCCAAAGACCCTGCATCCAGTCCAAAACCCCTGCCAACTCCTATTAACCCCCCTGTCCAGGCCCTTGAAAACCTCCATGTACTTCCTTATGCTCATGTAGGATCCCAACTAAGTTGGTGCTGCATCACTGATTCTTCTCTTTTAAACCCAATAAATTCCATTCCCATATGAACCACCCTAAATGCCATCCTAGCAAACCGAAAACATGAGCTTGGAAGTTCAATCAAATAAGTATAATTAACCTTTTTTTGAAGAAGATGAAGAAGAGTATAATCAACCATGAATCGCTGATGTTAGGCTTTTATCACAAATCGAACCATCTTCGAATTCCTGCATATAGAAAAATGTGATACCAAGAAACATGACCCTAGCACCAACAATCATGACACATTTTGCCATAGGGAATTCTAGTTCTTTAATCAAACTCATCATCTCACATTCTTTGGAATCAAATAAAAATTGAACTATGATCCAACAATCATGACGTATTTTGCCATGAGGAATTCTAGTTCTTTAATCAAACTCATCATCTCACATTTCTTTGGAATCAAATAAAAATTGAACTATGATCCAAAGATGATTTCTTTTAGTTTCAAATTCCAGAAACAGCACAACCAACCAAAATTTCCTATTTTTATTGAATAATGCCAACGATGAGCCTATATATTTCAATGGACATTCACAAAGAAACTGTAAATATTGCAAGCGAGATCATCCTTGCAATATAGACAATTCATAGTAATAGATTAAAGCAATTGCAACAGAGCTGATCACAAAAAAGGAATGGCTTTTGAACAATATAAACTATATATAAAAACACGAACAATAGTAATATCATATTAGGTCAGATCATGGATACCTGTGTAACCCTAGCTGGTTCAAAATGCTTTAGCAGATCGAATCCTCTTCTGTATTTAACTCTTCATCATCACAACACCAGAAACTTTCCCTCCTCGGAAAATTAACTACCTAAAAAATAACTTATATGGATGATCGTGCGTGATTTGAATCCCTGACCCATTAGAGAATAAATCAGAGAACAAAATATATGGGAATCCATGGTTTCTAACAATGAAAAATCCAATCATGCAAAAAAATAAATGCGCGATTAAAGCAACAATCTTTCAACAAATTCATGTTTTAATATGAATGCATAATACCTCTCGAATAATTAGACTATGATAATTAGGGTTTTTACTGTTTCGCAATTAAAAGAGAAGAATAAAGCCGTTCTCTTTAGCGCCAAAGCGAAGCTCCAAATTATAGAATCAGTTTTCCTTCTTTCTTTTTCTTTTTCTTTTTTGAGATCTTTTTGGTGTAGGGGAAATTCACACTATTGGTACGGAAATATAAATCCGAATAGATACCTGAAATCTTTAGGCTCGAGCAAATGCCGCTTTTCGGTAAACCGGGACTCTCGAAATTTCGCCAAGTTTCGCGAGGGCCTCGAATTTTGGGAGTTCTTCCTGTCATAAAATTTGCACCTTATATACCGAAAAAGTTTATATAAGGTTTACACCTTATATTGTAGAATTAAGGTGTACTTTAAAATCCATAATAAACCATCTAATTGATATATGGATAAGGAAAAATATATATTCCAAGTTTAAAAAAAATAGTACATCTTGCAACGTATATCTAGATGGCCCATTTTCAAGATTTTCATGCATCTATATATCTTGATTTTCTTGTTAAAAAAAATACATATGCTATATTTGAGCAAGTTTTTGGGATTAAAATTTTATAATTAATTATGAAAATAAATTCCCGGGGCATCTAAAATTTTTTTTATTCCAAAATTGTTTCTTATTTCAAATTTTAGAGATGCACCTTATTTTGATTATTTAAAGTTTGATTATTTAAAGTTGCATCCTTATTCACCCAAAAAAAAAAAAAATGCATCATTATGCAAACCATACCCCTTATATAAACTTCAAGGAAAATTATTTTTTATGCATCAGGGGTACGCGCTTCTAGCATCCCCCAACGCACCGGACATCCATGTAATTGGATGTAAAAAATGGCAACCCTTAGAAAATTTAAAAAGAATAATACTAAAGCTACATCAAGAAAAAATTTAAATTTTATTTTATTTTTTATGTACATGTTCACCATAGTTGAGATATTCAACCTACAAAATTTTGGACCAAAAATCCAACTCTAAGTAGGATTTTATGAGTGAGACTCATTTCAATAGATGAAGGGTATGATTTGTACAATGCTGAGGTTCTAAACAATCAAAGTACGGTGCACCTTCAAATGGTGTTAAGAGATGTTGTTTCAATTATGGAAATCTTTGTGATGGACTGAAAATGCATTTTCATATATAATTATAAAATTTAAAACTTTAAAAATAGCGCAGATCAAATAGATCTATAAACACTTGAAAATCTTCAAAATTGACCGTAAAAAAAAATACATTACAAGATACACAATTTTAAAGATTTTTTTTTTTTTTGACAAAGGATCCAAGATTTTATTAAAATAACTAAAAAAAAAGATATTACATCAGGAGAGAACACAAGGGAAAGCAAATAAGTCCCTCGTCTAGCAAGAGAATTAGCCAGGGAATTGGCCTCTCGATAAACATGAGAAAATGAGACCGAGAGGGAGGCTGAGAGATCTAGGATTTCCAACCAAATAGATTGAAGCTCCCACAGGATACGCCATTCCATCTTGCACCAGCCAATCACGTTCAAGGAATCCCTTTTAATAATCTAAGAGAGGTGAGGTTTTGGGAGGAAATAAATTTTAGGCCTTGTAATAAGGAAGCAAGCTCCGTGTGATTAGCTATGGCAGTACCAAGGGGACCAGGATTGCCTAACGAGTTGCCACCAAAGTTCAACTTAAGGAAGGTTGTCCAGAACAAAGTCTCATCTTGACTTTATCCAGTGTCCAGAACAAAGTCTCATCTAGACAGAACAGAGTCTCCTCTTGACTTTATCCAGCAATAATAGATTAGGAAGGTTGAGCATGACATCTAAATGAGACAAACGCCACCCCAATTTGGTGATAGATTACCAATTCCATAAGGAGAGCTTGATGTGATCGAGCAGTCTATCATCCGAAATGCTAGCCCCCTCAAAGGTTCACCTATTCCTCTGTTTCCAAATTTCCCAAAGCACAGCCCCTCTAGCAATTTGCTCTTGTACACACATCTTAAGGTTGAAATGATCGATTTGAGGATTTTTAGACTTCGAAACGACCTCTTCTAATGAATTTCCGACCCACTATAACCTTGCATAGTACCAAAAGAACTTGGGGAGGTTGGGGCATGTCTTTAGTGAGGTCTTTACAAAAGATGGGGGAGGGGGGATGAAACAAGGTGTGTGTATATATATATATATATATATATATTGTTGGGTGTGTTTAGCCATTAAAGGCCTTATGAGTGATTGTAAATGTATTATATAGTGCAACATGAACTCAATAAGAGTGTAGTCCCGTGTGGACCATACTAAGCAAATGATGTTTGCTGATACCGAAGTGTACTTAACGTGTTAGGTTAGTCTGGTTGGGAAAAACTCATCTTACCTAGGCATAGAAAAACAAACCGATAAGAGTTAAATGGGTCATCCCTTGATAAAGTCGAAGTATGCTTGGAAGAGTGAGCTAATGGACTGTGTGACCCTTGTATATGATGGAAGCCTTCAGAGACGGGGCCAAAACCTCATTTACATGCCATCATACGACATGCATATTGATAGTCATTTTCTGAAACGTACCACCTTTTAGTTTGAAGCATGTGCATGTACGAGAGATAACTCCTGTGCACCATCGAGTAATAGATTGCATTAGGTCAGGGTGGCATTGGTTTCATTTCCAGGGAAGAAACTGAAATCCATGAATTGAGACTGCGTCTCCTTGCCCATTGGCTAGGCTTTGGTGACCCACTAATGATCTCCTATATGGATTGTGGGTCATGGGCAACATTGGGTCGGTTTGATAAAGTATGTATGGTCTGTAGTCCACAGTTGAAGTTGGAGTGCCCTAATGCATATTTATTCCTAGATCATATGGATTATTTTTTCATCAAAGTATTTAATTTTATCTATTTTAATAATATATGATTTTTATAAATGTTATTTGAATGTTTATAAATCTTTGAATATTTTACTTATCAAATTTGAATTTATAAAAATATAGATAGTGATTTAAATATTCAAATATGATTTTAAGAATTTGTAAAAATAATATTATTTTAAATATTACATTGGAGGCCCAATAGGACTTATGGGCTCCCCATGACAAATTGGGTGGAGCCCATTGTGTGCCACAAAGGGTGGCACGCCCCACCTACGTGGCTTTCTATTTTGAAAGAGCACAAGCTCTTGACTTCAAAGATAAGTAATTTGTGTTTTGGAAAGCTTGAGCATTGTGGTAATTTTGAATCAAATTTTAGTATGTGTGAGAAAGCTTGAGCATGAAATAAGAAAATATAATGTTATTATATATTAATTTCTTGTTTGAATTAATTTATGAAAAAAATAGTTTACGAAGTGGAGGATAATGGTTCTAACATCTTCGATATGATATTGATAACCTATGTATATAATGGATTGCTCATATCTCTCACTCCACAAGTCACCCAAGATCGATGGTGCATATTCAATCTCACATGAAGAGGCAAGCCATAAAAAACGTATACCATTTAAGCGCTATAAAAAGGGAAATACCCTACCCAAATCTCTACCCCTTGAACTTTTCATCTATCTCTTTCATCTTGGAAACTTTCTCTCTCCCTCAATAAAACCTAATGAGCATGCCCCACTCTTGGAACTCTCTCTTCCATATTGTGAAAATAAGCTAAGGGTTTAAGCTATAGAGAGTTATTATCTCTCAAACTAGGTTATCATAGGGGATTCACCTAAGGTTTAAGTTCTGTGATCAAAATGATTTATGTTCCATTAGTGTGGCCTGCCCTAAACATGCTTTCACGGCTGATATTGAAGGTTGACCATTAGATCCCACAATATCGGAAGGTGGTGACTTGGTATTGGGTGTAAAAAGCCCGATTGAGGTAATATTCGACACTCTCTTTTGTTTATTGCTTATTTGTTTATTTTTTTATTGTCTTATTTATTCTTAAGCATAAGTTATGTATTTTCTTTATTAATGAAAATTAAGGTTTTAAATGGCTTCAAGTTCTTGAGATTTTATTGTATTAATTTTTTTTATTTGAAGTTATTTTATTATAAAAATACTACTTGTACGTTCTCTAAACCGTTAAGAAAATAGAAATAATTGAAAAAAAAAATTATATACTTTGACTAGATCACACGAGTCATTCTTTCATATATATGGTCCTACAGAGAGAGAGATGGTCTTTTTGAGGAAAGAGAGAGAAACAATAAGGGGTAAAATGATGCTTCCATGGGCAACAATTTATCCATTTCATCGTTAACACTCGTCAACGTTCTTGTTTAGGTGCGATTTATATAAGGTTGCAGTTATATTTGTTGAAATAAGCTTGCACTATATATCATTTATTTTAGCTAGATAGTATAGGTTTGGCATATCTTTAAGACAGTATCGAAAAATAACATATCTTTTAAGATGGTGTCAAAATCTACACTATTAAAATCAAATAAACAGCCTCGATTACTGCAACCTTATTTTTACAAATAAGGTTAAAAATATGGTTGCAACTATATATAAACTTTCTCTTTCTTATGAGACAGCTCATGAGCACCTTGATTTAATGATGTGACTATGGCTTCCCAACACCTTAGCCAAACTAGGTTACATCAATTTTGATATTCATTTACCTTTTCTTTTTCCAACAATTTCAACAAGTATTTTTATTTTTTTTTTGGCAAACGGATATCCTTGTTTCTTATTGGAGTCGATTGGGCTATTTGAAGAGCTGAATAAATGGGCATCAATTCAGTAATTTTTAGATGGTAAAAACATAGTCAACAAGATTGGAGTGGACCACCAGGCCAAGCGGTTCCTTGGCCGTCTAGTAGCTAAAAATCTAGTCTCATGGAAAGTCAATAACAGAAATCGATATTTGACTAATTTTAGTTAGTTGGACCATCTGTTTTTATCCAAACATACCATCGGTCTAGTTAGCTTGAATTTTCACAATTCAATAGCCGATTCGATAATGATAATTATGGGTAAAATACTCAAAACCGATATTTCATAACATTGGGAATGATCACTAATGTTAAATGGCCAAAACATGATTTTACCATTCACGCCAAGGAAGTAACCCTACTTTTCTCACATTATTATAAATGCATAGTTAAATATTGGGTGTGGTTTCCATAAGGTTGCAACCTTAAACAATCCAATTAAAGTGCACATTCAAATTTTATCATAACATATAATTTTGATGTAAAATATTTTTAGGACTATCTCAAAATCTATTATTATATCTAATTATAAAATTTTAAACTCAAAAAATAGTTAAAATCAAGTAGATCTATAAACATGTGAAAATATTGAAAATGGACGGTCTAGATAATATGTTGTAAGATGCACCATTTATGATATTCAAAATCCATTTATTTTTTATAGTCATACATCTTGATGTCGAGATGATCAATCAGATATATTTCAACAGTAAAACAACCTTTTCCAATGGATTTTTGAGGTGCATCTGTAGTTCTACATTTTAAAGTTGCAACCGTATATAAACTTTTTTCTAAAATATTTGACAATATCATTTTAGTGAATATTTCATGAATTTCCATCAATTTTCAGTAATTTTGTTGAAAACAATAACAATGAGACAAATGTATTTTGTTAAGTATAGTATTGTTCTTATCCATTGTCTTTTGTTTCATTAAGGCAATCGTTTCTTAATATAAACTTTACACGGTTCTTTTTAAGATAAAACTTCAATCATATATACTAAGGGGTCGTATGGATCCTTGGAAAAGCATTATCGGAAAAAAAATCTATATTTTGTGGCATACAAAAAGTATTCTTTGTAATCTTTAAAATTGGAGCTCTGGCCCATATCTTTGATAAGCTCTGAAATACATTTTTTATGGGGCTTAGGGCCCAAACAAACAAAAATGTAGTTTATCGCATGGTATCATAGCTAGGTTTGTGCTGCAATATCACCCCTGAAATTAGTATTTGAATACCGCTCAACACCGCCTACAATACAGTCCTACAAAACCATCGTGCAAATTCTACCTGCCACCTATCTTCCAGCAAAACCATCTACCATCTCAAAAAAACCACCTGCCATCTCAAAAAGCCACCACGCCGTATAAAAAAAAACCACCATCTGAAAAACACTCTGCCATCTCTGAAAACCACCCGCCATCTTAGAAAACTGCCATCTGAAAAATACCCTAGCATCTAAAAAAACTGCCATATGAAAAACACCCAACCATATCAGAAAACCGCCCACCGTCTAAAAAAATTGCCATTTGAGAAACACCTTGCCATCTCAGAAAACCGCCCGCCATTTAAAACCACTCATCAAATATCTTATAAATCGGCCTTTCATCAGGAAAACCCCATTTGAAACCGCTATTAGAAACCGCCCATTAAACTATTTGAAATCAGTTTTTTTTTAAAAAAGGATCTGATTTTGTCACTTCACTTTTCTCGATGGCTGCTGACGATATGCCGTTCAAATTTGAGGCCTGATCTTAAGCATTTTTAGTCGACCCTCACATATAAATCAGTTTGTCCCTCGGGGCTTTTCCTGTTTTTCTGGATCCATTGTGTCTGCAATTTCTGGTACGCTTCTTTGGCCAGGTTTTCCGACCTTTATTAAATTTTTCGGCCATCTCTCTTCTGCCCATTCTCAGTTGTTTCTCTCTCTGGCTTTAGGCGTCTATCTATCACTTTCCCTTTGCGCCTCTCTCACTTTCCTTATCTCTCATGCTTTTCTTTATGGGTGCAGTTTGCATCCGTAGCTGCAGAGGTAAGGTGCGCCTTCAAATTTTATCATGATATATGATTTCGAGATATATGATTTTGATGTAAAATGTTAGCATTGGTTTCAAAAACAGATCGGTGGCTCGGGTCGGGCACTCTAAAATTTCATCCGGATCGGGTATCGGTCGACTCCATCGGATTAAGCTTTAAAAAAAAATCTAAAAAAATTATTAAAATTCATCATAAATATTTTCGTTCAGAAATCCAATAAGAAATGATGGTACTACATTGTTAACTTTCATTTTTTTCATCAATTTGTGAATATTGAGATATTATTTTCCTGTATAAACTTATGTTAACCATTAAATTTACATCACATAAAAAAAAAATCATAGAATTATCATGGACAATGTATATAATCATACATGGACTACAATAAAGAGTAGACTAAATAGATAAAAAAATAGCCACTAAAATCTTGAATTGGCGGAAAACCTAATTCGCTAAAAAACCCAAATTATTACAACCTAACTAACTATAATATTATATACTGAAATTAAAATTGTTGGTTTATATTTTATAATACAAATAATAACAAATCCAAAATATTTTATAATATCATCTAATTTAAAATGTATTATTGGCAACGGTAAGAAAAATAATACATTATATGATTTATAATGCAAAAATTAATAAATAAAATAAAAGATTTGGTTATCAATATATAAATTATTATAATGTGTAACAATTTCAAAATAACATTTTAATTTTTCAAAATTTTAAAATTTTAGATTTCTAGAATAAATTTAGTAAAAGGGATTGTTAGTAGAAAGAGAGAGATTTCAAATGGAATAATCCAATAGTTTAAACAACGGATCGATGCCCTAGGGTGTATTATTACAACCTAACTAACTATAATATTACATCATTTATTCCTAGGGTGTATTAAAAAATACTTGTTGTATTTATACATATCTTTTATTTTTGTTGACAATAAATATTTGTTGTATTATATATTTTTTTTGCTAAAAAAAATATGATACTTGTTGTATTACTTTTTATTTTATTTTTTGACTAAAAAATTAAAAAGATATTGTACTACATTTTTTTTTTGTATTATTTTTTTTTTTTTTTGACAATAAATATGTTATATTACTTCCTTTTTTTTTACAAAAAAAATAAAAAAATGTATTATTAGAAATAAAACCTCAAAGGGGGACTGCACACAACAGGAATTGAGGGAGGACAAAGGGGGACTGCACACAACAGGAATTGAGGGAGGACACGCAAGGGAAAATCCACATAACTAACCTCCTCCACGAATTCATCACATTATTACTTGGCTGTAATAAATATATACATGCTATTAGTTATGCAATTCTAACTTTGTCCCACACCGACGGACTAGAGCACTAAAATTCTCTATAAATAAGAACGCAATAGATAACTACAGTGCATGTAGAGTTACGGGGGTGATGTGTCTCACGTTAATGTGTTTTCACACCCGAGATGGGGCTGCCAGGTGTTTGTCTGCTAACAAAATAAGTGGTGAGTCTATCATTGAGAATCAATAATTTTTTGCCGTTTTACGACGGGAATCAACAATTTCTCTCTAGACTCTGCCCGTTCTCAATGATATTGTGCCGATTTACAACGAGAATCGGCAATTTCTCTCTAGACTCCGCCCGGTTATATTGCACAGCACAGCAAACTGATTCAATTCCCGTCAGTTCTATAACTCGCCTGGTTATATTGCACCAGTCGGTTCTATAACTCGCCATTCCCGTCGGTTCTATAACTCGTTTGGTTATATTGCGCCACTGGTTCTTAGATTTTTAAACCACTGGTTATTAGGATTATCTCAAAATCTATTTTTATATCTAATTATAAAATTATAAATTTTAAAAATGATTAAAATCAAGTAGATCTATAAATACATGAAAATCTTGAAAATGGACGGTGTAGATAATATGTCGTAAAATGTACTATTTTTTAGACTTAAAATCTTTTTATTTTTCATGTTCGTAAATCTTGATATGGAGATGATCGATTAAAGAGTTTTTCAACATTAAAACTACCTTTTTTTATGAATTTTCGAGGTACATTCGTAGCTCTATATTATAAGGTTGCAACCTTATGTAAACTTTTTCCTTTCTTTATACGTCGCCTAAGCAATATACCTTTCTGAACCGTCTAAGACTCATTCCTTTTTCTTTACACCGTCTATACAAAACCTCAAAAGCAAATCGGATGCAAAGTAGGTGGAGTTTTATTACAAACCTTTGATAACCATCTTGCTCACCATATAAGTGAGGGACTATACTATTGATTGAATACTCTTGGAATAATCTTTGGAGCCATTTTGTTGCACACACTTTTCATGAACCTATTTGCAAAAGTGACGGTGCACCGCTGCGTACTTGTGAGAGGCCAATTTTTCTCCAACCAAAACAAAAAAAAAAGGTTCCTTGTCCATATTGTTCATCCAAGTACTTCGGGTTGTTTCCTATCCAACCAAAGCATGTTCCAGTCATATAAGGTGCTATAATTGGCTCGACAACTGTAACACTCACACTGGAGCAATTGCACTCATTGCTCTCACAATCTCATTTTTGGGTCTTGGGTTTCAGGATGGGTTATCGTGAGCCACTCTCTCTTCATACCAACTTCCTCTGATGTTGTGCTCTCCTCTGATGTTGGATCCTTGAAGAGTTGGATCTGAAACCCACCTTTAAATCCACCTCTGAAATTGGTCTATGAAAACGACCGATCTGTACTATTTGTAAAATAACCATCGAGTCGTGTTTCGACTCTCTGATCTGTTTCTCTGCCGAGTCGTGCTTCGACTATTTGATCTTTGTTGGATCTTACTATTCTCAATTTCGAATCCAAAGTCCAACTGTGTGTGTTGATCCGCCGCTGATTTGTTGGCTCTTTTAAGTACCTATTTATTTTGATGATCAAATTTATCGATTCTGGTTAATGATCAAGTTTTATGTTACTCAATCATGTTATATGATTGAGTTTTCGGTTACTCATTCATGTTGGACGATGGAGTTTTCTATTACTCCATCATGTGTGATGATTGAGTTTTTTTTTTTCATTAATCAATCTTGTTTGTTCCAGAGGTCTGTTGATTTGCTATTATGTGTGACTGTTCTATTCAAGGCGTCAATTTCTAATGATCGCTAATTTGTAGCAGCTCAAGCTTCTTCTGTTCTTGTTTTGTTTTTAAGGGTTGCCTTCAGTGGTTCAAACTCAAATTGCTATCTCTTAACTCATATTGAGTTTGAGGGGAAGTGCAAAGATTATAGAAACCTCTATTTATTTTTTGGTACAACATTTTTTTTCATTTGATGTGTACTCATATTATGAATATGGTTCATTGTATATGTTACTTTCTTTAGTAATACACAACTTTGTAACCCTATAAATTGAGGCTCTTGTTCATATCATTGATAAGTTTTAAAAGGCATCTTTCATGGGGGCTTAAGGCCCAAATATTAAAAAATACAGTTTTTCACAATTAAAAATAATGTTTCAAAAGGGATTCAATCTTAAACTTAAAAAAAAGTAAAAAAGAAAAAAAAATTTCTTATCTTGTTGGCTTTTTGCTATGCCTTTGTTATTTTTTTTCCAAAATCCTAATGGTGTTTTAGTGTACAAATTGAAACCCTAACTTTTCTTCGGAGATAAAAAAGAAGAGATAGAAAGAGAGTAGTTTTTGGGTTTGAGGGTGAGAGATGGGAGAAAAAGAAGATGGGAGTATAGGTGTTTATGCACGTGTGTCTGTGTGTATTTCAAAAGAGGGATTATTTTAAGAGAGATTTCATGAGTAGGATTTAAGGTAGGTACATCCATTTTGCGAATTTGTTTGAGATAAGTCTATCTCGGTTATTTTAAGAATGGAAAAAAGTTTAATAAGGTTGCAACTTTAAAACGTAGGATTAAAGATGTACCTCAAAAATCCTTTGCAAAAAGTTGTTTTAATGTTGAAAAACTCTATAATTAATCATCTCGATATCAAGATGTATAAATATGTAAAAAAAAAAAAAAAGGATTTTGAATCCTAAAATAGTGCATTTTGCAATACATTATCTAGACCGTCCATTTTTAAAATTTTCAAATGTTTATAGATCTACTTGATTTTAACCATTTTTGGAGTTTAAAACTTTATAATTAGAGATGAAAATAGGTTTTCAGATAATCTTAAGAATTTTTTACACCAAAATTACATATTATGATAAAATGTGGAGGTGAGCCTTATTTGGATTGTTTAAGGTTGAAACCTTATACAAACCACACCCAAATTCCATGTAGTTTCCATAAGGTTGCAAACTTAAGCGATCCCACACCTTCAAATTTGATCATAACATATAATTTTGATGTAAAATGTTTTTAGGATTCTCTCAAAATCTATTTTTATATCTAATTATAAAATTTTAAACTCCAAAAATTGTTAAAATCAAATAGATCTATAAACATATGAAAATCTTGAAAATAGACGGTCTAGATAATGTGTTGTATGATGCACTATTTATGAGACTCAAAATCATTTTTTCTTTCATAATCATACATCTCAATGTCGAGATGCTCAATTAGAGGGTTTTTCAACATTAAAGTAACCATTTCCAATGAATTTTTGAGATATATCCATAGTTATGCATTTTAATATTGCAACCTTATATAAACCTTTTCCAACATGTCATAAAGTATATGCATCACGATAGTGATCATTGGGGGCCTGCCTTAGGTAAGTCATTATCTTATTCAATATTAAATATTTCTCTTCCCTTTTTAAGCGACGGAGTTTTTCATTGGTTATATAACATGTTACAGTTTATTTATTGGTGTTATGGTTTATTAGTGAAAATTGCATGCGTTTGGTTCACAGAGTTTAAGATGGGGTGAGATTAATTAGATATGACTTCATTCCCTCATAAAGAGTTTATTTTAGGGAAAACTCCGTACACAGTTCTAACTAGATCTTTTTTCCATTTTTCTTTCAAGCGGCATGGAAAAATCCCAAAGGATTTCACCGTACCTCTCATCTCTTATCTCTCTCATTTATTAACTTTTAACCATAAAAATTGGCCCCAACAAACTTTTTTATACCATTTCAACCAAAAAAATATATCAAAACCTTTTTTAACTTAAAAACATTTTTAACCCACCACATTATATCTTTTAACCCAAAAACATTTCAAAAATATTTTTTTATTATATTTTTTGCCTTTTCAGCTCCTCAATGCCACGTTGAAGGCTCCCTATCTCTCTCATATTGGGTTAAAATGGTATAAAAATATTTGTTGGGACTAATTTTTATGATCAAAAGTGAATAAACGAGGGAGATAAGAGATGAGTAAATATAGTGAAATCTTTAGATATTTTTTTATACCGCTAGAAAAAAATATGGAAGGAGGGTCTACCAAGAAATAAGATGGGGAATTAAGGTTTTATACGAAATTTTCCCTTTATTGTATGTGTATATGATTTTTTTTTTTTAAGAAATTAACATTGTGTTGGTGTTTTTGTTTGAGATGGTATTTTCATTGCTTGTGAAATTGTTCGTTATCTTAAATAATATTGGGTTTTTGGATACGAAATGTGAGTTCTGCCATGCTCCATTTATCCGCTTCTCTATCAATTGACAATTGGTAAACAATAAAAAGCTGTGGGGGGGGGGGGGGGGGGGGGTGTTGTCGGGGATGAAGCTTAAAAAAACACACAAACAAAAGAAAGGGAAAAGTTTGTATAGAGCCTAGGCTCTAAACAATTAAATTAGAGCCTACCTCAAAACTGTCACGAGGCTGTTTTGATGCCTAAATATATAATCAAATTGATCATCTCGACATCAAGATGCATTGACATGAGAAAAAATTAATTTCAAGTTTTGAAAATAGTGCATCTTGTAACGTATTTTTTTACCGCCAATTTTCAAGATTTTAAAGTTTTCATAAATTCGCTCGATCTATACTATTTTTGAAGCTTTAAATTTTATAACTAAAGATAAAAATATAATTTAAGGCTATCACATAACTTTTCAGTATTGAAACCGTATTTATCGACTCTATTTAATGGTGGGCTCTAATTTGATTGTTTAGAACCTCGGCTCTATACAAACCTTACCCAAAAAAAAAAAAAAAGGAAAGAAGAAGAAGAAGCTGGGCAAAAAGGTGTATATTGATGATCAGTTTCGTTTCATTGTTTTAGTTTGGGTTTTAATCATTGTTGAGGAGCATGCTTGATAGTTTTGTTTCAATGAGGAGAGAGAGAGACAGAGAGAGAGAGAAGAGAGAGAGAGAGAGAAAGAGAGAGAGAGCAAATGGTCCATTGAACCACTAACTCCATTGCAAGAAGGTCTGTGTCATGCTGAGCAATGGACTTTTGCAGCCTATGTCATTATTGCCATGCTCAAGTTCTTTCGGCTAATAAGCAACAATTAAAAAATGCATGTCAATGAGAGGTTAATCTTTTTCTTAGCCCTGAACTTGCATTGTTATTTGTTTATTTATTAGTACTGGATCTGAGTATGCTTTTTTCCTTTCTATTGGATTTTTGGTGTTAGAATAGTTTAGTTTATTGTCCAAACTATTTTTTGGTGGTTAATTCGATGGTTTAATAAATATGGAGTTATTAACTGATACTTATGCTTGTAGATTGATGGTAGTAGGTCTTCATATTTGTTTTGTAATTTTTATTTTAATTTAAGTTGTTTTATATTTGATTTTCTATTCAACAGATTACATTATTTTAAAATAAAAGGATTAATTTAATAATAGTATATATTTTAAATACGTATTAAATACCAAAAAATTTAATTATAAATAATTCTCAACATTTTGTAATATTATATTTTATTATTAAGAATTATCACAATTTAAAACTAAATTATATTTCAATTGCTTAAAAAATTGGAGGACCAATTCCAAAAATAATATATTTTTATATTCTAATTTACAAATGGATATTTTATTTTTCGATTATGAATTTTCGTGGCTTTGACTTTTAATATGTGTTTGTTTCCCAATTTTTGAATTTTTTTTACAAAAATTATAAAATATCTATGTTGCACACTATCCGTGCATGCTATTTTATTCATAATTTTATTTATTGATTGCTATATTTGTAGAAAATATAATATAATTTGTTTTAGTCATTCAAAATTTTAACTCACCCGGCCAACTTTGTTACAAATATGTTTGACATTCAAGATCTTTTATATTTTTTAATTTTGAACTTCAAATGCTTTTAAATTGAATTTATGTCTATCATTATTTATTTTAGGAAATATTAATATATAAATGCATATTTTTTAATGGAAATCTCATTTTTTGAAAACAGATTATGGCCGAGCACCAAATTTATTCTAATTAAATTTTAAATACTTCGTACAATTTATGACTAATTTCCAAAAAATGAGAAATGGGATAATATAGTTACTTGTTTGGTTATTTAAATAATTACATTTTCGTGAAACTTTTATGCTTCTAATAATAATGAATTTTTGTGTGCAACAATTTCTTATAATTTTTTAAGCCTTTAAAAAAAAATTGCACATAGCACCCAAAAAAAAAAACCAATTAAAAAATATTTTAAATTTCTTGATTCCAAATTCTCATGGTTTTCAATTATTCGACATGACATATGAAGATGTCTACAATTGACTCGTACAATATATTAGTAATATCTTGTATTAGCAATTTTGTGATATAATTACATGTTATTCTTCAAAGCTTAAAAGCA
The DNA here is from genome assembly GCF_054954075.1 of Amborella trichopoda. Taxonomy (NCBI): domain Eukaryota; kingdom Viridiplantae; phylum Streptophyta; class Magnoliopsida; order Amborellales; family Amborellaceae; genus Amborella; species Amborella trichopoda. The sequence continues at coordinate 44,103,449 of NC_142347.1, forward strand.
GAAGTCCAGAAGTCTCATGTTATATAAAAGATGTATCATTATTCCATTTTTTATCAATTTCAATGTAATTATCTCTCATTTGTTAGACATTATTTTCATATATTGTACTATTTGATGAGATTATTTAGGCACTTCTTACAAAAGCACAACGTCCTTGACTAATACATTATTAAGCCAAAATTAAGAGTGGATACATGTGCCAGTAAAAGGAAGGGACCTATTGCTAGATATATTGTACGATAAAGAACTTTATGTAGGTCACATTCCCCTGTTTTTAAGGGGGCAGGAGAGTTTGAACTCCTAAAATAATTGAGTGATATTTAGAGGGAGAGGGATGTGGATATGAGAGAGAGGGTTTGAACTCCTAAAATAAATGAGTAATTCCTTATCTTTAGAGGGAGGAAGATGTGGATGAGAGAGAGACAGAGTTTGAATATCTAAAATATATACCTTTATATGAGAGAGATATGGAGAGAAAATTAAAGAATATGATAGAAAATTAAATGGAAGAGAAAAACATGTTGATAAGAAAGAGTGTGACATCTCTCTTCAAGGGATAAGGGTTCATGCATCAATAAAAAAAACTACGTACTTTTTTATTTTTCCATAATGATGTGGGTTGGTGAATTATGTAATTGTGTATAACTCTGATATGTTTATCTTTTACTTTTTTTTGTTATTTTTTAATGTTATTTTTTTCATAGGGATTATAGACAATGATACCATTTATCTTTGATATAAGATGGTCACAATTCTTTACAACCATTTCATGTGAAATTTGATAGCTTGAATGTTTACTAAGTTCGAAAAAATTTATTTTGAAGTTTGAGCTTGGTCAATGAAATAATTGCTACGACCCAATTTTGCTTCTAATGATCAAGATTAATGTGACCACTTTATACCAAAGGTAAATAGTCTCATTCTATACATTACCTTTTTCATAATGTTACTTCATAATGTTACTTTGCCTTGGATTATAGTATCATTGCAGTTTATTATTGTTATGTATTGCATTCAATTCATTTAACAATTAAGTTAAAAAACACATGAAAGTTATATTGAAATTGTGCATGCAGGAAACATTGATATAATGGTGACACATTCTTTTTACAAAATATTTTTTAGGGTATATTTTTACCCAGTGAAGCTAGTTGCATGAACATCGGCCCTAGGATGCGTAGCTACGAATTTCACTTATAGGGTGAACTAGAAGATATTGTCATAAAATTGAATGCATTATTAGTTGATTAAATTGAAATAATCATTGTTCTCATTTATCTATGTTTTATACGGAAAATATATTTATATTCCCTATTTTTAAATTTTACATCTCCATGGACCAAAGATTTCAAAATACATATTTGGCCATAAATATCTTAAGTTTTATATCTTCTAACCCTCTAATCTAATTTTTTCCACTTTGAATTTATTTTCTAACCCAAACAAATTATAAGATGACAAATATTTCAAAACCTGTATTTTCACTCTCATTCCCTCCCTCTTTCACTCTCCCCAAGCCCCTTTTCTCTGTGTATTACCCCAACTCTCTCTCTCTCTCCGTATTTACCTCTCTCCCCTGTCGCTCCTCAAGCCCTTTTTATTTTTTGGACAAATACACTCCTCAAGCCCTCTCTCTCTTTTCCTCCCTGTATGGCCCTCTCTCTCTCTCTCTTCGTATGGCCCCCTCTCTCTCCCTATTACCCCCCACTCTCTCCCCCAAATGCCTTATAACACCCTTATAACCGAAGCTTTCGAATTGAAAAAGAAAATGGCCCAAAAAGGATTGATTGCTGATGGGTTCACTTATGGCGCTCTTGTACATGGTTGCAAGGAGAAAATGACTCAAGGAGCAAAATGGGTTATCACTGAAATGTTAAAAAATGGACTAAAATCAGACTATTATATTTACAGTAGTTTGATTGATCGTTTGGTGAGAGTAGAAGAAATTGAAGAGGCTTTCAGTGTAAAAGATAAGATGGTGACCTCGAGTATTCAGCCCAATGCTATAACATACAACATGCTTATTTGTGGGGTATGTAAAAAGGGTATGGTGAACGTCATTGATAAGTTCTTGGATGAGATGGTGAGGATGGGTCATACCCCATATTCCATGGCTTTTACTTCAGTTATTGAAGGGCATTGTAAGAATTAGAATTTGGCCGAAGCTTTCGATCTTCTTGCCAAGATGAAGCAAATAAGAGTGAAACCATATGTTTGTGGTAACTTGTAGCATTTTGATAAATGAGCTTTACAAAGCATGAAATTTCCGGATGGTCTTGATTGGATTTACCAATCGAACCACTAATTATCCATTGCTGAACTTTCAAACCTTAATCAATCATCAATTCACCATTGAACCTTTTAAGCCCTAGCCAACCTCCTATAAAACATGAGTAAGGGTTTCACATAGCATCAAACAATGAGATAATTGATGAGTATTTTAAGCACTAGGTAGAGATGGAAGGCTTTTCCTTTAAACTGAGAAATTTTGGAGTCGTCTAAGATTCCATCGAAAATGGCATTACCTCAACAAATGGAGATCTTTGTGGCTTCGAAAATGGCAGTACCTTTGCAAATGGAGATCTTTGTGGTTTCGAAAATGGTAGTACCTCTGCAAATGGAGATCTTTGTGGTTTCGAAAATGGCAGTACCTCTGCATATGGAGATCTTTGTGGTTTGGAACCTCTGCAAATCGACTTCTCTCAAAGAGAAGAGGGGTTTTGGGGATGGGTTTGGAAAACACGGGGTAGAGAGAGAGTGGGGTAATACGGAGGGAGAGAGAGAGAGAGTTGGGGTAATGCACGGAGGAGAGAGTTTGGGGAGAGAAAGAGGGAGAAATTTGGAGATAAGAGAGAAAAATATAGGTTTAGAAAAGTTTATCATTTTATAATTTGTTTAGGTTAAAAAAAATAGAATTAAAATGGAAAAAGATTGCCTAGAGGCTTAGAAGATACAAAACCTATAATTCTTATGGCTCAAGATATGTTTTGAAATATTGGGTCTATGAAGGTATGAAACTTAAAAATAAGAGATGTGGATATATTTTTTCTTTTATATATATATTTTTATATCTAATTTTTTTTTATGATTTTTCATTTTGGTTTTTTTGTTATTAAGCAAGAAGCAACCCAATTTATCCTTACGATAAGTATCATTTGTACTATCAATTTTGCTCTCTTTATTTTTAGCTTATTTCATTCATTGATAGGAGTGGACTGTGGATGACCAATACATTCCTTATATGAGTATATTTCCACCATTATATGTTCTTCACACTAATACACAAGAGTTTCATAGTGATTTATTTGTGCAAGTGTCATGCAATCGTTTTTCAACGAGACACTCCCTTACAAAACACTCACGAATGAGGTTCTACAGTATTTTACTTATAGCTCATTTCCATCAAAAGTCTATCAGACGGTCGTGATTATTTGATAATATTTGAATTTTAATTATTTTTTTGCAAATGAAATTCAAAAAAGGATGTGTACATTTAACCATATCGCATAAAAATAAAATATCAAAAAATAAAATGATTAAAATACTCCTATCATTTGAATTATTTTTAATATTTTATTTAGGCGTTCCTTACTAATGCCACACACACGTAAATTATGAGGTTAATCTAATAGGTAAAAAATAGTTAAATTTACAAACGATCAAAGAATTGTGACCTTCTTATGAACTTTGAATAATGATGAATCATGAGTAAAAAAGCTGTAGAATTCTACTCATTAGTGTAAGTATTCATGCTTGTGTGACTTTTATATCTCTCATATCCTTATGACAACTTTCTCCCACTTCTCGTGCTTCCATTCGATCTTTAATGGAAAAAGTTTATTCATAGCCTCAATCTCATGCCACAGAACTAAGGCACACCTTAAAAACCACCGGAAGAGGTTGTTTGGATGCAAGACAACTATACAATAATTATTTTTAATTTGTGCAAAGAGATATTCTTTTTTTTTCAAGTAAATATAGTACAATAAGGATTTGCAATAAATCTCTTGATTTGTGATCATTCAATCTCAACATATGAGGGCGCTTGTTTCTAGTTATTTCCTCTTCAAAATGCATTTTCTTAGGTTTTTGTAGGCCTTTTTTTAAAAATAATTTTTACTGTTTTCCCCTTTTTCCTTAAATATTTTTTAAATTTTTTTAATTCAGTATGCCGATCTGATAGGTGAACTTGCCTGTTCGGCCTGTCCAATTAGACTGGTGCCCTCACCAGTTCAATACTCCTTACAACACTGATCAATTTCGTGGGTGGGTTTTGAGTTTTTTAAACTTAAAGGGTGCGGTTTGTATGGAGCCGAGGTTCTAAACAATCAAAGTAATGTGCACATTTAATTAGTGTTGAGAAATGTTGTTTCAATACTGAAAATATTTGTGATAGCCTTAAAATGTTTTTTTATCTTTAATTATAAAATTTAAGGCTTAAAAAATAGTGTGGATCAAGCAAATCTATAAAAATTTTGAAAATATTGAAAATTGATAGTAAAAAAGTGCATTACAAGATGCACTATTTTCAAAACTTAAAATCCATTTTTTCAAAAGTTGAAATCCATTTATTCTCATGTCCATGCATCTTGATATCGAAATCAATTTGAAGATATTCGAGCATCGAAACAAACTCTTCTAGTGAAATTTTTGAGCTGGGCTCTAATTTAATTGTTTAAATCCTCGGCCCTATATAAACTTTTTTCAACTTAAAATCCACATTTTTATTAGCCTCGATGGGGTTCGATCGAAGAGAGTATATGAACAGTATACTCCCTCCACAAGACCAAATCTTCTCGCTTTCGCCTGATGGAGTAAAAATAGACGGTATAGTCCCGTAGGATCACAAAATCCTTTGACTTAGATATGCCACCCTCCCCTAAAGTAGCGCCAGCCCCAAATAAAATACAAGACCAGTCATTACGAATACAAGGCCAGTCATTACGGTCCCGCGTTATTTTTTTCTTGCTTCTCGGCCATCTTCACGGCCGTACCTTTTGATATTCGGGGTTAAAAAACTCAATCCTCCTCTATTTTTTACCACCATTTTCAAGAAACAGGCGATTTTTGTTGGCATCAATGAAGAAGACCGTCTTAACATCTCAGATCTGAGAATTTTCAGCTTGAAAAAGGTACTTACTCTTTTTCTTTGTGGTTTCCTTCTGATACATTTTAGGTATTTTTGTAGTGTTGAGACTTTTTCATTCTCCCTAATGCTCGTATAATTTGATTCATGCGTTAGATTTTTCTTTTTGATAATGTTTTTTTTGGTTATTATGTAGTTCTGCATATATATGTATTTTTTTTTTTGCAGAGAATACTTTCTTGCTGGAAATCAATTGGGATTTAGCATAGTTTTTCTTTAATGCCGAAACGACTTTCATGCTAACTTCTATAATCTATATTCAACAAATATTCGTAATTGATATTCATTCCTATTTTATGGATTGATTATTGATTTCTATCTTCAAATCCTATAATCCTACAATTGATTTTTAACCATTTTTTTCCCCTGTGATTTATGTACTTGGATATTTTGTTTCCGATTTCTTTGGTTTAGAAAAAAACCATGGTTATAATGGTTGAGGATATTATGGAAAAATTGGTTTCAAGGTGGATGTACTTTTTCTTTTCCTTTAACCATGCTGGTGAGTTAAAGGAAACATTTTAACCATTATTTATTTATTTATTGTGATAAATATACATGGATGTAAGTGATTTTATGGCAGAAGCTCAAATATTTGAAGTTTACATGGATACTAACTTCACATCTCTATGTCCTTGAATAATATTTTACATTCTTGATGTTATTCAAGCTTACACTCCATGACCGTTAATCTGTGTAGAGTGGATTTCTTACATTAATGATCTCAATATGTAAATTAGTCTTTCGGTCTGGTTTTAACGATGCTGGTGAGAACTATTCTTACATGGGTTGATTCGGGTGATCAATTGAATGGAGGAATAATATACAAAAGTTTTGGTTGATTGAGTCAATAGAGTGATTCACACATTTTTTGGTTTCATGAGAATATTGGAGTGATTCATATTGCTTTGGTTTAGTGAGATGCATTTATTAGCAGGGGAATTCTGAAGTTTGCATGAATTACGGTCATGGAATGCACTATGTAAAAAACATAGTAAATGCTCGTAACATTACACTAATAATGTGAATGATCTTGAGAAATTACAATTGTCGGCATACATATTGTTGATCTTGTACTGGTTTCACTACTGGTCTATACCATTCCGAAACATGCCTTCAACGGATACCAAGGTTGCCAAACTCAAGAGGACAAAAAATGTTAAGCCATAGTGTTGTCGGCATATGCTGTGGCTATTGCAGTGGCGTTCACTGCCGAGAGACCACCTCGCAATGAGTATATAGTTGGTGCTCGAATGTTCCATGATTTGGTAATCAACACCACTGCGATCCATTGTCGCATATGTGTGTGTGTGTATATATATTTCCTATAACAAGTTGAGATGTTTTTCACAAGTTGTACAGAAGCTTGAGCTCTCAAATATGAGCTGAGTATGAACATAATAGATGGTACCATACAAATTATAACTGACATGGGATCTGATGACAATTATCCTGCAATTATAAGTTTCCTACTCTGATCTTATAATGTTCCTACAAATGTAAGATCTATCTAGATCCTGAAGTTTGCTAATTTTATGATGCAAGCATCTATCTTAATTTACATAAATATCGTATATTCTAACTTTTGTGAAACCATCTAAATCACATAGATCTATCATCTATCTATATCCTGAAGTTTTTTAGTATTATTACGCTAGCATCTGTCTTAATTTAAATAAATCACATATATTGTAACTTTTGTCGTCTTACTATATTAAATCACATACACTTGTCCTACAATGGTTAGATAAATCGATATCACAAAGATTGCCAATTTTATGATGCAGGGAAATTGTGCTATTGATCTATCCGAATCCTTTTAGATTGCATCACTTCCAACTTTTGTGATCACATATCTAAATCCCATTGGATCATCTTAGAATATTTATTGTCGTCAGATCCCATATTAGTTCTAACTTCTGTTGCCTCATCTATTACAGGCTTGCTCAACTCAAATTTTGTGGGTTCAAGCTTTTGTGAAACCTATAAAAGAACAACAAAGCTCGATATAGTATCCAATATATACATAAACAAGTGAAACCCAAATACGAACAAAGAGTGTATCGACAAAACGAAGTAAGAATCAAGTGATTGCATACGTCACCATAATATCTTTTTGAATACTTCTATAATTCAGTTTGTATTGTCAAGATTACAAGTTTCATCTCAACATACGAGGAAACTTGCTTGGTTAATCCCCTTGACCCTTTGATGTGTTCAACACCCAAATGTATTAAGGAAATATGTATGAAAATAACTAATTATGAAAAAAAATAATGTACAGATGTACGATTTAAGAATTAAAGAAAGCAATAAACTTTCCTTAAGGAAAAATATAAATCTAGAGGTAACTACCATCTCTCTCCCTCTGTTTTTGTTTTCTCTTTGTCACTCTTTTGATTGAAGCTATGGAAGTTGATTGGATGAAGTAACTGCACATTATCTTTTTCGAGGTATATGTGAAGAACTTTTGAAAGTCTTTTATAAAAATATTAAAAATATTTATGTGCAGTTTAATTACTAATGGGCACAAGAAGTGCATTAATAATAAAAATTATTTCCAAAAAAATAAAAGAAAAATTAAATGCTACTTAGTGAATTCATTTTTATCTTACTTAGAATCATTTCCATCATGTGGGCGCTACAAATCTTGTATTTTAATTGTTCAATTGCTGTTAAAATATATATTTAAAATCTATGATTAATAGAGTTCCTTACCATTTCCGTCCCAAGATGATGACATTGACCATTAGGGCAAACTTGATAATTGAAAAGGAGAGTCCTTTGCAATTCTTACAAATATCAATTAATGCATGTGAAGTTTGGTGATTTTCAGTCAATAGTAATTGACGAAATGGAGTGCTATTTAAAGCTCATTCTTGTATGCTTGAAGCTTGGCCACAAAATATGGAACTGAGAAATGGAACTCTTAGAAGCAATCCGTAATTTTTATTAGCCTTCCCATTCTTAGCTAGTAAACATTTAAATAGCAAGTATTTTTTATGACACACTTACACCTAATAGTCTTTTTTATGACACACTTATTATGACAACTAGCACTGGCCAACTTTACACACTACTTGGATATCTGAGCTATCTTTCACAGCACCTGACTTGGCTAATCCACTACTGTTGTATTGGCAGTTTTGACATGTATGCTGCCCCCCTCCCCCCCCACCCCCCTCCAGCACAACTCTCCTCTTTTTTCTACCCCTCTTTCGCTCCCTCCCTAACATACACACACCAAACCTCATTAGCATCTATTCCATAGATAAACTTAAACAAACTTAATAGGACTCAAAATATTTGACAACATATGATCAAGTATTACAAAATACACTTAATCAATGTCATACCATTGTACAAAAGGATTAAACCAAGTAAGGTTTTGGTTCCTGGAATAGGCTGAAACACCAATTACCTTCAGCACCATGCCTTGCTCCTCACTCTTGGCTGTACCCATTGTATTTTTAAGGGTGGTGTAGCTCTGTTTTCTATACAGGGTTGGCTGTCTTAAGGCAAATCCTTCCTACTTCTCCTTCACCAACACTCCCTCCTCGTTCTTGGCCCTTCTTGTGCTCCAGCATGGCTGGTGCCCGTGTTTGCTTCTAGTTTTATATTGTTTAAAGCTGTTATGTTTATAGTAATACAGTCAGCTTTTCTCAAAAAGGGGGGAAAATAAAGAAAGAGCATTGATATGACAATTGTAGTAAGGTGTAGCTAAGTTGGCTTGGAACTCAACTCTTCATTCTGTCATGTACATGCAGGATTTTGAATTGTGTACAAGAGGTCCTAACCATGGTTCTAGACAGCTTATCATCTCCCCATAGGAGAACACAAAATCCGATTTCACCTTTAACTTCTTACAAGAAACCATTTACGACGCGCGACTTTGATGGTTGGGCAACTCTTTTTCAGCGGCACCGCTTTCTCTTGACCATGCTAGCGGTCTTGGGCTTTCTATGCACTGTCTATCTTTATTTTGCCGTCACCTTGGGGCCCACAGAATCATGTTCAGGCTTGAGCGGGGCCAAGAAGTCATTGTGTGAATTGGAGCGAGCAAAATCATCTATGTCCCACAAAGGTAAGTTGAGATTCTTTTGATTGTGATTTGGAACTCTATTTTTTCTCCCATAAGATATGTTTAGGAATTATAGTTAGATATTTATGTATTTTGGATATTGGGGGTATTGATTGGCAAGCTTTAATATCCCTACGTCAATTAATTATTTTTATGTCAAGATTTTCCTATATGTATTTATGGAGTTTTGGTCTTGGGAGCTTGTAATTGTTTTGTTCTGGTGCTTTGGATGTGACGAATGTGTCAATGAATTGAGTCATAGTTGGATCATACTAACCTGATCAAATTATGTAAGAAGAGTAAACAACCTGACCCCTGGAGCAGATGGTAAATCACAGAAATGACTATGTAACTAACTTGAATGTGGTGGATTGACTATTTGATCCCTATGATTTATTGGATGCCATTCGAGTTGCCCTCATCCTTTTGGTCATTTTGCAGTGTGTCTGGATTCTGGATGAGTTGTATTTTTCCTATCATGACTGGTGATCATGAGGCACCTTTTTGAGTTCAGGAAAGTGAATCTTAAAGCTACACCTTTGTGTAAGCATAGACTTAAATTAAGCATATATAGTATGAGATTTCCTAATTTGCTACTTCACCTTGAACTTTGTTAACTTGCACAAGCATTTGATAATTGCTGATCTGGCTCGGAATTTGCCGAAGCCAGATGAGATCAAAGGTGTACAATTTCGGATGGAGAATCCCCTGAACTGCACAACTCTTCTGGTTATCTGATATATTTTAATTTCTTTGTAATGTGTAGCCTGGTCTATTTTGGGAATTGCCCGATTTGGACCATTAGAATCATAAATGGGCCCCTGCTGATTCAGGTCTGATTGCCACTTTCTAAACACTGATTTGCAGCATTTTACAGGCCCTCTCTATTGTCAGTTCCGGGTGGGGTAGTTTCATCATTTGGTACAAGGCAAAATAATGGACATTGTGCTGATATCCAATCGGGATTTTTTAAATGAAGAAACTTACTCCCACTCTGAAACAACAATAGAGTTTGCCTGTGTTAACAAACTGCACTGTCAAGGTTGACAATTTTGCTCTCTAGTCTCTGCACTGCCAAGGTTGATAATTTCGCTCTCTAGTCTCCAGTATATTGCCTATTTAAATTCCCCCCTGCAAAGTGAAGAAACACTTTGTATGTTACCGCATCTCTGCGGCCCTTGAAACTGTAAAATTTTGGGGTTTGGTCCCCTTGAGCCAATAGGAGCGAGTTTTATCTCCTCCCAGCACAATTGGAGAAAAAAAAGAAAAGAAAAAATCTCAAGTAACAGGGAAGAGAGATGGAAAATACATCTAGTGAGTGGTTTGTGCAGACCAGCCCCATGGCTTTTGCGAAAATGCGGTGGCAGTGGCTGATCACAGTAATCGTGTAAAATCTGTCGTCGTAAGTGTCATCACTGTTGAATTAATGGATGGACAGCGATGCAAGGAGTTGGACAGACCAAATGTCTCAACCCAAGCTTTTCCGTCACAGTTCATTCGGTACACGCCAATAGGATGGTATATGCGTTTGTAAACATTCTCTAGGTTTGAGGTAGAGGTGGTTTGGGTGGTAGGTGCCACAACATGATATCTAGAGTTCTATCATCATTAGGATGTAAATTAATATTAAAAATAAATAAAAAGGTGGGTGGGTGGGGGGAAATGTAGGATTTTGTTGGAAATGTATCAAAGAAAAGAAAATAGTATTTTGTGAAAATAATATTAATCCAGATTAATTGGATTGATACGAATGCCCAATGTTCTTCAAATGTAATCTATATTTGATTAAAAAATTACGATCACACCTGAAAATCTGACATTGTAAATAAGGTTGAAATATTTTGAATTTTTGTCTGGTCCATGTATTTACTCCTATATTTTATATCAAATTTGGTTGCATTTATAGTATCTTTCGTAATCGACCTTAGCCTATGTAACTGTTCTCTTCATTAAAGTTGATAATATCATGATAATATTGCAAGGTGTTAGTGTGCTAAGCAACCATTTGGGTTGTAAGCAATATGATAGTTGCTCCCGATCATGGGGAAAAATTATGAGTGTAATCCATGTTTTTAAAGTCTCTCTAAATTATGCTTTTCTTTCTTTATCTCATGACCATGGGGAAAATTTCAACAACAGATTAATCAGAACGCGAAAATGGATTACAAGAAAGAAGAAATATGCTAAATACCACATGCTAGATATTATACTACATGTTTGGTGCATAATAAACATCATGTTGTGCGGCAATCAATCTAACGTTGAGATTAACCAATGCGGGATTAATCTAGTCAAAACTGATATGACTGTTAGTTACGTAGGTTGGAAAGGATTTAAAAATAATAAACAATATTAACAATAACTTTAAAATATAATTGTTTCAAAAATTTGTCGAATTTTTTTTAATTGGTTAAAACCATGTAGGTACAAAATGCTCAAATCGGTCAAGCATTAGTTTGACTCGTCTCTCCCTCCCTATGTGGAAATGCAATGGACCAAACAACGAGTTATAATTTTGGGAAATTTTGAACTCACTAAAGAATTTGAAATAAATTGTGTTCAGGCGGCAATTGAATTTTAAACCTCTATCAAGAGAACATCAGACTGTAGGCCAGACTGATCCCATTGGTATGAGTTGCACTGTCCATTTTGGCGAGCGGAATCGGTGCTTCAATATTTTTTAAAAAAATAATAGAGAAAAAACTATATTCAGGGATAAAAAAGGCAAAAAAGATGAAAAGAAAAAAAACTTAAAAACACAATTAAATATTTGATTACATCTAATAGAAGCCATAAACCTAAATCAACAGCAAAAACTAAAATAAAAAAGCATTTTTTGGGAAGAAAATGGTGGAAAAGAATGGTAAAAAAAAAAACGTGAAAAGGAAAAAAACGATCTTAGATATTTTTGTTTTCTATTTAGTATTTTTAAATAATTAATACTATTTTTTAAAAATCAAATAATTCCAAATTAAAACGAAAGGAAAGACCCGAAATTGGGACTTTTGTTTTCCGTACACTTATTAAAGACTGAATTGAGGAAATCATTTGAATTAGAGAAAGAGAAATTTATTTAATGTGATCTGATATGGAGGTTGATAATGAAATGCGAGGATAGAGAACCTATACATTCTAAACACACTTAAAGAAAAAGTGCCCTCCCGCATATGAATTTTTTTTTAACAATATTCCAAACTTTTATTAATAACTCCGGGACTTAACAAAATTTCAGGTTATAAGTCATAACAACCTGATTAAATCACCAGAAATCACCAAATTAGAGGGAGAGATACCATTTTTTGCTAATGCTACAACGTGTCCTCCCGATCGTTAGCTTTCCTATAGACATGAAAGAACGAAACTCTCAACAATTCAACTACATCTATAATATGCAACCAACATTTTCCTCCCGCTATCCAACCAAAAGACCCCATGCCAACTGTATTATTTTAATTACGTACTAGAAAAATAACGAGGAAGAAAAAAGAAATCGCAAAAAAATTTAAAATGAAAAATGTTTTGATAGGGCTACAAGCCCTATCAAAATAAGTAAAGCCTCCCCTTAAAACTCATCAGAAATTGTAGTTTTGGCATCAGAAAATTCTCAAGTCGATCATCTCAACCCACGCCATTATGGTTGTAGAAAAAAATTAAGATTTAAAGTCCTAAAAATAATAAACAATGCAATACGATATCTAGACTGTCCATTTCACCCCAAAATAAGCGTTCATGGACTGCAAGATTTGTAACTTTTTTGAGCTTGAATCTCGTAGTTGATGTTGGAAGCTGATTTTAGAGCCATCGTGAAGATTTTCGAAGGCTGATTTTCGAAGGCCAAAGTGTATTCTAGACGAGGATTCAAGTTGAGGGTTTATTTTTGTTTTCATGAAGCCTAAGCCTTATAGAAACTCAGGGCATCAATAAGTGGAATCATCGTTGGAAACCACTTTGGACATAAAAAATCTCCATGACTCTAAAATTAATTTCTAACTACTAAGAGAAATCTTGCAGATATGTGAATGTTTATTTCTAGGGTGTAATAGACCGTCTAGATAAAATATATACACTATTTCTAGAGCTTGACATCTTATTTTTTTTCGTAACCATAATGGATAAGGACGTGGTTAGCATGCCGCCAGCCGGCATATTGTAGAAATGCATGCTTGGTAATAAAATATAATTTGATCATACTTTTTAGAGAATATATAATCTTTAACAAGATCATGAATATAAAGAAATAACAAAATTTGAAAACTAAAAATAATTATTATTTAAAAAAAACATTTAGATTGACCATCCATTTGCATCCATCTTAAATCTAGACAGTATATTGTAGAAATGCGGTCCAACCCGCGTGAAATAATTGTTCAATGGTGAATGCATAATTGATTTGAAGGTTTTTAGAGTTTTATAGTAGGGTGCGGTTTGTATAGTGCCAGGCTCTAAATAATCAAATTAGAGCCTACCTTTAAATGGTGTCGAGAAATGTGGTTTCAACACTGAAAATCTTTGTGATAGCCTTAAAATATATTTTCATCTTTATTTATAAAATTTAAAGCTTAAAAAAGGTGTACATTGATAGATCTATGAAAACCTGAAAATCTTGAAAATTGATGGTATGTATAACAAAATACACTAGTTTCAAAACTTGAAATCAATTTTTTCTCATGTCCATGCATCTTGATGTTGAGATGATCAATTTAAGAATATTTAAGCTCAAAACAATCTCCTCTAGTAAAATTTTTGAGGCAGGCTTGAATGTGATTGTTTAGAGCCTTGGCTCTATATAAACTTTTGGCTCTATATAAACTTTTCCCTCAAGCTTTACTTGGTTATATATAAACTTTTCCCTTGCTTATTTTGATAGGGTTGCAGCCCTATCTCTCCTTAATTCCAAGTCTGCGCTTCGTGTGGCAGAGGGGCCACGTGCGGTCGTATTCAACCCAAGCTCTCGCTAACCCTCTCTTATCCATAGTCAGCAAGTAGGGGATTATCAATAAATCGACTCACCATAAAATCAGAAACAAATCATTTTTATTTTAAAAAGTTGGATTAAAAAATCGGGAAAAAATACGGATCGACAAAAATACTTCATATAAAGATATTGCTAATATATCATATTAGGCTAAAACAATCGGATAAATTTATCATATTAGAAATTTTAAAATTCTAAAAAATAAAAATCATGTCAAAGCCATCAATAGCTAATTCATCCATAAAATTTTTACTAAATTAATATAATTAAGTCAATTAATTTAGATGCCTTGTGACTCTCATCCAATCATCTAATATTAAATACATAATTAATTAGTATATACCAAAACAAAAATACCATATAAATCTCTGGAAAATTACAAAAAATATAACCCTCACATTTTTCCCATCAACAATTTACTTTCGCAAAACCCCCCAACCTAAAAAGAACTAAAACGCCTTTTTTTACCCACGAAAAGTCTAAAGCCACAGTGCTCCAGCAGTCAGGTTAAACGCTTCGGCAACTAAGACTCGACGATACGAAAACTCACTCCGACAGTAGACCTTATAGAGCCAGAGCGCTCCGACTGTTGATTACGTTGTTCCAGCGATACAAAAATGCACTTTGGCGATACAGATATTTGCTCCGACAGTACACCTCATGGAGTCACAACGCTCCGGCAATTGATGAATTTGCTCTGGCATAACGTGATCTCGCTCCGGCAATACAATTTATGGAGACATTTTGCTCCAGCACTCTATGAATGCGCTCCGACAATAGTCTTTGGAGCCACAGCTCTCCAGCAGTGCATTAAGGCGCTCCAGCAAGGTTTTCAGTGCTCCGGCGGTAGATGAAGGCTCTCCGACGGCACACCTTTTGGAGCCACAGCACTCCGGCAGTGTTATTCTACGTTTCGGCAATACGCAACTTGAGACCGCCAGTTGACTTTTTTTTGTATGGGAAAGGTATTTTTGTAAAAAAAAAAAACAACTTTTTAATTTAAGGGGTTTTTTTGTAATTTTCTCATAAGTCAACCCATTAAATACTTTAAGAAACATAACATCTGTTTATTACATACTAAAAACAAATATACTATATAAATTTATTCATTAAATATTTTAACTATTACTACATAAATTCATTAAATACTTAAAATATCATACCAACTTTGCTGGTATAAGAAAAAAAAAGAAAAAAAGTAAAGAAAAGTGTTTTCTCACGATTTAACTATAGTATGGTGGCTATGGTCACTATATAACTATGGTCAAAGCAATGATTTAAAAATCGACGAGTCGAACCGGACTCGCCCGATTCGACTCGGGAATCGGTATAAGCCGTGCCGGTTACAGTACAAAACCGGGAACCGCCCGGTTATAGAGCAGAACTGTCGGTTCCAACCCAGATCTAGAGCAGAACCGTCGGGTCCCACCCAGTTCTAACGGTTCCCAGCCGGTTCTAGCCATTTTTTTTAGAGAGATAGCAAAAACAATATATTTCTTTGAAAAGGAGAGAGAGAGAGATTCTAGGGTTTGGGGGGTTTAGCCCGAGCAAGTATCATCGCCATGACGACTCAAACCTCGGGCAATCTTCACAGCAATGGGATTCCTTGCCCAAACGTTCTCTCGGTTCCTCGCCGGTTCTAGTCATTTTTTTTAGAGAGAGCAAAAACAACATATTTCTTTGAAAAGGAGAGAGAGAGATTCTAGGGTTTGGGGGTTTAGCCCGAGCAAGTATCATCGCCATGACGGCTCAAACCTCGAGTAGTCTTCGCAGCAGCATGATCCTCTGCCCAGACCTTCTCTCGGGCAGCCATGGCGGACGCCACCAACCCCATCAATGAATCTAAGCCGTTCATTTATGGAAGGGCAGCATCTCAGGCAGCTCCGATAGAGAGACCGGGCAGGCATAGCTGCTTAGAGAAGATCAAGTAGTGAGCAAGGAATTAGGGTTTGCTTCTCCTTTTAAATGATAGTCGATGGCTTGGATTAATTAACTTTTCTCTTTATACTGTATCCAGGCCTAGGCCGTTCTTTTGAAAATAACAAAAGAGGGGAGGAAGCGGTTCATATTGTTGGAGAAAGACTGAGGAATCTCCACCATCCATTGTTTGAGAAGGAGGCATGATGATTATCACTAATGTTATTTGCTTTGACATCTCAAGTTTGAATCCCCTCTTGGGCCATATAATAGTTATCCCTTCTTGATTTAATTTTTGTTCCCTCTTGAGCATATAATAAATTAAAGTGTTTTTTCCAAACTTTGTACGCATTTTAATAATTTTTACATTGATAACCAAATCTTTTATTTTATTTATTAGTTTTTACATTATAAGTCATGGCATGTATTATTTTTCTTACAGTTGTCAATAATACATTTTAAATTAGATAATATTATAAAATATTTTTAATTTTTTATTATTTATCTAATAAAATAATTATAAAATTTAAACTAATAATTATAACTTCAGTATATAATATTATAATTAGTTAGATTGTAATAATTTTGGATTATAGTTAGTTAGGTTGTAATAATTTGCGTTTTTTTAGCGGATTAGGGTTTTTTGTCAAAACGAGATTTTAATGGCCATTCTTTCATTGATTTAGTCTACTCTTTATTATAGTCCATGTATAATTATAAATTTTATCCATGATAATGCTATGATTTTTTTTTTATGTGATGTAAATTTAATACTTAAGTTTATACAGAGAAAGAGCATATCAATATTCACAAATTGATGAAAAAAATGAGAGTTAATAATGTAGTACCCTCATTTCTTATTGGATTCCTAAAAAAAAATATTTATAATGAATTTTAATAATTTTTTTGATTTTTTTTGAAGTTTTAATCCGATCGATTCAGTCGATTCTCGATCAGAATAGCTGATTCGCAGATCTGGATCAATTTTTGAGGTGCCGGATCCGGGTCACCGATCCACTTTTTAAACCGTTTAGGTTAAAGTCTTATAAATTTATTGAATTGAAAATACACTCCTAGAACTTCGGGCTTCGTATCGTTGCGTTTACGGCTGAGAGAGAGGACGAAGGAAGAGAAGAAAAGAAAAGGTCATAGGCATTAGGGTTTATAGAGACAAGAAGGAAGTAGGAAAAGTTCATCGGCTTTGGTTTATAGAGAGAGAAGAAAGAAGAAGGAAGAAAGAAGAGTTCATCGGCTTTACAAATCCTAATGCCCTAATAGAAGAGGCCTAACTGATTTTTAGAGAGAGAAAAGGAAGATGGGATGCTGATTTGGGATAGTTTGAAGAGGAATTTTCTCTCTGATTTGAGTTGTTGTTTGAGAGAAAGCCCTAATTTTGAAGAGACCTTAACTGATTTTTTGATTTGTAAAGAGGCCGTAACTGATTTTTAGAGAGAGAAAAGGAAGAGGGTTTTTCATTTTGTTGGGGAAACAGGAAGCAGAGCTGAAGGATTAGGTTTGGGGGATTGCTTACTGCTGTAAGTTTACAGTTTACACTATATTGTTTGTCTTTGTTACCACATATTCAAAAACAAAATATTGATTACTTGGTCCTGTATTCACGCTCTACGCTTCTCATTCATCAGTAAAAGACTATGTTTTGAGCTCTAATTTGTGCCAGAAACATTATTTTCATAAAAACAATTATCACAAATAATAACAGAAATCTGCATGTATATGATTTTCTTTACACAATGATTTACTTTACGAAATGATTTGCTATAAACAGTATTATTTCATTTACACAATGATTTTCCATAATAACAACTTTGTTTAAATTTTAAAAGGAAGGGAAAAAAAATTCATACTTTCTATCTGCAACTGTGGCTTTGAAGAACACAGTGGGGATAAAAATTTATATTTTAGTTATTTTTTTTAAATAATATTTTTTTTCAAAAGCATGAAATTAGCAATGGCTGCAATACACAAAACAGGGGAAAAAAATTATAGGTAAAAAAAGATACGATTTTTTGGCCTGATTTAAATCGAATTATGGAAAAATCGAGTTTTAAACGTTTTTATGAAAAGTACGCTGTCTGCTTATGTTTTGAACGGCTGTCTGCTGCTTTTTATTTATTTATTTATATTTTTTGCTGCTGAATTTTTTTTTGTTGAATTATCAATTGCCTATTTTTTTCATTACATGGATTTACTTTTGCCCTTGGTGTTTGCTCTGTTTTTTTTTCTGTTTCTTTGAGCAATTCGGTGTTTTCTCTGATTATTTTTTCTTTTGTTGACTTTAATTTGCTCTTTACTTATGCTCTGAAATTTTTTCTGCTAAAATGTTTTTCCAGCTGAAAGTGTACCCCTTGAGGTTTTGTGGATTGTTTTCTTTTTATGGACGATCGATCTTAGAATGGTCGCTGAATGCCAATAATAGTTTATGGTTTTATAATAATAGCGAAATTTTTTCTGCTAAATTTTTTACGCAAAGCTTGTTGACTGAAATATTGTTAGTTCGCATATGAATCCTTTTATTGTTTGACTCGAATGCAAAGTTTGGGTTTGTTTAGCTGCTGCTAACTTGCGATGGGTATGATAGGTTGGTTGAAATCCAAATCTCATACTTTTAGCAATTATTATCTTCTTGTCAATGAAAACTACAATGAACGGTTAAAACTGACTGATTTCCAGACTTTAGGTTTGCAAAACCCCAGGTTCAACCAAACACTGTTATAAATTTCCAGACAGGTTGCCAAACATAGTATGTTTCTCTACCAGGTATCCAAATTCCCAGCATCCAAATCTCAGAAGTACAAATTCCAGTTTCCATTTCCAGCTTCTACTTGCCCAACTGTATTCTTGCCAAACCGGTTACTCAGCAATAGTATAAAAGAAAGATTCTGGTTTGGAACCTGAAGTTTTAAACCAAAAATATTTTGAAAATAAACTCAAAAAAGACAAGCTTAAAACATGAAATATCTTTTTAAGTTCCTTGAATTAAAGGGGTATAATAACATAAATTTCCCTTATTTTCAAAAAGAAAAACAAAGGAAACCATAACTATATTTTGCTTCTTCGTTTTTTTAATTGAAACCCTAACTTTCCAGGGTCATGACCAGTGCCAAACCTCTATCGTCCAAGGTTTCCAAAGCTCGCATCCACTTTAAAAAGCCATAACTATATTCTAATCCTTATTTTTCTAGGGTTTTTTTCACAGAGAATCTGGAACAATGGATCCGTTATCTGCTCAAAATGCGAAAGAATCACTCGACCTAGCTTTTCACATGTCCAATTTTCTCAACACGGGCCTGGATCGCCATACTCTCTCCATTCTTATTACTCTCTGTGAGCGAGGGGTCAACCCCGAGGCCGTTGCAACTTTAGTCAAGGAGCTCAGAAGGGAATCAGCTGCCTTTTCACAAAAGCCCATTCAGTCCCAGAATGGCCATTGATAGTTTTTTATCGGAGCTCCATTTCTCTCCAATGGTATACTTGATCCGATCCCTAGTTTATGTAAATGCCTGTTTTTTATTTGTTAGTTGAGTCTTGTATGTGTAATTGATATCCTTGTGATTTTGCTTCTTGATGATGAAGGAAATGTTGGATTCCGTTTTGTTTTGACTTAATGGAGCAGTACAACATGGAAAGAAATAGATTGAATGTGTTGTATTTATTTATTTTTCTTTTCGTGGAATGCTGCATATTGAATTCTTATAGGTTTGAATGAGTCAGAAGTGGGTAATTTATTCATTGGAACATTATGGGAGATCATTTGTTTAGTTGGATAATCTGTAAAGATTGAGGCAATGTTATAGCTCCTGTTCAATTCTATGTGACTGAATTACTGATGATTGAATTTTCTTTTTATGAATTATCAAAAAAAATATTCTCCTTCATTTGTTCGAAGTTAGATAAGATTAAACACAAAGTCATGTTTTTGCTTGAACCGGTAGAAAACAATTTTTAGTAGCCTTCTCCAGTTTAAGTCTCTTACAACCTCATGATTTCCTGCCCATAATTGAAAACCTCAGTGCTTTTGTGGGGGTTTTCCAACTAGTATTCATTCCATTATAAGGTTTGTAAGCTCTAGTTTCGATATCTCAGGGATCACTCATTTGTATAGCAAATAGGAGATAAGGATCGTACATGAAAGCCCAAATAAATGGAAAGGGAGATGGGGATGATCATGGATTAATGGAAATTGAGATTGTGAGGAAGAAACATATGCTTGGTCTGAATTCTTCATCATGGGCAAGACAAATACTTGAAAATGAGAGTTGCATTTATATTTGAAATTATGAAATTAAGTTTGGAAAATTGCAGTAGAATTGAGGTTGTGGCCATGTTCATTTTCTGGCATTGTAGAATATCCTATTTATAATCCAGTAAAAGAGAATTTCATGTGTGTATCGTCTTAATTGTTTTGTTTAGAAATAGAAATTTAGATATAAAAAACTAAAATTTGGTGGAGTAGTTACTGTCTACCTTGATCAAAACTGTCGTCAGTTGATTTTTTTAAGTGCAATCTAACAGCTCGGCTTCTTTCCTGCAATCTTTGAATATGTGCAAATTAGTCCTTATCTTTTCATATCCAGGCTATCAATAAGCTTGTACGCTAGAAAGAAAAGTAAAACTATTAACGCTTGTATCCTTTGGCCCAGTATTTGATGCTTGACATGCATTGGACAATACTACTCAAAAAGGAAGAAATATGGAACTATAAAAGAATGCAAGAGAAAACTGCTTGATTGAGGGAGTAAGAAGAAGTTGCGGTTGTTCTCCGATAAAAGTCTGTTTTTTTCAATTATCAAAAGGCGTGTATTTGTGTGTACCCCCTCAGGTGTGCATGTGTGGGTGCGTGTGTTTGTGAAGATGCTATTATGCTTATTTTTGGGGTTGGGTGTGCAGGGATTTGTACTTTGCACGTTAGTGTGGCATTTATGATGCTCTCTAACCACTTGGTCAAGAGGCCAATACATAACATGCCTTTGTTTTTTTTTTTTTTTGTTGCAATTGATTATTTCATCTTAGAAAAGAAAATACAAGCTACAATGAATACCCACACCTTGATTGATGGCTAATCAATCATCACTCTTCTCTTCTCGTTAAAAACACAAAATTTGCGGCGGACTCGGTCGTTGCCAAACCGACTTGACTCACTGAGTTAAAGGGTCCCTTCATACGAATTCACCGAGTTTCAAATATTTGTGTTTAAAAAAAAAGCAATAAAAAAACCAGTGAGTCATAGTACGACTTGGGTCCAGCTTCTCACTAGGTTATATGGCCATCTTACCACATTCGTTTATATGTTAAATTAGCACAAAAAACTCTCCTACTGAGCGAGCCTAGTTTCATTCGGTCAATTCTTTTTTATTCAAAACGAGTTTTTTTCCAACTTGTCTTACTCAATACTTGGTACCTAAAGAATACTTGGCCCTCTCATCTCAAAAAGCATGATGTAATCCTTATTGGTCATTACAGTCCTCTTATCAGTCTTGGTTTTTTTCTGGGGTTGTGCTTTCATGATGATTGACCTGGGTCTTTACAAGTTGCAACTAACAGTCAAAGGCTGCGTTTTCTAGTCTTTATAGGTATTTTTGAATGAAGGACACGTGTGATTTAGTCAGAGTACATAATAAATTTTTTTTTTTTTCAATTATTTTCTTTTCTTCACGGTCTAGATCACTCACAAGAAGTTTTTTTACAATATAACAATTTCAAATAATAACAATAAAAAATACAATAGGATTTTAAGAATTTGAAGCCATTTAAAAACACACTTTTCATTAACAAAAAAAAGACAATCAATGCTTGTGAATAAAAAATATAATAAATAGATATGAACGAAAAAAAAAAGGATGTCGGAAGTTACTTCAATCGAATTTTTTTTACCCACACCGAGTCACCACCTTTTGATGGCACGAGATCTAATGGTCAACCTTCAATCTCAACAGAAAAAGCAAGTTTGGATAAACCACACAATTGGAATATGAGTTCATTTGATCACAAACTCAAACCTTAGGTGAATCCACTTAGCAACCTAGTTTGAGAGAGATGCTTCTCTTTTATATCACAACCCTATAATCTAAACCCTAATTAGAGATCATGAGAGAGGAACCATGAGAGAGTAGAGAGAGCCACCATGAGATGAGAGAGTGGTGTGTACCAGAGATAAGAGAAACTTTCTTAGATGGGAGAGAGAAGAAGTCAAGAGAGCATGAGAGGTGCATGCCCCCCCTTGGGCTTTCATGAGAGAGAAGAGAGAGTTTTGAGAGAGATAGAGTTTCTAAGTGGAGCGTGTCTTTTTTGGTAGGTTAAGAGAGAGACAGAAAGATAAAGTGTATAGATTTTGGATAGAGACAATCTCTTTCTATAGTGCTTGATCAAGTTTAGAGTTTCTTAGGGTTTTTCTTGGTTCACCACTTACATGAGGTTGAATGTGAACTATTGATCTTGGGTGACTTTTGGGGTGAGAGATCTAAGCTCTCCATTCCATAGATGGGCCATCAACAACTTATCCAATGTGTTAGACCATAATCCCCCACTTCTTAAACCATTTTTCCATCAATTAATTCAAATAACAAATTAGTATATCATAATATTATCCTTTCTTATTTCAAGTATAAACCTTCCAATACATTCAAAAATATTAACCAAACATTTCTCAAGGCTTCAAACTTTCCAAAACAACACATAACCTTCTCTCAAGCTTCAAGCTTGAACACCAAATAGGAAAGATGCTATAGGTGGGGCATGCCACCCATGGTGACACATAATGGGCCTCACCCATCATGCAATGGTGGGCCCAAAAGACCTATTGGGCCTCCCTTGCATATTTAATTTATTTTATATTTTTGAAAACAACACAAAATTATTATTTGAATATTTAAATCATTATAAAATCAATATCTTTATTTTATAAATCCAAATTTGATAAATAAAATATCCAGAGATTTAGACAAATTCAAATAATAATTCGAAAAATCAAATATAATAAAATATAAATAAAATCAATAAATCTTGATGGGAAAAGGATTCATGGGGTTTAGGAATAAATATCAATAAGGGCACTCCATGTCCAACTGCGAAGTACGAACCACGCATGCTTTCTCAAACCGACCTAGCGTTGCCCATGACCCACAGTTCATCTAGGGAGATCATTAGTGGGGTCACCAAAGTCTAGCCAATGGGCAAGGGGTCGTAATCCCAGTAAAAGAATTTCAGTTCCCCCCCGGAAATGAAACGCCAAGGTCATCCTGACCTTGATGCAATCAATGGCTCGATAGTGCACAGGGGGTATCTCACACACATGCACATGCTTCAGCCTAAAAGGTGGTACACTTTTTCGAAAATGGCTATTGATGTGCATGCCATGTGATGGAGCAAATGATGAGGATTTCACCCTGTCCCTCAAGGCCTCCATCACACTCAAAGGTCACATAGTCCATCGGCTCACTCATCCGAGCATACTCTGACTTCATCAAGGGATTACCCATATGACTCTCATCGGTACTCATCCGGGCATACTCCGACCTCATCAAGAGATTACCCATATAACCCTCATCGGTACGATTCTCATAGCCTAATAAACATGGGTTTTCCTCAACCATACTGACCTAGCATGTCAAGCATAATTTAGTATTAGTAAACATTGTTTGTTTAGTATGGTCCATAAGGGACCACACTTTCACTGAGTTTATGTTCAATTATATTATTTCATTTTACAAGCATTCATTCATAAGGCTTTTAATGGCCACACTCACCTAACAATTTGCATCTGAAACGTAAAATGGTTAAGTGACTTGATGGACCATTCCTCATTCCCTTCGACCACTCCATATTTGGAGGGGCTCATGGGCCTGACGTGATTCACTATATCAGTGCTATCTGCTGATGATAAGGAATGGTGAACAACATTCAACTTGACACGGATGGAAATTCAAGGGTCAATGAAACTTGTTGTAAATTTACTATAAATCAGTAATTAATACGAGGCGTTGTCATTCTCCCAAAAACAAAAAAACAAAAAATTCTCCAAAAGAGGAAAAAAAAAGATAAAACATTTCAGGGGTTTGTACCTTATTTTGGACTATAAGGTGTATTTGCCATCATTTTACTTTCTGCCCTTTAGCTTTATTATCATCACATTGCTATAGCCCTCGACACAACATTAGCTTCTAGCGAATGGCACTCTATTGTACTTGTTGTAGCTTGATTTTGTATGCGTTTCTTGGGATTATCTTAGATCTGCTATTGTCTCCATGAGTTGCTTAATTGTCGGAGGCAAGTTTTTATACCATATGCTTGCTTCACTTTCTAGATGTTTGATCTTGTAAATTGTATCTCAGAATATTGTTATTTAGTTGTTGTTTTCCATATAATTCATTGTATATGGCAGAAGGTTCGATTCTTATGTTGTCGACGTCTAAACCAGTACCTAAAACAAGTGCTGCCTACTTCTAAAGAAACCAAATTTGTTTGTTCCTTTCACCTATGCATCCAAATAGATTCTTTTTGAAACTTTCTGAGCAAGTTCAATGGTTTTTACCGATAAATAAATGTAAAAAACCTCTCTATTTGTTAAAACCTTTGTTCAACCACGCGCAACTTCAAATTGAGAGCAAGAAAATACCACTGTCACTATCATTTAAGTTCTGGGAGTCTAAACCTGCCTTTTTCCGGAGTCATAAAGGGGCAGGACACACTGTTCTTTACCTTGCCCTTTGGAAACATTGGAGACACCTCTAGGGTCAGTTGGGCTTCTGCTCTGACATTATCCGTCCTTCCACAAGAGGGAGACATGATTTCTATTTTTGTGCAAAGGGCAAGACAATTTTGCCGAACTTGTTTTCAAGTATTCAACACCCAAGAACCATGATTTCATTGATACTGTTGTGCATGTTTGCATGGGAAACTTGGTATTTTGTAAATATTGAAGGCATTTTTTGCATTTGCTTGTGTGAGTGTATGGGAGAGTAGGTACTTTTGGCCTTCCTCTCGTATGGGTGTATGGATTATATATAAAATGTTAGTCCTAATGCAGATATGATGGAATTTGGGAATCCCCAACATTCTGGTTTCAAAGATCTTGGACACTATAGTTGCT
This sequence comes from Amborella trichopoda, assembly GCF_054954075.1. Classification (NCBI taxonomy): domain Eukaryota; kingdom Viridiplantae; phylum Streptophyta; class Magnoliopsida; order Amborellales; family Amborellaceae; genus Amborella; species Amborella trichopoda. The sequence continues at coordinate 44,128,674 of NC_142347.1, forward strand.
TTTCCCATTTCATGTAAGCCTTGTTAATATTGGAATAGCTGAATAGAAACTTGCTTTGACCTACGGTTAACTCCGTCGATTCAGTGCGGTGTTGCCTATGGCTCAGTTTTATAGTGCATAGCCTCGAGGGCTGAGATTTTCAGTTCATAAATTAAAACTCACCAGATTTGGTGCCAAAGTGAAATATGCATTTTGTGCTTTGTGGTAGCACTTAAATCTACTATTTGATCGCAAGTTGAATCCTAATACCCATGAGAGAACCTATTTTCAACGACCCATGGCTGATAAACTATTTAACATTCTACCCACGTCTTTTAATTTAGTTTTGAAATACCGATTGAGACACATGATCATGACTTAGAATAATTGTAAAAGGCAAAAATGTTGAATAGTTCATCTCTTATAAGTATATTGACAAATTTCTCGATTATAAATTTGCTTTTGGATGTTGTGATTATAGTTTTTAGCTTTTGCTAGGGCAGAAACCAGGGTTTTTTTTCCCAATATCTTTTTATCCGGCCCTCATGTATCAGTTATCTACTCGAAGTTTGACCAAATATGTGTTAAAATAAAGAGAGCTAAGACGCCCTCCCCCCACCTTTTTACATGACCTATATGCTAAAATATCCTTTTCCTTTCCAAAAATATCAAAACTATTCATATTGTTGCTTGGAGAGAAATTTAGCCTCCTACTCAATTCAATAGGTGTCTATTATTGCAGTTTCCCGTAAAATTTTGTATTTTATTTATTTTTAACGTTTCTCAAAACCAACTACTTTGGAACTTGAAAATCTGAAATCAAGATTATTACAACTTCACTTCAGATTTCAAGGCTTGAAGTTGAGAATTTCTTTTCCACTTATGATCTAATGTCTTTATCACTTCGGATCAAAGAAATTCTTGACGTTAGACCTTAAAGGTCCAAAAAGTCCATACCTTTAATTGAACTGGGGATATTGCAGTAGAATTTCTTTGCTACTTTGAAGTGGAGGCTTTTTGCAAAAAAAAAATGAGCATGAATATAAAAACGGATAATTGGGGGATATGGATAATTGGGGTATGACTGTAAGTTTCCCTTGTTTTGACGATTTTTCCTCCCTTGACCTCTTCTTTAGAAAAGTTTGGCAAGAATACCCAGCATTTGGTGGAATAGTGTCTGAATAAGCATAGTAATCCGTTGATGTTGTCATGGATTGTCCGAAGCTCGAGCCAAGTTACTCTCTGAGTCCTACACAACACCAAAATAGACCTAAAAATACAAAGAAAATGTGAAAGAAATTATAAAAAATTAAAAAGAGCAAAAAACTAAAAATAGTATTAGAAAACATTAGAAGTCTATAAAAAAAACTAGAAAGTTATATAGAAAAGATGGATTGTTAAAAATTGGGTGCGGTTTGTACATAGTAGAGCTCTAAACAATCAAATTAGAGCTGATGTTCAATTAGTGTTGAGAAATATGGTTTCAATATTGGAAATTTTGTGATAGCTTTAAAATATATTTGTATCTTTCATTATAGAATTTAAAGCTTCAAAGTAGTGTATAGATCTATGAAAACTTGAAAATCTTGAAAATTGACAGTCCAAAAGTGCGTTACAATATGTACTATTTCCAAAACTTGAAATCCATTTTTTTTCTCTTGTCCATGCATCTTGATGTCGAGATCATCAATTTGAGGATATTTGGGCATCAAAACAATGTCTAGTGAAATTTTTGAGGTGGGCTCTAATTGATCAGAGCCTCTGCTCTATATAAATTTTTTCCTTGAAAATTTGATTTATACCTTGAGATTTTTCGAAAAAAAAGAAAAATTAAAGCATATATTAAGAAAAGTTTACAAAATCATCATAAAATGGCAAAAAAAAAAAAAAAAACAATACTTCTAAATTATATATTGGTTTTTTAACAAAATTAGTGATATTTAAAGGGATTTTAAGACGAGTTGGGCACGTAAACTTACACGGACAAGGTGCCGAGTTCAAGTTACTCGGCCAAGTCCTTAAACACTGGTTATATCACATGCATTAAGGTAAACATGAGTAGATCCATCTCTCCCTCCATTTTTCAGTATATAGATAATAAATCATGTTTTTATAGACAGAGGATGCATTTCGTTACGGAATAGATCCATCTTCCCTCCATTTTACAGTATATAGACAATAAGTCATACTTTTACAGAGAGAAGATGCATTTCGTTACAGAATGGGAGAGAATCACAGCGTGTATCTTGAGAACAAAATAAGCTCCATCACCCTCTTGATCACAAACTGCAATGGAAAAAGGAAAAAGAGAATGCAAAGCAAAATTCTTGGTTTTTCTGATGCAGTTTTTTCATTGAGAATTTCTCACAATTTTGTGAAGATAGCAGGTAAATGAAAACTCTACAATTCACAAAAATAAGAGATTCCGGCGATCAGCCTTTTCCCTGTTAGATAATCCGGGGAGAAGGTTTAGAGTGAGAGATAATCGTTTATTTTGCAATGAAAAGGTATACATCTGCAAATATTACATGTCAAAAAGGTCAAGAGGGATATACAGGTCGAACTTTTTAAGGGGAGGGGGTCTACAGGGTCAGGCTCTAAATCAGTTTTTGAAACGGAGATGGGTCCACAAATCTGTGTCGGACAGCCGTTTTGAATTCGTCTGGTTGAACAATATGAAAATTATTAAAAAATTAAAAAAAGGGGAATTTCCTTGTATTTTATTTTATTTTATTTTTTTTGTTGGGGGGATGGGCACTGATTTTTACTCCGAAACCATTTGATCCTGGTTTATTCTATAGCATCAGGATTTCAAACAATGGCCTCAATCGGGAATTACGATTCGAAGCACCATGGTCTATAAATTATCGGGTTACGTTGTTTTTCTGTAAAATATCATATTTGACTATTGAATTTACTTTTAAATTTTTATGAAAACATCCCTGCCACTTAGATTTGGAGGGCCATTAACTAGTTTAGAGAGTTATTTTGTAGCTATTGCAGAGTCTTGATTGGGGATGGTGCTAGAACAAGTTTCTGGATCTCTAAGTTGATTGTGAATGGGCTTATACTCTTCAATACCCAGTTATTTATCAGAGAGTTGCTATGATGAATTGGACGGTGAGGGACATTCCATTTTAGGAGGACCTTCCAATTGGGTGTGGGAAATACCCCTACATTTTTATCAGAGAGTTGCTATGATGAATTGGACGGTGAGGGACACTCCATTTTAGGACCTTCCAATTGGGTGCGGGAAATACCCCTACATTGTACAAGGGTGGACAAAGAGGTGACTAATCGGCACATCAATCTCTTGGAGTCTTTGAGCTCTTTTTTTTATTTTATTTTATTATTATTATTATTATTTTCATGGAAAATGGTTTGATTCATCTCATAACTCATTGAAAATTGCAATTCAAGCATTAGTAAACCTTTATATCGATCATCTTGGCTTGAACATTATGGTTGTGAAAAAGAATTAGAATTTCAAGCTCTAAAAGTACTGTATATTATAAAAAATTATTTAGACCGACCATCTCGCCCTAAAAATATCTGTTCATAAGTCTGCAAGATATATATCATCTTTTTAGTTTTAAATTTTATTATTGTTGATGAAAATTGATTTTAGAGCCATCATGGATATTTCTATTGCTTAAAGTGCTTTTAGAATGAGGGTTTGAAGTGAGGCTCTGTTCTTCATCCTTTATTTGTGGGGCATGGCGATGGCTGCAACCTTGTGGCAAGTTTGGAAGGAAAGTAATCAAAGGGTGTTTCGAGGTACATCTAAGCCTCAGGATCAGGTTCTGGAATCTACATCCAGCTATGGGCGCAAGCATGGGAAGACTTTAGGAGGGTGTGAATGGAGTACTTTATCACAAACTCAAGATTCCTGATGTTCTTTAGAAAATGCCGAATTGGAAGAGGGAATCTGTACAAACTAAACGTGGTATGGGTAAAATTGAACTTTGATGGCAGTTTGAGAGGAGGAGGCCTATCGTCGAGGCTTCTTGAAGAACCATCTATGGGAGGTAATATTCCCATTTTCCAATCCGATTCACTCTTGTGAGGCAGCATGGGAGGTAATATTCCCATATTTCATTCTGATTCACTCTTGCAAGGCAGCAGACGCTGAACAACAGGCTAGGCTCACAAACTTGGTATTGACTACTTGCTAGATGAATAGAATTATCATTGAGGGTGACTTCTTGAATCCAAAACTGTTCATATCCGGCATGTTTACAAAGAAAAACATTCGGGAGGATGATTGTCCAAGGTAGCCTCCAATCTTTAGAGGACTTCCTACCTTCTATTGAGGTTGTCCGTGGCTTTTTTTATTGTGGATGTGTTGTTTTCTTTTCCTTTCTTCTAGAACTCCTTATTTGATGTACATCACTAGGGTTAAGGATGGGTCGGATCAGGTATGCAACCATTAGGATCCAGATTTCATCGGATCTAGAATATTTAGAACTGGATCCGGATTCAAAAAGCATACATAAGATTTGGATCTAGATCCGATCAGATCTGAAAAATTATTTTATATCTATGAAATAATTTATAACAAAAAAATACTATATAACATATTTGTATATATAAAATAATATATATTATATTAATAACTAGGTCGGATCTGAATCGGATCCACCTGCACACAGATTCGATCGGAATTACTATTTGGATCCAAATGATCTGGATCCGAACTGTGAGATCCAAATCTTGGATCATCTAGATCTAGATATGATCCTAAATTCAGGTTTTGGATCCAAACAGGATAAATTCTGAGCCCTATATATCGTTTTATACTATTGGATTTTGTTAACATATGATGTCCAATGTTTGAGAAAAGGAGATTGATCAAAATGCTCATTATGAAAGATGAATTATTTAGTATTTTTCCCATTTATTATTGTTCTAACTCAAGATCATGTATCATGTATCTTTCATGGGTATTTTGAAACTACATGAAAAGATATGTTCATCTTTTGTGAATAATTTGATTAATTGCCCTAGGGAAAATTGATGTTTTAGTGAGTTTTAGATCTAGAGTCGATCCAATAATCAAAATTCGATTTCAAATCATCAAAGTGAGCTGGGCCATAGAGGCATAACCTAAATATAGCCCCCCGGGGTAGATGTCCCACTTGGGAGGAACTTTTAATTCTTAAAATTTGAGAACCACACTTAAAAAATTTATAGATGGTTATTTTTAGAGAAAAATATGAAGTTTAAGGTTTATAAAACTAAGATCTTATCTATTTGACGGCCTCTATTCGGCTTTGAGACATTTTTCAAGCGCATAGAGGGTGCAATTTAAAATTTTTTCTATTGAGGTTAGTCCATGAAATGAAGAAGTTGCATCCCCAAATTTTGGGTCCTAGACTTACTCCAAGATTAAGTTGCACAAAAGGAGTAGAAGGATAGTATGCTCCTGTGGGAGTATAAACAAAATTTAGGGGGCTCATTTTGCATCAAAATTTATAGTAATCACACCTATTTGGAGAATTTAGTTGTGGTTCCAATAGACCATACGATGAGGGAAATTCGATTTGGGTGGGCTAGCGACACGATAGACTGACCTAATACAAATCCTTTAAGAGGTGTGAATTAATTCAATTGGAGAGTCAAAAAAACTAGAGATAGGAATTTAAGAGCTGTGAATTAATTCAATTGGAGAGTCAAAAAAACAAGAGATAGGAATGTCCGAAAGTCAAAAAAGATGTGGGGGAGTTATAACCTCATTGAACGTATGGGTCTGGATGTAACAGAATAATCGTTTACAAAAAAAAAAAAAATACAAAAAAAAAAAAAAAAAAAAAAGGAAAAGGAGAGGGAAGGAGGTCGTGATGGTAACGAGAGTTTCTAGCGATCACACCTGCACCTCACGACTCCATCTCCCATTTGCAATGGCAAAAATGGTGGCTCGGAAGCTAGAAAATGGGTGCAATTATTAGAAAAGTACGTGTGATTGCATAAAACTTAAATTGAGAGTGGATAATTTTTCATCATGGGCCACTAGATTTAGTAGTAGTCGGTGAGTGAGTCCTTGACAAGACCCCCAAATTTTCAGGCTTCAAGTGGGGAAATTGGTCCTGATTTTGTCGGGGGTTTTAGGGGAAGGTCGAAAAGAGTGTCAAATCAAAACGCTATATCCCCGTGGCCACCTTTTCTCCCCGTTGGCTTCTTGTAAAATTGGACACGAGTGAAAGAGAATAACCTACCCAAAAACTAGAGAGAGAACACCATGAGATTTATGACAATTCCTATCGCATCCCCACAATATGTTCTTGAGTAAGTGTAGTGTTTCGGTGTCCGTGGCGTGGACTCTTTCTTGTTGGACACTGTCCCTTTATCCATGTGGATTACACTAGAGCACTGATTTTAAAATCGGATCAGTGGCCACCATTGGGCATCCCAAATCCATCCAGATCAATCAATCTGCAATCCGGATTGTTATTTCACTGTGCATAAAAATCAGTGAACCAACAAAAAAACATGTGAAAAATATTGAACTGCCCAAAAACTGGTTTGGATCGATGAATAGCCAACTTGGATCGCCGTTTACTATGCAGAATCGCTGATTCTCATTTTCTTATATATACATAGAACCAGAACGGGATGATGAATTCTCAAATCAGACCGGGTGATTCGTTGCCGACCGGACATTTTTTAAATCTTTGAACTGATTGTTAGGTATAATCTACATTGTCTACTATAAATGAACAGTGCATTTGTTAGTGGATCCAGTAGGATAATTGGATGCACCAAACCCGGACTCATCATTTGAAAGGGAAATACTAGTGTGATCGATGCGAGCATATAGAATGGGCTAAGGTTTTGGTAAAGCCGCAGCTTTTAGTGATGTTATGCTACGACCCTTCACTGTTCATCATCGATTGGGTATAGATTTTCAATGGTCAAATGAGAGGCATCTATATTTCCCTGTACTTTATTGCTGTAATTGTATTGATTTCCTTTGTTACAAGCAAGTTACAAATCATTGTCCTTTTTTAGTAATTAGAAGTGAAATTTGTCAGCAGGAGGTACTTTAAAAAGTTTGAAATTTTTTCTTTTTGGACTTATTACCCACTAAATCCCACTCGATTTGCAAGGGGGACCGCGCGTCATCTTAACTTTTTCTTGTGTATATTTAAAGGAAAAAGTTTATATAAGGGTGAAGCCTTAAACAATCAAATTAAGGCCCACTCTGAAAATTCACTAGAAGAATTTGTTTCAATGCCAAAAAGTCCTCAAATCAATTATCTCGATCTCAAGATGTATGGACATAAAAAAATAGATTTCAACATTAGAAATAGTGTATCTTGTAATGCATTTTGTAGACCGTCAATTTTCAAGATTATTAATTGTATATCGATCTCCTCGATTTACATTATTTTTAAAGCATATAATTTTATAATTAGATATGAAAATAAATTCAGACATTTTTCAAAAAAATAAAAAAATTCAGACCATCACAAAAATTTCCGGTAGTGAAATAACATCTTTTGACACTATTTGAAGACACACTTTACTTTGATTGTTTAGGCCTCAACATTATACAAATCACATCCATATTTAAAATAAGTAAAAGATTTATGCAAGTTTGCAAATCAATGTTAAAAGACATGACCTAACGGAACCCGTCCATGAGTTGTATCTGGATAACCCGTAACCTGTTTGGGTAATCGGCTCGAACTCGGTAGCTGCGGCAGGGATTGAAAGGGTTAATTTTTTTTAAAAAAAAAAATCCCAAAAACTAAAAAGTAGTAAAAAATTATGGATTTTGAAAATGAATTTATATTCGGGAGTGTTTTAAAAATAATCCAAAAAAGTAGGGAGAAAATCTAAACATAAATATTTATGGACAAGATACTTCCCTATCTTTTTCAAAACAACAGAAAATATTAAAGAACCTATTACAATTAGATTTTTTTTTTTTTGTTTTTTTTTTCTGGATTTTTTTATCGCTTGACCACCATAACCATCCAAAACTGATCACGTCTAGTGGCTAGTTCCAGGTAACCTAGCCTAATCCCAATCACCCCGACTGGTTTTACGAAATGTTATATTGCTGAAGTAATGTGCACCTAAAAATTCCTCTAGAAGAGAGTGTTCCAACATTGGAGAACCCTCCAATTAATCATTTCAACCTCAAGATGCGTGGATATGGTGAAAAAAAGAATTTCAAATTTTAAAAATTCTACGCCTTGTAACAAATTATCTAGATTGTATGTTTTTAAGACTTTCTGTTTATGGATCTGCTCCATTTGTATCTTTTTTTATATTTTAAAATTTATAATAGGATAAAAATCGATTTTCAAGCCATCATAATATTTGTGATAGAGATGAGAGTGGGTCAGATTGGTCCTGATCCATCGAGATCCGGATTCGAATCCGAAAAGTATACATGAGATCCAGATCCGCATCTAGACCCCAATTGCATCCAAAATATTTGGATCTAGATCCGGATAAAAAAATATGCAAGGGATCCAAATCTGATTTGATGCAAAAAAATTATATATTATTTATATCTATAAAAAAATATATATAAAAAATTTATCATATAATATACATTTAAAAAATATTATAAATATATACATAATATAACATATTAATATTTTAATAACCAGATTGGATCCATATTAGATCCACCTATACCTCAATCTGATATGATCCAAAATTTAGATCCAAATCTGACACGTCAAATCCAAACCCCTACCCAAATAAACTTTTGAGGTGCACCTTACTTCTCCAAGATAAAGAAGGCACCCTATACAAAACCTTGCCCTTTGGAAGAAAATATGGTTTTTTTATTTTATTTTCTAGAATCCAAGATAGGTACCATTAAAATGCAAGGGTAATAACGCCCTTTTCCTTTTCAAGTGATCTCTCTTTTAAATAAACGTGTGGTTTCTAGAAGGTTGTAACTTTAAACAATCTAATTTATGTGCATCTCCAAATTTTATTATAACGCGCAATTTTGGAGTAAAATATTTTCAGGATTATCTAAAAATTTATTTTTATACTTAATTATAAAATTTTAAATAATAAAAATAGTTAAAATCAAGTAGATCTATAGACATATGAAAAACTTGACAATAAACCGTCTAAATAATATGTTGCAAAATGCACTATTTTTTAGACTCAATCTTTTTTTTTAACATCGAGATGATCAATTAGACTCAATCTTTTTTTTTAACATCGAGATGATCAATTAGAAGATTTTTTAACATTTATAATTTCTTTTTCCGATAAATATTTTAAGTGCATCTGCATTTCTATATTTTAAGGTCGCAACCTTTTATAAACTTTTTTCATTAAATAATGAATAACAAACAACTTCATGTTAACTGTTGTCGCAATCTCCAGGATACGTGGGACATTGAACTATTTGTAAAGGATGACATCTGGTAACAAAGCACAGAGGTAAGTGACGGCGTGATTTCAGTCCGTAACACGTAACGGGGTTTGGCCGCCCCAAAATCATTACGTAAACGGATCTTGATCCTCAAGTTAACTCCCTTATTAAGACGTCTCAACCATTCCTCTAAATCTTGGTTAAAAACACTAAACCAAACTCTATGGCCCCACCGTAATTGGGTTTAATCGAATAATTATCGTGATCCCCATCCAATCAGGTTTAAACACGTGTACTAGCACTCTCAAACTAGAGCTAAGGTAACCAATGAACAGAGGCTAAGGAAAAACATATTTTAATTGGCGGAGCAAAGGCACGCCTTAGCGGTGGATTTTCTCTTTTCGCCGCTATATGTAGCGGACTGTCACTGTTATTTTCTCTCTCTCCTCTTTCTCTCTCTTCTTTTTATCTCTCTACTTCGCTCTTCCTCTTTCTCTCTCTCCTCATTTTATCTCTCTACTCCGCTGTACCTCTTTCTCTCTCATCATTTTATCGCTCTACTTCGCTCTTCCTCTTTCTCTCTCTTCATTTTATCTCTCTACTCCCCCCAACATTCAGCCAATCATCTCTCTCTTCACTTCCCAAAGTTATCGCCTCTTTCTCTCTCCTCATTTTGTCTCTCTACTTCTTGGCTATATTAATATTTTGCCAAATGAGAGTGTCTGACAAATTTAGCTCTTTTCTCTATCTTTCACTTCTATATTTGGTGGACCTTCACTAATCTCACGCCATATCCGTTCTCTCATATCAGAGCTCCGACAAATTGAGCCCTCTTTTCTCTCTCTATTCGTTTCAGATTTAGCGGGAAATGTTTGTGTCGAGGTGCGGGAAAATTTTTCCGGCGTTGGGAATGGTTTTCAGGCGAGTTTTGGGAGAGAGGAAATGGATTCTGGTTTGAATTTGGACAGTTTTCCGGCAATAAAGGGTGAGCAGAATAAAGATGAGCTCCGAGAAGAGTGGTTCCCTTTCTGTAGAGGCAAAGCAGGAGACTGAAGCTCTGATAAAAGAGCAAGATTTTCCGGCTAAAGATCAGAGTTTTCTGGTGAAGGAAAGGCGTTTTCCGGAATCTGAGCAGGATTTTCCGGCAATTGAGGTCTTGCCTTTGAACATCCGACCCCCTTTAGAGCGGGAGGAGTTGCAGGTAAAGAGAGAGAAAGAACACAAAAGGAGGTCAAAGAACTGGACGCGAACAGAGACTCTGAAACTTATAAGCTTGAGATCGGAAATGGAGTCGAGGTTTGCTAAAACAGGAAGGAAATCAGAGCTATGGGATGAGATTGCCAGTGAAATGAGGAGAGAGAGCTTTTGCAGAGACTCACAACAGTGCAGAGACAAGTGGGAGAAGCTCACTGCTGGTTATAAAGAGGCACGAGATGGCGTGAAAGCCAAAGAAGAGTTTCCCTTTTTCCAAGACCTAGACCCGATTCTCTCTCTAAAAGCGCAGAGGAAAGCTTTAATGGCCGGAATCCATCAGAGTACGGGAAAATCCGATGACGAGGAAGAGGAAACCGGTTCTCCCGCAGATTTTCCAACGAGTTTTCCGGTCAAGCGCCGGAAAAGCTCAGAGAGAGAGACATTGAAGGATTTTCTTGAGAGCTTGATAAGCAGACAGCACCGTTTCTTTGTGGAGCTCTTAGACGCCATGGATAAGAGAGAAAAGGCGAGAGAGAAGCAGAGGTTAGAGAGAGAAGAGAGATGGAGAGCAGAGGAGCGAGCACACAGAGCGGCTTTCCAGAACGCCATGATCCTTCTGACTAAGAAGCTCGTCACTGAGGTTTGCAAGGCCACACCGCTGCAAAAATCGCCAGAAAATCATTTCCCTGCGACCTTTTCAGGAAAAAATGCAGCCAAGAAGCGATCAAAGAACTGGAAAAGAGCAGAGGTTTTGAAGCTCATAAAGGCGAGATCAGAGATGGCTTCTAGGTTCGATCGATGCAGCAGAAGAGCAGCTCTATGGAGCGAGTTATCAGAGAAGCTTGCCCTAGAAGGAGTGAAGAGAGACGGTAAACAGTGCAGAGAGAAGTGGGATAAACTTATGGCTGAGTTCAAAGACGTTACCGATGGAAAGAGAAGAAAAGATGAGAGCCCTTATTTCCAAGAGCTTTTGGCCATGGCGAAAAGCTCCGAACCTCCTCCTCCTCTTCCGTGTACTGAACCAGAGAAATCTCGATTCCATGACATATCAGAACCAGAAGCTTGATAGGTTTCTTTCGAGCTCGAAACTTGAAGGATTTCTATAGTGTCATGGCTTCGGAGATTTTACAGTGATTCTCTAGAGAGAGAATGGATCTAAAAGTTTTCCTCTCAGTTACTTCTCTGTAAAAATCTTGGTCTCTCTCTCTGTCTCTATTTACAGCTCGAAGATTGAAGTTATTTACAGTGCTTCTCTCTCTAGAAAGCAACACACTTAAAAGAGCTCCACGGATTGAAGCTTGGAGTTTTTTACGGTATTTCTCTCTCTTGTAAATATATGAGTAAATTATTCTGTGATAATAATGGATCAAAGCCCTCCTTCTATGGCGTGTAAATAGTGAACAGAGTGCTTTGAAATTTGCTACTGTTTTACGTTTTTTGGGAAGAATTTGGATTTAAAGGGTCTCTCTCTAAAGTCTCCCACTACAAATAAAAAATCTCTCTAAAAATATTCCTTCCCTATCTCATTACAAATAGAAGACTTTTTCTCCCTCTATTTAAATCAGGAACCAAAATGAATGGTCTATACAATCCTTTAAAAAATTCTCTCTCTAAAAAAATTCGTTCTCTCTCATGAATGTTTGATTGTTTAGAGTAAGTTAAGAGAGCATGACATCAGGGAGTTCAGTCTTGCAGAAATTCAGGCCCGTGATTTTGGAAATTTTTTTTTTTTTTTTTTTTTCTCTGTACTGCTATTGGCACCTATCTTTTCTCTCTTCTGCAAAAATTATTATGACCCTCTTTGTTTTCGGGTAAACGTCTTGCCTGAAATTGATCAGAAATTGGTTATTTTTTTGCCGGTAAAATGTCACTTTTCCTGAATTGATTATTATGTAATGAACTTAACGATGGAATTAGCCGGATATCTTAAAACTTTAAGAAAACGGGAAGCAGAATTCCTATCGGTAAGAGATGCCATGTCATTTGTTTTGTGAAAGTGAATGATACACCGAGAAGGTCTGGACCATGCGTTTGAGATGACGGACGGTAGGATAATCGGTAGTGGTCTAGAAAAATATTAAAAATAAATAAAATAAAATAAAATTTAATTATTCAGATCTGAAAATCAGCCGATTTTAAAACACTATTTGGTAGCTCCCATCATTCAAATCGATAGAGTCGGCATTCTGGATTGGTGTAACTAGGTTGTTTTGACTCTGAAAATCTTCCAATTGATCATCTTGACCTCAAGATGTATTGATACTAAAAAAAAGAGAGATTTTGGGGTTTAAAATATAGTTTATCTTTGTAATGTATTATCTAGACTTTTCATATTTTTAACTTGTAAATATTAATAAATGGGTATGGTTTTTATTTGGTTGAGGTCCTAAACAATCAAAGTAAGGTGCACCTTGAAATAGCGGCAAAATATGTTTTTTCAGCACTAAAAATATTTGTGATGGCCTGAAAATTTGATTTTATGTAGATCAAGCATATCTATGAACACTTGATAATGTATTACAAGATGTACTATTTTCAAGACTTGAAATCGATTTTTGCTCATATTTATATATCTTGAGGTTGAGATGATCCATTTGAAGACCTTTGGGCATCGAAACGACATCTTTTAGTGAATTTTTGTGGTGCACCTTAATTTGATTGTTCATGGCCTCACCCTTATATAAACTTTTGCCAAAAGTAAAAGGTCTTGTGGACTTTTCCTTTGCTCTAATTTCCTTGACGACGTTTACTTATGCCTTCTTATTCGTGTATCTTAAAAGCCATAAAGTCGTGCTTATCCTAAAGAAAGCTAAAGATATTACAGGAGAAAGTTAATGATAATTTCAATTTTTTGATTTGTCATCTCTCAAAAAGGATGGACGGTAGTGGGTCATGTTAGGGACTAAAGGGAGCATCTTGACCGTTCATCCTGGTCTTCTCCAGGAGCTTTGGAGAGCTAGTGGTCCAAGAAGCTGACATATAAGAACCCAGGCTTCTTGTATTTGTCTTACTGAGCAGATAAATGGATTATAGGATTCTTGTATTTGTACAATTATTCCCTCAGGTGTATAGTTATTTGAGAGAATTTTTTGGATGTGAAATTTTCTGATCCATTTAAGAATTATTAAATGATTATTTTTTAAAAAATTAGATTTTGAGTTCTTCAATACACTTAGATCTCTCTTTTTTAAAATTGGATGATCTCCACTCATTCTTAATATGTTATTTTTTAAGATACGTACAAAATACAATTTGGTTTTCCTATTTTTAAAACTTTTTGAACGTGGAAAATTGTTTCATGCAGGCTGGACCGCTTCCATCTTAAAGATGGATGCAAATAGGCGTTCCATCTAAAACATGTGTATCTAACGGTCCAAATGTTTTCTTAATATAATTATTATTTTTAGCTTTCATTTTTTTTTTTTTTTTCATATTCCTAATCTCCTTATTAAAGATTATATATTCTCTAAAAATTAAGATCAAATGATATTTAAAAAATATATTTATTACCAAGTCCCGATTTCTACAATATGCAGGCTAACCGCATAAAAACCAAAGAACGTACAAGATTCCAATTTAATTACATGCATCAATAAATAAGAAAGAGACAAAGGAATAGTGTCTAGCATTATTTTTTTGAAAATAAATAGTATCAAGTAGTGTTAAAAAAAATAAAAGTATTATTATCGTAGTGAAATTAGAAAAAACAGGTAAACTATGCTCCCTCATGAGCGATTTGATGTTGCCACGTGAGATATCCGCATGAAAAAGCTTCGAACTTTGGAATTATTATTCAAAAAGAAAAAAGCAAGATAATTATATTTATATATTTGTATTTTTGGAGTTTTCAACCATTTAGTCTTATATTATATGAGAATGTACAATCCTTAGTGAAACTAATCTATTTTTGAGTTTGCAGTGTCAACCATCGCGTATCGGGTAATGTTAGCAATTTGTGTGTCAGTTTTCAAGTTCCGGACCACTTATATTTGATACAAAAAGGTCAGCATCACTCATAAAGCTATGGTATGTGAAATCAAGTGATGAGTTTATCACAATATTTAAGAAAAACAATTAAAATTTTGAAAGTAAATTTCTCACTCTTTAACTACCAGATTTTACAAATAGCAGCAACCTCTCTGCACTAAAAAAACTAATTTCTCTTATTGTATACTTAATTCATTTAATGATCAGTTCAAGAACAAGCCTTGCACAAGCAAAGCAACATTGATTTATTGAAATTAAAAATCATTTATCTTTTAAGCTAAAAAAGTGTATTATCTATGGGGATTATAATGTATATTTACTCCCTTGGATAAAACCCTGGTTAGGAGTATTTGTTTTCAGTACCCAAAAGGGATGTAGCCTTCATAACCTACCAACCCACCTAAAAGGAAAAAAATTGATAAACAATCTATATCTGTCTCTAAAAATAACATCTCAAAATTGTGGAAACCATTAATTTACGAAAGGTAAAGTGTGACGTTTAAAAAACTCAAAATATTTCTTTCTTATGTTTGTGTAATGGAAAACGTTTATATAGGCGTGAGATGTTAAACAATCAAATTAAGGTGCATCTCAAAATTTCACTAGAAGTGACTATTTTGATGCCCAAAAATTTTTAAATCGAGCATCTTGACCTCATAATGTGTGGACATGAGAAAAAATGTATTTCAAAATCTTAAAAGTATTACATCATGTAAAGTATTTTTTGGACTTTCAATTTTCAAGATTTTCAATTGCTTATAAAATATGCTCGATCTACGTTATTTTTTAAATTTTAAACTTTATAATTAGAAATAAAAATATTGAAGCAACTTCTTTTAATATTATTTAAAAGTACGTCGTACTTTGGTTATTTAAGGCTTAGCCTTATACAAACCACATCCTTGTCTGATTATTCTAGAAACCAAAATTCTATATAAGAAAATACTCCTAAATGGATATCCAATCTGAATGCATCTTTATGCACACCTCCCACTGTTGGGGGCCATTTATTATTGGGCCGCATCATTGGGGCAATAATTGTGATTAAACATATTATATGGTTGACTCCAAGGATTAAAAAATTTAATGGCGTATCTTCTAATCTTAAGAAGATAAATTAAGTTGTTAAATATTTGTAAGCTTTTGAGGTGGGGTCCAGGTGAGCCATCGAAGGAGGCATTGTGCCCCCCTGCCTTCCTTGAATCCGAAGGGTCGCTCACTGTAGGCCTATCATTGTTGCATTAAGTTTCATCATAGAATAGGGAAATGAAACAATGAGCCAGGCTTATTGTATTTTAGATGAGCCAAGCTCATGCTGACCTTCCGGTGGTATTCGAAAGATTGAACCGGCTTTGAAAATAGGCCATGAGCTAGTTCTGAGTGACTGGTAAACCGGTCGATTCAACTCGCCTAATCGGATAGGTCTTAGAGAGTCTAAATAATCTTCTAAAAAAAATACAAAAATACAAAAAAAAATCTAAAAAACATACAAAATATATTTAAAGCATGATTTAACAAAGTATATCCAAATGAAGTTGAAAATTAGGGAAAAAATGGATTTTAAAAAATCAATTTATGCCCAGGTGTATTTTTGAAATTCTTAAAAAACAATGTGAAAATATAAAAATAAGTATTCATGGCCAGAACAATTTATAATCTTTGTCCAAATGATAAAAAACATTAAAAAATATATTACAAATAAATCCCTTATTTTTTGGGATTTTATATAAAGAAGCAATTTATATAAGGTTGTAATATTAAAATGTAGAATTAAAGATGCATCTTAAAAATCCATCGGAAAAAGTTGTTTTAATGTTGAAAAACTCTCTAATTGATCATCTCGACATCGACATGTATGAATATGGGAAAAAAAATAAAAAATAATTTTGAGTCTAAAAAATAATGCATCTTGCAACACATTATCTAGACCATCTATTTTCAAGAATTTTATATATTTATAGATCTACTTGATTTTAACTATTTTTGAAGCTTAAAATTTTATAGTTAGAGATAAAAATAGATTTTCAGATAATCCTGAGAACTTTTTACACCAAAATTACATTGACAAAAGTTGGAGGTGTGCCTTAATTGGATTGTTAAAGGTTGCACCCTTATACAAACCACACCTTTTTATAAATGGTTTTTTATTTTTTTAAAAAAAATACCTGTCAGGACCACCAAAACTAGATCGACTGATTCCAAGTTTTCTGTTTGACCTGCCGGTTCTCAGATCGACCGACTGAGTTTGTAAACACTAATTTCAGGTTAACCCGCCAACCCGATGGGTCAACCAGATCCACATTTGGGTCCACCCTTCACTATGTTGGTTGGAATGATTTGAACCGTTAAAAAGATAGGTTCCACATGGTTGAAAGGGAGGATTGGATTTTCCTTATATAAACCAAACCATTCCAATAATAATGGGCAAAAAGGCCTGCTCGTCTAGAACTTAATAAACTTGCCTCATTTAATCATTCCTCGTGTGACTCATATAAGGCAATAACCTTATATGTCAAAATAGTGCACTTCTCTATTCGACAAATTTTGTTGGACGGTGTAAATCACTACGACTTTACTTCTACAAGTTTTCACCTAATATAAATTGTTTGCAACAACAAATTTGTTAATATACATAATTAATTATACTATTGTTTGTTGGAATGTATCACTTGTGCACAGTTGATTGAGCGATGTAGTCTTCTCCCAGTGGTGCGCATTCAGGTTTTTATTTGGTTGGCAGCTCTGAATAAGGTTCTTACTGTCGATAATCTGATCAAAAGGGAGAAGATCTTACCAAATGTATGTCTTCTTTATAACACGGGTGCACATTTGTTTATTCATTGTTCCTTCATGGTAAGAATTTGGTTCTGGCTTTTTGAAATGGTTGGGATTCTTACGGTACTTCCTTTTTCTGTGGCGAGCATAGTCTCACAATTGTCTCTTCCTCATTTGCCAAAGACGGGGAAAGTGATTTGGCAGATGGCAAAATGAGTTATTATTTGGGAAGTTTGGAAAGAAAGGAACAGAAGGACATTTGAGGGGAAGTCACTGCTTTTGGAGGCACTGTTAAACAATATCAAAATATCGATTTGGGCTTGGATCTCTGGTAATAAAGAGGGTAGGAATATTAGCAAGGTTGATGTGACGGCTAACCTTAGTAGTCTATTTTTGTTTGGGAGGCCTAGCACTAGACTGATAAGTATTTGGATGGCGTCTCTAGGTGAATGTTTGAAGTTAAACTTTGATGGAAGCTCTTTGGAAAACCCGGGTGTCGCTGGAATTAGTGGGGTGCTGTGTGACTCCTTTGCCAGCATTATTTTTTCATTTGTTGGTCCGATTAGAGTTCAAACAGCCAAATTTGCAGAGTTAAGTGCGTTATTGTGTGGGGTAAAAATTTTGGCTGATAGATATCCTCGTAGTTTCTGCCTTATTGAAGGGGATTCATTAAATGTAGCAATGAGCAAAAAGTCCCCTGGGAGCTTCGTGGCCTTGGTTACAAGTTATGGATTTGGTTGAAACCCTCTCAATTCCATTTGTCCATGTGTATAGGGAAGCTAATTCCTTGGCAGATTTTTTTGTTAAGGGTGGTGCTTCTTTACCTACTCTTATTGTTTTAAATGATGTAATCTCTATCCATAGTTAGCAATAAAAATTTTGAACATTTGTCAAAAATAATTATACTATTGTTTGTGTACGGACTTCTATGTATTTGTTTTGAAAACGGAATGGATTCACTTCATGCTACACGTGAAGAGCACACCGTTCTTGTTGTAAAAAGCAACACCTAAATTGTGTGTGTTTGTGATGTTGGAATTTTCCCCTTGTTATTATAGGACAGGAAAATTATGTGTTTCTCCCTGAGTTATTACTGAATAGCCACTATTTAACTCTATTTTCCACACAAATGGTGTTTCAAAAGCGATGAACACAAACGAGTTGCATCGATATTCAGGCACAAGTGCATGAAGATAATAGTACTATTTCTGTTTGGTGGTCCATTCAAACAGGCCCGAGATGTATCTCTTTGAATTTTAGAAAAAAAAAAGAGAAAACACACACACCCATATATATATATATATATATATATATATATATATATATATGCCACCCAACATATGGAATAGTGAATACTATAGGCTTGACAGCTCATGTTGAATCCTAGTGAGCTGGACGGCTAGCGTTGCATCTTAGTATTTTTATTTTTCGAATTTATACGACTCAGGTGCACCTGAAATTTTGGATAAATATATTCTTTATCTAGATACCAAATAAAACTAACAAATACATGCATCAAAAGAATAAGCCACATTGTATTGGAGTGTAGTTTGTATAGAGCTGAGGCTCTAAACAATCAAAGTAAAGCACACTTTAAAATAGTATCGAGAAATGTGGTTTCAATACTGAAAATCTTTGTGATAGTCTTAAAATATATTTTCGTCTTTAATTATAAAATTTAAAGGTTAAAAAATAGTTTAAATTGAGCTTGAAACTTGAAAATCTAAAAAATTGACGGTCCAAAAATGTGTTATAAAATGTACTATTTCTAAAACTTGAAATCTATTTTTTTTTTCTCATGTCCATATATCTTGATGTTAAGATGAACAAATTGAAGATATTTAAACATCAAAATAACCTTTTCTAATGAAATTGTTGAGGTGGGATCTAATTTGATTGTTCCTTTTCTAATGAAATTGTTGAGGTGGGATCTAATTTGATTGTTTAGAGCCTCAGCTCTATATAAACTTTTTTTCAAATGTACTTGCCGTTGTCGATGAAGGCTGGCCATAGCTCCGGCCTCGATCGCTTCAAATTACTGTTTTTAAAAGATCACCTTAAAAATGTGAATGCTACAGTCAAACCTTTTTTGTTTTCCCCAAACTACCCTTACTCTGAACTCGAAAGTCCTAAGTCATTGGATTTTTTAGGGTAAAAAAACGCTGTACAAAAGTTATTAAACATTCTAAAAAGGGGAAAAGTTTATATAGAGCCGAGGCTCTAAACAATCAAATTGAAGCCTACCACAAAATTTTCACTAGAAGAGATTGTATTGATGCCCAAATATCCTCAAATTGATCACTTTGACATTAAGATGGCTGGACATGAGAAAAAAATGGCTTTCAAGTTTTGCAAATAGTGTATTTTGTAACACATTTTTGGACCGTCAATTTTCAAGATTTTCAAGTTTTCATAGATTTATCGATCAACACTAGATTTATCGATCAACACTATGTTTTAAGCTTTATACTTTATAAATAAATATGAAAATATATTTTAAGGCTATCACAAAGATTTCCAGTATTGAAACAACATTTCTTGACACTATTTGAAGGTACGCTCTAATTTGATTGTTTAGAGCCTAGGCTGTATGCAAACCGCACCCTTAAAAAATTTCTAAAACTTAATATTCTCGAAATATGAAGTTCTACGAGGGAAACATTGGCCTCTGGTAAGTGCATTCGAAAGAGAACTTCATATTCAAAATCTGAAGATCAGCAAACTTTGGATTCTCAAAATTAGAAGATATCTAATGAAAGTCTTGGCCTCTAACAAGCCTTATAACCACTGTCCAAGTGTTTCACTACGAGCATTAAACTTCGAACTTTCAGATCCAAAGCATGGGTAATATCACCATTTTTTAAAATATAAAAATTGGGTATGTCTGCAATAACATAATGAATTTTAATTTCAAAAAACTACATAAATGTCCGTTATACTTTGCGTTATTACGGATGTATCAAATAGTTTCCGTTATTACATGTATGTCCATTTTTTTACCTTTTATAATGCAATTTTTTAAAAAAGATGACTTTACCTTTTTTCGGATGTTAAACAACCGAATTGTAGGTTTTTCGGATGTTTAACATCCGAAAATAGGCCAAAAGTTTAACGTTCACATTCCCATTTCGGGTGTTGAACATCCGAATTGAAGGGTTATGTCGATACATTGTATTCCTTGTGAAAATGGTTTCGGATGTTGGACATCTGAAAATGTCATATTTTCGGATGTTCATCATCCGAAAATGACTGCAAAATTTTAGAGACTTTTTGGAAATTCAAAGTCATATTTTTCGGATGTCCAACATCTGAAGAACCCTTCAATTTGGATGTTCAACACCCGAAAATGGGAATGATGTTAAACTTTTGGCCTATTTTCGGATGTTGAACATCCGAAAAGCCCTCAAATTCGGTTATTCAACATCCAAAAAATGGTAAAGTCATATTTTTAAAAAAATTGTGTTATAAGAAATAAAAAACGGACATACATGTAATAACTAAAACTATTTGGTACATCCGTAGTAACGCAAAGTATAATGGATATGTATATAATTTTTCCTTTTAATTTTCTCAATAACAATACTTTATGAGGATGTAAACATAAATTTCCCCTAAAAACCTTTAGTCTATGGAAAAATATATAATGAGATCATTTACCTTTGATACAAGGTGGTCACAATTGATCTTGACCATCGGATGTAAAATTGGGTGGTTGCATTTATCTTATTGACTAAGCTCAGAATTCAAAAGAAATTTTCTCAAACTTGACGACACACCCAAACTATCAGATTTCATATCAAATGGTTGTAAGTAATTGTGACCTTCCTACACCTAACGTAAATAGTCTCATTGTATACCATCCCATTTACATAAACAAGTGGATGATACGAACCCACGATATCCATTTTTTTTTTAAAATCACATATTCCATATGTTATAAACTTATTGCTTTTTTAAAATATATTTTAAAATAATTTGGAACTACCATTATACCTTTAGAAATATCTACTAATACCTGTATATTTCACTTCAGGCCCAGTCCAATTATTTTGAACGTTGGCATTCACTATTCCACCATGAGCTTCAGTGAAACTTTTTTCATTAGAAAAGGGACACGGTTTCATTACGTGTGATTTGCAGCCTCAAATGATAAAAGTTGCACCACCAAGTTTTATCATAATATATTATTTTGGTGTCAAAATTTATTAAGATGGCTAGAGAATCTATTTTCACCTTTAATTATAAAATTTTAGATTTAATTAATTTTAGATTTAAAAAAAAATTTAAATCAAATCAGTCTATGAATACATGAAAATCTTGAAAATAGACAGTCCAAATAACGTATTGCAAGATATATATATTTTTTTGACTTGAAATATATATATATATATTATTCAATTAGAGTGTTTTTCTACTTCAAAACTACCTTTTGTGATGGATTTGCAAGTGCACCTTAATTCTACATTTTAAGATTGCAACCTCATATAAACATTGAACTGAAAATTTTGTGGTGGGCTAGCATACTTGAGCATCCGCCCTAGTTTGAGAGGTTTAAGACACTAAATACATCTCAAATAAATATAAGTTCATTTCCTCTTCAAATTTATGAATTTTGGAGCTTGAAAAATATTGTAGTATTGATGACTTGGAAGAATTGAGACAAATGGTGAAGAAGGCTACAAAATGGATTATTTGTTAAGTTCCTTTTTTTTTCTATTTCAAAGCTTTGGATCCTCAATCTGTGTCTAAGATTTTTGGAATTATAGCACTTCAGTAAGTGCTTTGGGGGATGTAATTGATCCCTAACCTTCATGAAAAACCAATTTAATCTAATTTAAGTTTAGAAAAATGTTTATATAATGCATCAACTTGTATGTACGTATTGCGCACCGCAAAAACCCACCAGAAGAGGTTATTTTGACATTTGAAAATTCTCCAATTGATCATCTAAACCTCAAGAAAGATGAATATTAAAAAAATAAGTATTTCAAGTGCTAAAAAATGTAGAGCTTGTAAAACATTATCTAGATTGCTCATTTTCAAGATTTTTAAGTGCTTAGATATGCTTGATCAACACCCATTTTCAAGCTTTATATGTATAGGTTAGGGTAGAAATCGATTGTCAGTCCATCACAAGAGTTTTCAACACCAATACTATATCTTGGATTTGGAAGTGGGCCTTACTTTTCTTGTTTAAAATTGATGCCTTGTGTTATTCATAACCGTTAATTTATAGATTTTTAAGCCGAAAATAAATGCAACAGTTTATTTGAAGGATGTGGTTTTGCCTAAGGTTTGCAATCTTAAACAATAAGGTGTTCCTCCAAACTTTATCAGAATAATTTTGGTGTTAGAAATTCTTAAGATAGTGTGAGTATATATTTTTATCTCTAATCATAAAATTTTAAACTCTAAAAATGGCACAAATCAAGCCATGAAAATCTTGAAAATGAACCATCCTAATACTGTACTGCAAGATGTACTATTTTTAAGATTTTAAAGCTCTTTTTTTTTCTCAAAATTTGTATATCTCGATGTCAACATAATCCATTAGATGTTTTTTCCAAAATCAAAACAACCTTTCTCGAAAGGATTTTAGATGTGCGCCTTAAAATTCTACATTTTAAGATGTCAACACCATATAAAACTTTTTCCTTATTTGTTTGCCTACAAAGTATGCCCCTCTTGCCTTCTCTACACCTAATATTTCCAAAAAAATTTCAATGCGAGTTTAGGTGAACTCGCTTGCACTGGTTCAACGATGCTCCAAAAGAATATATCTTGATTGGAAAGAACCAAGGCTTAAAGCACGACTTGTAGAACCCTTAAGGCTAACATCTCCATTAAGAAAACCTGCGTTTAAAAGCCGAGTTTGGGGTTTAATTCACCAGCAGTCGGAGCCCGAGTACCCCGATATAATTCAGGAGTCTGAGATGGACCGGCAACTGTTAACAAGAACAGAAAAGATAACTAAAACAGGGGGAGACTTGGGCAATTCTGGGGTTTTTCAGCCAGGAATCACCAACCTCATGATCCGGTCCTACTATGGTAAGTCCAGAATCAGCCAGGCGATTTTTGGAAAATCCGCAATAACCAGGTCAAAAGACAACGATTTCGAGCTTTTGTGGCCTGCTATTTGCACCATAAGTCTTGCTTAGGAACCCGGTTTATAAAGTTCACCCAAGACCCAAATCACTGTCCACTCACTTTCTACTAAGGGTGCATCTGATTCTCACACTACCAATCTGCTGAACTAAAAAGGCAACTAATTCTCACATTTACATATCAAAGGTGATGTTACAACTAATTCCACCTGAAGGATTCACAGGGCCTCTTTTCGCTAATTGCCTATGTAATTCTCCACAAATAGACTTTCACACTGGGTATGCCAAGACAATAGAGGCTATGTAATTCCTCACAATGTACGAACAGCTCATACACAATCTGTGTGACCAGTAATGCAACAATACGATACTCACAATTTTGTCAATTCGATTTTGATTTCTCATCCATCAGGTATCCTAGGATTTAGGTTAGTAAGCTGGGGTGAGGCAAACAGCATTTCTCAATAAGCAGAAAGCCAATCAAAACCTAAGAAAAAGAAAAATTGGCAAAACGAAAAAAGATTCGTTTCCTACTGATGGCTTTAGACTAAAAATTGAAAACAACGAAAAACATATGAACAGAAAGCTAGTAATTAAAGATGTATTCTTTTGCTGGATAACTTTTAGCATATTTCTCAAGAAGATATGCACGACCGCAATTCTATATGCCACTTACCATGAATAGATCATAATGCAAGGATCTTACAGAGTAACAAATGTTGGAAGGCTGGAAGCAGCAGCTAAAATCACATATAATTTAGTAATTTATATTAAACAGATAGGGCTGATGCTTCAATTAGTTTCCATCATTTGCTTGGCATGGAGGCTGCCATTAAATAGTCTACCAAGCTTCTTGCACCTTAGTCTCTGTGGATATACAGCAACTTCTTCACAGTTGTATCTGAAAGTACAAATAGCAGAGCTTCAAAATTTGATTAGGATAATTACCAATTAAACAAATCAACGTGACAAGGGCATAATACTAAATGGAAGTCATGTTTTACACACACAAAACATTGTTATTCATTTAGTGTTCGTGCCAAACATTTCTAAACAGGTATGTACACTAAGAATATGGCATGTGTCATGGAAACAAGATGGTCATAAGGTTAACAACTTCCCATGAATGAGTTGGATGGTGATGGTGTGAGACTAGTGAGCGCACTTCGAATTCATGACAACATTCCTACCATCACTGTTCAAACCAATGATGTGCTGATGATGGCACCCTATGGTCATGATATTTCATGGGTCATATGGGGCATAGTAGTTTTTCCCATTTTAAATTGATTGGGTCTCGCACTAGAGCTTGTTCAATTATAACCAAATTTTATGCTTTTTACAATTGTGTATAGATTTTAGCATTTAAAAATTCTATTATAATAGTATTTCATATCTATAATTCAGTTTCCTTGTGATTGTGCCAAGAAAGGCCATATAGTACATCATTTCACTTTCTAGACAAGAAAAGGAAATAAAAGAGAAGGAAGGTGATAAGATTCATTGAAGAAGAGGAAAGAAGCTTGAGTACCCCTCAGGTAATGAAATCAAAGGCTTTAAGCTCTCGACGAGTTTAATACATTCTTCTTCCTTATTGACAATTTTGTTGAAACAAAAGTATCGCCCAGATGCTGAAGGGTCCTCAAATGCACTTATATGGGCATCCACTAAGAAGCTTATATCCACATAGGCTAGAACTCCATGCTCGTACATTTGGGCAGCACCTGTTAAATAGAAATTCATGGTCAATGACAAATAATTAACCACATACATAAAGACATCTCTCCCTTTATTGAATACACATACTTTTTCTTCAACTCCACATCTCTCCCTTTATTGAATACACATTTTTTCTTCAACTCTATGTTTCATACATACATACATGACACGTTTTTTAAGTGTCATATCTCTTTATCCATCCAACCATAAACAAACATTTATGTAATATCTTTAACATTTGTGTATGAACCAATTATAGAGAACCTTGAGATAACATTTATTAGTGTGCATGTATGATATATATATATATATATATATATATATATATATATATATATATATATATATATCATATTTAACAGTCAAAAAGAAAAAAGATATATGTATGTATAAATTTATGTGTGCGTGTATGTATGCAATGTAGTGTAATCCTTAATGATATTCACAAATTACAGATACCTTTGAGGTAAGAGATGGTAGATCCAGGATTTTGATGGGTAACACCGGGTCCAAGTATAAGAGCTGCGTTGATGGAGACCATGTTGAGCATCCTATCCATAGCCAGAGCCCAGGCAGCTCTCTCAGAAAGTGTTTTGGCAAGTGCATACCATAACTGCAAATTTGGTGAATACCACAGATTTAAATTGGAACAGATGATATATAAATGAAATATACCATAGATAGTTTTGACACAAAGGATTCATATTTTACAGGAAACAACTAAAGAAAACTAGAAAAACATTTAATTTGTAGGAAAAGCAACTGTAAACTTAAGAATGATTTAGAGATTTAATGCAAAAGATGAGATAAAAATGAAATATTATCAGTGTTTGAGGACTTGACCGGATTCGGCCAAGTTACTTGGCCTCAGTAACCAGCCGAGTTGATATTGACAAGCACAGGTTTATTCAAAGCTCTTAAAAAAATAAAAAATTTGTTACTAAATAACTAGTTAACTATGAACAAATATGTCTCTATATAATTTTTGTCTTTAATGATGATTTGTGAATTTTTCTTATTTTCATGCTCTATTTTCCCCTTTCTTTTAGGGATTTTTCTGAATTGTTTCAAGCTATAAATCAGTTATTTCCACAATCCATCTTCTACATACTTTTACATCTTTTGTAGGCTCTAATGTCATTTATAACTTATTGTGTTCTCCTACTGATTTTTTATTGTCGTCTCTTTTTGTTTCTTCGTTTTTTTTTTGTGAATTTGAGCCCTTTTGGGGCTCACACATGACTCGGGCGAGTCCGAGTTACTCAGCTCGAGTATTGGCCGAATCCTGAGCCCAACCCGAGTAATTGGGCATTGATTTGAATAATGAATATTGTAGATGATTACAAACAAAGGGATCACATTTTACCAAGCACAACTAAAGAAAAGAAAACATATACTTGCTTTGTATAAGGAGCCTATGAGTGATGCATTTGAAACATCTTTGCAGTTTGAAAATTGGTATGTTTTGGATAGAGGGAGGAAATCAGAGGCAAATGAATGAGAAAGTCATGAGATTGGGGATAGTTGACTCCATTGGGTGCATGTTGTTTGTAAGGGATGAAAGATAAAGAGCCAAATAAATTCTACAATTTTTGTGCAATAAAAAATAGGTTGGTGAAGTTGGTTTTACAA
This sequence comes from Amborella trichopoda, assembly GCF_054954075.1. NCBI lineage: Eukaryota > Viridiplantae > Streptophyta > Magnoliopsida > Amborellales > Amborellaceae > Amborella > Amborella trichopoda. Next base: position 44,155,416 of record NC_142347.1, read on the forward strand.
GTTGCATCTTGGTTTGCCTTTTTGTCTTTAGACTTTGATGTTGATATGAGAGAGAGAGAGAGAGAGAGAGAGAGAGAGAGAGAGAGAGAGAGGCTTGAAACATCGATGACTTCTATAACAAAAACAGTACAAATAACATCAACTCAAAACAGGGAGCGCAATGACAAGGAACTCCAAAATAGCTCAATGGACAAAATATTATGTAAAACCAAAAAGATCAGTCACACTAGAGAGAGAGAGCAAAAAGAGATTAAAGTAAGATTTACAAATTCATAATAGAGAGCCTCAACAGGGTTAAATTAAATAAAACACACAATTAAATAGCTATAGGTGAAATCAAAAAGTTCAATACCTTCATTTTCCTGCAATACTCTGCATCACTCCATGACCTCTCATCGATTTCATCTTCTGAACAAATTTTCTCTCTCCAAACAGCAGCTGCGACAGAGGAACTGAACACGATTTTCTCTACCGTCTCTGTTTGCGAGCATGCTTCCAGTACATTAATGGTTCCCCTAACCTCCAGTTCCATCATTCTCTCCTGATCAAAGGAAAATGGACGATGAAGAAAAAGGAGAAAACTTTAAAAGGATCTCTTTCTCTCATTCCTGTTCATCATGTAATCCAGAGAAACCCATCTCTATCTCTCTCTCATTCCTGTTCATCATGTTCTCCAGATGGACATAGAAATAAAACAGCGAAAGCGAACTCTCTCTCTCTCTCTTCCCTGTTCATCATGTGTTCCAGATGGACATAGAATGAAAACAGGGAAATCCATCTCTCTCTCTCTCTCTCTCTCTCTCTCTCTCTCTCTCTCTCTCTCTCTCTCTCTCTCTCTCTCTCTCTCTCTCTCTCTCTCTCTCTCTCTCTCTCTCTCTCTCTCTCTCTCTCTCTCTCTGCAAAAGGAAAACAACCCTCACCCTAAAATCCAAAAGGCAAGGACTTCATATCCTTACATCATATCCTTCTGAATTATGTGAATGATCGACGGCGTGAAATAAACCACAGCAACCCTTCAGGGCCTCAAGAATACTGTGATAGTCCAAAACATCTGCAACAAATACCACCAATCTCTCCTCCAACCTCCCCATTTCTCTGATCTTCCTCGTTATTTCGCTCTCCCCTGAAACCATCCCAAAAACCATCTTTCATTTTCCATCGTTTCGAGAGAGAAAGAGAGAGAGAGAGAGAGAAAAGCAATAAAAACAGAAAAACAATAAACCACAAAGAAGAGAGAGAGAAGAATGGGATTTACCATTGTTTTGGATTGCAGCATGAACAGTGTATCCTCTGTGTAAAAGGCCTTTGAGAATCCAAAAACCAACATAAGTGGAAGCATCTAAGACACACACTGGTTCTTTTTGGTTATGGATTCTTGCTCTTTTGGCCTCAGTTTCAGGCGACGAAATGTTCATTTTCCCTGAGCTGAATCCGGAAACGAACACAATGGGTTTGTTTAGAGCGTGGATCAAAGCTGGAAAAAGGGGAGCTTTTCGGAAGTGGTGGTATTTGTGTGGGTTTGAGATGCACTGTAACAGAGAGTTGGAGAGAGGCAGAAAATGGCCCCCCGCCACACTACGGCAGAGACAGGTGGGAGTGTCCTTCTCTTTATCGAGGGGGAGTTAGAGAGAAAAGTTTAGGAGCGTTTCTAGTTAGAGAGAGAAAAAGAGGTTGGTGGACGTCAGGTTCACGTTGTATCTACCACCATGACCGGAATAAACAAAGAGTCTTTTATTTAGGAAGTTAGCTTTGTTCATAATTATTTTTTATATCATGGGTGTGGTTTGTATAAGGCTCACGCTCTAATCAATCGAATTAGTACCTACTTCAAATAGTGTAGAGAAATGCGATTTTAATATTGGAAGTATTTCTGACATACTTAAAACATATTTTTATTTTTATTTATAAAGTTTAAAGCTTCAAAAATAGTGTAGATCGACTGATTTATGAAAATCTTGAAAATTGACGGTCCAAAAATGCATTACAAAATACACTATTTTCAAAACTTGGAATCCATTTTTTTTCTGATGTCCATGCATCTTGATGTCGAGATGATCAATTTGGGCATCAAAACAATATCTTATAGTGAGGATATTTAGGCTCAAATTTGATTGTTTAGAGCATCGGCTCTATATAAACTTTTTCCATTTGATACTAACAATTTTTTTTATACTTTAAAATATATTTTTATATCTAATTATAAAATTTAAAGTTTAAAAAATAATATAGATCAAGCGTATCTATGAAAACTTGAAAATTGACTGTCCAAAAATTGCATTACATGATGCATTATTTCTAAAACTTGAAATCTATGTTCTTCTCATGTCCATGCATCTTAAGGTCGAGATGATCAATTTCAAGATATTTGGATATCAAAACAACCTCTTCTAGTGAAATTTTTGAGGTGCGCCCTAATTTGTCTGTCTAGAGTATCACATTTATATAAACTGTTGGAAAATTGTTTCATGCGGACTGGACCAGATTTCTACACGTGCGGTCTAGAAGGGAAAGCAAGTAGGCAAACTAACCGTCCAAATGTTTTTTTAATAGAATTATTATTTTTAATTTTAAAATTTTATTTGTTTTTTCATATTCATCATCTCCATGTTAGAGATATCATGCCTTTAAAAATTAAGTCTAAAAATCTATCTGAAAAATATATTTTTAAGAGGCGCCGCATTTCTACTTGTGTGGGCTTGGCCCACTTGCTAACCGCGTCCTAAACTTTTTCCTTATACTATTGCCCGAGGGACCCCTTAATTTCACAATGGGCATAATTTTCTTTTGTTTTTTGACAAATTTTTCTCAATGAGCATAAACTTTAGAAATCTAACATATATGAACTAGAAAGGAAAGGAGCCAAAAATTTTCTCAATGTGCATGAACTTTAGAAATCTAACATATATGAATTAGGAAGGAAAGGAGCTAGGGTCATAGTGGTAGCACCCCCACACCTAATCACCACGTTGTGGTGGTTTCATTCCTATCGATATGGCGACACCACCCCAGTAATACCTAAAAAATACGGATCCCTAAACTATGTAATTACTTAAAGGGTGCAGTTTGTATAGAGCCTAGGCTCTAAACAATCAAATTAGAGCCTACCTTCAAATAGTATCGAGAAATATAGTTTTAATCCTGGAAATCTTTGTGATAGCCTTAAAATATATTTCCATTTTTATTTATAAAGTTTTAAACTTAAAAAGTAGTATAGATTGATAGATCTATAAAAATTTAAAAATCTTGAACATTGAGAGTCAAAAAATGAGTTACAAAATACACTATTTTCAAAACTTGAAATTCATTTTTTTCTCATGTCTATGCATCTTGATGCCGAGATGATCAATTTGAAGATATTTGAGCATCAAAACAACGCCTTCTAGTGAAATTTTTGATATAAACTCAAATTTGATTGTTTAGAGCCTCAGCTCGATATAAACTTTTTCCTTACCTAAAAAAACATACATGAACTAGCCTCTTAATTATTTTGGGTTGAATAAATAGCAAAAGATCTCCATAATTTCTTGATAGCTAAATTCTTTGAAAGTAGTGATCAAGATCAAAGCCAAGCTCACATCCTTCACAGCTCGTCAATGGTAGATACTTCAGAATTTTATAAAACCTAACGTGGCAGCTGATCACTTGGCTAAAAACGCGGTTTGCATGAATGAAGCAACAATGTCACGTGCCCGGCCCTCAGATTTCATATCTCCTTTTCGTGTCGATGATGTTACTGGTGTTCCTTTATCTAAGGTTTAAAATGAATGTAAATGTAAAATCTTTCTTTTAATTATCAATAAACTGGTAGGGGCCCATCAACCCCATGTGTGATCACCCACAAGAAAATAAGTTATCAAGATCGAACTACCCCGGTCGTATCTAAACCAATATCCTGATTTGGTTTAAAACAACCAAAAATCAATGTTTAACCGGTTTTTAGTTGGCCAAACCATTTAGTTTTGAGCGGTTAGAAGGGCTAAAAAAAGTTAGAAAACTTTTTTAGTATATTTTAAAAGTTTAGAGTTTTAAAGATGTTTTTTATTTTGATTGTTTAGAGCCTCCCCTCTATAGAAAACGTACCATTTATATATTAAAAGTAAGGCAAGCTTTCTATGTTTCCCTTACAGCATAAAACTTATATATTTCTCTTTATGCAACCGTCCATTTTGAATGGAAGGCTAAGATTGCCCCAATCACAATGTCACATTTCTATACTATTTTATTTTTAATTATTTTTTCTATAAACTATTTTAACACCAAATTTTGGACGTTTAATCCTCTATGAAACTCGCATTAACAAAAAATATAAAAAAATAACTTCAATAAAATAAAATGATCAAAATACCTTTGAAAGCTTCAAGAGGTATTTTGATCATTATATTTTATCAAAAATTTATTTTTAATATTTTTTTATAGGTGCACCCCAATGAGAAGATGGCATGTACCAAATTTCATATTCATACAATTTGTATAAAAAAATTAAAAATAAAATACTTTAAGACATCGAATCTAAGATCAAAAGGTAAGTGGCTATCTCAATCAAAATTGGATGGCTGGATGGTAGGAGAAGCATAGATCTTCTATGGTATAGGGGAAGTACATAAACCTTTACCTTAAAAGTATAATCCTTATTTTTTTATATTTTCTTTTTTAAAATTTGGATAAAAAAATTCTTGTTGAAGATCAAACCGTTTTTAGTTCGACCAAACGCCTGACCAATTTGATAACCCATCCTCGTAACTTCGAACTCTTGAAATTAGGTCATAAATTACATAGCCAAAAACAACAATAGTGACAAAATCTGGCGAAATTTTGGCATGTGGAGCTTTACTTTGTTTTATGGGAGAGTCTCCCATCATGTGGATGGTTTCCTAAGACCCTTTGAACTACATAGCCAAAAACAACAATAGTGACAAAATCTGGCGAAATTTTGGCATGTGGAGCTTTACTTTGTTTTATGGGAGAGTCTCCCATCATGTGGATGGTTTCCTAAGACCCTTTGAACGCTTTTGGATCAAGGTCTAAAAAAGTGGATAGGTGACCCGTATTGTTTATCTAAAAAATAAATTCGGTTTAGTAGATCGGGGGATCTGAATCAGCGATCTGGCCGAATGATCAGGGTAAATTTTTTTTGAAAAAATTGAAAATTTAAAAATTAAAAGTGGAACCAATTCTGACTGATTCTCTAAGTGTCAATCGATTCTATCAAAGGACCGGTTAGGTCCCAATATTTAGCAGGAATTATGACAATCGGACTTGCTCTCAATCCAATCAGCCAATTCCGATTTGGATCACCATTTTTTTAAACTTGGCTTCGGATTGAACAAGGCCAAATCCATAAGGCCACAAATTCGTTTTTTTTTTTTTTTTTTTTTTTTTTTTTTTTAAATGGGATTTATCTCAAATTTGGTGAGTACATGAATTTTTATACGAGACACTAAACAAAAATATTCGGAAAATACTTTGAATAAAAAATACTAGCTATGATACCTTGAAACATTCAAGAATATTCTGGTGAACTTTTTTAATCGGAATAATAATTATTATGTTGGACACCATATAACAGAACATCTATTCACCAAATTTTATATGTTTAAAAAATGTTGTTTTATCGTCATTAGATGATGCCGGGTTCAAATGTAAACCTCCGAAAGATGCTCGTGCACCTTTAAGCATTCATATGCAGTATACCATACCTTGTTTTATTGCCCTTATAAATGTACTCATTAGAAAAATAAGTAATAGTTTATATAGAGCCGAGGCTCTAAACAATGAAATTAGAGTCCACCTCAATTTGATCATCTCAACAACAAGATGCTGGACACGAGAAAAAAAATGGATTTCAAATTTTGGAAATAGTGCATCTTATAACGTATTTTTGGACTATCAATTTTCAAGATTTTCAAGTTTTTATAGTTCTGCTCGATTTACACTATTTTTTAAACTTTAAATTTTATAATTAAAGATGAAAATATATTTTAAGACTGCCACAAAGATTTCCAATATTATTCAGCATGGTTTGAGTGTCTAGCATGTCAACTCAAAATTATAGTATAATACAAATTTGGTAAATTGATAAAGGGTGTGGTTTCTATATAAGGTTGCAACCTTAAGCACTCCAATTAAGGCATACCTCCAAATTTTATCTTAACATATAATTTTGGTATAAAAAATTCTTAGGATTTATTAAAATCTATTTTCATATTTAATTATAAAATTTTAAACTCCAAAAATGGTTAAAATCAAGCAGATCTATAAACATATGAAAATCTTTAAAATGGACGGTCTAGATAATGCATTGCAAGATGCACTATTTAAGAGAGTCAAAATCTTTTTTTTTTTTGTCAAAGATGACTAAATAGAGGGTTTTTTAACATTAAAACAACTTTTTTTGATGAATTTTTTAGGTACATATTTGATTCTACATTTTAATATTGTAACTTTATATAAATTTTTTTCATAGATAAAACCTAGAAGAGTAACACAAAAAATAGAAATTTAATTTAATAAAATATTAAACTTAAAAAATAAACCTATTTTATTAAAAAATTAAATTGATTTTAGAAAGTAAAACAATTTTTGAAATAAGGGGTATTTCCGTAATAAATCCATGAACCATAAAATGCTTGAGCTCTCTCCTTGATTCTTTGGTGCGAGGGACCCATTGAATTAAAGTGCCCTTATTTATTGAGATGACGAAAATACCCTTATGTGGTCAATGCGCCCCTTCAACGAATCATGACACGCAAGCGTTAAGTTGTGTTTGTAGAAGACGCTACTTTTGGTTACGCGTCGTGAAACTTGAGTCTTAGAGAGAGAAACAAAGTGCCCAGGTTACGTGCAAACAAATGTGGCCGAGAGAGAGACGAGATCTAGAGAGAGAAATGCATGTTAATCTTAGTAGTGGTGAGAGAGAGCAAAAAGCCCATTTATGTAACGATTGTTTAGAGAAAGCCCATATGTATAAGAATGTCTAGAGAGAGAAACACCTTGAACCAGTGTTTTAAAACCCAGAAATGAGTTTTAGGTTGGTGACTGGTTCTGAACTAGATCAGCTGAATTAGTGAAAACTGGGTTAAAAATAGAAAAATAATAATAAAAGAAAAAAATTTGAGGGGCAGGGACATAGATCATCCATTCCATGCCGATTCCCAATCCTGATCAAATGTTGCCTCAAGGGTTAGTGACAAGGTTCAAAACTTGAGACTCGACAGGTCAGGTCCTGAGTCCGAGTTGTCCATACCGACTCCTCCTGAGTCTGTATATGTTATAGTACTAAAACGTAGAAACTTGATGAGTTTGGTGAGTTCTTACTCAGACTCGGTAGTTTACCGAGTCTTATGAACTCGGAGGAATGCCATAACTCCTGCTTGGCCCGAGTTTTAGAACATTGATAGGAGATACAACTGCCATGCACGCAAGAAAGGTCTAGAGAAAGAGAATGATATACTTGGAAAAGTTTATATAAGGTTGCAACCTTAAAATGTAGAATCACAAATGCACCTCAAAAATTTATCAGAAATATTGTTTTAATTTTGAAAAAACCCTTTAATCAATCATCTTAACATTGAGATGTATGAATATAAAAAAAAAAAAGAGTTTTTGAGTCCAGGAAATAGTGCATCTTGCAACACATTATCTAGACCGTCCATTCTCAAGATTTTCATATATTTATAAATCTACTTGATTTTAACCATTTTTAGAATTCAAAATTTTCTAATTAGGTAGGAAAATAGATTTTAAAATAATATTAAAAAAAATTTATAACAAAACTATATATTATGATAAAATTTTAAAGTGTGCCTTAATTGGATCGATGAAAGTTGCAACCATATAGAAACCACACCCATACTTAAATGTAGTGATGTGAGGGTTTTCACATGTTCCAGCATTTGAGTTTTCGTGCACCCTTGGATTGGAAAGGTCTTATAATTTTTCTACTTCACGCATTGGAAAAAAAGTGGTTGCGTGCACTAGTTCTTCACAATGGTGAGACCAGAGAGAATTGAAAATTAGCTTAGATGAGTTGAGAGTAGTCGTTATCATCATCATTATTAAAAAAATAATTAATTATTTGGGGTCTGCTATCTAAATCCTGATATGCTATCGTATAATTGAATATTTTGGTTTAATCTCATCGCTATCAAGATTTAGAAGAATTGGTAACGTCGATGTATAATGACCGTGGTTTCTTTGAACGTAACGGTAGATAAAGTGTTCTAAAGATAAGCAGTCGATTGGCTATATTTCATAATTAATTATAGTTCAATTATGTTGTTATCAACTCTAGCCATCTATATCTTTCATAAGAAATGATCGTATAGGACCCTCGTCATCTATGTGTGTAGGACCTCAAAAGATCATTATTAAATTTGGCACGGATCTATAAAAAAGTCAAGTCCCATACCCATGTTTCTAGAGATCTATGCTAACTTAATGGTGATCCTTTGGAGTCCTACACACATGAACAGGGGAGGGTCCTATAGAATCATTACTCATTTTTCATATTTATAAAGTCAGGATCTTAAAGATTAACAAGGTTTACTTGGGTTTTACACTTCAAACTTGATATGACTAATTTCTAATTTTTAGTTATAAAATTTTCAATATCTTACAAATTTAGATCATTTTTTTTTTAACGGTAGTGTACGACTTATCATTTATTCATATGCAAAATACAAGATATTCAAGCAAAGACACAAGATTACAGAAATGAAATAACCAACAGAGATGGAGTATGGACTCCTCCTTTGGCATGAACATCGGCATTTTCATTCGCCTCTCTATAACAATGTTGGACTATTGCTATAGAGGTTGACAAAATATTCCAAATTTGATGAAAAATAATCATTAATCTCCAAGGAATATGAGCATTTCTCTTACTCTAGGCAATGACATTTGCCAAGTCTCCTTTGATAATCCTGCCCCCATTCAAAGTGTATAGCAATTTTAAGCCTTCTAATAAACCTCGTGCTTCCGCCTCGTTTGTTGTTGTGATATCATAAGGACTCGAGCAAGAAAATATAATATGACCCAAATTATTTCTGATGACTCCACTATAGCTTGCTGGCCCTAGATTGCTAAGTGAACTTTCATCAAAATTAAGTTTGAAGTAATTCACTAATGGTGGTATCCAAACAACCACTATGAATGTTGGTGGTAACGCCCATAGTCGTCACTGCGAAGGGATTGCTAATGATAAGACTTTTAGGAATAAATCCATTATCTTTATGTGCAAGGAACCAATCAACTGCAACTGCCAAAATATTCGATTTTAATGTAGACAGATCTATACTTATACTATCATATACTCTTCTATTTCTTTCCTTCCACACATTCCAAATAAGGCTAACCCAAATAGATCCCCAAAGAATAGTTCTCATCTTTGATATATTGGGTATGATCCATTGGTCAAGAAGAGCTCTGACATTTTAGGGCAAAAGTAATAATAGATTGAGGCCAGCCCAATCCCAAAGATATGTAACAAAAAGGCATGAGAAGAAAAGATGCTGTGAAATTTCATCACTATCTTTACATAGGATACATACATTGGTGATAAAAAACCCCATCTTTCTCAAGTTGTCAACAACTACTAGTTTAACTTAACACATGATCCATAATAATAGTTGCACTTTAAGAGGTAGATGCAATGTATTAATCTTGAATATATCAGCATCCAACGATCAGAAAATAATAGATTATACGTTGATTTAATCAAAAATCTCCCGAAGGGGTAAGATCCCAAAGAAAGCTATCATCTATATTTGGAGTCAAATATGTGTCATTCAATAATTCCAACAATGTCTGATACTCCTCAATGAATCTGTTTGTACCTCTCCTGTACCTACAAGGAATGGACCAAATAATATTAGTATGAATACCCCCACTAGCGTCTTTGACAGATGCTAGCGTGTTTAAATCTTTTGAGAAAACTTCAGGGAAAAAGTATCTCAACGGATCATCTCCAATCCATTTGTCAAATCAAAAGAGAGAGGATTCTCCATTCTCCACTATTTTTTGGAATTGTTGTAGATATACAGATCTCTCATAATCAATACCTCTCCAAATATAGCACAAATTTATCTTCTTTCTTAGACTTTTAATGAGGCCAAAGTTCAAATCCATTCCATATTTATCATTCAGAACAAGCACCCAAAAAGACTCAAGTTGTGTATGGATCCTCCACCACCATTTTACTAAAACTGTCGAGTTCATATGTTTCAGTCTCCTAACACCCAATCCCCCCTCCTTCATTAGTCTACAAACATTTTTCCAACTCACCAGATGAGATCTTTTCTTTCTTATGCCATCGGAGGTTGGACAAAGTAGATTTAATCAACGTATATCTTCCCCTTATAGAAAGAATTTTAGTTTTTCAAGTATCCAGTTTCTTGTCAAATCTCTCCACCACCAGATCCCAAATTGATCTTGAAGGTCTCGAATCTACTGGAAGAATTCCCAAATAAGTACAAGGTAAAGACTCAACACCGCAACGTAATAAATGTGGCACTCTTGAAACCACCATTTGCAGACAGCCAATACCAATGAGTTTGGTTTTACTCAAATTAATTTTAAGTCCAGTTGAGCACTCCACAATTGTAACAATCCTAAAATTTCAAAAAAAAAAAAAAGAAGAGAAAAGATGCTTTTAAATAGGTGATGGTCTGTTTGAGTATGATGGTCCTTGGGGACCATCACTATTTTCAAAAAATTTTACTTGGTTTAACTTTTGCTTGCCTGCTTTTACTTGCCTGCTTTTGCTTGCTGTTTGCCACGTCTTTTAGTGGACGTAGTTTTCGTATGTTAAAAGCAGACGCTTAACGCGACACATCAGGTATGAGGTAGAGCGTAATAAAATATTATAATAATACGTTATAAGAATTTAAATAGGGGAGGTGAGCACTCCTACCCTAGAAAATTTTGAGATCTCTCTCTCTCTCACTAGCCGAATTTTATCGAAGTTCCCTCTCAAATATTTGTGGGTAAGTGACATCGTCTTCCTGAAAAATAGTCTATTTTTAATAAATAGTGATATTTCTTTCTAGAATCTTTATTTTATCAGTTTTGTGTGTAAGTGACCTCATTGTCTCGAAAAATAATCCATTCTTTTTAAAAATAAAATGAAATAATTATTTCTGCTTATTATCATGAATTTTAGCCGCGATAAATTTTATGCTCACGTGACCTCATTATCTTGAAAAATAATGTTTTTGATAAAAATTGTGATATTTTATCTATGTTAGAAATTTTGAATGCTGTAAATTCTTAGAAAAATAAAGTTATTTATTTTTGTTGGCTATTGTTAGAAAATTTTAGATACTATCAAATTATTAAAAATAAATGTGATATTTCTGCTTTTAGTAAAATTGTGATATTTCTTTCTACTGTTTTGAATATTTAGACATTGTAAAATTCATGTGCAAATGACTGCCTTATTATTGACATTTTTGCAATTGAATATAGTATTGTTGTGAAATTTTTATTTGTGGATTGATATCCCATAAATTGTGATAATTCCGTATTCTTGAATTTCTATAAGAGTTTTTCTATACATATTAAATTGGCAATTATGCTAGAATGCCTTTACAAACTGCTACCTTTCTAAATTTGAGCCCAAAATATTTGATTGGTTATTTTTGAAATGTTATAGAGAGTGACTGTTATTAATGGTTTAAGTGAAATTCATATTGATGATTTCAGTGATATGTTGAGTACATGATATTGCTGCTTTCGAATGTTTAAAGAGATTTAGAAATAATTTAAGTATGCAAGTGGACTCATCTGGTTCGCCGATGAGGTATAAGTGGACCTATCTGGGACGCCATTAGGGATTAAGTGGACTCATCCGGTACGCCGATGAGGTATAAGTGGACCTGCAAGGATTAAGTGGACCTATCTGGGATGCCGATAGGGATTAAGTGGACCCATCAGGACGCTGATGGGGTATATAGGTGACCTACTTGGGACGCCAGTAGGGTATTTTGTGAAATCCTTTGAATTATGCACTGCCGTTAAAAGTGTTATAAGCATTTCAATTACTCGGATCATACTTAATTATGCATTTATTGAAAGTGAAACTTTTGATGCATTTCTATTAATAGATCTCATTTTGGAAAATATTGATATCTTTCAATCATGATTATTTTTAGGATTATGATGATCGCTTACTGAGTAGCCCAACTCATCAAACTATGGTAAACATTTTTTCAGGATAACTGCGGATTCATTTTGAGTGCTAGTCAAGATCAACCTTGAAAGATACTGTTGTTGTGCTAGCTTTCTTTATTTACTTTGTAAGACCTCGCCACTGTAAACTTGTCCTATCAATAGATGTATATATGTTTTGTCTGTCACATCTCAGGAATAATAGTATTGTAAATTCATGGGGTGTGACAATTATGGTATCAGAGCAATAGGTTTAAGAACCTTAGGAAATTTAAAAAGAATGTACTTAAAATCACATTTATTATGTGTACAGACCGGGATAAAGTTAAGATCCAGAATAGCTGAAGCCAATATGGAAGGAATTCACAAAGCCTTGGAAAATATGGTTGCTCTAATGCAACATCAGATGGAAAACAACAATCCACCCAGGCAGTCAGTTACAGGAAATGGTGGGAGTAATATCGAACAATTTAAGAAATTAAACCCACCTTCTTTTAAGGGTGCTGTAAACCCACTGGAAGTCGAGGGATGGATTATGCAATTGGAAAAAATATTCGAGGTTATGGAATGTCCTGATGATAGGAAGGTGGCCTTGGCAGTTTTTATGTTAGAAGGTGAGGCACAACACTAGTGGCGAATGGCAAAAGCAGTATTGGTCAAAGAAAATAAAACCTTGACTTGGGAAGTATTTCTAGAGGCATTTAATGAAAAGTATTTCCCAGATTTTATTCGAGACAAAAAAGAAATGGAATTTCTAGAATTAATCCAAGGAAATAGGACAGGAGCACAGTACGAGGCCACATTTACTGAATTAGCCAGGTTTGCACCACATATAATTAACAATGAGGCAAGAAAGGTGAAGAAATTTGAAAGAGGTCTCAGGCCAGCTATTAAAAGCAGAATATCAGTCTTGAAATTAAGAACTTATGCTGAAATAGTGGATCGTGCCCAAATTGTCGAAAAAGATTTTGAAGATTACCAAAAGACGAAAAATCAGAACAGTCATGTTAGACCTACATCATCTAATCGACAACAGTTTGAAAGGCTAAATAAGAAGCCAAGGCCCTCGCCATTTCAAAACCCAATAGAACCATGTAGAAAATGTGGGAAAAATCATGGATCAAGCCCTTGTTATTGGAATACCGGAGCCTATTTTAAATGTGGAAAATTGGGACACCAGATTAGACAATGTCTTAGCTTACAGACACAACAGCTTCCAAAGCAGGGAGAGATAGCTCCAAAGCCTCAGATGAAGGGAAGAGTATTTGCGATTACCGAGCAAGACGGTCAGGCCTCAAAATCAGTGATCCAAGGTACTCTTACTATCTTCCAAAAAGTAGCTCATGTTTTGATTGATCCTGGATCTACTCATTCATTTGTGTCACAACACTTTGCATGCCACTTAAAGGTAGAACCAGAACAATTAGAATACATTCTAGAGGTAGCCACATCGATGGGAAATTCAATTAACACCAATATAGTGTACAAATCATGTGTAATAAAGATAGAAGAAAAGGAACTGTTGGTTGATTTAATACTCCTGGAAATTCAAGATTTTGATGTAATCTTAGGCATGGATTAGCTTTCTGCATACCATGCAAGTATTTATTGTTATAAGAAAATTGTTACCTTTAGTATTCCAAATCAACCAGTATTTTACTTCAATGGTGTCAAAGAAGACTCCCCATCATATTTAATCTCTTGTATTCGAGCTAATCGCCTCCTTCGAAAAGGGTGTCAAGGCTTTCTTGCCTATATCAAGAAGTTAGGAAGGAAGAAATAAATTTGGATACCACTCCGGTTATCCGAGAATTTCCCAACGTTTTTCCAAAAGAATTGCCAAGATTACCGCCTGACAGGGAAATTGAATTCTCCATTGAATTATTGCCAGGGGTAGCACCAATTTCTAAGGCACCTTACAGAATGGCTCCTGCAGAACTTAAGGAACTGAAACAACAATTGGAAGAATTATTAGATAAAGGTTTTATCAGGCCCAGTGTGTCACCTTGGGGTGCTCCAGTACTGTTTGTCAAAAAGAAAGATGGGACTATGAGATTGTGTATTGATTATAGACAGTTGAACCAAATGACAGTGAAAAATAAGTATCCATTACCTAGAATTGATGATTTATTTGATCAATTACAAGGATCACAAGTGTTTTCAAAAATTGATCTTAGATCTGGATACCATCAGCTTAAGATTAAAAGTGAAGATGTTCCCAAGACAGCTTTTAGAACAAGGTATGGCCATTATGAATTTTTAGTCATGCGTTTTGGATTAACCAATGCACCGGCTGCATTTATGGATTTGATGAATCGAATCTTTAGGCCCTTTTTGGATAAATTTATTGTGGTATTCATCGATGATATTTTAATTTATTCCAAGAATCAGAAGGAACATGAGCAGCATGTAAGAATGGTATTGCAAATATTAAGAGAAAAGAAATTATATGCCAAACTTAGTAAATGTGAATTTTGGCTTGAACAAGTGACATTTTTAAGACATGTCATATCAAAGGAAGGTCTATCAGTTGATCCTTCAAAGGTTGAACCCGTTGTTAATTGGAAACAACCAAGTAATGTGACTGAAGTTCGAAGCTTTTTGGGATTGACAGGATATTACAGAAAATTTGTAGAAGGATTTTCTCGAATCGCAACTCCATTGACTCGATTGACACAGAAAAATGTCAAATTTGAGTGGACAAGTGAATGTGAGGAGAGTTTTCAAGAACTAAAAGTTCGATTAACTTTAACACCTATTTTAACTATTCCTGAGGGGAGTGGGGGATTTGTGATTTATAGTGATACTTCACATAAAGGTTTGGGCTATGTATTAATGTAAAATATGGGAAAGTAGTGGCATATGCATCCAGACAGTTGAAAGAATATGAGAAAAAATATCCAATTCATGATTTGGAGCTAGCTGCAATAGTATTCGCTTTGAAAATATGGAGGCATTATCTATATGGTGAGCAATTCGTAATATACACGGATTATAAGAGTTTGAAATACTTTTTCTCTCAGAAGGATTTAAATATGCGGCAGATAAGATGGATGAATTTCTTAAAAGATTATGATTGTACAATCCATTATCATTCAGGAAAAGCTAACGTTGTGGCCGACGCTCTAAGTAGAAAATCTACGGGAGTCTTAGCTCATCTAATGATCCAAGAAATGCGATTGTTAGAGAAAATAGTGGATTGGCATCCAACTCCGTCCATTAATGATGTGGTAAGTATGATTGCCAATATTAAGGCGAAACCCCAATTAATCCAACAGATTCGATTGGCACAAAAGAAAGACCCTCAGCTTATAACAATTATAGAAGAGCTGAAGCAAGGAAAGAGAGATGAATTCTCTATATGTAGTGAGGATTTGCTAAAATTCGAAGGTCGGGTTTGTGTCCCGAATGATGAGAGTGTAAAGAAAGCTATCTTAGAAGAAGCACATCATTCTCGTTATACAATACATCCCGGAAGTATTAAAATGTATCAAGACCTGAAGAAAACCTTTTGGTGGAATAATATGAAAAAAGATGTAGCACTATTTGTGTCTAAATGCCTAACATGCCAGCAAGTAAAAGCTGAACATCAAAGGCCCGTTGGGTTGTTGCAGCCTTTACCGGTGCCAGAATGGAAATGGGAGCACATCTCTATGGATTTTGTCTCTGGCTTGCCTAGAACAAATTCAGGACATGATAGCATTTGGGTCATTGTGGACCGGTTAACCAAAGCTGCCCACTTTCTACGATTCGCACGACGTACACTTTGGATCGACTGGCTCAGCTGTACATTAAGGAAATAGTGCGGTTGCATGGAGTTCCTGTCAGTATTGTATCGGACAGAGATACTTGGTTTACTTCTAAATTTTGAGCTAGACTACAGTCAGCCATGGGGACGAGACTCACCTTTAGTACTGCCTTTCTCCCCCAAACTGATGGACAATCGAAGAGGACCATCCAAACCTTGGAAGATATGCTGAGGGCTTGTGTTATTGACCTTACAGGAAGCTTGGATGACCATTTACCCTTGATTGAGTTTGCTTATAATAATAGCTTCCAAGCCAGTATTCAGATGGCATCATATGAAGCCCTGTATGGAAGGAAATGTAGGTCACCCATATGTTGGGATGAGGTTGGTGAAAGAAAGCTTTTGGGGCCCGAAATTGTCCAGATAACCACAGATAAAATAACATTAATTCGTGAAAGGCTCAGGACAGCTCAGTGTCGGCAAAAGAGTTATGCCGATAATCGAAGGAAAAATCTTGAATTTGAAGAAGGTGATCGAGTTTTCCTAAAAATCTCACCAATAAAAGGCATTATGAGATTCGGCAAGAAAGGAAAGTTGAGCCCACATTACATCGGACCATTTGAAATCCTAGAAAGAATTGGAGGTGTCGCTTATAGACTTGCCTTACCACCCGAATTGGCAAATGTCCATAATGTCTTTCATGTATCTTCACTACGAAAATATCAGCCCGACCCATCCCATATCTTAAAATATGAACCTTTACCGATCGGGAAGGACCTATCCTTCATTGAGCAACCAATTTTGATACTGGATAGAAGGGTAGTGTTGCGTAACAAGGAGATTCCTTTGGTCTGTGTATTATGGCAGTACCATTCAAGAGAAGAGTCGACTTGGGAACGAGAAGACGAAATCAAAGAAAAATACCCCTATCTTTTTCAGTAATTAGGTACACAAATTTAGAGGACTAAATTTCTTTAAGGGGGAAAGAATGTAACAATCCTAAAATTTCAAAAAAAAAAAAAGAAGAGAAAAGATGCTTTTAAATAGGTGACGATCTGTTTGAGTATGATGGTCTTTGGGGACTATCACTATTTTCAAAAATTTTTACTTGGTTTAACTTTTGCTTGCCTACTTTTGCTTGCCTGCTTTTGCTTGCTTTTTGCCACGTCCTTTAGTGGACGTGGTTTTCGTATGTTAAAAGCAGACGCTTAACGCGACACCTCAGGTATGAGGTAGAGCGTAATAAAATATTATAATAATACGTTATAAGAATTTAAATAGGGGAGGTGAGCACTCCTACCCTAGAAAATTTTGAGATCTCTCTCTCTCTCTAGCCGAATTTTATCGAAGTTCCCTCTCAAATATTTGTGGGTAAGTGACATCGTCTTCTTGAAAAATAGTCTATTTTTAATAAATAGTGATATTTCCGTCTAGGATCTTTATTTTATCAGTTTTGTGTGTAAGTGACCTCATTGTCTCGAAAAATAATCCATTCTTTTTAAAAATAAAATAAAATAATTATTTCTGCTTATTATCATGAATTTTAGGCGGGATAAATTTTATGCGCACGTGACATCATTATCTTGAAAAATAATCTTTTTGATAAAAATTGTGATATTTTATCTATGTTAGAAATTTTGAATGCTGTAAATTCTTAGAAAAATAAATTTATTTATTTTTCTTGACTATTGTTAGAAAATTTTAGATACTATCAAATTATTAGAAATAAATGTGATATTTCTGCTTTTGGTAAAATTGTGATATTTCTTTCTACTGTTTTGAATATTTAGACATTGTAAAATTCATGTGCAAATGACTACCTTATTATTGACATTTTTGCAATTGAATATAGTATTGTTGTGAAATGTTTATTTGTGGATTGATATCCCATAATTGTGATAATTCCGTATTCTTGAATTTCTATAAGAGTTTTTCTATACATATTAAATTGGCAATTATGCTAGAATGCCTTTACAAACTGCTACCTTTCTAAATTTGAGCCCAAAATATTTGATTGGTTATTTTTGAAATGTTATAGAGAGTGACTGTTATTAATGGTTTAAGTGAAATTCATATTGATGATTTCAGTGATATGTTGAGTACATGATATTGCTGCTTTCGAATGTTTAAAGAGATTTAGAAATAATTTAAGTATGCAAGTGGACTCATCTGGTTCGCCGGTGAGGTATAAGTGGACCTATCTGGGACGCCGGTAGGGATTAAGTGGACTCATCGGGTACGCCGGTAAGGTATAAGTGGACCTGCAGGGATTAAGTGGACCTATCTGGGACGCCGATAGGGATTAAGTGGACCCATCAGAACGTTGATGGGGTATATAGGTGACCTACTTGGGACGCCAGTAGGGTGTTTTGTGAAATCCTTTAAATTATGCACTGCCGTTAAAAGTGTTATAAGCATTTCAATTACTCGGATCATACTTAATTATGCATTTATTGAAAGTGAAACTTTTGATGCATTTCTATTAATAGATCTCATTTTGGAAAATATTGATATCTTTCAATCATGATTATTTTTAGGATTATGATGATCGCTTACTGAGTAGCCCAACTCATCAAACTATGGTAAACATTTTTTCAGGATAACTGCGGATTCATTTTGAGTGCTAGTCAAGATCAATCTTGGAAGATACTGTTGTTGTGCTAGCTTTCTTTATTTACTTTGTAAGACCTCGCCACTGTAAATTTGTCCTATCAATAGATGTATATATGTTTTGTCTGTCACATCTCAGGAATAACAGTATTGTAAATTCATGGGGTGTGACAACACTTTTCAAGAAAATCCATAGGTAAGTGATTTCCTTAACTGTGGGATCATAAGATATAATGGTATCATCAACATACTGTAAATTTGATACTATAAGACCATTATTGCCAATATTAAGACTTGATATGATCCTTTGCGCTGTCAATCCATCAAGCACGATATTAAAGCTCTCAGCTACCAAAGTATATAAAAATGGTGAAAAAGGGTCCCCTTGTCTCAATCCTCTTGATCCTTTGAAAACACCAGCTGCTTTGCCGCTAACAAGAACTGAAAAATAGGTAGAAGACATGCAACCATCAATCCACAATCTCCCCCTTGAACGAAAACCCATTTTAACCATGACACTTTGTAATACCCCCCAATCAACCTTATTATATGTCATCTCAAAAATAAATCCCGATTTGTCATCATTGATTCTTGAGTAGATACATTCTTGTGCAACTGAAATACTATCCATAATTTACATATCCTTAAAAATTGTTAATTGTGGTCCTTTAATAATCATGTGAATCACCTGGCGCAGTCTATTAGCAAAAATATGTACTACGTTTTTATAAAGACTACCAATAAGATTAATAGGTCGAATATCTTTGATCTCCGCAATGACATTTTTCTTTGTACAATTTTTTATCTTTGTTTACCTTTTCATGTTTACCTTTTCCACAATTTTATACTCCAATTCTTGTAAAAAATTTTCGACATAGAGATATTATAAATACAGCCTAACATTTATAAATAATACATTCAGCTAGCATATATATATATATATATATATATATATATATATATATGTATATATATATATATATATATATATATATATATATATATATATATATATATATATATATATATATATATATATATATATATATATATATAGTGGATTCTGTCAGCCCACGGGCTGACACGCTACAGTGTCAGCCAATTTATATATATATATATATATATATATAGAGAGAGAGAGCGAGAGAGAGAGAGTGGATTCTGTCAGCCAATGGCCCAGATTCAATCAGGGCAGATCTAATGGTTACAATTTCATTTCATATTTAAATTTTCATTTTTTTCTAAAAATTCAAATCACTTGAAATTTTAAGCGTTCATTCTTCTCATCAGGGCGCATCTAATAAAAATATAAAAATAATAATTTGTAAAATATAAATTAACCAAAATACCCCCAAAATATTTCAGGGGTATTTTGATCAATTTATATTTTACAATTTTTTTATATTTTTATTATAATTTTGTATTTTTTTAAGAATAGATACTCTAAATTTCAAGTTATTTGGATTTGTATAAAAAAAATAAAAATTCAAATACAAAATGAGGTCATAACTGTCAGATCGGCCCAGATTCAATCTGGACCATTGGTTGACACTGTAGCTATCAGCCCATGGGCTGCCATGATTTTTTTTGCATATATATATATATATATATATATATATATATATATATATATAGATGGAAAAGTTTATATAGAGCTGAAGCTCTAAACAATCAAATTAGAGCCTACATCAAAAATTTCACTAGAAGAGATTGTTTTGATGCCAAATATCCTCAAATTGATCATCTCGACATCAAGATGTATAGATATGAGAAAAAATGGATTTCAAGTTTTGAAAGTAACGTATTTTATAATGCATTTTTGAACCGTCAATTTTCAAGTTTTCATGTATATGTCGATCTACACTATTTTTTAAGCTTTAAACTTTATAAATAAGGGTTTTGTTAGGCTACACCACGTTTGGTGTAGAACCTTATCTTGCCCAACAAAAAGTTGACCAAAATATACAAAACAACAAATAATTTATATATTATTTGTGAGGATCATTTTAGTGGTTTATAACTATTAAGATTTAAAGTTGAAAACTTTCCCCCAAATCTCTCTCCAAGAATCGTGGTTCCCAACTTGCCATTCGCGCCGCATCTTTGAGATGAGAGATATAGAGAGTTGGAGTCTCCAACCCACATGGAGTGGGTCCGCCCCACAAGCATGGTCCATAGCCTTTGCTCGTACCGCATTTGTAATGGGCCTGCAATACCAGACCAGAGACCCGAAAGCCAAGTGAATCTGTTTGTTTCTCTTTCTAAAGAGAATGATTTTCCCCTCTACACCATTGTTTTACCAATGCTTGGATTCAATTGAGTAAAGTTAGTGGATTATTTATACAATTTTTTTGAATTGTGATTTGTTTTTGCTCAAGGCTTCATTGGGGGCTATTTTTCTCACCTTTTCTGAATGTGTAAAAGTCGCACCTGTTTAGTTGATTTTTTAGCTTTGTAAGATGCGATAGAGAGGATGGCAGTTGGAGTGAGAAGCGATCTTGAGAGAAGGGATTCTTGAGAGAGAGAGGAAACGGTCCACTCTATGGACAGCAAATGGCCTTCAGCCATTCTCGAGAGAGAGAGAGAGAGAGAATGGTGCCGTACGTGGACAGAAAATCGCATTTAGTGAAAGCCTGCAAAAATATCTCGCACTAAAAAAAAGACCAAAACAGCCCATATTAGTAAAGAACTTTTATTTAGCCTGATAGGTTTTTTTGTCCAAAAGTGTTGTGCAGGATAAGGCTTTACGCTTGTAGCCTAACAAAACCCTATAAATAAAAATGAAAATATAAGGCTATCATAAAAATTTCTGGAACCACATTTTTAGATACTATCTATACAAATTATATATATATATATATATATATATATATAGAAAAATATCTTGATACTTTTATTTTTTGCTTCTATTTATCAAAAAACTCAATAATTTTCCATTTATCAAGAGATTCAATAATTTAAATTATTTCTTGTGGCATAAAAACTATTTTTTTTATCTTTTTCCCCGTTAGACCTCTTTGATCATAAATTATGGACCTAAACATTTTATAAAATAACTTTTTAAGTCTATTAGAACTCTGTATTTCTCTCCTCTCTCTCAAAAGTCTGTCGCTTACCTCTCTCATCCTCTCTTTCAATTTTTTTAGCTTGTAAAAGACTACTCTCCTTCAATTTTTCCACGGTTTTTATGGCTGATTCCTCAACTGATAAGGCTTATCCTTCACATAAGAAACAAATTTCCCACCCCTAATTCTGTAAGAACTCTCATCAAAGTTTGAGGTTCTATTGGTTGAATTTTTGGGCATGGCATGGTCTTCTTGTTCATCACTGAAGAGAGAAGAGGTCTTAGAATTAGAGGATGAAGATCCGCGACCTTTGAAATGAGCATCATCATCAAACGGGTTGTTTGAGAATTTGTCACAGAGGAGGTCTCTTTGAGGAGGGGGAGGAGGCCAAGTTGCGCAATGATGAGATGCTCCTTCCCAATTGAAGGGCGGGCGAGTCTCGTCTCGTCTCGACCAACTCTGCGTATTCTCTCTCCGCCGGAGGCTTGTCGAGCAATTGGTAGAATCCAGCGTTGTTTCTGTACATCTCGAACACCATTCAGACATGCCCACCATGGCTGAAGCTGTTGACAACACATGCCAAGGCACCAACCACGATGCCACCCACTGTTGTTAAGCCCCCAAGTGCTGATCCCACCGTCATAGCGGCCATCAAGATGGCCCCAGCCACAACCATCTCCCTATTGCAGTTCAAAACCAGCTTGATGAGCCTCATGTACTCCGCTGTGTCCCTCTCCCGTACGACGCTGCCACCTCTGCCATCTCCCTCTCCATCTCAGCGCTCCACCCATTATCAGTCGTCTCCTCCTCAGTCTTGGAAGGAGTAGCAGCAGCATTTCTCTTGAGCCACCACGTTGTGGGCTTTATTTCAGAGGGGAACTTTTCGAGCAAGGGCAGGGGATGGGCTTTGTTGATGGCCAACACTCAAGCCATGATATCATCCGGAAATTGAGAAAGCTCTGGGCGGAGAGAGGAATGAAGGCCCAATGTGGATTGGATATGCGAGTGGAGGCTCTTTAAGAGTCGTGCGGCTTTCCTCTGCTAGTGAGAGGGCTGGATCTTGCTCATCACGCACACCATGCCAGTTTGAGTTTTTTTACTGTTTATCTTTGTTCTTATGGTACTCTTTCTATTTTTTGGGGCAAAAAAAAAAAAAAACAGATGTGGAGTTTTGTTCTAAAAACATTTAACTTTATGGATTTTTTATCTTTTAACATTAGTTTTTACCCACCAAAGTCATTCTGAGCAACTTATTTGCCCAAAACAAACCTTGTAAAGACGTACATGTCCATCTCTCTACTCTCTCTCTCTCCTCTCTCCCCCAATCTGAGCTTTACAGTATACCCCTCTCTCTCTCTCTTCCCCCCAATCTGATCTCTGCGCCATACCCTCTCCCTCTCTACCCATCGCTCTCTCTCTCTACCCTAACCCATTGCTCTCTCTTTCTCTATCTACCCCAACCTATTTCTCTCTCTCTCTCTCTCCCCACCCCTATCTAAGCTAGGTGCCGTACCCCAATTTGAGCTCGGCCCTAAACAAATCCGACTTTGTTGAGCAACATGGCTTTGAGCCTCAAACTATTGATTCTAGAGAGAGAATTATCCATGCTCGAGCGCCTCAGCCATTATTTCAAGGCCTCAACCAGTCAATTCTAGAGAGAAGGTTATGGGATTCATATTGTTGGGGTTTGGGATTTTTATGCTGAGTAATGAATCTAGAGAGAGAAAGTGAGGATGCATCTTAGAAAAAAATGTTGTAACCAGCTCATCACTTTCAATGATTCACCTGATACAGCAATGCATGCACCTGCATCCGTTCTCATTCCTCACACTGCACCAGAGAGCTAAATTACATTTAGAGAGAGGGAGAGACTCATCATCCTTGCATTCATTGATGAAACATGGCCCTAATCGTTGAATTTGGTGCTGAAATTTGTATCAGAACACTTGAATGTGGTTTTGCGCAAAAATACTAAATAATGGTACTATGGTAGTTACTTCCATGGACGCAGGGTGGAAAGGAGAACGGACGAGAAATACAGAGAGAGAGAGATAATGAGTAGAGAGAGATAGGGGTATGGCGCAAAGCTCAAATTAGGGGAGAGAGACGCGAGAGAGGGGGGGAGGGGGGGGTTCGGGTTCAGCGCAGCGCTCAAAATTGGGGAAGGGAGGGTGGGGGGGAGAGAGATAAAAGATTAAGGGTGGTTTTTTGGTTTGCTTGGCACAAGAGAGATGGATGCGTACGTCCTTATAGTATATGTTTAGGGCAAGTAAGTTGTTCAAATTGACTTTCATATGGATAAAACCGGGCTTGGAAGATTGAAAACTTAAAAAAATCGATGCACCTATAAATGTTTCAAATTTCAGTTAATGAGAAAATTATATGCGAAATCAAGGTATATGGGAAAATTTTCCCAATAAAAATTAAAAAGAAAATTTAATATGAACGTAAGAATAGAAATTTGGTGGGCCTTCTTAAACAATCAAATTAGAGCGCACATTAAAAAATTCACTCAAAAGGGTTGTTTTGATACCTAAATATCTTCAAATTGAACTCGACATCAAGATGCACGGACATGAAAAAAAAAATGAATTTCAAGTTTTGAAAATAGTATATCTCATTTTTGAACTATCAATTTTCAAAAAAATTAAAGTGTTCATAGATCTGCCCTATTTACATTATTTTTTAGGTTTTAAATTTTTATAATTAGAGATGAAAATATATTTTAAGACTATCACAAAATTTTCCAATATTAAAATCACATTTCTCAATATTATTTGAAAGTGCACTTTACTTTGATTGTTTAGAACTTCATCTCTATCCAAACCGCACCTAAATGGGGTATCGGCGCAGCATTAGTGCATCAACCATGTCGTTAAAGTGGGATCTCCCTTGCCAGACATTGTTGTAAATCTAAAATTTAACCGGCTTTTCCCAAAAGGAGCCTACTATTTTCTCGCAGAGGTACAATTTACATTTATTCCCTTGGTAAAAAAACATGCTTGGGAGGATTTTTTCAATTTGAAATTTTGGGAACCATCAAAAAATCACTAGATGACTATTTTCAAAAGAAAAAAAATTTGAAATTTGAGTTTTCTAAAACTTAGATCTCACCATCTAAACATTTGGTGTTCTCTATTAATCTTAGGATATTATTTTTTCAAATACATAGAGGCACAATTAGGAAAAAATAATTTTTTATTAATCTACAGTTTGAAGAGGTCATATCCATAAAAAAAAATTTATAAGGGGCTCTAAACAATCAAATTAATGCACAACTTAAAAATTCACTATAAGAGGTTGTTTTAATATTGAAAAACCCTCAAATCGATCATCTCGACCTCGAGATATATAGACATGAAAAAAATGGATTTCAAGTCTAGAAGTACGTCTCAAAATGCATTTTCTAGACTGTCAATTTTCAACATTTTCAAGTGTTTATAAATGTGCTCAGTCTACACTATCTGTGAAGCTTTAAATTTTATAATTATAGATGTCAACCCATCACAATGATTTTTGTTACTAAAAAATCATCTTGCAATATAATTTAGAGCTACGCCTTAAATTTTATAATTATATATAAAAATAAATTTTCAGGCCATCGTGGCAAAAAGTCGTCTTTCGATACAATTTAGAGGTACGCCTTGTGTTGAATGTTTAGGGCCTCAACCTTATAAGAACCGCACCCTATCTCTAAAATTTGGGGTCCTAAAATTGATCATCTGTGGGGTTTTACTTGAGGAAGTAAATGGATGGTATACTCCCAAGGGAGTATAATAGACTTTTGAAATTCCAGACCTAAAATAGACCACTTCAGGCAAAAAGCAAAAAGGACAAAATGGGCGACTTAGATCCTAAAAGGAGAAACAGAGAAAAAGGATTTTTCCATTGTGATGGCAACTTTTCTCCATGTTAATTGGATGTAGGCCATGCTTAATAATCTTTTCTCCATATTTATTGGATGTAGGCCATGCTTCATAACCCATTCATCACCTCTAGTGTCCTTCCAAAGGGAGAAAACGACTAAATTTAATTGTTTAATGACAAGACAAAACAACCATTTTCAAGCTCAACCGACCTTTAAAATATCAAATTTTCTATGATCTCCACAAAAATAAACCGGTCATATTCCCTAAGCAAATCATTTTCATCACAGAGTATTTATTTATCAAGGGCAAATTTACACCTAACATAAAAAAACATGGGCGTATTTGTGTAAACAATTGCATGCCTATCCTTTTTTTTTTCTTGGGGGAAATGGGCTTATTTGTGTAAACTTAGAGTGGAAATTTAGATCCCTAATCTTTGATGAGAATGGAGTCAGATACCTCATCATAAGGCTCTTAGGCCCTTAACCTTTTGTAAGAGTGGAGTCGAAACCTCCTCATGAAACTCGACAATACTACTGCCAAGGCCTCAAGCCCTTAACCTTTGGCGAGAATGGACTCAAAAGTCTCATCATGAAGCCCTACGATACTACCACCAAAGCCCAAGGCCATTCTTGAAAAGTGGTAAACTCATCATGGGGCTCAACAATACTACCGCTAAAACCCCAAGCCACTCTCGAAAAGTAGTAAACATCAGTACGGATGTGGACCCCAAGCCTTTTGATGAGAATGAAATCAAAGACCTCATCATGAAGCCAACAATACTGCCGTCAAAGCCCAAAGCCATTCTTGAATACGTAACCAATTTTAATACGTCATATTTAGCTTACCATCTAGAAAATAGCAACTAACAACCCCCTTCCTAGATAAAAAATGTTTTTGATATACAATGAAACTAGTCAATCTAAAATAATTTGCAATATTTAATTATTTGACTTTTTTATTTTTCCAAGCTTTCTTTTTTTAGAAAAAGGTTAATAAGTTGGGAATCTAAACCCTACAAATAAGACCTGACCACTAAACCAATAGGCCAAAAAGCTACTAATTTAACCCTTTTAGAAGGCCAAATGTGAATTCAATCTGTCTACAAATTACCCCCGATCCAAAATTTCCATGAGGTCTAACCACCTTCTCACTCTCACACACACCCAGAGTCGCTTTAATTGATTAAATTGAGCTAAATACATGTTAGAAAATGAGGAGGTTGAGCATCGTATTTTCAGGTATCAAGCCTCAAGGTTTTCTGTCCAACTCATCTTGTATTGAATCCTAGTTCAAGAGATTACCCAGCTTATTTACCAATATGATTGATTGGGAAAAAATTGGTTCATGAGGGTTCTGTTATCTTTTTCCTTGCAGCAACACCACAGCCAACATGGCTGAAATTTCCTCTCTTGCAAAGAGATTCACTCAATGTTATCACTCAATGTTATCAAATGGTATAAGCAAGAGCAAAGAATTCTTTGGTCACTGGATGTCTTGGGACTGAAAATCATACACCTTTGCTTTACACCTGGTCTTCTTTTCTCCTTCTCCCATGCTTACCAGGAGACAAATGAGGAAGCAGATAGCCTTGCCAAATATGGCGTCTTTACCCTCTCTATCTTTCTCTGATGAAGCTCTTATTTCCGCTGTGTAATTAGATGCTGTTATAGCACAATTTCAATAAAAGTTTCTAACATTGTAAAAAAAAAAAAAAATTGGTTCATCAAGCACTGCCACCGAAGGAAAATGGAGAAAACTTCCTCCAAGTTGGCAGGTAAATAACGGCATTCATCACTGCCCAGCCTTGAATAAGCTTGATGGAACCTGCACGACGCAAACAGTTATTCCTCAAATAAATTCTCTCTCTCTCTCTCTCTCTCTCTCTCTCTCTCATGCGGGTGCACATCCATAATACTTGTGAATCAGCTTGATACCTTAACATGATGAGGCATAATTTTGATGTCAAATGGAGTGTGAAGCCATGCTTCAGGAGGGTAGAGCAAGAAGTTATCCGGCTTGCTAGTGTATACATCTGCATATTGATGGATGTTGTATGCAAAAGCCGACTCTTGGCCAGTATCTGTGAGGAACGTCGCACCAAAGAAAGGATTGAACATCGCCTTCATTGCATATCGAGCCTTTCGCCTTTCCTCATTTAGCTCATCCAGAAGTGTATCATAGGCCTCACACTTTGCATCATTTGCAAGAGAAGAATGAAGTTTTCCAAGTAGTTCTTGTATTATGTGAAACTTGGCCTGGATAGAAGAAATAAAATGTAAGAGAACAAAATAACAAACTTTCATGGTAACATAACTTACCAAAAAAGAAAAAAGGCAAGGACTATTGGAGAAAATGAGACCAATCTTAAAGAGCTCTCCAAGTTTCAGGAACTACTTGTAAGAAAGTTCAGATTCTCCCTATCAATGAACTATGAAGCAACAGATTGACTGCAAATTGACCCATTAGTATACACAATGAGAGCAGAATGGCAGTGCCAGCTCAGAACAAGGTCTACAGAGACAACCTGCACATCGACCCATTAGTATACACAATGAGATGGACGCTGTGGTTTCATTCGTATAAATTGATCATGATCTAGGCCATAATGTCACATAAAAGGGTGAACTGGAATATAACCTAATAAAACCAAATCTACACTTGTATATCAAGCAAGATGACCTCACATCCAATTTATGAACTGAAAATCAAAGATGGAGTTAACATAGTTAATGCTTATATTGTACCTGTTGAAATCGGTAACTATCTTCGTTCTGAATCTGTATTTCATTCTGCAGGAGGAATCGAGAACCATCATTTGAGCCGAAGAAGAAATAAACTAGAGCCACATTGACAAAAGATTCAAAAATAACTATCATAAAAGAAAAACAGAACATATTCGGAGTTCAATAGATGACAAGGAGAATGTCATTTTTGTTACATATAGAATTACTTATCTATCCAAGATAAAAAAAAAAAATCGGTACTGTTATATCTAGAGGTAAACCATGACCACCAAAGTCAAATTGCTGAAAAGCACTACGCGAAGGAAAAAGCTTATATAAGGGTGCAGTAACTTACACTATTTATTTTATGGCATTGTATACAATGAGACCATTTACTTTTGGTACAAGGAGGTCACAATTACCTGTAACCATCTGATGTGAAATCTAATAGCTTGGGTGTGTCATAAAGTTCGAAAAAAATTCTTTTGAATATTAAGCTTGGTCAATAGAATAAATGCAGTCACCCATTTCACATCCAACCGTTAAGATTAATTGTGACCACCTTGTACAAAAGGTAAAAAGTATCACTGTATACTTTTCCTAATTTTATTTGGATAGCATAGATTTGATACTATCGTAAAAGACGTGTCCACGTTTTTACATTGTCTTAAAAGATGTGTCAAATCTACATCATCCAACTAAAATGGACGGCGTAGAATGCCGCAACCTTACTTTTACAAAAAAAGTTGCAACCTTATATAAACTGCACCCATATGTAAAACCTATACCAAATAAAATGTTTACTTTTAAAAACGTATCACCAGTTTATATGCCAGTATTGCAACCAAACCGAAGACAAATTGTGTCTTAAGGATGCTCTTTAATCACATGAATAATAGTATGCTTCTGCAGTGAAATAAATGTTGTGCAGAAAACAGGATGGTCTCATGTAGCGTACTATTGCCAAAACCACCAAAATATATGAAAATTATATTACCTAGCAATGTTTAGGAAATAGCCTTGACCAAGACACTCGGCCCTTGGCAGAGGTGAGTAACTCAGCTGAATCTAAATAGACTCTACCAAGTCACATGCAAAAATATATATATTAAAAATCCAAAAAAAAGGTCAAAAAATTGTAAAAAATATTTTAAAATAGGAAAAGTTAAAAAAAGGTAATAGAGTGCATTAGAATACTAAATAAGATGAAAAAAAATCTATAAGTGATGGATTATTGAAAAACTTTATTTATACCTTGAATATTTCAGAAAAATTAAAAAAATAAAACTATGAAAAATCCCAAATCATCTTGAAAACTATCAAATCATCTTAAAACATATTAATAATTAACATATTGGTGTTTTCCAACTTTTTTATTTTTTTAAGAAATTTTTAATAGAATTTGAAATGAATACCTTTGGGAGAACTTAGGTGTGGCTCCAATAGGTGATAAGATGAGAGAAAATAGATTTAGGTGGGCTGGCCATGTGCAGCGCAGACCCTGTACAGCACCTGTTAGGAGGTGCAAGTTAATTCAAGTGGAAGGCTCAAAAGTGGCAAGAGATAAACCTAAAAGGACATGGTTCAAAGTAGAGAAAAAAGATATGGGGACTTATAGTCTCACTGAGGGTATGACCTTGATAGAGCAACATGGCTGATCAGGATTCGTGTAGCCGAGCTCAAATAGTTAGGAAGAGAGCCCAAATAGTTAGGAAGAGGCTTTTGATGATGATGATGATGAAAAGGCACCTTTATAATTTTTTATAGGTTTTGAGCTTGGGCAAGTTGGACACCCAACTCGACCCAAACTCGCCTCAATGCTAGGGTGAGGCCAAGTTAAACGCCCGAGTAGACTTGGGCAAGTCCCATAACATTGTTGCTTGAACACTGACACAGAGTATCACGTGCAGTACATGTTTAATTGATGATATTGATCAGAGCACAACAAGTAGCCACGAGTATCTTCTTTGAAAGCGACAGATTCCTCCTAACTTTAGCCCATATTTGGATGATGAAAATCCTAAGAGGGCTTCCAAGAAGAACAAGAAGAGCAAGAAATAGTTTGAATGTTTCTTTTAGTTTTTTAGGATATTTTATTTTATTTTCATTGTTGGACCAATTAGGGACTTTTTAGATATTTTCATTAAAGTTAGGGAGTTTAGTTTCAAGTTAGACTTAAGTTAGGAACTTTAGGTTAAAAGCTAATTGTACGGACAAATATTGTCCAAAACAATAAACTGGAGAGGTATTCACGTATTTTTCTTTTAATAAAATAAAAACTGTCTTGGAAAAATAAGCATAAGGCTTGAGCCCTAGGTGGGAGAAAGCCTTAGGGTTTCTAGGAACTTTAGGTTAAAAGCTAATTGTACGGACAAATATTGTCCAAAACAATAAACTGGAGAGGTATTCACGTATTCCTCTTTTAATAAAATAAAAACTGTCTTGGAAAAATAAGCATAAGGCTTGAGCCCTAGGTGGGAGAAAGCCTTAGGGTTTCTCTAAAAGTTGTGTCAAGGTGCTTTCTTGCTGTTTTTTTATGTTTCTACAAGTTATCTACATCACTAGTTCAGACTAGAAAGCCATTATGGCAAGATATGTCCATACTTTTTTATTTTGATACTAAAATAATAATTTTTTAATTTACATAATAAATAAATCGTATTGATTGTACTTAAATGTTGTTGGTGAGTGTTAGACAGAATGACAATATATTTTATGTTCAAAAACCTAGCCTTGTGCTCCAATTACTTTTTTGGTGTCGTGTATGGAAGTGTCAACGCATGCTGATGTGTCAAAATGTGGTGCAGCAGAAAAACTAGGGTGTTTGCAACATAGATGAAAACAAGTAAAAAGCATACTTCAAGCTCATGTATTATAGCTGCTGTACGCCAACCAGCTTTTGATGGCCATCTCAAGTCACTAAACAAATGATCACCAAAATATATCACCTAAAAAAACAAACAGAAAACAATAAAAGTCACACTCAGAAGATGCATCTTGCCATCTAGTGTACAAATACATCAACAAGTACGAAATTACTACTGACAAATAAACATGGAAATAGAATCAGGGAGAATAGTAGGTTCAACTGCAATAGAATATTCTAGTGAAAACATTGTTTTGGATGTGTGTATAGAGAGAGAGAGAATGAGTGATCACGTAGAAAACAAATATGTACTAATAAAGTTGGTAACCTTGCTCCCATTAGATTTAGTGAAATGGAAATCGATTATCTTGCTCATCTCATCATTATTATCATCATCCAAACCTTATCCTAATTATTTTGGGTAGGCAACATGAAGCTTGTTCTTCTGTTCTTCTCTATCAAGGGTCATACCTTTAGTAAGGTCAATAGTCACCATATCTTTTCTCACTGCTTCTATCCATGTCCTTTTGGGTCTTCCCTTTGCCCTTTTAGAGCCTCTACTTGAACCAAATCGCACCTCCTAACCAGTGTTGTATTAGAACTACGCTGCACATAGTCAGCCCACCTAAGTGTGCTTTCCTTCATCTTATCGCGTATTGAAGCCACAAGTAAGTTCCCTCGTATGTATTTACTATGAATTCTATCATTTCTTGCCTTGCCACTCATCCATCTCAACATCTTCATCTCAGCGAGAATATCTTGCTCATCTTCAAAACTCAAATGCAGCAAATGTCCATACTATTCATTTGAGGGAGATTCATTTTCAACCTGATCATTCTTGGTTACTATGAGACTTCACAAGTTTATACACATAATGTTGCATGCAATCATGATATCCTAATGTACACCAATTGCCCCATCATACATAGCATAAAATCATAATATCCTTTCATATGACTCACAGTTCATGAATTGTCTTAACCATTATCTGATATCAAAATTACATTGCATACAAAAAATTGAGCAATTAGTAGAGTATTCATTTGATAATAATGTGTCATTATTCATGACTGTCTTTGTCAACAAATGTTAATGCCACCTTTAACCCCTTTGAGAGCCCCTAATAATAAAGATCCTACAGCTCTTGCCCCAGCTTTCTTGAGAGTATTGTTGTTGTACTAGCCAGTTGGATCGTATTCCCTAACCCAAGATGTAACTTGGCATTTATAGAGAGTTATCAAGATAACAATTCCTCGCCATATTGGCTATTACAATTATATCAACTCGATGAAAAATAATGAAAAGTAAAGTATCACCATGCAAATAGAAAAACATGAATAACAACATAAGAAACTGTGAATAAACTCTAATGAAGGAACAAAATTTAGGCATATCCATTTAACAAAATGAGAATAAACAAGGATATATGTGCATATTACCTCTGGGCCATTCCACTTAGTAATCTGCAAGAAATATTTAAGGCATCCATGATAGTAAATTTGGTCAGGATGAAAAGAATCAACCTTTGAAAATGCTAATTTGTCCTTCTCGACGTCATAACAACTGCAATAAAATGTTAACCAAGTAAGTACTCAACTAAATTGAATATAATTTTTCGCGAGATTATAAGCCCCAAAATTTTGAAGGGCTGTGAATTGTAGATTATCCATATATATATATATATATATATATATATATATATATATATATATATTTATAGGGTTATGTTAGGGTACTCCTATACATAGAGTATTTTCTAAATGTACTCAACATTTTTTGATATTTATTACCGTTGCTTTGTAATAAAAAAAAAATTTGAAATTTTTCGTCATTAGGAGGGGTACAATAGATATGTGAATGATGTAATACCTCATGTTAATGATAACATTGTCCACTATAGTTAATAAATATTTTTCTTTGTATCAAAAATTTTCACTTTATCCTTAATTAATTACCTAAAATACCCCAAGACAACAAAGTTACTACATTAAAGTAAGGATATCAAGTGGCCAAAAATGTTGAGTACATTGACGAGATACTCAATGTGTAAAAGTACTCAAACATAAACCATATATATATATATATATATATATATATATATATATATATATATATATATATATATATGGGAGTATCTTTTATGTGCCCAAGGGCCGATGCAATAGTATCCGCCCAAAGGCCCAGGTTAAATCTAAGCCAATCTGATGGTTATGATTGCATTTTGTATTTGAATTTAATATTGTTTTTCACAAATCCAAATCATTTGAAATTTTGAGCATCCATTCTTTTCATTGGCGCACCTCATAAAAATATTAAAAGTTAATTAGAAAATATAAAATGACCAAAATAGCCTTAAAAATTTGAGGGATTTTTGGTCAATTTATTTTTTATGAATTTTTTTTTATATTTTTATTAGGTGCAACTATTTTCCAACAGTAAATACTTAAAATTCAAATGATTTAGAATTGTAGAAAAAATTAAAATTCAAAGCGAAACTCAACTATTGCCATCCAATCGGCCCAAATTGAATTTGGGCCTTTGGGCTTATACTATTGCATCAGCCCTTGGGCTGACCAAAAACTTTTTCTTTTATATATGGGCAATGATTTCATGCAACCGTTGTATAGTAATATGATGCAACAACCATAAAAAACCATCTTCTTGTCATTTGTTTGATCCAAATTTAGAAATATACACTCTTTCACTCTAATGAACAATCACGAAAAAAGAAAAAATTGAAAACACGAACTAGAAAGTATTTTTTTAGCCCAATTAACATAGGCCGTTCATTTTAGTGAGATTCTTAGATCTAGGCCTTAGAATGATTTTTTTCACTTCCAATTTTTTTGGATCGCTTTATTATGATTAGATGAACAATTAAAAAAGAAAAAAAATGATTTTGAGTTTATAAAAATTAAGATCTTGAAATTCACAAAATAAATGGTCTAGATTCGTTTTTGGAGGGGACTCATTTTGACGATATCTAGGGTTCAAAGTGAACTTTTTGCTTCTTCGGGATTGCTTATTTAGATGAAGAGAGTGCGTGTGCAAAGTTTGGGGCTGTACAAATACCACAAACATGGTTTTCTAGAATAATCGTTGCATTATATTATGATACAACCGTTGCATTGAATCATTACTCTTTATATATATATATAAGAGAGAGAGAGAGAGAGAGAGAGAGAGAGAGAGAGAGAAGGGAATATTCTAGGATTCACCATACAAAACTTAGAATTTCCAACTCCAAAAAATTTGACAACAAGATGCCCTTCCAAATATAAAAATTATTAACAAAAGCTCATTTGAAAATTTCGAGAAGGGCATTTTGTAATTTTACATTGCTTTAAAGATCCACTCATAATTCAAAAATTCAAAGGAATCTTTTTAAATATCAAACTGAATTTCAGAGAGATTTTAAGAAAACGGAAGTACCCTTTCTAAGATACATGAACTATTTATGGTCAAAAATCATTTTTGAACACAAGGGCATTTTATGGTCAAATGTTTTGGTATAGAAAATTCTAAGTTCACCATTAGTGTGGTATATTCTAGAATAACCTATTATATATATATATATATATATATATATATATATATATATATATATATATATATATATATATATATATATTTTGTGGAACAAGAATATCCAGCCAAAGAAGCTGCCCCTAGAGCTAGGCACAACCATAAGTGAGTGCAAAGTGGAGAATGCACAATAGTAGGCTTTTGAATGGCTTTTCAATCAAGATTCACCAATAATGCTGGGTAATGGGAATCCTCTTACATCATATTTGAAGCTGGTTGAAGGAAAAAGATCACTCCTATCATTCTGGCTATGGTACCTCTAAGTTCAATGGTATCAAAAGATAACCTTCTACTCATCTACATGTCGACATTTTGTTACTAGAGTGCATCCCACGCTAAGCTAATCAACCAACCGCCATGACCATAGGCACCACTAACTTGAACACATCAATAAAAATTTGGCTACCTTTTTTCAAAAATATCCACCAATTATATTATCAAAAAAAAATCCACCAATTATGGGACAATTTTGTCTTTTATTCCAAAAAAATTCTCAGAGAAAACTACGATGTCCGATGTGAAAGAGTGGAAGGACTTTTCAAGCTACAACAAACCCCTTCTCCAACATATTAGAAAAAAGACAAATGTTGAAGACAATTTAACTGGTTTTGAATGCAAGAAAATAATTACAAAATACTCGGGGGAAAAGTTGGAGAACAAATAAACAAATAAATAAAACTAGGAAATGGAATTTATCATTGAGCACATTTACTATGCTCCCTTGGGAGCATAATATGCATCTGCTCCCTCAATAAAAAGACCTACTTGGGAGGATTTCTTTGGTATGAAATTTTGGGAACCACCTAAGAATCACAAGATTATTTTCAAAAGAAAAAAAATATGAATTTTAGTTTTCTGATATTTAAATCCAGCCCTTAAAAAATTGAAGGGTCTCTATTCAATCTTGAGACATTATTTCTTTTTTCAAGTACATAGGGAGTTCAATTTGGAATTTTTTTTACTGAGCTTAGTGATCACATCCCCAATATTCAGACACCTATATTGTGTTTTACACAAGTGAGTAAATGGACGATATACTCCTGCGAGAGTATAAAATCTTTTGCCTTTTATCATTTGCATTCTGCAAGTCAGTCCGTCATCCAATGAATACAATTGACATATGACAAAAACAGTCTTAAAGGCCAGGAAAACCACACCGGCCCACAAAGACAATTCATTCACCATACACCACATGCGTCTTAAATAATGGCCGTTCGTATCATAAGTGAAGTAAAAAGTTAAAGAGCATAATTAAGAAAGTTTTGGGATACCAATTTCTACTCAAAAAGGATTCTAGAAATCAACTAATTGATTATAACTCACAAAATTTCAATATAAAGGGTAATTAATGGAAAAATAATCCAAATCAAGGTGGTTAATTATTGGCATCAAAAGAAAATATAAAAATTCACATATTTCAATTTTCTAAGGATTACATTTGACAATAATGATAAAAAGCACACTCATAGTTTTATTGCATAAAAATAAGTAAAATACCAGAACTAACACTCGGAAGTACAGAGAAAATAAATATAGTACCGGAATGGATGCTCAGAAGTATAGAAGTTTGGCTTATTGGCTTGTACGATCACAACATCAAAAAGCTCTCTCCAAGAATCTCCATTTTCACCAAATTCCTATTCAGGATTTAACCATGAAGTATCATAAATGAACTTATTGTGAGTTTAGGTTACTTGGCAAGATGACAAAATAGTACAATGGCAAAAAGAATGGTTGTAAAAGAACAATGACATAGAACTCTTGAGCTTCTAACTTTCTATAGTTGACACACGACTGTTAGCCACTATCCTAAACACCAAAAGGGGAGATTGGAACATACCCCCAGTGCACATCAGTTGATTGAAATCTGAAGTATAAAACAGGAGAATATAACTCCTAACTGCGAGCCAAAGGAACTAATAAACCTTACTATTCATGTTACAACATAATTCTTCTTGTTCCTATCAGTTTTCAAGTATTATGTATTTAGTCCTTCTTAAACTTTCTTGACAAGTTATGAATGCCATAAGCAAAGTTTCACATGCGTTCAATGTTAAATATGCAATTATCTCAATATAAATTGTGGCTTGTGGTAGTCCTTTTCTGGTACAAAACAATCACATGAATTAAGAAATAACTAAGCTGGATTAGAAAAAGTCATGGTTTTACTATTACTAATTACAGGTGAAGATGTTTTATTGTCTAGGACAAAAAGGTCAGGGAGATATCTTGCCAACCAACAATTCATACAACTGAGCACAGTGTGGGAATATGATCCAAAAGATTAACTAACTATGATCCAGACTAACATATCCTAGACATCAGTACCAAAGATTACACTAGGAGGAGGAAAATGAAAACCAATGAAGGGATCAACACGGAAGTCAAGAGAAGCATTTCCAGTGAAAGGTCCCTCCCAACCAAGCTCCCAATAGCCAAATTAGAAGAAACGTTTCATCACATGGTTGGCAACTGCCAAAAAAGGTGCATGTAATGACCTAGAGTAACAGTAGCAGTAAATACAAAGGAGTTGCACACACATGAAAAGAGCAGAGGTCAGTCCGAGGAACATGCATCATATACTTCAAGACTCGAGGGAAAAAAAACATGCGATGTACAATAGGCAACAGCAAGGGAGTATAATTACTGAAATAGGGTGCAGCTGTTAGGATATAGATATCTCGGGTTCATATTAATAATTGCGTGATTGTCCTCTATATATAGAGGTACTTATTGATGTAAACATTCACCCAAAATAGTGAACATGTAGCCCGTTGGGCTTTGGATCCGTACACATAAGGCTTCGCCTGAACCACGTAAATGTTGTGTTCTCTCTTCTTCTCTCTCCATTCTCCATTCAATGTTTGTGCATATATGCTCCCACGAATTCTAACACAAGCAACAAGTAGGCCTAGAGGAAAAAGTTAAAGACTCCAGCAGGGCCACATGACCTCTACAATGGAAGAAAGCACAGAACCCATCTCAATTGGAAGGTGGGAAAAACAACAGCTTTGGGCTGAGACATTGCACCCAATTCATGCCACCATCACAGTAGGCCATGTCGTCCTCGAAAGAATCAATTAGTATGGAGTCAAACCTCACAAGAGGAAAAGTGTGGTGAGCAGAGTATTACTGCCTAATTGTTCGAGTGCCCTAAATTTAGTGAAGGTCCTCAAGTCAAAAAAATCTATAGAAATTGCTCAATGGATAAACATTTCCATTGTCAAATCAACTGTTGTGCAATTGTTATGCACAAAACAATGCCACAATGCCTAAACTAACCGAATTCAAGACCAATCATCAAAGCTATGATCTTGTCATCAGTAAGGGTTAACATTCATGTCATATAAGCAGCACATTAATAGGGCCGTCATACAGCCATCTATATAACCTTATAAATGAAAACTAGCAATGTGCATCAGCAGCGTATCAGACAAAGAAATAAGGTGTATTCGCAATTCAAACACCAAAATAATACCAATGCTTCATGTATCCCCAGAAACACATTTTGTTATTGTTCTATCAAATAGTTGAATGAGCTTTTCCTAGCATCATTTCATTCATAATATTAGCTACATAGGGAAAAAAACGATAGTCACTGCCCAGAAAGAGGTTGGCACAGAGTGTCTTTCAAGTTTCGAGCAATAATAGTGAAACTAAACCTCAATGAGATTGGCGCAAAACAGATCCAATGGCATGCCTCCATCTTCCAAGGGTCACAAGTATTTGGGTGAAGAAACTCAATTGAAGGGGCACAACAGTAAGAAACTTGCACAATCAATACACCAAACCACCAACTAAGAGATTGTCATATGTAACGGTAACAATTTTAAGATTTGTCAGAAAAATGTTAGATGTTTGTCACAACAGTAAAAAACTTGCACACTGCAATCGATAAACCAAATTATTCACTAAAAGATTTTCATTCATAACAGTTATGATTTTGAGATTCATTCTGAAGAATGTTAGATGTGGGTCATGATAGAGCCAAGGTAACCTTCATAAAAAAGATTCATACAGCAAAGGAAGAATGAAATGCAGGTCAAGGATTACTCAATTCTTGATGCAGAAAAAAATTCGAAATTAAAATATTACAATTTTATTTTATTTTTTAATTTATCTTTTAATTTCAGGAATAGGAGGTGGGCATGAGCTTTATTTGTGCGTGGGTTTAGGATAGGGATAATTTACCCCATGGTTAGATTGGTACATAAGGCTAAAGTGAGATTAAAGAGACTTATTATTTAGACAGATAAGGAGATCTTCAGAAAATATGGCATGTAGGAAGAATGAGAGATTTAAGGAGATCTTCAAAAAAAATGATATGTGGGAAGAATGAGAGCTTTAAGGAGATATAGTTATGGAAGGATTGAGATGCACATGCAAGTTAGAGAGAGAGAGAGAGAGTACTTTTTTTATGGGTTTTTTTAGTTAGTTATTTGGTTTTTTTTTCATAGTCTATTTAAAGGGAGATGTACCTTCTTTGTAAAGGCAATTAATGAGAATTGAATAAAATTTGGTCTTGTGAAGATATTGTTTTTGGAATGAATTCCGTTACGGACCTTGAGAGATGGTATATACTCTTAGCCTTTTATTCTATATTTATTATTATTCTGGTTTTATTTTCTCCCTACATCAGTTGGTATTAGAGCAAGTAAGATCCAGAGATCTGGTTTTTTTTTTTACAATGCCACCAAAAGTTAATCAAGCTAATCCTACTCCTGTTAGGGATGATCGCTGGGGACAAGCTATAGAAAATTTGACTAAAGCTTTAAAGGATGTTCGAACCAAAGTACGTGAGATGTATCAGGGGATGCAACGGTTGGATCAGAGGTTGCAATGGTTGGAGAACAATGTTTATCGTGAAGAAAGTGCTCGCAACCACATTGATCTTGCACCAGTAGTCCCACGACAAACCCAGGGTGTTGATTTCAAGTGTAACAAAGAAATTTATAGGCCAGATCTGCATCCTATACAGTGAGATTTTGGTATTAAATTCGATCTCTCGAAATTTCATGATAAGCTCCACATCAAAGCTTTTATTGATTGGTTAAGTGCAATTGAGAATTATTTTGAATGGAGTGAATTGCTAGAGGAACATAAGGTTAAACTTGTTCTTACCAAGCTCCGCAGGTATGTTGCAGCCTGATCGGAGTAAGTTCAACAATCTCGACTTCGTAATGGAAAAGGAAAAATTACTGACTGGCAAAACTTGAAAAAGAAATTGAAAGAAAATTTTCTTCCTATGGATCATGAGCAAATTTTCTTTCAAGAACTCCAAAATCTTCGACAAAATGAAAAAAAAGTAGAAGATTATACTGGGGACTTTTATCGATTAGTTGCTCGAAATAACCTCTAAGGGACGGAAGGACAAAAGATTGCTCGATATGTAAATGGCCTTCAACCTACCATTAGGGATGGCGTTTTTCTACATCGACCATGGACTCCAAGTGAAGCTTTTCAACTTGCTTTACAAGTAGAAACTAAATACCAAGGGAGTACTGATAAACGATGTAATACCCAGAAGGAGGTTTCATGCCAACCGAAATTTAATGAAGAAAAAAAGATACGTGTTATCGATGCAACGAACCAGAACATCGTGCCTATGAATGCCCAAAAAAGAATATAGAGGTACACTTGACTAAGGAAGAGGATGAAGTTCCGAAAGAAGATCAAATTCAAGAAATAGTCCTACATGGAGATGAAGGAGATCCACTTTGAAAAAAAGCTCGAGGTCGCTTCTCCCAACCAGGGGAAAATGAGGCAGAAAAAATTCAAAATTTAAAATATTATATTTTTTTTTAATTTATCTTTTATTTTCAAGAATAAGAGGTGCACAAGGTTAATTAGGTGGCCATGAGCTTCTTTTGTGCGTGGGTTTAGGATAGGGATAATTTACCTCATGGTTAGATTGGTAGATAAGGCTAAAGTGAGATTAAAGAGACTTATCTTTTACACAGATAAGGAGATCTTCAAAAAATATGATATTTGGGAAGAATGAGAGATTTAAGGAGATCTTCAAAGAATATGGTACGTGGGAAGAATGAGAGCTTTAAGGAAACATAGATATGGAAGAATTGAGATATATGTGCAAGTTAGAGAGAGAGAGTACTTCTTTTTATGGGTTTTTTTTAGTTATTTGTTTTTTTTTTCATAGTCTATTTAAAGGGAGATGTCCCTTCTTTGTAAAGCCAATGAAAGATAATTGAATAAAATTTGGTCTTGTGAAGAGATCGTTTTTGGGGTGGATTCCCTTACAGACCTTGAAAGAGGGTATATTCTCTCAACTTTTTTTTTTTTTGTTGTTATTATTCTGGTTTTATTTTCTCTCTGCATCAATTCTGCTACCAAAATAGATGGGAGGCAAATTCTCTTTAACTGGTATAATACCGAAACAGGGACAACACAATCAAATACAAGGACAACACAATCAAATGCACTGGCATAACAAGGATAACAAATATGAATGCAGTCAAAGAGTGTTACTAGTACACCTCTACATAAACATAAAATCACATCTATTACCATCTCAATAATAATCATATACCTACCACTAAATATATAGCACGAGAGATATATGACATATACCACAAATCTAAAAGTCATATGTAATAGTGCTAAAATCAGAAAAACAATTCAGATGGAATACATTACAGATGATAAAAAAAGCAAACATAGAGAAAGAAGGCATTGGATAT
This sequence comes from Amborella trichopoda, assembly GCF_054954075.1. Taxonomy (NCBI): domain Eukaryota; kingdom Viridiplantae; phylum Streptophyta; class Magnoliopsida; order Amborellales; family Amborellaceae; genus Amborella; species Amborella trichopoda. Next base: position 44,196,748 of record NC_142347.1, read on the forward strand.
TTCATATGGAACAAATATGTTTCTCGAGTGTGAATAAAATCATTTAAATTGTTAGAATTTGTGGGAGCATAGGGGAGACAAGAAGAGAGAACACAACATGTGGTTCAGGCCGAAGCCTCGCGACTATTTTTTATGAATGTTTACATCAATAAGTACATTTATATATAGAGGATAATCACACAATTACAGGAGATAAATACGGTACGATTCTTGGAGATACAGGTAAATAATAGAAGGCCTTATCACCAAACTACCTTGATGACCAAGTGACTTTGAATATGGTCACTTCTTATCTTCTAGATACCTAATCTTATCAAGAGATATATACTCATACATCCATAATGATGTATATCAACATGAACCCAAAATATCCATATCCTAACATAAATAACATAAGCAAATCAAGTACATGGACTCCATACCAAGCAGGCACATCAAAACCAAATACATAGAAAGAATCTGGCCATTTCGAGATATAGAAGTCACCTGCAACATAAACTGCATCCCTCCATCCACAAAGTAGTAAGGGGAATTGGTCAGCAAGAAAAGTTTCTTTTCCTTCTCCTTCAGCATTTTCAAGAAGCGGAATATTTGTCCCTGTAGTAATCAGCCCTTTTTTATTGTAAAATAAGAAGTGAATGTCTTCTAGAAAATTGAAAGCAGATTTTAGTGGGAATCACCGCAAGGAGGAACATAGTTATCGAACAGCAAAAAAGACAGATCAAAATCACAATACAAATGAATGAAAGCTACCCAAAAATAAATAAAATTTAATCGGCCAAAAAACTCCCATAGATTGAGCAAACTAAGAGTGGGGGCAAGGAGGAAATTTTGAGAATCAAAAAAAATTATGTCTACTATAACTTTGACAAGGGGGAAGGAGAGCAAATTTGATGAAATCCAATGTAAAGTGAACATACGAGTTTCCAATAGGGATCTAGAGATCAGTCAAAATGTCTACTATAGAAGTTTTCTTTTTTTTCAAATTTTGGGCCATCCCATGGTCCATTGCTGGCTCATTGGGCATTGAAAAGTTTACTTTTCACATTTGTACTTCAAAGTTCAAACATGTGATCTATTTCAAACAGATCTCCATAATGAATAATAAATAGGTTCAAGACTCGTGAAAAGATGCGGCAGAATTTTTATGTTTGTTGCGTACTCTCCTCCTTTACCAGGGCTTGGGAACGACATGACTGGCATACGGCCAGCCAAGGCAGAGTTTAGGTGTGGCTTCGATAGCTGATTAAGATGAGGGAAAGTATACTTGGGTGGACTGGTCATGTGCAGCATATAGGCTTAATACATCACAGGTTAGGAGATGTAATTTGGTGCAAGCGGAAGGCTCTAAAAGGGCAAGAGGAAGGCCCAAATTGACATAGATGGAAGTAGTGATATCGTTGATTTATGGTCTTACTGAGGGTATGGCCCTTGATAGAGCAAAATAGCATAACAGGATTTGTGTAGCCAACTCCAAATAGTTGAGATAAGGCTCTGATGATGATGATGATGAATCATAAATAAAGATTTCCAGTTATATTTTTATCAATAAATCGAGAATTACATTTAATAAAAGAAAAGATCATCAATGAAAATATTTGAAAATAAGTGTAAACAGGCTCACATTTTTCATTAGATATCTATGTGGATTGGATAGGATTCTCTTATGAACCAAGCCACTTTGATGGACATGCTGAATGGCACGATTGACATCATTATAAATGTAGGAAGCATCAAAGTCCAACTTAGCATCCACAAAATGCTGCACAATAGTCGCAATAAGGCATGCCTGCACCAAAAAAGAAGCACAGAGAACAAATAAACAAATAAATAAAGAGAAGAATAATGAATTACTAAAACAAGCGCAACACATCACATAACATGCACAATAAATCAAGAGGAATCTAGCACTATGTACAAGCCAAAAAAATAAAAAATAAAAACAAAAAATAAAAGAACGAATGCCCAAAATAGTCACTATATAGGATGCAACATGGTTAAAAGCAAGAGAAAAACCCAGCAGAAAGGCAAAAAAAAAATTGCATTTGTGTGTTAGTGAGGGTATACATATACAACTGTATGCTACAAATATACACACAAGCACACACACATGAAAAGAACTCAGCAGTCAGCATTCGGAAAAATGTGAAGAAGTTGGAGAGTGAGCAAAAAGAAAAGGAAAACAAGAAGCCAGCCATTTGCAATCCAAAGGGATAGATTAGGACTTGTTTCATCGAATATAGAAAAAAATAATGTTCTAAGGAAGACCAAAGATATATGATCGACCATTGATGTTAAGTGCAAACAAAACACTTACCTGCTTTTGATCATGCATCTGCAATCAACAATCAGAAAAAATTCCACATGTTTTAAGGGAATACAAAGGGCTGATTATGATTTCATTTATGGATGTAATTGCTTATGGTTATACAAAAATTGAAAGGCCATAAACAAATAGAATTAAAGCTTAACCCATAGTTGTTGGAGGCGAGAGGGGGTTCGGGAGCAGGATCGGTTTGGGGAATGCTGAACCGCCGTATAGGGTGGGAGTTCTCTAGGGTTAGAATCGATGGCCGTACATCGACATATTAAGGAGCTAGATCCTAGGCTACCTGGGAGCGAGATCCCATGTCACTAGGATAGGGGTTTTGACTTGGAGGTATCTAAGCTCCACTATACATAAAATGAGATCACTTAACAGTATTTGATAAAATTCAAACCGACGAGCCAATGCCCGCTCGATCAATTAGTGGTGGCTGCATGGGTCTAGGTTCGGGATGGACCCTATCGGGTCGTGTCGGATCGGGTTGGGTTGGGTCTGGGTATAGGTTGACCCGACCCCGTATAATATATGTAAAAAATATACATACGATATATATTATACAGCATATAATTTTTTTTATTTTTTTTATTTTTTTTTAATTTCTAGACATGGATCCAGATCTGGGTCCGAGTCCGGGTCTGGGTCCGGTTCGGGTCCAAGTCCAAATAAGGTCAGCTTCAGGTCCAAGTGACTCAGACCCGACCCCAGGTCCAGGTCCATGTAAAGCCTAGTTTAGTCGGGTTGGGTCTATGTCCGGGTCAACCCAGACCCAACCCGACCCATTGCCACCCCTACAATCCGTTGTCAGACACTTTAGCTCATTACCATATTGTAGTTATAGTACTCCAATTTACTACAATAATACAGTTTAACAATGTCATAAATTGGCTTACTATGATATTAAATTGTATATTTTTAATACTATAATATTAGTATACCACAATTTGATATGCGCCACAATTTAACATATTTTAAAGAAATAAATATATAATACCAAGAAGAGGAGCAGTAGTTCAATTAATAGTATAGTTCCTCTCTTTAGAGGGATCCAACAAGCATATAGACTGAGATCCCATTTTATAGGTTGCGAAATCCCTATTTCTCTAAACCCAGCTCCCTCTAAGATCCCTTAGAGGAACCGTAAGATTGAGTTCCTAAGGTGGGACCATGGCCTTACTCCCAAGGTTCCCTCAACAAAGGCTTAACCCATGCAGAAATTTTCCAACTCATAAGGTGTGACTAGCATTTCAACTACAACTATTAGAATTAAGAACACCCCTTAGACAAATAATTAGATAATGAGAGAGACTGGAAGTTATTATTATATGTAATTGCCTCCAAAAAATTGGATCATCAAATAACTAGCATTTAATGAGGTATCAAAGCATTGGAACAATAAGAAAATAAACACTTTAAGTAAGCCACAAAATCTGCTGTTACCTATATGGTATGTTTAAGGTTCAAGATATCACTTAATAATCATGAAAGGTAGAGAATGAGAAGTACAAAAAGGGAATGACCAACTAAAAATGCAAACAAATGGAGACACCATAAAAGATAATATACGCTCAACGACTGAAAATAGATTCTTCACCTTCATCTCTTTACTGGTTTATTATACTCTATCAACAGAACCAGTTCAATAAAATGGCAAGGCAGAAGGTTCAGAAAAGAGTTCCTAGCTTTGTGACTTACCTCACTAAAACAGAAAAGATCCATCAGACCAACCAGACCACGTGCCTGATCTCGACCAATATGTCGCGTACCATACATCTCCTTAATTTCCTCCCGGCTAAGCTATTTGTCATTATAATGGAAAAAGGTTTATTGCTATGAGTACAACCAGCAATATTTTTGCATTTTAATTCAAATAACATTTCACATGACAAGGTAAGATAAATGAAAGATAGAAAGAGTATAAAGTTACCAAACCCAAGTTCATAAAAGACAGTATGTTGAGGCACAACTACAATACAGCATAATTGTTTATTGGAAGGAGAGAAAAAGGTCTCAAAACAAAATCTTAAACTACATAAAGGGATTTAGGTTGTAATGTGAACAATGAAGTTCAGTTTTATATAACCCAAATTTCATGAGGTATAGGCTAATTTCCGAAAACCAATATACAACAAAACCCAAAATTCATGAGGTCTACATGAAAATATCAAAATACAGAACAATTTGAAGGTTGTATTTTGAATATTAATTGCATAAATCAAGATATATTTAAGACATCATGATCTAGAAATCAAAAGCATATATTCTTCAATATCTATAAATCGTCATTGGAGATCCATCACATGCACAAATATCATATTACAAAATATTTTAATGCTGAGCATCGTTGCACAGAATTATCTTTCATGCAAGATTAACAACTAAATTTTATCGGACTGATTTTCGAGTTTGTAGACTATTAAATTCTCGTGCATTCTTTGAGGTTCTGAAGTATATTTATTGAACAGTTCTAGATATTCTATCACCATCAGGGACATCAAAAACTTTCATCTAGGAAATCTGGCCCACTGAATATCATCCAATCATTGAAACAGTCCATTGATTGTGTTCTCCTCGAGTCCAATTGGCAGATAAAGAATGGTTCATTGTCACACCTAAGATAGAAGCTTAGTAGAAAACAAGAGGATAGTATTACTGTCGAATTTAATTGCTTAGGACATATTTTAAACTACATAAGCAGTCCCTCCTTAATCATACCATTGTTCATCATGACAATCATGGTGCACTCAAACAACCTTCAACATCGTGTTTCAGGCTAATCGAGCATAATGAGGTCAGTTACAAGTGACACTTACCTAACCTTCCAAAATTGAAGCTCAACTTGAGAATATCTAGTTTATATCCTAATGCCATAGACACATGTTATGCCTATTCCACTTATTTTCTTTGTCTTATATGTGACAGATGAGAAGTATATCTGTATTCCATCGTACTGTTCTATCTTCACATCCCTTATCAAGAACCAGTACCATATCCCTTTGCTCAAGCATAAAAAATGTGGCTAGGAAAGCACGGCTCATTATTTTCTTTAAAACAATGATAAATTTGAAGTCCATAGACAATGAGAACATGTACAATGATATGGCAGATATTTTTTCCATGTGAAACATGTAAGTTCATTCAAGGGGAAAAGTTAAGTTAATTACTGAGTATGTTCCTAGCATAATTCAGATGGCCTTTAAGTGTATTTGCAAATGCAAGCTTTTCCCTGTAGCAATTAAATGACCTATTATTGTTATTCCAAAAAGAAAATAAGCGTAGAGATTTATATTCAACAGCTGTTTCCATTAAGTGATATGGGACCAATAATTATATATTTCAACAATCAAATTCATGTACCTGACGGCGTCCATAGAAGCATCCATCCGGCTCAATAGACTGGAAAAAATCCATTTTCAAAAGGCAACCTTTTATTCTGTCATAATACAACCCTCGTATTGGAAAAGTGGGATCATACTTGAACTGCAAGCAACTCTCAGGATACTTGAACTATATACATCACAAGATAAGAAGTTGGTCAGAGCTAATTAAACAGTGGCAAACAGGGAGAAGCAAGCAATGTTAATGAAAAAAAAAGAAGAAGTTATGACCAACCTCATTGACCATGTGCTCTTTTGCTAGGTCGTAAATTAAACTCTGCAAATTGTCAGAGTAATGAGCCAGTGTATAGTCATAGTCGAAACCATACACTTGTATATTATCCAACCTTAGGTTTTTATTGACGTAAATACCTGAACACCAGAGGAGATATATGACTCTTGTCAGAAAATTTGTCATTCTATGATGTGCATCTGATGACAACCAAATGTTTCAAACTATATGTTTAACTTGTCATTATAAAACAATACAAAAAAGGCCAGCGAAGTTTACCACTACATTTCGAAAACATAATACCTTTAAAAACCATAAGGAACTTAAATCCATCTATTAGCACTAACAGACTAGCCATATCCTAGTTGATTGAAAACTGAAAACACCAAATGAAGTATTGAGTTGAAGGGAAGCAATAATAATCGTGATGAAACTACCTTTAGGGTTCATTTTTGGCATTGATTTGAGAGCCTCGGGGATATTGAGAAAACTTCTTTTAGCCGCCTCAAACTCCATTCTCAGTTTTGCAATCTCATCTTTCAAAACAGGAGCATACAAATCGGTTTCAGGCTCGTTATAGTTCAATGCCTTTTCATGTAACAATACTTGGCTGTTAAATCTTCGACAATTTCCGCCAATCTCTGGCCATAACTTCTCCACTACATGAAAATTTCCACAAAACAACAAAGTTAAGTAACCATTGAAACGAGCTTGTTTTTGCATATTCTTGCATTTGGCAACTGATTCAGTCAAATTGCTAATACAGATAGAGTGTAAACAATTTCTACGATTTCGTGTTGTAAAAGCAAAGTATAAGGTCCAAGAGGTTAGTATAAATAGCAGTCACACCTTTTCTTGCCCATACTTGAGATGATCTATATGAAAATGGAGCCAATTCGTTTAAGATTCCCTCCAATTTAAGACCATTCTGCAAAGTAAAAACCCTAAGTTCATATTTACAAGTTTCTGAGAAGACTGAAGCTAAGGAGATAAGGAAGAGAATGGAGTGACGAAGAGAATGATGGTGAATTTTCTATCTCACCGTGAAGACAGAGGAGCTAGAACACGCAAGAAGCTTTCTCCTCGCCATTAATGGCGAGCAAATTGCGGCCTCAACTCAGAGCAAGGGCGCCTTCAGGATAAGCGTGGGCGTGAAATCTTGGCGCGCGCTGTAACGACACTAGAGCGGGAAAAAGGACTGTTCTATTTTGCCTTGCCAAAGAGAACAGAAAAGGACGAAACATTTGTATGAGGAAAAGTTTGTAATAAGGTCAAGGGTGGTCGAAAATAAATTTTTGGCCTCCATTCATCGAAAATTGCAATTTAAGTATATGGAAAACTTTTATGTCGATCATCTCGACTTAACTTCTAAAAAAGACTAAGATTTGAAAGTCTAAAAATATTTTAGTCACTTAACCAAAAAAATATATATGTATTGGTCTAGAAGTATATTCTAACGAATTATCTAAACCATCTATTTCACCTTAAAAGTAAATATCCGCAAATCTATGAGGTTTATATATTTTTTGAGTTTCAAATTTTATTGTTTGTATTAGAAATTAGTTCTAGAGCCATCGTGGAGATTTTTGTTGTCTAAACTGCTCTCAAGACGAGGATTTGAGATGAAGATTTATTTTGTTTTCATAAAGCCTAAACCTTATAGAAACTTAATCCTTTATCGATTATGAAAATCATTCAAATCATCTAAACTATTTATTTTCAAGCGATCCTGAATCCACATGATTGCGCCATTTTTTAGTTACATATAATTACTTGTGAAAATAGATCTTATGGCCATCTTAATGATTTCCCATGAAGTATTTTCGGGACAAAATTTAAAAGTGAGAGTACCTTCGTTGGTCTTATAGAAACTATATCCATTTTTAAATAAAATTAAGTTTAATGAAATAAAAAACAAAATTACTTTGTGACCCTTAAGTGATGCTAGGTTCAATGTGATGATTGTGCACCCTTCAGGAGTCCACATCATGTGGGCGCAGTACCATCCCAAAAGTTTATACGAGGTCAAATTAGGTGCACCTCGAAGACCCTTCAGTTAATCACCTTGTCTGAGAGTTGTATAGGTATAAAAAAATGATCGCAAATCTTTAAAATATTATATATTGTAATACATTATTTTGGACCTTACGCTTCAAAGAATTTTAAATGACTATAGACATACTTAATCCCCACTACTTTTAGAGCTTCAAATTTATTTCCAAACTATTGTGAGAGTTTTTTATGCCAAAATTGTATATTCCGACACACTTGAAAGTCTTCATGTTTATAGATATACTCAATTGTTTTGCACCCACCTTTTATATAAGGAAAAAGCTTATATAGAGTTGAGGCTCTAAACAATCAAATTAGAACCCAACTCAAAAATTTCATTCGAAAATGTTGTTTTGATGCCCAAATATCCTTAAATTTATCATTTCGACATCAAGATGCATGGACATGTTTTGAAAATTGTGCATCTTGTAACGCATTTTTTTTATCGTTAATTTTAAAGATTTCCAAGTTTTTATCGATCAGCACTATTTTTTAAGCTTTAAAATTTATAATTAAATATTAAAATATATTTTAAGACTGCTGTAAAGGTTTTCGATATCGAAGCCACATTTCGCAATACTATTTGAAGGTATGCTTTACATGGATAACTTGTATGTGAAGCTATAATCAAAATTCTTTGATGCAGATTCACTCTACCAATGGTTTGTTCTTGATTAAGTACACATGGAATTTTATTTGACAAGAGGGGTCTTCTAAACTTATTTTTAAAGCATTATGGTCATCAAAATGTCACCCTAAAGCCAAGTGCTTCTCTTGGTTAGCTATTCATCTACAACTTCAAATAAATTATCTTCTTAAAAAACATGGGATCACCCGGGCTTCTATATACCTCTTAGGCATAAATAACGATGATAACATGTGTCATCTTTGTTTCAGTGTGTAGACTAGCAGGGTATTTGGATGTTGGTTTTATGGAGGCGTGGTAAACGATTCATCGCATGAACACCCATTGCAATCATGCTTAGAAATTAGCTTGCTTTTAGATTCAAATCATATGATCTTCTTAATATTTTAAGCTCTTTTGTCTTTACTATAGTCTGGTTTTTATGGGAGGAATGCAATCACGTAATTTTTCAGATGAAGGTATAAATGAGAGAACAATTGCTACGGAGGATCACCTCTCATGTCCGTGAGTTAGCTAATACCAAAGCCTGGACCTTCCATATATCGGAAAAGACAATTATTGAAAATCTAAAGGTTACATAGTGCCAACAACAATCTAAATCCCTCATTCAAATTGTATAGTATTTCCCTCGTCCTCAGCATTTCAAGTTAAATATCGACGAGGCCTCTCTACAAAATCCAAGGCCCGCAGGAGGTGATGGTATAATAGAGATGGTGATGCCACCTTTATTGCTAAGTTCTTCACACATTTTGGTCTTGCCTCCAACAATTATGCAAAATTTTATACCCTTGAAGAGGGCATTAATCTAGTCATTCAATGCAATTGTTTCCCATTGTAGATTGAAAGCAATTCATTCATACTAATCAATGTCATTCAAGGCCCATGTAATCCTTCATGAACACTTCACCCCGTTGTAGTCAACTGCAGACATATCCTTCCAAATTTTGTGTGGTTTCATTTTTTATATCTGTTGGGAGGCCAACATGGTAGCGGATGCACTTACCAAAATGACTGCGACCTTCTTTGAGACTACGGTTGGGCGCATTAGACCGCCAGACTTTATTTCCCTTCCCTTACTTATTAGCACAAATGCCATATTGTAGGGCTGTAAAATTATGATTTATATATTTTTTAATCTTTACTAATGAAAAACCGGGCAGGGGCCCTTCTCCCCCACTGATTTACCCAAACATAAATTTGTGTTGGAAAGTAAGAATTTCATCCTATGTCGTTCCTAAATTTCCAAATCTATTGGTATGAATTAGCAATAGTAATTTATTTTTATTGTAATCATTGTCATAGATAGGAATTTTTTAAAAGAACTAAAGATAATTTTATATTCATCGTCATCGTGAAAACTTTTTCCCAACTAATTGGGTCCGCTAGATAAACTTAGAAACAAATGAAAAACAAAATATTATACTAAATTTATGACGATTTGCGCTAAATTAAGAAAATAATATTCGATTACGAATATTTTGATGTTATAAACATAACACTTTCAAAAATAACTAAAATATATTTTATCATAGCATAATTGGATAAAGATAGAATAAAATAAAATTTAAAGGGAAAAGTTTATATATGTGAAGAGTATATGGTTTATCTGAAGAGACTCCTTGTGTCCATCGATCGTATGAATGTACACACTTGTCTTTTTTAGACAAATTATAAATGATAATAATAGAAACTAAATAATAGATACATAAACCATACCTAAACTTATAACAAAGTACATATACTCTATCAAACCCTTCCCATAAATATTGATTGCAATATATACTTTCTATATTAACTGGATGCACAATATACAATTTCCTTTCACACTCCCCCTCAAACCCAATATGCTATGAGAGAGAGCAACTTGAGTTTGAACACTAATTGCGGAAATGAGCAGTTGGATATTCAGGTGTATACTCAGATTACTTGATCAATAAGCAGCAGTGAATCAACAAGCCTCGAGAACAGATATCTTCATGAACTATTGGAAAATATCAAACGGATAAGTGAGTCAAAACACAACTTGGCACATAAATAAATCAAAAAGTCGAAATACAACTCAGTAGAGACGACAGATCAGATAGTCTAAACACGACTCAGGAGAGAGTCAAAACACGACTCCACAGAAGTTGCACCGACCGGGTGAGCAGGAGACTCGCATTGAAAATTAACAACAATGCTTTAGGGACGAAGAATAAATACAACTGGGATGAATCTGGTTCTGGTACTATGTGAAGAGTATCGGGTTTCTCTGAAGTGACTCATTGTGTCCATTAATCATATGAATGTACACACTTGTCTTTTATTGACAAATGACAATAATAGAAACTAAATCGTAGATACATAAACCATACCCAAACTTATAATAAAGTACATATACTCTATCAACCATTCCCGTAAATATTGATTGCAACATATACTTTCTATATTAACCCGATACACAATATACAATTTCCTTTCACAATATAGAGTTGTGGCTCTAAACAATCAAATTAGCCTACCTAAAAAACTTCACTAGAAGAGGTTGTTTTGATGCTAAAATATCCTCAAATTGATCATCTCGAATAGGTTGTTTTGGACTATCAGGTTTCAATATTTTTAAGTTTCCATAGATATGTCGATCTACACTATTTTTTAAACTTTAAACTTTATAAATAAAGATGAAAATATATTTTAAGACTATGACAAACATTTCCACTATAAAAACAACATTTATTGACACTATTTGAAGGTAGGCTATAATTTGATTATTTAGAGCCTAGGCTCTACACAAATTGCACCAAAATTATAATTTATCATAAATAATACAATTAAAGCTCCGTGGAATACACTGAGCTGTTAGCTAGTAACGTTAGTTGGTACTTATTATATGTGGGGTGCAGTTTGCATAGAGCCTAGGCTCTAAACAATCAAATTAGAGCCTACCTTCAAATAGTATAAAGATATGTGGTTTCATTACTGGAAATCTTTGTGATAGACTTAAAATATATTTTCATATTTATTTATAAAGTTTAAAGCTTAAAAAATAGTGCAGATCGATAGATCTATGAAAACTTGAAAATATTGAAAATTGACGGTCAAAAAATGCGTAACAAAATACACTATTTCCAAAACTTGAAATCCAAATTTTCCTCATGTCCATGCATCTTGATGTCGAGATGATCAATTTGAAGATATTTGGGCATCAAAACAACATCTTCTAATGAAAATTTTGATATAGGCTCAAATTTGATTGTTTAGAGCCTCGGCTCTATATAAACTTTTTCCTTATATGTGTATAGTACACCATTACACAGGTGTATTCAGCACCGTCCTTATCAACCGACTCACCAACCGACGTCAGAGGTGAACCATTGAACTGCACTCAGTCCTTCCAGCCATAGAACTAGCTATCATATCTGCCATCCATCGGAGAAAATGGACGGTGAATGATCACGTATCTATTTATTGTTATGCTATACACAATATATGTAGAGAAGTGTTCGCAAAGTCGGCTGGTCCAACTCGGAACCAGCCAGTCAAACCAGAACTGGGCATTGACCGATCTAGTTTTGTCTAGTTTTGGTGGTCATGCCGGGTATTTAAAAAGTAAAAATATATAAAATCCATAAAAATAAGGTATTCGTTCGCAACGTATTTTTATTTTATTTTTTATTATTTTGCCAAAGATTGGAAAGTGTTTTGACCATGAATAATTATTATTTTTTAATATTTTTTCATCTTATTCAAAAATTTCAAAAATACTCCTAGGCACATATAGATTTTTTGAAATCGTTTTTTTTTTACTAATTTTCAACTTCATTTAGATGTGTTTTGTTTAATCATACTTTAAATATGTTGTTCATATTTTTTTAAATATATATATATATATATAAAACACATTTTGGACACCTTGGACCTTCCCAATTAGGCCGGTTGAACCGGCCATTGGCCCGTTTGATTCGTGGGACGATGGCGTAGAGTACATAGAAAACCTCTAGTTTGTTTGCATCGGGAAAAAGTGGTTTTACAGCATGTCGCCTTCTCTTTCTATGGACCACTTGTTTTTGTGGGCGTCCGTAAGCTTTCTATGTTTCTCCTACCAAATAAAACTTATATGCTTCTTTCTAAATGGAGGGTGAAGATTGCCCCAATCACGACCTCGCATCTCTATACTATTTTATTTTAAATTTTTTATATAAAATATTTTGACACCAAATTTTGGGCATACAATCCTTTATTAAACTCTCACTTGTAAAAAATATTCTCAATAAAATAAAATAACCAAAATACTTATGAAAGTTTCAAAATGTATTTTGGTCATTATATTTTATCAATATATTATTTTTAATATTTTTATAGGTGCGCCCCAATGAGAAGATAGCACCTACCAAATTTCATATTCATATAATTTGTTTTAAAAAAGTTAAATCCAGGATAAAACAATGAATGACTCACTTGATCGAACTTGGATAGATGGATGGTAGGGAAGCATAGGTATTCACTGTTGTAGGGAAAGTATAAAAACCTTTCCCTTATTGTTGATAACTATCTTTTTTTTTTTTTTTGTTTCTGAACCTACTATCCAACCGTGTAATTTTGATCAAGTGAGCCACTAATCATTTGATCTTAGATTGGACGAATAGTATTTTATTTTTAATTTTTTATACAATTTGTATAAATATAAAATTTGATATGTGACATCTTCTCATTGGGAACACCTATAAAAATATTAAAAATAATCTTTCGATAAAATGTGATAACCAAAATACTTTTTGAAACTTTCATGGGTATTTTAGACATTTTATTTTATTGGAAATAATTTTTACAAGTACGTGTTTAATAGATGATTGGATGCCAAAATTTTGGTATGAAAATAATTTATATACAAAAAAATTTAAAATAAGGGTAAGCTTTCTATGTTTTCTCTACAATATAAAACTTATATACTTCCCCTTAATCAACTCTCCACTCTGAATATGGGGCTAAGATTGCCCCAATTACAATGTCATGTGTCTACATCATTTTATTTATAATTTTTTATATAAATTATTTTGACACCAAATTTGGTACGTCCAATCAATTATTAAACTCGTACTAGTGAAAAATATAAAAGAAATATTTTCAATAAAATAAAATGACCAAAATACTCATGAAATTTTCAAGAGGTATTTTGGTCATTATAATTTTTCGAAATATTATTTTTAATATTTTTTATAAGTGCGCCCCAATGAGAAGATGATACATACCAAATTTCATATTCATACAATATGTATAAAAAAACGAAAATTAAAATACTTTCAGATTTAAGATCAAACGACGAGTGGCTTTTTTGATCAAAATTAGACCGCTAGATGATGGGAGAAGCATAGATTTTCTATGGTATAAAGGAAGTATAAAAATCTTTCCCTAAAAATAAAATAGTGGAGAAGTACAACAACGTTTCTCATCAAATAAAACACCGAAGAGATGTGACATTGTGATTGGGACACTCATAGCCTGTCATTGTCACTGGACGGTTGGATAAAGATAAATATATAAATTTTATGTTGTTTTTACCCATTAAAAAATGAACTAAAAAAAAGTTAAAAATAAAAAATGAATGATCGAAATGACACGTGGAAGCATTCTGTCAATCGTTGGAGTACATTAATATTCCTTAAGAACTCGGAGCGGATGAGCCTCTCATTTATATCAAAGAGAAAATACAGGGCCAGAAAGGTAGAAGCCTAGGACCACTTTTCACTATTTTAAGCATTGACGACCCTCTCTTTCATTTATTAAAGGGAAACTATAGGGGCTGAAAAAGAAAAAAGTGCGGGGCCTTTTTCGTACTTTTAACTATTTAACGCATGAAAGGGAAAACGACCTCTCAAGAATCCCATTCATTCTCCCAAAATCGTGGCCTAATAAACGGGACGTCTACTTCAGGCTCCCTAGTTTTGAAACCCTTCTTTTTAGTATACACACCCATCGCGTATAGATCACATTTATCCCGTGCAAAACCGTTGAGAGGGTCTTATCATGGTTTGCAATAACGAGAGTTAAGTGAAAATAACGCCCAGTAATCAAGGTTATGCCGCTATTCGTTTTTCCGCTGTGATTCAATCTTATTAAGATATGGAATAACAATGAGAAATCTAAACTAAAGTCCCTTAAGGTACTATTATTTAAGAAAGGAAAGAGTTTATATAAGTGCGAGACTCTAAACAATCAAATTAGGACGCACATCAATAATTTCACTTGAAGATGTTGTTTTGATGCTCAAATATCATCAATTTGATCATCTTGACCTCAATATGTATGGACATGAGAAAAAAATGGATTTCAAGTGCAGGAAATATTGCATCTTGTAATGCAGTTTTGGATTATCAATTTTCAAGATTTTCAAGATTTTCAAGTTTTCATAGATCTACTCAATGTACGTTATTTTTGAAGATTTAAATTTTATAATTATAGATGAAAATATATTTTAAGGCTATCACAAATATTTCCAATATTGAAACCACATTTCTCGATACTATTTGAAGGTGCGTTTTACTTTGATTGTTTAGAGCCATGGCCTTATATAAAATGCACCCATAAAGAAATCCCTCAAAAATATTGATTGTACATTCATATTCAATTTTCTTGAAATGTTTTAGTTTTTTAAATTGTTCTTACCTCAGACCTTGAAAGTCTGAAGATTAATATTATTTTTGCTCAAAAGTTTTGGGGCCTTGAAAGTTTGAAAGTGAATATTTTTTCGCTCGTAAGCATTCAAAACTTGAAAGTCTACAGATGTTTAAAGTGTCAACTTTTGACCTTCAAAATATGAAGTTGGTTTTTATCAAGACATCACAACTCCGGGGCTTCAAGGCCCAAGAATTTAAGGCGTTAGGAAACCATTAAGGTAACATTATCATGTGCCCTATTTTGAACAAGTGCAATTGATGTTGAATCTTTTGGTAGTTTATGCTAGAGACATATTTAAAGCGCAAAGTCTCTACAAACCATGTGCCCGGGCCTTTCTCTTGGAACACAAAACCAACTAAGGTATCCCAAGCATCAAATTTTGACATTGAATGTCTCAAGTTGATGGAATAACTTTGGATTTTTAATGTCACGAGCAAGTTTATGAGCAAAAATAAATAAATAAATAAAATTTAAGGTTTGAACTTTGAAATAAGTTTATGAGAAAAAAATTAAATTTCAAGTTTCGACATTTGAAGTACAAGCAATAAAAAAAAATATCAATGTCAAATAAAACTTTTTTCGGAGGTTCCTTAAATAACAACAAATTTAGATGGACATCAGTATAAATTTCACAATAAAATAGGCATCATGCAGTTATATAATAAACTAGGCTTGGGCCACAAAATGTGACCCAAGGGTCGGGATATTATTAGGCTGTACCGGTTTTGTCTTAAGCCCATAACAGGGTCAGTCCCACCCAACTATTTTTTCCCCTTGTTTTAATTTTTTTTTTAAGTATTTGGGCTATCCTAGATAGCCAGACAAGGCTAAAGTCGGGCCTAAGCTAGGCATATTTGGTTGGATTTAAATGAGGCAACCCTACAGAGACCAGGAATGGGCCAGAGTTGGGGCTGGCTAGCCCATCACTAGCCCTAGGTACAATGAGCCTTTTAGATTAAAATAGTTAAAAAGGAAAATAAATCACCATTATAAAATTATAAATGGAGATCTCTTTTTTAGAACTAGAGCTTTAAAATCCATTTTTTGCCTTGTTTTCCATTATTTCCTTCACCAGGTATATTTATTCGTTGTTAAGAATGTGACGTAATATAATAACACAATACAATATTCAAATAATCAATTCAAACTTCCAGATTGAGACCAGAGGTTAGCAGGGCAATTCTCTACCAAACACAGGGAATGTGCCCCATTCTACCGAGATTTGCATTGCCCTTTTAGATGGAGAAGAAGGCTTTACAATGCATTTATTATTATTATTATTTTTTTTTAATATTTTGTTGGATGATCTCATTATCATTATAGTTCAGCTATATGAATATTGATCCGTTATTGTGCTCGATCAAGAGCCATACCTTGAGGGAGGTTATGAATCCCCGTATTTTTTTTACACTACTTCCTATCATGTCTTTTTGGATTGACTAGTAGTTTTTTTTTATCCTTTTAGTTGAACTAATTCGCACCTAGTAATAGTTTTGTTGGATGATGATTGCTCAATTTTGGCCTAACATATTAATGGAAGGAAAATCCAATTATGAGTTTTAAAACACCGGCAGGACCACTTATGGCCATGATCCCTAACTCCTATATTATTCTCAAATCCCATCGACCCAAAAAATGTTACTCCTAACTCTCCCGTACGGCTCCATCTCCTAAAGAGCGGGGAGAGAGTGTGATTACAAAAAACACAGGGTGTCAAAATTAGGGCTCTTAAATATACCTTTACAAAAATAGGAAGTCACCACCCCATGTGGCGGGCTTTCGCATTACAAACGCTTCAAGCGCCGAGAGCCCCGCGCTCCTCTGAAACCATAAGAAACAAAAAGGAAAATCTCTCTTCTCTTTCTTTATCTCTCTGAAAATCTCTCTCTCTAGGAACCAGTCTATCAAGCCCTAATTCTTTTTCTGCCTCTTCATGGCGTAGCTCTTGGAATTCCATTTCATACTTCGCCATGCACTTACCAGATCGGTCTAGAGCGTCTGCTTTTTTTGGCGTAGCTTTTGGGAGCAGTATGCCTCAGATCCATGGATTTAGGGTTTTCTCTCTCTGCAACCAATGTGAGTTTTGCTTTCTCTGCTGTCTCGATGGTGTGTGTCGAGCTTGAGGTTTGTGAGAGGAAGTGGTGAAAATGGAGAGGAAGAAGTATCCGATCAAGGCTGAGGATTACAGGCTCCATGAGGAGATTGGACATGGTGTTAGTGCTAAGGTTTTTAGGGCAATATGCATTCCTTTGAATGAGATCATTGCTATCAAGGTTCTGGATTTTGAGAAGACGAACAGTAATTTGGTGAGCCTTTTGGTTTTGATTTCTCATTGCATTTAATGAACAATGGTTCTCGTTTTTTTTTGTTGGAGCGTTCGTATTTGATCTTATTTATATTTTTGTTTATAGAATCCATCAGTGAGTTCTTGTTAATTAGCTAATTTTTATGAGGAGTTGTTGTTATTATTATCATTAGTACTCTTCTGTTTCTTTTCCAATGAAATTCGGTGTTTTTTCTTTTAGATTATTACCTCTTTTTTTTTTTTTTTTGGGATGGGGGGTGGTGTGGAATTCTTCATTTTCAGTTTTTTTTTCGAGAGTCATCGCAATCTTGGCCTTTTTGCCGATAAACTTGTAATTATGTAAGGTTAACTTAGTAAAAAAATAAACTTGTAATTATGATTTCAATGTACATTAGAAGGCACTTTTTTTTGGGTATTCCTGATATCCTTTTCTGAAAGGTTTAGGATCCGATACTGATCACAGCATGTTATTTGGTTATTTTGCTGATCCAATGTGAATTTAGTGCCATAGCCACGACACAAAACTGAATAACTATTCCCATTGCCCAATTGATTGTGTCATTTGCCCGCCTTTGCTTCTAAATTACCTGCTGATTATGATGCTTTATGACACAGTTTTCCTTTTAGACCCTCACATGGTTAATTGAGATTAAAAGGTCACTTGAATCTTAGACAGTCCTACTAGGACATCAGGTTTATTGGACATGATCCATATGCAGTTGTTGGGTATCTGTTTGATAATATTTCAGCGTGCTAATGTTGGGAGACCTTGTTCACGATGTTGAATTGCTGGGAGTTATTTTAAGAGAAGCTGGCATATTGTTTATGCAACAAGACATAAATAACTTGGTATGATTTATTCCTATTGCAATGGAGCCCTTTCTGTGGAGCAGGACGTTACATATTCTTTGCTGGCTTAGTTGTTTTGTAATTGCCCTGTCCTTTCTTTCTCTTTTCCCCTCTCTCTCTCTCTCTATATTGTATACATCTCCATTTGTCTTACTCTTTTGATAACAACTTTATGTATACATTTGCTTCGATGAAATACATGGTTACTTGAAAAATAGAACCAAAAGGAGATTCCCGTTCCTTCGTTAAAACCAATCTTCTCCGTGAGGCTAAAAGTTATTAAATTGTACACACACACACTTTTATCAAGAATAATATTAAGTCACATGTACGCACACACACTTTTATCAAGAGAAATGATTCAATGAGTCTTGGTGCCACACAAATCTTGTTGGAACCGGTCTCAAAGGATCAAATTCCAATTCAAAACGAAAGAAACATCAAGGTATTTAAAGATGTCTTCTAAAATGGGAATAGTGATGAACAAGTTTAGGAATATTGTCCCCTTAGAGAAAATTCCAAATGATAAGAAGTTGACATGTTCTACTAAGGAGGGAGAGGGAGATGCAACATCTCATTGAATTGTAATTGTTGGCAAAATGAAAGATGCAATGTATAAATACACTTTATGAAATAGCAGAACAAGAATGATTTTCCAGGCCCCAGACAATTGTCACAATATTGCAAAGGACAATAAAGAAGTTTACGTTTATTCCCTTGTTTGTTCAAGTGTATGTAAAATGTGTGGCTCGCTTAGTTGTTTGATGTTAGAGCAACCCTTTACAAGAGAAAAGAGGATGTTTATCAGAAGCTACATTACATTAATGAAAAGAAGATAAAATGAGAAACTGCTAGGTTCCATGAATAATGACGACAATAATAACATCGGTAAAAATAAATTATAACAACGGCAGTAGTCTTATTGCTAATAGTAACAACAACAATACCACCACCACCCCACCACCACCACCAACAGCAACAACAACAGAACCTCATTATTATTGCTAATACATTATTATTATTTGTTGGCAAAGAAGGATGCTTGGTACTTATTATATTAATTGTTTATACTATTGACTAATTGTTTTATACTGTGCAAATATACTTATTCAAAATTTGGTATATTCAATGTTTGCCTCCTGTTATAAATAATATAATTTTCATTTCTGATAGTATTGAATATAATGATGCTGATTGTTGTTCAAATCTTTAATTCATTATCATCCTCTTTCCCAATGCAGGATAATATCCGTCGAGAGGCACAAACAATGATTTTGGTGGATCATCCAAATGTCCTTAAAGCACATTGTTCCTTTGTACATGAGCATACCCTTTGGGTTGTCATGCCCTACATGGCCGGTGGATCCTGCCTTCATATATTGAAGCATGCGTATCCAGATGGTTTTGAGGAGACAATCATAGCGACTGTTTTACGTGAAGCGTTAAAGGGCATAGCGTATCTTCATCATCATGGGCACATTCACCGAGATATCAAGGTTAGCATTTTGTTCATCTTGTTATGTGATAATGTCTTTTTCCATATATATTATTTGCTTCAATATACACTGTGAAGTACCTGTGTATGTAAAGGATTTACAATTTCCTTGAAGATTTAGTCACTAGTGAGATATTCATATTAATAGTTGTAGTTGAACATCTCCATATTACAATCTAATGGATATTACTGAGAATGTCTTGTTAGAATGGAAAACCAAATTTGCTATTTAGAGTGATAGGTGGACTGCATGCAAATGATACACAAGGCATCAATAACGCTGTGCATATCTGATCAATTGGCTATTCCTTTTTCTTTACCGTTGGAATGACACGGGCTGTTACACTATAAAATATGGAAGTATTCTCTATATTATAAATCATGATTCTTACTTCTGGTTTGTAAGTGTAGAGAAATACAAAGATTCATCATATTTCTTTTGACTTTATTCTTTATGTTGATGTGTACTGCTGTTTGGTTTAAGTTTAGCAACCATGCAATAACGTTTCCAGATAAGAATCTTTTCCTAGTAAAAAATAAAAAAATAAAACAAAAATTGAAGTACACACTTGTATGTTGGACAAACAAAGGAAGATTTGATTTTCTTAAAGCAACATGCTCTAGTTGCTAGAGATTTTTAGAAAAATCGGGTTTTTTCTCTCTATCAATTTGATACCATGTGATTTCGGGCTCGGAAGGCTGTAAAGAACACTTGGGTACAAGAAATCATTTCAGCAGCTGATGCCCTTAGGGGGCATTGATAACGGAGGAAACAAGGGAAAGTCTCACACTTTCTCCTGTATTGTCGTTTTCACCTGTTTGAGAACAGTAAAATTGGGGAAAGTTGGAACTTATTTTTCCCTATTTCACTAATCCCTTGAGGAAAGTGGCTGACCATAAGAACCTCTTTGCTGCCAATTTTCTATTAATAATATAATGTAATATAATAATATATTATATTACATATTATAATATAATAATATATTATATTACATATTATAATATAACATTATTATAATATATGTAATATATTATAATGTTAATTATTATAATAATACTAACATTATAATATATTATGATATATTGTTATATTATATTAATGTAATATAATAATATTACATATAAAATATATAATATTAATATAAAATATATAATGTAATGTAATAATATATAATAATGTATATTATATATAATATTAATATAATATGTACCATTATATTGATATAACATTATAATATAAAATATAATATAATATATGTTATATATAATATATATACTAGCTTTCCCAATGCCAAGCAAGTGAAAATACTAGCACCACAATTTAACAAACAATATAATAATATTACATATAAAATATATAATATTAATATAAAATATATAATGTAATATAATAATATATAATAATGTATATTATATTATATTATAATATTATAATATTATATTAATATAATAGTATAGTATCTATAATATATATACTAGCTTTCCCAATGCCAAGCAAGTGAAAATACCAGCACCACAATTTATCAAACAAGGTCCCCAACTTTCAGGTTACCAATTTTCATCTGCTTCCGAGAATCTAGGAAAGTTAGCAGTAGGGAGAATCCCAGAGAAACTGCAGAGAAAGTTATCAAATGCACCCTTAAGAAGGCATGCTCATGCTGCTTGGGTATGTTGTAGTTTTGGAATGATTTAATTTCTAGGTTTCTTGTATATTGAACACATTTCAGTCAAATTTGGGCAGCTTTATTGGCAAGCCATATTCTGTGGATCTGGCGCTTAACATGTGCTGATGCATGTGCCAGGTTTTAAGTGTTTCAAATTGTGTTTTGAAATGCATCTGACAGGACATAGTGAGAAAGAGGGTAAATGTTACTAGAAAAAGGACAAGAAAATTGCTATTCAGAGCAAGTGCTGAAATTCTGGAACAGTCTTATCCTTAAGTCAAAGTGAAACAATAACCCGAATTGTACACCACATCTTAGCAATGCAAATTGATATGGGATGAATGAATTTCTTGTAGATTAATGGAGGCTTCACTTATATGCATCCACACTAATTGCTTGGTAAATATGAAAATAAAAGTGTGATAAAGTGCATCCTAGATGGATCCAAAGAGTTTGGTAAATGTATGAACAAATAGGAATAAAAGCTAGCTAATCATATGTTATGTGCATTGACAGGACCGCAAGAATATAAGCTTGTGAAGGAGACAACAACATGTATAATGCCCCAGATTTACAAGTATCTGAGGACATGAAGGTTTAAAATACCCAGATACAATATGATTACGCTAATAAAACTAATGATTCTGCATATTCTTGATTTGTGTCTCTTAACATAATGACCAAACTATCAAAAGCAATGAAAATCAAAACCCAAAATGCACCCAAATCATGTGTTCACAAAATTTGTCAGCCCTTAGAAAGGGTTATATATTGAAACTCTGATTTGTAGGTCCTTAGCACACAGTATAGTGAGTTGTTTCTTTCCTTCTTTTGTTAAAAATGCAACGGAGTGTGAGAAACCTGTTATTATGCTCTAATTTCTTATTTGGAAATCTGTATTTTTGGTACAGGCTGGAAATATCTTAGTTGAAGCAACTGGTGCAATTAAGCTGGGCGATTTTGGTGTTTCTGTATGCCTTTATGATTCAGGTGATAGGCAGCGCTCCAGAAATACATTTGTTGGGACACCTTGCTGGTGCGTATTCTGTCTAATCTGTAAACATTTGTTTGGAACCTTAGTGTTGTTTCTGTTGTGGAAGGTATTGACTTTAACTGTTTGGTTAAATTACCTTTTATTGATTAAAATCATTGGGCTTTAATGGGCTTGTTCATCTGTAATTTATTTTGTAGGATGGCACCTGAAGTGATGGAGCAGTTACATGGCTATAACTTTAAGTATGTTTGTCTGATTATTAGTAAGTTTGATTTCATCTTCTTGTATCCACATTTGTTCCACTTTTTATGCTTCATCATTTTTTCTCTTTCAGGGCAGATATATGGTCTTTTGGCATAACTGCATTAGAACTAGCTCATGGTCATGCTCCTTTTTCAAAATATCCTCCTATGAAGGTTTGTGAAAATTTGTACTTCTTCGCTACATGATTTCGGTATATATTGTTGACCACTTTGAAACTGTGAAATAATGGTAGCTTTTTCTTTTTTTCCTTTTCTTCTCTAGGTTTTGCTTATGACCTTGCAAAATGCTCCACCAGGCCTTGATTATGAGAGAGATAAGAAGTTCTCAAAGGTATACATTGTAGTTGCAGCACAACATGCCTTTGTTCATGCCATTTCAGGATTGGTTTTCCTCATGAGCAACTATTCTTTGGTGCATTTTTCATTCAGTCTTTCAAGCAAATGATCGCTATGTGCTTGGCGAAAGATCCTTCAAAACGTCCCAGTGCTGAAAAGCTTCTGAAACACGCGTTCTTTAAGCAAGCAAGGTCCAATGATTACATGGCAAGGACTATATTGGATGGAATGCCTTCTCTTGGTGATCGCATTAGACACTTGAAGGTCAACAGATTCCTCTAAATTTTAGGAGTTCTCCTATGCTTTTCTTGTCCGCTGTAGATATATATAGTTTCATTTTCTCATTGTTTTTTTGCATGTTCTTTAGGATAAAGAAGCTGATATGCTTGCACAAAAGAAAATGCCTGATGGTGAGAAAGAGGAGAGATCCCAGGTTAAATGTCTGCTTTCTTTATACATTGCTGATGCTTGTGTTAGTGCACTTAGATTTTAACAAGGATGAGTTCCTTTTTTATGTAGTCTATTCCTTGTGAATAGCAAAAGTAAAGCATTGTCGTTTATGTTATTTGCATTCTCTTTTGACTATCAGCATTTTATTGACTACATATGGTTTATTTTTTAAATTTATGTAGAATGAATACAATCGAGGGATCAGTGCCTGGAACTTTAATATTGAAGATGTGAAAGCTCAGGCTTCTTTGGTATATATGTTCATCCTTTTGTATTCCTCTAATTGGTATTGGCGCTTCAAGTTTCTTCCTTTTAAAAAATCATTTAGTTGTATTTATTTCATGCAATAGATTCCAGATGTCGATGATATTCTTCCTGATAAAGATCAAGGAATGCTTGGGTTTTATGATTCGCTAGAGAAAGATTCAAATTGCCAGCCCGCGGTCATGGATATTTCTGATATGGTTGCTACAGTAAGTTTTGATTTGATTGGATTTTGTTTATCCGGAAAAACATTTTGTCCGCGCATGGGCAGATCGCTATAGCATCGACCCATGTGTGGACTACCATTGGATTTGCCTGCACAAATTTAACTGTTGGATTAAAAATTAACGGAGAGGGGTCTACTGGCAAGCCCAGGTTACTCCTCTTTCTTTCCGCCCTCTCACCCTCCCTCTTTCTCTCTCTCTCTCTCTCTCTCTCTATATATATATATATAGATAGATAGATAGATTGAATTTTTTTATATATATATATGTATATAAAAAAAGTCTTAAAAAAACCTACAGGCGAATAGCTACAGTGTTTCGCCCCTGTCACAGACATATTATGTCCATGACGGTTTTGCCTAAAAACTGCTATGGACCTACGGGAGCCGTGGCGGTCCCTATATATTTTTTGCGTGAAAAAAATCTCGTCATGGACATGCTATATCCGTGACAGTCCATGCCGTTCGAAAAAATGAGCCTACAGGTGAAAATACTGTTCATGTTCGTCCATAGTCGTTTTGTAGTCTCTTCCATATATATATATATATATATATAGGGAAAAAGCTAATAATAGCTGGGCAGCTATAATGAATAGTAATATAGGTGGAATCCCAGCGATTAGATCTTCATCATATGGTTCAAAATGCATATCATTATATGAATTTTAATATTTTTTTAGAAATCAGGTCATAATGAAATTTTAGACTCGTGTACTAAAAAATAGGGTGCACAATTAAAAAATATATAAAAAATGTTTCCCAAAATATAAAATGATCGTAATTGGTCATTTTAAATTATTGAAAATATTTTTTTTGCATTTTTATATGGTGCGCGATAGTGTTAGTTATGTACACCCAAAATTTCATCTTAATCATATTTATAGAAAAAATATTAAAATTCATATAGTGTTATGCATTCTGAACCATATGATGAAGATTTGATGGCTGAGATTCCACCTATATTACTATTCATTATAGCTGCCCAACCATTGGAAGGTTTACTCTCTCTCTCTCTCTCTCTCTATATATATATATATATATATATATATATGGGTGTGGTCTCTATAAGGCTGCAACTTTAAACAATCCATTTAAGGCGCACCTCCAAATTGCAACATAACATGTAATTTTGGTGAAAAAATTATTAGGATTATCTCAAAATCTATTTTTTATATCTAATTATAAAATTTAAAACTCCAAAAATGGTTAAAATCAAGTAGATTTATAAACATATGAAAATCTTGAAAATGGACGGTCTAGATAATGTATTGCAAGATGCACTATTTTTAGGACTCAAAATCTTTTTTTTTTATCCACGTTTATACATCTCGATGTTGAGATGACCATTTAGAGGTTTTTTCAACATTAAAACAACCTTTTTTGATGAATTTTTGAGGTGCATCTGTAATTTTACATTTTAAGGTTGCGATCATATATAAACTTTTTCCTATAGATATATATGTCATCATCATCATCATTGCCTTTTCCCTATTAATTGGGATCGGCTATACGAATCCTGGTTCGCCATTTTGCTATATTAAAGGCCATACCCTCAGTGAGGCCATAAGTCCCCATATCTTTTCGGAACACTTCCAACCATGTCTTTTTGGGCCTACCCTCTCTCTCTTTATATATATATATATATGGAAGATGCTACAAAATATATGCGAAAATGAACAGTGATTTCGCCTACCCTCATCACTATCCAAAGTTCATCGAACGGTCATGATTGTCCGGTAGTGTTTCATTTTTCATTTTTTTTTCTACAAATCGGAATGACCTGAAATTTGGAGCGTGTGTTCATAAAAAATAGGCGAATCTATGAAAAATATCAAAAAAATATTTTACATGAATTTGTTTACCAAACTACCCCCAAAAAGTTTGGTCAATTTATTTTTTATGAATTATTTTTTTTATATTTTTATTAGGTGTGCCTTACTAAGATGTATACACACTCCAAATTTTAGGTCATTCCGATTTGTAGAAAAAAAAAAAAAAATGAAACACTATAGGACAATCGTGACTGTGTAATGAACTTTGGACGGTGATGATGGTAGGTGAAATCACTGTCAATTTGTACTTATAGGCGTTGGGAAGACTTTTTCATCTATATATATATATATATATTTAGGGTGTGGTTTCTATAAGGTTGCAACCTTAAACAATCCAATTATGGTGCACCTCCAAATTTTATCATAACATGTAAATTTGGATTCAAAATTATTAGGATTACATGAAAATCTATTTTCATATTTAAATATAAAATTTTAAACTCCAGAAATGATTAAAACCAAGTAGATTTATAAACTTATGAAAATCTTGAAAATGGACGGTCTAGATAATATGTTGCAAGATGCGTTGTTTCTGGGACTCGAAATCTTTTTTTTTATGCATATTCATACATCTCGATGTTGAGATGATCAATTAGAAGGTTTTTTAACATCAAAACAACCTTTTCCGATGGATTTTTGAGGTGCATCCTTAATTCTACATTTTAAGGTTGCAACCTTATACAAACTTTTTCCATATATGAATATATATATATATATATATATATAGAAGCATCTACACAATGGGCAAAAATGAACAGTGTTTTCAACCATAGGTGCATCACCGTTCGCAAAAATCTGACGGCATGCATTTTTCGACTGCCATGGACCTAGCATGTCCGTGGCGATCAAAAAATTCAAGCGGAACCGCAATGGACTGCGTTGTCCGCTGCGGGTTTGTTCAATAAACCACCACGGATGGCGAAACACTGTTGCATTTCGCCTATAGGATTTTTTTAGGTTCTTCCATATATATATATATATATATATATATATATAATCACTCTTGAGATCTCTCTTTCCCTCTCTCAAACACCAACCTCAGATCTATTCGTTAGACTGCTTCTCCACATATATATATATATATATATATATATATATATATATATATCTCTATCGCCCCAACCTGCATTTGTTCTCTAAACTGTCTGCGTTGCAGTTGGAAAGTAGCGCCATTGCCTGCAACCAGGGTGAAAAAAAGAGAGTAAGGTATGGTCTAGCTTGTTTGGGCTTTTGGGACAAGTTTTAAAGATTAGTACTCTCGACCTCCCTCACGCAAACCGACATGTCTACTACTAAGCCAAAGCCTAAGAATACCCACAACTACGGTTAGAACTTGCTTAAATGTACACAAAATCCTTAGGAAATTGAAACTAGCTACTATTGCATTAAGGATCCTTCGATCCTTTACCAAAACAAGGAGGCCAGCTAATGAGCTACGGCAAGAGCCTATCTCTGTAACAAATTCCTTTTCATTTATTATAAACTCTAAAGCTTTGTAAAATTGATCTTGGTCTCTTATGTCACCTCATCGAGCAAATCCACCTGAAGAGACCTTTGTAGGTTGCATAAGACTTTCCTCTGAATCTAGAAAGAGATTGACCAGAATTGCAATGGCTTCAGGCCAAACTGCATTCTCGTGACAGGAACCAAGAGAGAGGCAATCAGAGACACCTCATTTTCGTCAACCACTGTTTTTCTCCCCAACTAATAGTCTGAAACACTTTTATAGCTTCTTTAATGCCAGAACCTTGGTTGGCCTTTTTCCTT
The DNA here is from genome assembly GCF_054954075.1 of Amborella trichopoda. Lineage (NCBI taxonomy): Eukaryota > Viridiplantae > Streptophyta > Magnoliopsida > Amborellales > Amborellaceae > Amborella > Amborella trichopoda. Next base: position 44,224,474 of record NC_142347.1, read on the forward strand.
TTTTAGGGTTTCTAAAAGTCCTTTATTTAGGGCTGTTAACGGGCTGGGTTCTCGCTGGGCTGTCCCTAGCCTAGCCCAGCCCAAAACAGTGTAAGGTAGGCCTAGGCTTAGTTTGGGCCGAGCAGGACTCATGGCATGATAACAAGTCCAGAGTCCGGACTGAAAAAACAAGCTGGGTCCTGACCTGGCCTGGCCCTAAAATATTTTGGGCCTAGGGCATGTTGGCCTTAACATTAGGCCCAAATGGCAGAAACTGGGCCCAGACCGAAAGCCCGAGGCTGTCCTGGGCTTTTAGCAGCCCTTTTCTGTATTCTTCCCTGAACATTCTTTTGATCTCTTCTTTCACAAATATCTCTGAGAAAGATGGTGAAGTGTTTTGTTGGGCATAATGGAAGCATCTCAAAGCTGTTATATGGTGATTGGCCTAGTGAGATGACCCACCAAAAACCATTTGACGATGTTCGCTTGATTGTAGATGTCTGGTACATAGAGTCATAGGGTCAAGTCTGGGCTTGAGGAAAATGGGGCAGATGAAAATACAGGGGGATTTAGACAATGTCGAGTTCATTGATCATGGTTTTCAATTCTATTCTCTCTTTATAACTCTTTTCTTTCTTGGTTATTACTGTGTGGCATTCAAAATCCAAAGCACAGTGGGTCTTGTACCTCATCTCTTCATCCCTTCTCCAAGCTAGTAGCTGAAACAATGGCATCTGAACAAACTGATATCAAAACATGCCAAAGAAATAATGGATGAGAGAGATAGATTGGGGTTTGGGGGTCTGTAGAGGGAGAGTGTGAGGATGTTTGTTTATTTTTTGGTTTCTAGAGAGGAAGTAACTGGCGCTTCCTGGTGACCTCCTATCTCCCTTAATTTTTAAATGGACAGTCCAGATTGATAAATTGTATTCCTTTTATTTTTTATTTTTATTTATTTATTTTTTCGAGTCATTACATGGATGAGAGAGAGAGAGAGAGAGAGAGAGAGAGAGAGAGAGAGAGAGAGAGAGAGAGAGATTGGGGTTTGGGGGTCTGTAGAGGGAGAGTGTGAGGATATTTGTTTATTTTTTGGTTTCTAGAGAGAGGAAGTAACCGGCACTTCCTGGTGACCTCCTTTCTCCCTTAATTTTTAAACGGACAATCCAGGTTGATAAATTGTATTCCTTTTATTTTTTATTTTTATTTATTTATTCTTTCGAGTCATTACATGGTTACTTCTCTCGCAAATGTGGCTGCTCTTTAGTGGCTTTATATAGATAGGAATAAGTGACTCCCAGGCATCCTATTGACTTGGAGAGTTGGCAGGATGGAGGTCATGCGACTGGACCTGGAGATGCACATCTTCCCTTGCCAGGCCAAGATCCTAAGATTATCAGGTATTCATTTTGTAAAATCATTGTTTCAAACTTCTTCTTCTGGTGCTATGCCTTTGATCCTTACTTATCTCATCATATTATCTATTTAGTGGAAAGTCAAAGTTAAAGACTGATATATTAGTTAGGACAATACATTCTAGCATAATTCTATTTCCTTAAATCAGAAAACTGTCCTATGTTTACTGGTCGTGTCTCACTATTATGACAGCATTGAGAATCTTAGTCTCACAAAGCAATTTGTTATCTCAATGTTAGTAGTTTCTTTGTTTTAGGTTCAAAGCTCATGGATTCGAGGATGACTTTGATGCTCTCAGTTTAACCGGTGAAGGCAGTGCTAGGCAGAGTACTTCAGTCATGGAGTTGCAGTGTAACAATGCTGATATTGAGAAGTTTGCGAATGAACAAGAAGTTGTCTCAAACCCTTTTCTCCCACTTGCCACATACAAAGGAGAAAGGTTGGATTCTGTGATTTATGATAAATAAAGGAGATCTACTTTTTCTCACATTAAAGAATTGGTTGAGAAATACAGACTTCTTATATTGATACATGATGCTAATTGTGGAGGCGAAAGAAATTGTTCAGAGTTCTTTTGAAGAATTTTTTTTTCTCTGTTTTGTATTGTAATGCATATATATATATATATATATATATATATACATATACACATTTGCTCCACATATTCTTACGAGTTCAACATTTTCCAGTGACGAACAACCAAGTCAACCCCAGAGTCAAGGAAACTTGGACGGACAGCTGGTTTCTCAGGCAATGGATGATGCACTTGAAAGCATTCCTCGGCCATCTAAGTTCACAGGCATGCATATGATCCTCCCTAATTCATGTTTGGTTATATAATTACTTTTTTTAAAAAAAAAGAAGTTCATGCTTTCTTATATATTCATTGCAGTTGTTTCCATGATTTTATATTTTATATATTCGAGAAGAGTGTGGTTTGATTATTTTTCTGAAAATTGTTTCGGGGTGTATTCTTGAAATGCATGATTAAAAAACCTTGGGCCTCACCAGTGAGGCTTGAAGCACAAAGGCCATGGGTTTGGGGTGGTAGACCTCTTTGTGCCTTCTACTCTTCAAGATTCATCATTCTGTCATCAGCATCTGATTAGCTGCTGATGTTTACCAGCACTAATCTCATGTTCGATTCCTACCGCTGAACTGCTCGAGAGAGAGAGAGAGAGAGAGAGAGAGAGAGAGAGAGAGAGAGAGAGAGAGAGAGAGAGAGAGACGATTCATCATTGGGGCCCCTGGGCTTTTCCACTATAAGAAAAATAATTTCATGTTGCATTACCTTAACGTACCTCAGCCACATGCATAGTTTTTTAAGTTGCATCGGCGTGTCAAGGATTTTCCCGAAGTATCCAAGTTTCTTTCATATTCTATGCACTTGGCGAACTTGGCTTGGTCTTAATTGAACTTTGATTTACGTTGTACTAAAGCATTGACTAATGTTGCTCTATTCATGTGATGAAGATATTAAAACTATTTATATCACACTATCAATATTTCTTTGGATCATCATCATCATCGGAGCCTTATCCCAACTATTTGGGATCGGCTACATGAATCTTGTTCCTCCGTGTAGGTTTAAATATTTAAATATTATCATTTTATCAGAGACATTTATTCTTATTGTTATCATGAGAAATAGGAAGGTGATTGAGGCTTATGCCTCATCAGCATATTGTATGTCATGTTTGATTAATGTCCGAGTTCCACTTATGCTGCTTGACTCTTTCTGTTGTATATAAAAAACTTTCATGACTGTATACCATCTGCTTTTCTCAATCTGATGATTTATGTTTGACTCTGCTGTGTAATTGCAGTAACCAATTCTGATGACCTTGATGAAAAATCAAAGGGGCCTGTTGTCCAGCAAAAAGGGCGTTTCAAAGTCACATCTGAGAATGTTGATTTAGAAAAGGTAAGCTTTTTTAGTGCAGTAGTTTTCTTTTTCATTTCGAATAGGATGTAATGTCATGTTGCTCTTTCAGGTACCCCATTCTCCTGTCTTACAAAAAAGTCATAGCCTGCAGGTATTTGTTGAAATCTTAACAGCTAAAGTAGTTAATTGCCACAAAATATTGCTTTTGATCGAACTACAATGTTATTGAGGGTATTGGTTTTACTTGGTCTTCATCTACTGATTTTTCTGGTGTAGAAATTTACTTACATATGATTAAGGAAGTTTCAGTTTCTCTATGGTGGATGGCTCGTTATAGTTTCTGACTCCAAATAACTATCTGTGGGTACCATGCTTTGTGTGTAAACCTTCAATTCACTTTCCTAAATAACATGTTCCCCTTTTGGTTACAGATCGGTAATAATTCTTGACTAGCTGAATATCACAATTTTCCAGCTTCAATGCAGTTCTTTTTTGTTGCATGTGTCCGCACCATGACATGAAAATCATTATTTGATTTTAGATGCAATGAAGTTCTTAGAATTCGTATATGACTGTGCAAGTCAGCAAATGGTGCATAAGAGTTTGTAGTTTTTGTCGATTTTTAAAGAACTAGAAATATAAATATCTTTTCATAATTGTCAAGAATCAAGGACTGTGAAATATTGACTATTATAATGTAATCCAAAATCATTGCTGTTATCCTGTGCGTGGGTTTGTCGTGCACTGTGTTCCCTATATACTCTTATGAGTTTGCCAAATGCCTGAACAGATTTTGTTTCTAGAGAAAGAGTGTCAAGTTTCTGCATTGGAAGTGATTCACTCTGGATTTCGATTCCTTGGATTCTTGTTTGCTTCACTATATATTTGAGTCCATTGGTATTGGGATTTTGTTTGTAGTTTAGAATCTTGATTCTAAACTATTTGGGTTTATTAATTTCTTGTGATTCTTGTTGCTGGAGTGTTTTATGTTGCACTTTGGATATTGCAGGTGATTACTCAACTTCCTTCAAATTGTCTTCCATCACCATCTGATTCTACAATCTATCTTCCCAGTTCTATGCTTTATCCACAAATTCAATCAGTCTTGTATTCAAATGTTGTTCAGAGGGTAGGGACGCATCTCTCTTATCTAGCTTCTGTTCAACCGAGTGCTGGACTATCCAGACTTATCCCACTTATCCCATTTGTCACCTTGTTTTCACTAGGATTACCTTCTCCAAATGTTGAAGACCGTGAGTACTGGTGATGCTTATACAGGTAGGGTACTTCTTTTTATTTGTGTGTTTTTTTTTTACAAAGATATCTACCTAAGGCCCGTTCTATTTTATACAGCTAGTCGTCTATTTTGTACAGCTAATTGTGTGAACGATCTTGGATCCACATCTTTCTCTAACATAGCTTCAGAGAAATCTTTGGTAAGTGGTTATGAGTTGGAACCTTAGTTATTTCTCGAATGAGTACAACTTATTTATGAGCATGGCTGTAAAAATATTATATCATGCATTATTAAACATTCTGTTGTGTTCCTGTCTTTCTCATTGGGTTATAATTTACCTGTCAATTTTTGTTGTATGTGCAGTTATGGAGCAGATCTCTTTGGCATGTGATTTAGGGGAAGCATTTACGCTATAAGTTTAACAAAAATTTGACATAGCATAGGTTTAAAAGACAAGAAGTGGAAGTTCCTTTAAAAAAGAAGAAAAAAAAATTAAAACTTCTTTTTCATGTGAGGGTTCAGAGATGCCCCTACTCCACCTCCCTCTGCTTCTTTGTCTCTCTCTTGTTAGCCATGCATAGCTGGGTTTAACTGCTCCGGTCTGTTTCTCTTTCTCTCTATTCTCAAATCAATTCAACTATATACTTCCATGATTTTAGAATGGGTGAGCTAATATAAGGGATCCACCTTAAACAATCAAAGTAATGCACACTTTCAACCTCTGTCGAAAGATGCAGTTTCGATGCTTGAAACTTTACAACGACCTGAAAATCTATTTTGAATTGTAATTATAGAATTTATGGTTTAGAAAATGTGCAGATCAAGCATATCTATAGACACTTGAAAATCTTGAAAATCGACTGTCCAAATAATGTACAAGATGCATTATTTTTAGGACTTGAAATCTTTTTTATTTTCATATCCATACATCTTAAGGTTGAGATGATCAATTGGAGGGTTTTCTAGTATTGGAAACAAGCTTTTCTTTTGGGTTTTTGAGGTACACTTTACTTCTACAGTATAAAGTTGATACCTTACCTAAAATTTTTCCTTTCAGAATTCGATATAAAGAGAATAATTTACATAACATCCAAACCAGAAAAGAGTTACATATCATCCAAACCATATAAAAGTCAAAATTTTTTCTAATTTATATTAGTCATACTAAAACTTTAACCAGGTGAATATTTGATAATTGAGATTTGGTGTGCTTGATGTCTGTGAACATTTCTGTGGGTCGGAGATGATTGGCATCAGTAAAAATGTTTCGTCAAGAAAAAACTGGTAGCAGTTATATAAATTCATGCGGAACCTATGGAGTATCAGAAGTTTTGCGTTGTTTGATTTTAGAATGTGATACTATGGAAGAAAATCTGGTCTGATTATCTGAAAATTAGGAGTTCACACATGCATGAGAAATAGAATTTTTTGTTCGTTTTCAACTTTGAACCCAGCTTACTTGAAACGAAACCTAATTTTACAATTCAATACAAACAGTCTCTTATTATATGGTTGTGTAGAAATTGTAAAGGATTTGAAGTTTTACATTATTGTAGTTATGATATTATTATATATTCTTCTTGATAAATTATTGCATTTATATAGGACTATGACTAAGATGGTTTCATATATGTTGGGCACCTGCACTGGTGTTTGGGTATGTATAATGCCTTTTTCCGAGTGGGCATATAAGAAATTTTAATTTTTTTTGGTTTTCTTTTTTTGCCCCCATCTTTTTTTGCAGCTCGAGGCAGCAAATGAGAGAGAGAAAGAGTTGTTGGCTGAAGTATCTGATTTGCAGTGGAGGTAATTTTTATCTATGAACACCTTCCTCGTTTAACTGAAACTGGGGTTTTAATGCAAATTATTTTGGGTATTTTTTGTGTTATTGCAGGCTCATTTGTGCCTCAGAAGAACTGCAGAGATATAAGGCAAGGGATGCTCAGGTTTGTCTCTTGATATCTCACGAACGTCCTTCTGCATAGCATATTTGAATCAATATTCTAACCCTATACTGAAACCAGGTTTGAAACCAAACCAAGTTTTTTGCTTCTTTGGATGGAACTTTACCTCGGTATAGTCTTACTAAGGTATGAGAAGAAATTTCGCACAATAGTTCAGAAAGGGGATGTCAATATCTTTTTTTCTTTTCTTTCCTTTTTTCCTTCTTTTTTCTGATAATCAGGGGTGTCAATAGTTTGGTGTGGTAATCTGGTAACAGTTGAGGAATTGGTGGGTTTGTGAGGCTTCTTTTAAATATGGCCTTTGTGGAGTTCCTAAGACTGAGCTAGCTCATCTCCGAGTTCCTATCCACTGGTGTGCAGGTTTTCTTTGTGTTTTGTAGAGATTTTTTTACCTCTGATATTTGTACGGTGGCTGTTTGTAACATAATATATCTCCTTTATTTGATAAAAGGCCATCTTTCTTAAGTCTATTATCATTCAATGTTAGTGGAGTATAGATGCATATTGCCCATATTAAGAGGGTCTGAACTCCCAAATCATATTTACCCCATTCTAAAGTGTAAATGCCTCAAATCAAAATTCTCTCCAAGACTGAATCTGAACTGTCCATGGTCTACATCTGGGACAATCCTTTTGTGATATCAGATCTGGGTAATTTTGAGCTCAAAATTATTTTTTATTGAAAAAATTGATCACGAGGTGAATGCGGAAGCTTTTGAATTTCACGATGTAAAATTCCCGTTAACTAGGTGTTTCGGATATGGACCAAATGTATAGTTTGGTCCCTAGGGTACTGTGAAGAAATAATATTTAGAATATTTAGTTGTCACGAATATCATTAAAACCAAACATGGACGGTCATGGTGAGAGAGGGGCCCACTATTCGGGTTCTGTCCTTTTTCTATTAGGCACTCTCTCCATAGGTTGCGGCATTATGGGATTGTATGCTATAAGATGATTTACTTTAGGGATTTAAGACCAGTGATTTCTCTAGTGTGAAATATGATAGCTTGTCTTGTCACCATGATCAAAAAAATTCTTTTGGATTTAAGACTAGTGAATGGTATTATCCTTAGTTTTCTAATTTCACATTGCGCGTTTGGTAGGTGTGAAAATATTTGTATGAGTACTTTTATATAAAAATTTCCCTATGCCAGCTGCCAATCGATGTGAAAAGCTGTGGAGATCTGTGAAAAAATTACGACATCCAATAACATAGGATAGTTTTTTTTTTTTTTTTTAACGTGTGAAAGTATTTTTATAGGTACCAAATGTGCCCTAATGGCAAAAAGTAATGTGCCTTTGGTAAATGGTCTTGGACTGCATACTTATAAATATCGGCGTTGTTTAATGCAACAGCTTGGGACCATAATAGCCGAACATTGTTTTAATGCACAGCGTGCCGTTGACCACATGCAAAGTCAGTTTTTTAGAAACTGTGGCGCATTTATAGCCCACATGGTTTGGACTGATTTGACCTTATCGTACCAAAAGGCAATATTCCATGAGAAAAGGGTTGAGCTTAACATGCAAGCCAAGCCCCTACATATAGAAATGTGGGCCTTTTAGTAAATCTATTTTTGTAATGGATTTTTGGACTTAATCTTTAAAGGGGATTGTATACAACCATATCATTCACCTTTGATAAAAGGAGGTCGCAATTATTTATAACTATCCGATGTGAAACTTGATAGCTTGTGTGTCATAAAGTTTGAATTTTTTTTTTTGGAACTTTGAGTTTAGTCAATGGAATAAATGCAGTCAACCAATTTCACATCTAATTAATAAAATTGATTGTGACCACCTTGTAGCAATGGTAAGTGGTATTTTTATACTTTTACTTTCTAAAGATATGTAATCTCTAAGGTGGATATCATGAATATAAATAAATATATAAATTCTAAAACTAAAAATAATAATTCTATTAAGAAAACACTTGGACCGTTTTTAAATGGACCACATATTTGAAAACACTTGGACCGTTTATACTTTTGGATCGCATATGTAGAAATGCAATCCAGCTCGCATGAAACAATTTTCTTAAGAAAAAAAGCATTACCATTTTATCGCCCTTAGGTAAAAAATTACCGTTCAAAAGAGAAATAAGAAAATTTTGTTAGAAAAAAGTCCCCAACATTTCAGGTCCTCTCTCTCCAACTCGTTCTCTTTATTTGCAGTGTGCCTGTTTTGGCCTTTCTAATCTTTCTACCTGATATTTCTGTGACATCTCTCTCTCTAAGATCTTTTTTTTTTATTTTATAGAAAGTTCACATAATTTTATTGCTCTAAAATGAAATTACAGATTCTGAAACGGATACATAAAAAAGAGTAGTACCACCTTTGGCAAGGAAATCTACCAAGGCATTCGCCTCCCTCTAAACGTTAACAAAGAAAACAGAGAGGGAAGCGGATAAATCCAAGATTTACAGCAACAACGGTTTTAGTTCCCACGGAAGAAGTTGTTCCTTCTTGCACCACAATATCACATTAAGAGAACCCCCCTCTTGAATGAACTCATGTCCCAATTTCCTATCAACAATAGTACGTACACCAAAAAGAAGGGCACATAGTTCAGCGAAGTTAGTAGTCCGAACAACCAAGAGGACCTGCAAAAGAAAGACCCACATATCTATCACTCCTCCAAAGTTAGATACACTCGGGTTGCCTATCGAGCTGCCATCGTAATTTAATTTATATACCCCCTGTGGCAGTGGCAACCATCTCCCTTTAAGCCTACATTTGGTGACATTCAAGTGGAAGACATCACTTAAATTTTTTCTAACATCTAATTAAGTGATATCCTGCACCCCTGGAGTAATCGAAAGAAAATATCAAATATAGTGCAGAATTCTATCTAAGACCTTTTCACAAGACAAAGTCACCCATTCGAAAACTCTCCTATTCCTCTCTTTCCAAATTTCCCAAAAAATGACTCCTCTAACAATTTGCCAGGTAATAGCATCCAGCTTCGGAAGTGGAACCGAGAGGCCCTCGATTATCTCCACTACTGAGAGGGGCATTATCAATGCAATTCCCAACTTCACAAAAAACTATCTCCAAATATGGCTAGCAATGGTACAATGTAGGAATAGATGGTTACCTGACTCCCCATCCGCCTTACACAAGAGGCAAATACTTGGTAAAATCTTTCTGCGCTTAGTGAGATTATTAATAGTGAACACTCGATCTTGGGCCGCCAACCACAAAAATCCTTGAACCTTCAAAAGAAGAGGCCACTTCCAAATCCTAGCAATAATAGGCATAGACCATCTTACCCTATCGTGGAAGAGCAAATAATAAATGGATTTAACCGAAAAAATGTCATTCTTATCAATTTCCCACGCCACTTCATCATTTGCATTCAAAGGAATATAAACATCTTCTAGCATCTTAAAAAGATCAGAAAGTTGAGAGAAGAGCAAATTAGGAATTCTATTATATGGAAGATCTATATTCCAGACTATTTGGTCACTTCGGTGAGCATAATTGGCTGAGACAGATGCATCTTGATTAATCACTATTTGAAATAACAATGGGAAAAGTAATTTCAATGGAGAATCCCCTATCCATTTGTGAAGCCAAAAGGAGATATTACTTCCATTGCCTATACGTCATCTAATATCTCTATGGATCAGTCCTTTATACAACTGAATAGCCTTCCAACAAACTGACATACCTGAGGTTCCTCTCATTATCCCTAACCACATGATGAATTTATCAACACCATACTTTGAAACGGGCACTTGGTATCAGAGATGGTTTTTGAAAGTCAGACTCCGCCACCATTTGCAGAGCAGAGCAGAGTAGAATTAACCAGGTTGATCTTTCTGATGCCAAGGCCTCCTTCCTCCCTTGGTGTGCAAACCCTATCCCATCGCAGAAGGTGGAACTTTTTCTTATTTACTGAAGATTCCCAAAGGATGTTCCTCATCATAGACTCAATCTTCTTTGCCACCAAAGTAGAGATCTAAAGAATCGACATCTGGTAGATGGGCAGGTTTGATAAACATACCTTAACAAGCATAATTCTTCCCCCAAAAGACAAGTATTTGAACTTCCAAATATCTAATTTCATTTGAATGCGCTGAAAATTTTTGTCCCATACTGCAATGGGGATCTTACCAACACATAAAGGCAAACCCAAGTACGTAATAGGAAACTTATCCATCTTGCAATCAAATTCCCAAACCAAAAGAGAAACATCCTCCTCTGTGCAATTAATGCCCACCATGCTAGTTTTTGTAAAATTTACTTTTAAGCTTAAAGCCTTTTCACAATACTTCAGAAAAATAACAATATTGGATACTTCAGTTCTCTGAGCTCCACAAAACAAAAGCATGTTATCTGCATACTGAAGATGAAAAACGCAAGGGTCATCATTAGGAAGCTGAAAACCTACAAAATAACCATTCCACATTACATTGGAGAACATTAAACTGAAACATTCTGCGTAAATTACAAAGAGCATCCTCTCTAAGATCTTATATCTTTACGGCATGTCACAAGGTTTCAAACTAGGCCTGCTTTGAAAGTATTGTGTGATGAACGCCTTCAAACCAATCTTCATGAAGTCAGTCACCTTCTTTGGTCTGAACAATTGAACTATGGTGGTTGTTTCTCAATGACAACTTAGACATCTCATAGAAAAAGGATGTGTTGTGATCAGCATCTTTGAGTCAACTGATTCTAGGCCTTTGGTATCTAAATATTTCCTCTTGTTTGATAACAGATTGGCACTAAACCTCTGCCTCTATCCTGTCTATCCGTGCCAGCAACAGGCCTCTTAACTCCTCAGCGGGATCAAGGTCATTGATCTCCTATAGCAGCACCTCCCCTGGAATTGACCAAAGTTTTGGTAACTCGAAGTTTTTGATCTAAATTTTAGGCCTTGCATTTTTTTGGATAAGCAAAAGGCCACTCACCCTTACACTACAAACGTAGACCACCAATTGGGATAAGTTTGTGTAACTCTCTTTCTTCAAGCCACATTATCTCTTACCTACAGGGTTTGTTACCTTCGTAGAATGTTGCAGTGTTTAAGTGGAATGGGGATGGTTCGAGGTGGCTTCGGCAGTTCTCTTGAATGGTCTTCAGTCACTCTGCTTCTCCATCTAGGCTATCAGCCCAATCTCATGGCAATACCCCCACAAGTTTCAAATTTATCAGTGGAGATTGCTAGTAATAATGTTGTTCACTGGTGTAGGCCCAAGAGGACATGGTTGAAAGTAGTGAGAAAAGATATAAGGACTGACAGTATCGCTCTTAATAGAGTAGAATGACGGATCAGGATTTATGCAACTAGCCCCAATTAGTTGAAACAAGGCTTTGACGATTGTGATGGCCTCGAATCTATCCCTTGGGTTAGTGTAATTAGATGTAATTTTGATTAAACTTATTGTTAGTTCCCCGAATTTGTCCCTTGGGTTAGCGTAGGTAGATGTAATTTTGGTTAAGCTTATTGTTAGTTACCCTTTTGGTATGTTGATATGCGTCTTGATTTGCTTCCCTATGAACTGCACATGGTTAATTTTTTTGATATGGTTTGAAACAAATTGCTGTTTTGGTGGAAAGTGTTACTCTTTGACACAGTATCATTCCAATTTTATCTGATGCCTCCAAAGAGACAAGAGGTTTGTTTATTTCCTTCAAAAAATAAACAAATTTGTCTTTAACACGCTGTAATCATTTTCGCCTAAATTTTTCATTTTTTTCTTTGAATTGATCTGGGTTTTTCAAGATTCTTTAACGGTGATCCCTTGGTGGGCTTGGTTATGGCTTTTTTCTAAATTAATTCTGCAAATTGTGCCCATTTTCATAGCTGAATCCTGTAAAAAAAAAAAAAGCATGCCAACAATCTGTTTTTGAATCTCTCTATGTTGGTTTTCCCTACCGGGGTAACAGCCCAATGATTATTTGTGCGATATTTTGTTGGAGCGATTGAGGTTTCCAGCTAATACACTCAGAATCCTGAAGAACAGATCTCTCTGCTACACTGTCATCTTTGTTCAACTATTTGAGGGCAACAAGTTTTGGACTCCATGAGTAGAATTAGAGTTGCCAGAAGGCCAAAGGGGCTTTTGGAGGACCAAGATTTCGTCAAGAGGGAGAGGTAGAGGGAGAGGGAGAGGAAGAGGAGAGAGTTACAAAGGGAGTACAGGGCAAATTATACTTATTCGTCAGGCAAAATTATCCATGAGTAAAGTGAAAGTGATATTAGAATATCGGAAGTAGCCACACAAACACAAAAAAAAAATGGAGCTAAGAGACTGCAACATATCTAAAAATATGCACTACATCTAAATCTCCTTTCGATTGCATTTGGACCGTCCACTTTATGCACATCAGATCCAGCATTTTCGAGGCCATAATCTTCTCCTTCCTAGCTGCAGGTTAAAATCCACTATTTGGACCAACCACAACCCACTGCGTTCCCTGCGTTTTTGTTTCAAATATTAAAACCCCAATCTGAGAGTTTTCTAATACCTTGGCGATGTAACCTCTTCAACCTAACGATTAACTACAACAAAAAACTCATCAAATTGTAAGCTTAGACAGAGATAAAAAACTCATCAAATTGCAAGCTTTGACAAAGATAACATCCCAAGATATTATGAGGGTGAGATCCAAGCATTGAAGATCACATCGTCCGAGTTTTCTCTTTTAAAATAATCTCTATTTAGTTTTAGATGGATCCCAAATTTCATAATAAACCAAAAACAAAATATACAATGAGACCATTTATCTTTGATATAAGATGGTCACAATTAATGTTGACCATTGGATGTGAAATTAAGTAGTTACATTTATTCTATTGACTAAACTCAAAATTCAAAATAAATTTTTTCAAACTTTATGACACCCAAGCTAAACCAAATTCCCTAAACCAAGGTAAATAGTCGAACTTTGTGTCACACCCAAGGTAAATGGTCTCATTGTATACAATTTCCTAAACCAAATCCCCCTAAATAGCTCTTGTGCCCGAGGCATTAAACCTATCATAAACTCTGCTCCTAAAGTCAAAAGGTTGCTCTTAATGAAAGGATTCTACACTCCTGGGAAAGCCTAATGTCAGTTAACTTTTAAAATATACCGACTGGCAATTTAAGATTTGGCCATGTGAGCTGATTATATCTGGTATAGTTGATATGTTCAGATAATCAGATGATGGATGCATGCCCAATTAGAACTTAGCGTTTCACTTATCACAGAGAGAGAGAGAGAGAGAGAGAGAGCCTCAAGGTTGCAACAAGAAATATAATTCTCATCCAAAAAACCCAGTACAGCACTTTGTGCTTTGTGTGCGACGCCCGAGTACATGGGCTGAGATTAATACAAGGGTATGAAACTTCACGATAAGAATCCACCTTCAAATGTTAGCAGTTTATCGGCCACTAAGATGAAGAACGTAGTCTCTTTCTTCTGGATGCTATCTCTGCAGCCCACGCTTTGCCGACATCAGTCTGAAACTTCCCTGTAAAATACGGAGTTCAAAACATATATTAACATGAGGCATCTCATGCTTTACTACAGAAGCTCTCTCTATCTCTCTGGTGGTGATCTCAATAAGTAGAAATTCCCTGCTCTGAAGATAGTCTTGTTTCATTTTTGCTGCTTTATCCTTTTTGCATGTTTATTTTCTTTTATGCCTCTCTGAACTGGATTTATTGTTCATTCTTTTTTGGGAGAATGGATTTACCGTTCGTTCTTCAGTTGTTAGAGCTTAATATCTCAGTATGTTCACTCTTTTTATGTTGATTTATAAAAGAGATTCTATACAATGAGACCATTTACCTCTCATACAACGTGGTCACAATTACTTATAACCATCCGATGTAAAATTTGATAGCTTGGATGTGTCACAAAGTTCAAGAAATTGCTTTTGAAGTTTGAGCTCGGACAATGGAATAATTGCAACCACCCAATTTCACATCCAATGGTCAAGATTAATGTGACCACCTTGTACCAAAGGTAAGTGATCTCATCATATACTTTCCCTTTAAAAAATTACCTGCATATCTTCGTTTTTAACTAAAAGAACCCAGTCTTTTTTTCTCATTTTCTGTTAATTGGAAAAGATACTAAATGCTCAAAAGAATCACAAACACGAAAAGATAATTAACCGGTGCCTCTTACCTGCGGTTGACTCAAAAAATTCATTCAGATCTTTCCCTTGTTCTGCACGACACCAAAAAGCAGGTGTGAATGCACAAAAAGTCAAAATATAGCCTCACAATCACATTCAAGAGCTGATGATTTTACAAACCATTTTCATACTCTAAGGCCTGAAGAATCATCTCCACCTGAAAGATGTAAAAGTAGAAGGTGGTTTAGTGCAAGATGCATTAGGCACTCAGGTATATCCGTATAGAGGCCCTTGCATAAAAAAACGGCTAAAACATAGAAGAATTTCAGCATTTTAAAGATCGACAATATTTCATAATTTTATTCCTACTTCAGAGTCTACAAAGGTTAAACACAATTTGTTAACAGAGAAAAGAGGTGCGAGGTTTTGGTAACAGAAACATGAGCAACTAACTCAGCCTTGATCTAATAAGGTATATAATTCCACAGGGAGATCCAAGGCTCGCAAAAACCAATGGCGGTTCATCAATTGGAACGCAAGACGGCTCAATTAAGAGTTGAAAGCCTTGGAAGGTATAGCCAGGGTCTTAGTTTTTTCTTTTTGTTTAGAGCTAAAACTGAGCTCCCCATACTCATTGTACCCTGTTTAACTGATAATAACTATGTGGAACAGGATATAGCAAAACAAGTCCCTTAAGACTTTGTCCCTTGTACTTCACGTTAGTATTAGACATTTCGGCTTGGGTTACGTAGGTAAAAGTTTGGAACCTTGAAGTTTTGCCTTATAAAGCCCAAACAAGCCAACCTGCCCCTTCTTCGATAATAGGAGAACAAGAAGTGCCACCATCACCACTATTTAAACCTTCAAAGCAAAGCATTGAAAAATGAAACAAAGGAAAAATAATTATAAATGCATGAATGAAAATTCATAATTGAAAGGTAAAACAATACTTTCTTCTCTACTCGCCATATTGCTTCTTTCAAAAAAATTTAAAAAAATAAAAAGAAAAAGAAAAGTGAGCAAATTACAACATTACATTTACACTAAAGCGTAAGTTTACTTGCCAGTACCCATACAGCATGTTTAACAAGAAACATACTGTTCAGGATGTTCAATCATGGCATTTGAAACTTGAAGAAGGTTGAACAGAATTTTCATGAGGAGGACCATGTGGGCACCTTGTCCAAATCTTTAACAAACTTTGCCTCCAAAGAAGTATTTTCTTCATACTCCATCCATAGATCAGCTATCTCCTTTGCTGTAAAAGTAAATGACTGCCAATATGAGTACATATGATTCAGTCCAAAACAAAATTATAACCAGAATACACAGTCCCAGTAGGATCAGAATTCTATTCATTGTATAGAATATTCTTGGACAAAATAAAAACACTTCAAAATAAAATGTTTACAAAGTTATCACAAGCCCTCTCCATGCTTGTGTTATATTTGTTCCAGCCGAATGAAAAATAGATTCTTCCCTGTTTCACAGTGGAGCCAAGCTCTAGATCTAAGATGCTAGGTGGCCAGTCCAATACCCATATTTACAAAAAAGAAAAAACTATTTCAAAGGAGAAAATGTCACAGACTACCAAATTACTAGGAGATAACTGAACAACAAGATATATTTAAATAGATTTACACATGATAATCACAATAAATTTTTTTTCATCGCTGCAAGAAATAATCTCAAGTGATACTTATCCAAAAAGGGCAAAAAAAAAGACCTCGGGGCTCAGAAACCAAAAGTGGCCCAACCAGAAGTAAATAGTTTCTTTTTGTATAGAAGAAGAGACAGCTTGAAGAAAGAGAAAATTGCGAGAGAGGCAAAGCCTTTTTGAGACTTCTTGGAGGAACAACAGAGAGAGACAGACCTTTGTTTTTTTATTATCAAGAGAGAAAAGTTGGGAAGGAGATGAGATGACAAAACCACCCCCTCCTAGACACGCAATTCCTACGAAGAAAGAGGCGAAAAAGTGATTAAACCGGATGCCTCGGAGTCATAGACTTACAGACCGGCTGGATGTGATGCAATCTACCCCAAAAGCCATCCCGAACAGCAAGTCACTGCAGTGGACTCACTTTTGTTTAATACGATTCTAAGGATAGTGTGTGCTTCTTGGACTAACACACTAGGAGACTATCTTAATCCAGAGACAAATTTGGTTTCAAATTTCACTTGCTTTATTTGAAATGCAAGGTGGACAGTTTATAAGACACATGAGGAATCTTTTGCCCCTTTTACATCACATCAAAATAAAGAAAAAAGACAAATCAAATCCTATGTTACATCCTCTCAAAAAAAACATTATATCACCTCAAGAAAAAATAAATGAATGGTAATTAGCTTTACATCACCTCAAGAAAAAGTAAATGAATAGTAAATAATAACTTTATATCAGTCCAAAAAAAAGTAAAAGATTAGTAAAAAAGTAAGGAATAGTAAAGAAATAGAAAAGATGTTAGGAATAGTAAGGGAGCCTTCTTTAGTCATCTTCGAAGACTTAGATATTTTCTTCTTTAAAAGATTCCTCGAGTTTTGCTTCAATCTCTATCATGCTCCATGCTAGCAATATTTCTTTCTTTTGAAAAATTGCGCTGATTTCTATGGGTGCTTTGGATGGACATTGGCCCTTGTTATGCTTGCAGATAAGACAAACACATAGCTTCCCAATGCCCATCCAAAGTAATTTTTCAAAAGAAAGAAATACAACTAGCATGGAGCATGATAAAGGGTAAAGCTGAACTCGAGAAGCTTAATACAACTAGCATGATAAAGAGTAAAGCTGAACTCAAGAAGCTTTCAGAGAAGAAAATGTCTGTCCTTGAAACTGACTAAAGAAGATTCCCTTACTATTTCCTCACATTTTTACTATTCCTTTATTAGTCCTCACCTTTTCACTATTTTTTTACTTTTTCTATAAGTGATGTAATTATTCTTCACTATTTATTTACTTTTCCTTGAGGTGATGTAAAATTACTTACTATTCGTTTACTTTTTCTTGAGGTGATGTAAAGATTGTTTTTCTTTTTTTTGAAGCGATGTAAAGTAGGATTTGATTTGCCATTTTTCTTCATTTTGCAATTATGAAAAGGAGGTAAAAGCCTCCTCTTGAGGCTTATAAATTGTAGCCCGTGCATTTCAAGGTGAGCTACTGTTCAGGGTGACTTTTAGGGTAGCTTGCATCACATTTAGTTGGTCTATAAGTCCAAGGAAGCCTCTCAAGCATCCAGTTTAATAGCTATCTCTCTTCTGTCTTCGTAAGAATTACCTATGTAGGGGTCTGAAAAGATGGTTTTGTCCTCTCATCTGCTTCCCATCTTCTCTCTCTCTTGATGATAAAAAAGAAAAAAGTTTTGTCTCTCTCTCTCTCTCTGACTCTCTATGTTATTCCTCCAAGAAATCTCAAAAAGGCTTTGCCTCAATGTTAAGGTGTTAACAACATTCAACATGACAAAGTGCAACCATTACCTCTTGACTCTCCACCAAGTAATGTGCACATGTGTTCTAAAGCTTCCCGCTCTCTTCGGCTTTTCTCCAGCTTAGGGACACCATCAGAAGGAGTGATATCGCCTACAATGGCTATTCAAGGAACAAAACAAGTAAGATACCATGTTTCTTTGTATCAACAAGCCTGTCTAGCACATGAAATAAAATGTCAAATTGGCGAGCAATTTGTAACCCTCTAATCACTTTTGGCATTAAAATCCATTTACTATATAAAGCACACACCTTCTTTGTGACTCTGTTTTCAATTGTATGTACTGGTGAACTATGACAAATCACTAACATGGACATATGGGAACCAGAGGGGCCAAGATCAGCTTTGGCATTATGGATTTTCAAGCATCCAAGGAGTCCTTTATTGGGAATGAGTGGAGAGTGGTTGTGTGTTTGGGGAATATGATTTGAATTAAGCAATGCTATCAATTGAATGATATGAAAATGATCAACTTCTCAAAATTTTTTTTTTTTTTGGCTTTATTGAGAAAATTTGTTTGACTCCAAATTCTGTACATCACCTCATCATCAGACAAACAATTAACAACAGAAATAATAATGACAACAATAATTTGAGTCCTCTGTGACCCAAATGCTCAGATGGATGGTCCATGTTCACTATTGGCACTGGATTTTTTTGGGTTGCATGCCTTTTTCCCTCTCTCTCTCTTCTTTTTTTTTTTTCTTTTTTTTCTTTTTTTTCTGTGTTTTTTTTGTGTGCGTGTGTGTGGGTGTGGTGGGGGGGGGGGGGGGGGGGGGGGGCGAAGTAATTGGATGACTAGATTTTGGGTATGAAGGATCATGCTATCTATGGTTTTAAATTAGTGAAGCCATTGTAGTCTGCTAATTTAAGTGTGGCACCAATAGGCAATAAGATGAGATAAAGTAGACTTAGGTAGGCTGGTCTTGTGTGGCGCATACCCAATACAACACCTGCTAGGAGGTGCGACTTAATTCAAGTGGAATGCTAAAAAAGGCAAAGGGTAGGCCTAAAAAGACATGGATGGAAATAATGAGAAACGATTTGGGGACTTATAGCTTCACTAAGGGTATGGCCCTTGATAGAGCGGAAGGACAGACTAGGATTCCTGTAGCTGACCTCAATTAGTTGGGAAAAAGCTTTGATGATGATGATGATGGTGATGATTGTACTTGTCTGCCCTGGGGTAGACTGAATCAGCAAATCCTCCTCCCCTCCTTATGTGCACACACACACACGTGTGTATGGAAAGATCTAGAAAGCCATTCTATTTCTAAACAATGACATAATACAGAGCTATGTATTCATATCAATAGAAGTATAATATATCATACAAGATATCACCACAGGAGATTTCAACTATTTAGAGCTATAAACATATTCTCAAGTATAACATACTGAAAAAAATTCCACATTCATCCAACATATAGTTTAGAGGAAGTTGAAAACTAATAGCAAAGTGTGATTGTAATATGTTCACTGCTGTGAAAACAATTTTCACAAACACAATGGTACAAAATTGGCTCATGTACTTTATCTTAGGCAGTTTCACCATTTCATGATTTTATCTTTTATCATTTTGAATATGTAAATCAATTCTCCATAATAATTAACAGAAAACTTTTAACAACGTGCCAGAAATTATGAAGAAGCCAGCATCTTAATATCCTACCTTCAGCAATGTCATGCACGATTGCCATTTTTATGCACCTACACGAAATCAGTAGGTGTTGCAAGTCAGAGAAAATATTAAAAAGTAAACAGAGAAAAATAATGCATCAATTGCTCAATGGGTCATGTCAGACTTCGAGAAATAAGTATGACTTAAAGTAAAACATGAGGAGAATACATCAATAACAGGTAAATACTTTCTTCAACTATAAAGAATATTCCAATAGAGATGACCTGCATATGAAATGATCAGCAGTGATGGAGAGAGAGTGAGATGATGACATGACCCCAACAGTAGGTAGGTCCCACTCTTTCTTCATCACCATCCATCATTTCATTGGACGTTGATGATCCCAGTGGATTGCAGTTTTCCATAGTTAACTCCTATAACATCTACATAAACATTATAAGAAAATAAATGTGAAGGAACATTCATCTCAGTTGAAAATTAAGTCACATTAAAGCAG
This sequence comes from Amborella trichopoda, assembly GCF_054954075.1. Lineage (NCBI taxonomy): Eukaryota > Viridiplantae > Streptophyta > Magnoliopsida > Amborellales > Amborellaceae > Amborella > Amborella trichopoda. The sequence continues at coordinate 44,244,654 of NC_142347.1, forward strand.
CATTCAAAAGCTTGGACTCGCTCCTGTCCAGGATTCACCAGTGGCCCAAAAGCGAGTCATCTTGGCAAGTCCTGAGTGGACTTGTCGAGTTTTGTGAGTTGCCCACCAGAAAAATTCAATAAAAGGGGAAAAACAAACAAAAAAAACATAAAAAATAATAAGCCTTTTTCTTTTTGACCTTTTTTGTGGAAACTAAGCCACTATTTCTTTAGGGTACGTTTTTGAAGAAGAAAAAAATTTAAAACAATATCACTGGCCAAATGGTGTTTGGGTGTTCAAGACCTCATAAATCTTGTGGAAAAATATGCCCATGACTCAAAATGGGCACAGGGAAAATTTCAACCATGTTGAGCTTGGGTTGTACGAAATTGCAAGTTTTCAAACCCTGGCCAAACCCTTAGTTGAAACCAAAATCTATCAAATCCGAGATTTTTCTTTTTATTTTTCATGAATCTGAACTTTTTAGTAGTGCAAAAACTAGCTTAAACAAATTTCAGGCCATAAGGGGGCTCCCTAAAAAAGAAATGGTGAAAAAGGGGTTCAGTTTTGCGCTGCCCTTTTAAACTGTGCTTCTTGTCAGACTCGGCAAGCTCTGACATATTCGGCGAGCAATAAGAGACTCGCCGAGTCTACCCATACTCGCTTAAGATACCACCTTTGGGCAAGTATGGGGTTCTGGGCTGAGTAGAATGCTGAGCCCAAGTATCTCAGGCGAGACTGCGTTGGCCTCGGCCAAGTTCTTTTAAAACAAGGCAAACCAACAGAAATTGATGAGTAAATAACAAGAATTCCAGTTCAAAAACTATGCAAAGAGTTTGCTGAAATTCATGAAAGAAGATCAAGTAAAAATATACTTGTCAAAAAGAAAAAGGAGCAAGTAAAAATATTTGCAACCTCAAACCTGTCTCTGTTCACCCCAGGGATATCATTTGCAATGAGAGCCATCACACCCATCCGATACATGTGATCTGCTATGGATTCTGGATCCTGTATTTCTCGTCGAACCCAACCTGCTCTCTTTGTAGTCTAAAAGGTAAGAAAAAGAAAAAGAAAAAGAAACAGAAAAATAGTAATTTCAGAATATCTCTTTGAACCAAGAACCAATGTAACTTAAGTGAAGCCAAACAATAAATCTAACGTACAATACAAAAAACTACGAAAAGTTAGTGAAATGAGTGGACCAGAAGTCTTTCAAACTAAGGTAGCACAGTGCCAATAATCAGCAAGCATGAGTGAATAATTTAAAGATCCAAGATAGTCCATGAGAAATGCAGGCAACTTCAATAAAAGATTCAACAAGATAGGAATGAATATATTACTCAAAGATAAATGGTACATAAAATATTTGAGTGATTCTGTCCCAGGAAGATCAAAATGCGCCTAAGAGATGAACTACTTGACATTTTATCCAATTTTTCAATTTAATTTCAAAACGCCAATCAAAATACATGATCATCAGTTGGGATAATTGAAAAATGGATAAACTGTTACATAGTTGATAAGTTAGTTGTATTTTGATAGTCTCCCTTTTCCCCTTATAAATTAACAATGGGAAAAGTTTACATAGAGCCGGGGCTCTAAACAATCAAATTAGAGCCCACCTCAAAAATTTCATTAGAAGAAGTTGTTTTGATGCCCAAATATCCTCAAATTGATCATCTCCACATCAAGATCCATAGACATGAGAAAAAAAATGGATTTCAAGTTTTGGAAATAGTGTATTTTGTAAGGCATTTTTGGACCGTCAATTTTCAAAATTTTCAAGTTTTCACAGGTCTATCAATCTACACTATTTTTGAAGCTTTAAACTTTATAAATAAATATGAAAATATATTTTAAGGCTATCACAAAGATTTCCAGTATTGAAACCACATTTCTCGACACTATTTGAAGATAGGCTCTCTATACAAACCACACCCATTAACAATTTTGGGTAGTTTTAGTTATCCATTGAAACAGAGATTCCAATCTTTGATTCTCACTGACAACAAGATTTGCAAACAAGATCCTTTGTCACAGAGACAAAACTGTTTTTGGATACTGCAACTCTCATCAACTTTTAAGGGTTTGCGCTTGGGCTTAATAGGAACAGGTATGGACGATGGCAATACTACACCCTAGTTCGAATATTAATGCTGAACTGCCTAAAAAAGGAAACAAAAAAACACTAATTATTTCCCGTTCTATGTATATTTTGTGTTCTCCACTTATTCACCCAAAAGAAATATCTATATTTTGTGTTATATCGACAGCAGTCAAGCCACTACCAGGTCGTTAGTACTTGAAAGCAAAGTATTGTGAACAAATTATAATTTTAATATCAATAAACTACTAGAAAAAAAAGGAAACCAATTCTAGAAGAACAAAGAAAAACGAATAAAAGAAAAAGTAAGATTTATACATAATACCTGATCTAAATACCCTATAAATGAGCCAATTAGAAAGTTATCACGTAAGAATCGATCACTAATAAAGGAAAGAAGAAAATTACAGTCACCATTGTTGCCCATTAACAAATATTAGAGAGGGAAGAGAAGAAGCACGTGCCCATTGACAAATATTAGAGCGGGAAGAGAAGAAGCACGTAAAACCCTACAATCCCAACATGATCACAATATTTCGTCGGTCAATAGAAGAACCTTTGCATTTCAGAGAGAAAGACCTTAAGACGATGGCATAGAGTGAGAAAATCAATCGCCGAAGAAGGGGAAGGGCCTTCCATGGCTTGAGGAGAGGGAGGGGCAGCGCTAGCACTTGATTCGGAAGCAGAAGCAGAAGCTGCCGCCATGGAAGCAACTCTTCTTCGTTTTGTTGAGGATTTTAGGGTTTGGAAAGGGGACGTGTGGTTATTATGAGTGGAAATAATGGAAAAGGAAAAAGGGAAAAGGAAAGATTTACAGAAAGCTCTGCAACTCCCCATATTCTCACTTCGTTTTTTATACTTAACAGAGTTCGGATTGTGCGCCCCGAAATTTCCGTATATTTATAGGAGAAGTGTTCTATGAGTCAGCGGGTGCATGAGCCCGCTGACTCTTCAACGTCCATCGTTAAGATGGACGTTGTGCAAGTCGAATCAGACATGACTGTGCCAAAACTAACATAAAAAAAAAAGGTATTTTAAAGTTGACCTTTTTTGTGATGGTTCGCTTAGACGATGAATTTCTAAAAATTTAGATAAAAATCGATATTTAAGATGAATTTTAGAGGGGCACGACACATGTACATATGAGTCCGCTGACTCGTAGTTTTATATTTGTATTTTTTTTATATAGTTTATTTGCAATTGTTTCATGCGGGCAGGAGCATCCATTTTAAAAAATAATGCATATAGGTGGTCCGTTTAAAAACTATTGTAACTAATTGTTCAAATGTTTTTTTGGTATAGTTATTATTTTCAGTTATTATTTTTTTTGTTTTTCATATTCATGAATGTTAAATATTATATATCTTTTAAAAATTAGGATCAAATTATATTTAAAAAATATATTTATTCCCAAGCGTCCATTTCTACAATATGCAGGCTAGCCACATGAAAACCACGTCCGTGTTTTTGTTAGTACACATAAAGGTCAAGTTTAAAAAGTGTTTAAAAAGTGTCAACCTTTGTAGGATATAATTTCGAAAAAATATCTCCACATTCTTATTTTTAAGTTTTTTTATAACCACCCCCATCACTTTAAACTACTTCTTAACTTAAATAATTATAAAAAAATATGGTATTTTTAAATCCAATCATTTATTTTTTTTCAATTACATATCTCAAACTTATCTTTTTTTCTCTCTTTGTGGTCTCTTAGTCTCCTTTTAAATTTTTTTAAATACCTCTCTCTCCTCTTGATAACCTCTCACCTCCATGAAGCCATTTTTCTCTCTCTAGATGTTTGGGATGATCGCTTTTAGAAAAAACATACCTTTTTAAATTTATTTGACCTCGATAACATATCTTTTTAAATTTATTTGACCTCGATAACGTCTCACCTCCATGAAACTTTTTCTCCCAAACCTTTTTTTTCTCTCTCTACAAGTTTGAAAGGATAAAATCATGTTTTTTTAGATTTATTTGGCCTAAAAAAATAAGTTGAAATTAACTCAAAGGATTAAAAGAAATAAAATCTACAATTTTTATGCCGCAAAATATATTTTAAAACTTTTGGTTTATTGTGAAATGAAACCAAAAAATAAAGATATGGAGATATTTTACCTATAATTTTTGTATTATACAATTTTTATTATAGTATTCTAACTTTTAGGGAAAATTACATAAATAACCGTTTTATTTTTTGTTGTTAGCAAAATACCGAATACTTTCCGTTATTATTGATATATCCGTTTTTTTACTTCGTAGCAATTTTTTTAAAAAAAATACCAAACTATCTATTTTCAGTTTTTAAAAAATGAAGCCAATTTCAATTTTTTAAAAAATCAAAATTTTAAAATTTCTATTTTTCAAAAACTTAAAATTTTTCTCTATTTTGGGTCCTCTTCGTATTCTCTCTCTACCTCTCTCACTCTCTCTACCACTACCAAAATCATACAATTTGCTACATCTCTACCTCTCTACTTCTTCATTTAAAAACCTATGCATCTTAACGAAAATCATACCATTTGAAAGACTTGAAAGAAGGAATTAAAGTTAGATTCAATTTGGGAGATCAAACAATTTAGGAGCTTCGCAGAGCTAGAAGTTGCAGAGAAAAGCGGTCGCTAGAATTTGCAGAGAAAATTTGAAAGATTGATAGTTTAGCCAGGTATTTTCTTGTAGCAAAACCAAACTGTTGGATGGTTTCCTCAATTTTTTTAAATGTTTTTTACTCGAATTACTCCATCTACTCTCTCTTCGTAACAACCCACGGGCAACCCAATGCAGCTGTGCCCAATGGAAACCACTTTCTTACCAGCCCCATCAAAACCTCTCTTTATATAATCTCTACAAATTTCTACATCGAGAGGGACAGTGGATGTTTTAGACAGAGAAAACAGACCAGCCCCATCGAAACCCCTCTCTCTCCATGATAATCTATGCTTAGAGAGAGAGAGAACGCACAGAGGACCACAAGAGATCGGTTTTTTAAAAATTTGAAATTGATGTGATTTTAGTTTTTGAAAAACTAAAAATAATTTTTTTAAAAAAAAACTATTATGAAGTTCAAAAAACAGATATAACAATAAATATTCGTTATTTTAGTAACAATGAAAACTAAAACAGATATTTATATAATTTTTCCCAACTTTTATTTTGAAAAATTACACACTGTGTTGTTTTAAACGTTATCACAACTTTATCTTAAATTTTCACGCGTCACACTTAAAAATTTGGACATTACATGTAAGCCCGTTTTTAAGAGCCTTTAATTTTTTCAAAAGTTGCCCCTTTTTTATCTTCAAGATCCGACGTAAAAGAAATTTTTCGAAACTTAAGGTCGCCCAATTTTCAAATATTCAGGATTCGAACTTAAAAAAAAATGGTACCTTCAAAGTCCGAATACGATTGCGGACAAGTTTTCGGATTTTTTGGCAAGAGTAAATTGTGCATTTTTTTAGAAGAGCAAACATGTCGAATCAAACGTCCTTGTGAAAAAATTCAGACAATAGATTTTGAGATGCTCTTGAAAAAATTTAGTGCTGACGTTTATTTTTAGAAAAAGTTTACATAGAGTCGAGGTTCTAAACAATCAAATTAGAGCCCACTTCAAAATTTTCACTAGAAGAGGTTGTTTTGATGTTCAAATATACTCAGCATCAATATGTATGGACATGAGAAAAAATGGATTTCAAGTTTTAGAATCGTCAATTTTCAAGATTTTTAAGTTTTAGCATATCTGCTCGAACCACACTATATTTGAAGCTTTAATTTTTTATAATTAAATATGAAAATATATTTTAAAGCTACCACAAATGAATATAAAACGGGTATACTAGTAATATCAAAAAAAATTATGTGAAATTATAATAATGCTTCAAATAACATATATGTGCAATTTTCCCTATTTTTTTTTATAAAAAATATGACTCAATTTTTTGAATAAAAATACTTAAAAATATATTCATTTTTAAAAAATTTTATATAAGATGCCGACTTCATACTATTTAAGTGAGGCACACTCACCCATTGGAAAATATTGTTTAGATGAAAGAAACTTTCAAATTGATCTTCTCGACTTAGAGTTGTATGTATATGAAAAAACTAAAATTACAATTCTTGAAAAATAGTGTATCTTGTAGCATATGATCTGGACTGTCCATTTTCAAAAATATAAAATCTTTATAAATCTACTTGATCTACATTAGTTCTGGAGCTTTGAATTTCATTATTATGAATGACAATGGATTTTCATGTCATTGCAAGCCCTTTCAGTTCCAAACGTACATCTTTTGCCATACTTTAAAGTGTACCTTACTTCAATAGCGTAAGGTTGACACCTTATACAAACCTCATCCACTTAACTTATTATATTTTATTTGAATATGAACGCTTAAAAAGTTAACTTCCTTCATTTTAGCTAATATCGGGGATTATTAGGGGCTTATGGACTCAATGAGGATATGGTCATTGGGCGATTTTGGGTTTCAAAACAATGCCTTGAAGCACTTATTTCTAATGAGAGTGAAGTTTGTAAAGGTGCCCACCTCATACTATATAAGTAAGTGCACATCTAATTATTGTAAAAAAAAAAAGTAGTTTCATTATCGAAAACCTTAAGGTGGCTTGAAACATATTCAATATATTATAAAATTTAAAATTAAAAAATATGCAGATGGAGGAAGTCTATGCACTAAAAAAATCTCAAAAATAAACAATACTAATAACTTATAGAAAAAGTTTATATAGAGCCTAGGCTCTAAACAATCAAATTAGAGCATACTTCAAAACTTTAATTAGAAGAGGTTGTTTTGATCCTCAAATTGATCATCTCGATATCAAGATGCATATACATGAGAAAAAAATGGATTTCAAGTTTTGAAAATAGTACATCTTGTAACGCATTTTTGGACTGTCAATTTTAAGTTATTCAAGTTTTCATGGATCTGCTCGATCTACACTATTTTTAAAGCTTTAAATTTTATAAGAAAAGTTAAAAATATATTTTAAGGTTAGACAAAGATTTCCAATATTAAAACTATATTTTTCGACACGATTTGAGGTAGGCTCTAATTTGATTGTTTAGAGCCTCGACTCTATACAAACTGCACCCATAACTTGCTGTTAAGATTATTAATTTGAAGACTTGAAATTTTTATATTTTTTTGCATCACAAATATCGAACTCGAAATAATCAATTAGAAGGGTTTTTCAACCTAAGAATGCCAATTTCTACTAGATTTTTTAGATACACCTTACTTCTACAGTATAAGGTTGCAACCATATGCCAAATTCTTCCATGTAATAATCACGTGTTTCATTACCGTTCACTAAGTTTCATGCATCAAATCGCAGGGCAGGCGGGAACGGTTGAACCGCCAAAAGCCCTTTTAAATATTTTCTCTCTTTCTCTCTAACACATTCCAACTCATTCGCAATGAATCAGCAAGAAAAGAAAACCAACCTAATTTATTGTATCATTTTCTGCTTGATTATGTTTAAGCTCCCTTTCATCATAAAAGCTGCATCACAAAGCGGTGAGCTTCAGATTTCTTTTGTTTTTTTTCATCCTCAATTTCGTTTCAATTTTTGCTCACCACTTGTTTGATTCCTTGCAATATCTCAATTTATTGGAATAGTGATTTTCTCTCATTATTCGATATCGGTTCCCTGTAATCTGCATTCATATCAAATTCTATTCATCTCCTTGTGTTTTTGGCTCTCTGTATCATCTCTTTCGTCTGGAATTCGAACTTTGTCTCTTTTCTTGTATTTTATCCTGCTTCAATTGATTACATGTATGCTTGTTCATGCATTTGTCTAATGAAAATTCTGTTTTTTTCTTCACTAATTTTGTTGCAATAAAGATTTAAACTGTCGATTAAGGAAATTTATCCACATTTTTATTGAACTCGGTTTCCATTTACAGTTTGGTTGAGGCCAGAGTATTGATAAATCGTATCAGAAACAACAATTTTGCAGTATGATGTTGCATAGTTAATAATTTGGCTTCATTTATATGAATCCTAGGTGTGTATGGCTTGCATTTTTAACCTTGTTGGAGAAACTAGATAGAGTTCTATGCTTGCTTTATTTTTTTCGTTGATGAAAGTTTGTGCCATTTCTTACACGTTCCTTGAATTTCAGATGAATTATTGCCATCTGGTTGCAGCGTTAGATGGAAGAATGATAAATTTCAGTTTCAGGCAGGTGATATAGCCACTATTAGGGTTAAAGTATTGGACAAGCTTGGTAATGAAATAAACTATCTAGCAAATGGAGCTCTGGTTAATTTTACCCTTTATATAAATGATACAAAGGGGAACAGTTCATTTGTATCTGGGGTTTCGTCATCTTTTGACGAGAAATCTACTTCCTGGAATATGACATTTCTTCCAATTTTAGTAGGACATTTTTCGGCAAATGTCAGTGAGGATCGCATTGGCTTCTTTGGTTCTTTGCTTCATTTCAATGTTTCAGCAGGTAAAAAGTTGGAGCCCTGGGCTATTGTGAAAATATTTTTTTTTGTTCAGAGTTCTTTTGGTGAGCAATGGAGCCGCCTCATCATTAGAAAATGTTTATCGAGAGAAAACTCTTTATGATTTTTTACCTGTAAGTTTATATGTGGACTTAGTAAAAGAAAATCTTATATGTGGCGTCAAGTGTTATTATAGTAGTAGTTTTTTTCCATGATGTCATGTTCAATATTCTTCCTCTTTTTTCCTGTTTCAGAATGGATTTTAATAGCTCATTTCAATTTCTTATGCAATGGATTTATCAACCATGTATGCTACAATAATTTGAAGAGATCTCAAAATTTTTCTTTTTCTTTTATTGATCTGCTTTTTCAACAAGAAACTGGTTGAGTTTATCTGAGTTTCTAATATACAGGTCAGGTAAAATAATGTATATGTTAGGGTTTCTCAATGATCATATTGTTTATGATAAGTGCTTTTCAATATTCATTGACATGCATGCTCCGTCTTCGGATTTGATTTTTGGTTTGCAAATTAAGTTACTCTTCTTTAGATATTTATTGGGTCTTTATAATGCATCCCCTTAATTTTGACTATTTTAATTTTGTTTTATGTTTTGAAGGGCCCATTTACTCTTCTGCCTGCGTGGCTTCATGGATGGATTTAGTAACTGAGTTTGTTGCGGGATCAAAAGCTAAAGTTTTGATACTTCCTAAAGATGCATTTGGGAATAATATATCTTCAGCAACTGAAGGGATTGCTCCATACATATTCAACATATCGGCATTACATAGATATGGCAACAATGCAGATATACTCAATATCACCTCTATGGGATGGATGAGCTATGGATATATTGCGATTGAATTTGTTGTAGCCACAGCTGGAAATCTCTTGTTGCATGTTGAACATGAAAATAGCAGTTTGTACAACACTCCACTACCTTTCATTGTAAAACCTGGTATCCTACAGTGCCTTTAACATTTCACATATGTGTTTCTTTTGAACTAGGTGGTTTGTTTTTATGTGAATTGAAGTTGATTATTGGAAAATGGTTGTCTTTATTGAGTTCTATGGAAATGCATTTATCACAACAAACAAAGTAACATATTTTTATCTTGTAACACCAATGCATGCAAATAGCGACAGACTGCATGCATAACTTGATGCATGCATGCTCCTTGCGCAGTTAATTATGACTGTCAGATTGTGTGTTATCTTAAGGATAGGGTTTGAATTCCTACCATATGCTCTGATCTGTATTTTTCTGTTTTTCCTATTAATGCTGAAGCTTCATTTAGTTTTAGAATTTAGAATTTAGTGCCATATTGCTCGTCAGATGATTGTGTAAATTGTGATATAATATTGACAAAGTGCAAATTATTTATTTCTCATGAAAGAGCTTCTCTTTTAAAGGCTGCGACGCACTGCTTTAAATATTCAATTTATTTGTAGCTAAATATTCTCAAAAGGCAATCAAAATCTTGGCAGACTAGCTATTTGCATATTTAAACATACATCAGTTCCTAGTATTCCATATTGTTCTCTAAAGATCATATCTTGAAAAGCCAACTTTGCAACTTTCAGGATTACTGGAGATTTCAAAATGTTTTGCTCAGTGGAATTATGATACGAATGGCGTTAGGATTTTCTCGAAGTTGCAAATTTTGATATATCAACAAGATGGATACGGTAATACTGTTCCAGGTTTTTATCTGTTTGATGCATCTGTAGTTGAGAAGGCAACGAATTTGTCCATTCCTATTGGAGACATGTCATTTGTAGAAGTTGTGCCGGGAATCCAGTTGCTGTCTTTCACTGTATCTGAACCAGGGAATTTCTCTATAAATATTTTTGATAGTGAACATGGAAGTATCTCTAAAATGCCTTATGAGTACACTGTCTTTGTAGGTATGTCTCTGAAAGTACATGCTCTTTATATGTTTCTTATTTTTGTTTCTGTTTGAATCTTCAATTATCTCATTTATTGTTTCGAGGTCCAGCTATCTGAGCTTGTGTCCTTGAAGACAAGTTTATTGTTATCATTGAGTAAAACAAATGCAGGAATTTTAGTCCCAGATAAATGCTGCAAACTTCCCTTTGGAGCGTTTTTTTTGTTGGTTGAGGTAGACAAACATTTCAATGTTGTTGCTGTTTCATGAGACTGCTTTGGTTTTCTAATAATTAAAAAGAAAAAGTAATGTTCTGCAAGATTTAAAGAATGCGTGAAATATGAAATATAAAGAAAAGATGTAAAGCATGAAATAAAGTTTAAAATGTTAAAAAAGAAAGCCGAAAGATCACCACTGGAGTTTTTTTATCTAATGCTATAATTGCGCTGACCACCTACAAATAAGAATAATATCAGATTTGTCCTAACTACTTTGTACTGATAATTAAACAATTGGCACAATGGAGTTCAGACCTAATGCTGATATTTGTGGGTTTGATACATGATAAGTTTTTAAATTCTGCACGCATCACTTTTCGTTTGTCTTGTCCTTTGGGTTTCGATGCTAGAAGAGTTATTCTATTTCATAGGCTATTCTTATGGTGAAAGCAAGGTGGATGGTGCTGTTGGTTTGTCAACTAGTCATTTCCATTTAATCTAGGAGTAATACTCTAGCATGTATAACTCTATACTGAAGAAAAGCTCTCTTTTTGTAGGTTATTGTGACAGTGTGAGAAGTGTCGTGAATGGTTCAGGTTTATTAGGTTCGGTGGTTGGTCAAGTGTCATCATTTTCAGTTTATTTGCAAGATGAATATGATGATCCATCTCCTGTTGAACTAGAAAGAATTCAAGTTCAAATTTCAAGGAAAAATGATTCATACAATCTTCAACCTAACATATCTCCTTTGGTGGATGCAGATGGTAAGTAGCACCAAGAATGCTTTGTCATGTTCATTTATTTATAATCTTGTATTCATCTGTATTTTTTTTTTCTTTTGTTTGAAATATATATTTTTGGAACAGGTCCAGATCCAAATCATGATCACATTAGTAAACCACCTACTAGTACCGGTCCTACATTGGTTGGAGGTGCACCCGACACTGTAAGCCAGTGTGTTCATACTTGGACTCATTAAGAAATGAGTAGCTCTGCTAGTATAATACTGAAGACATGCTTTGATTTTCATAGATTGGAGGTGTTGAACATGATGAGAGTAGTTCTTTTATCATCAGCTATACAACTGAAAGGTCTGGAAGCTATGACACTCGAGTGTTTTGTGGAAATATTCCGTTAAATGGTGGGCTTCCGTTCACATTTGAGGTATCTCCAGGTATGCATATTATGTCTTTGGTCTCTTCTGTTGTTTTCCATGGTCCTTGATTAGTTCTCTTATTAAGCCTGGTCTTACATAAAATATTATGCATTATCTTTTAGAGGCTTAAATCGAACTATATGTATGATTTTGATATACTAGTGAATATGCTTACCATGTTTGTTTAACTTTCAGTTTTTGGCTTTTTAAATATGTTTAAAGATCAGGCCGAGTTATTCTCTTCATGAATCTTCAAGTTCACTCACCCAAGTCTTGAGTCAACTTGGTTCAATAGCTCACTGAGTCTAGTTTGAGTTCCAAGTCAACAAACTCTGTGAGTATTTACAGTGTCACAAACTAATAGAAAGTCATCAACCTTATCGTAGGATCTGGCTAAGTTTGTTGTATGCCAAAATGAACCTGGCCAAAATAAAATTTGATTCAGTTGGTAGCAAGTTGAAAGTCAGTAGAAAACATATAAATCGAGGAAACATGAAAGACAATAATAATGTGAGGGCAACCTAGACATTTTGGAAAGTATGAGAAAAAATGAGACCTCTATATTAACAATTTTGCTGCAGAAATTAAATGAATAGTTACTATTCTTATGAATCATTAATATAATCATGTAATCAAACAAAATTGCAACAATGTGGAAAACAATAGAATTATCAAGAGATTTTACAGATAAGTAAATCGCATCATGAAATTAGTCAATCTTAGCACATTTCATTGTCGTGGACTCGAGAACGTCATCCTCTGGCAGATATTCACCATTATTCCTTGCCTAGGTTTGGCATTATCACAGCCAGCAGGCAATATTGGTGACAATGGTAGTTACTTTTCTCTCGTCAAGAAAGACCTGGAAAATATTCTTAATATTTTAAATGTATATTTTGTTAATAACTGTTTACCTTGATCCATATTTTAGATAAGTTATTTTGTGATAAGCACTGAGTTTTTTTCTTGATACTCTGTATATAGTATTGTTGCCATAAATTTTGCAATGAGACAGATGTTTCATGAGTGCATGGAGTATAATAACTCGTTAAAACGGTTACAATTTTGCATCTTTGGCTTCCTAAATTTTGTTTTGTTGATTACCGATAAAGCAACTTCAATAAATTATTGCAGGTGTGGTGAACACATCAATCTCAAGCATTGTGAAATTCTTTCCGGAAGTTAAAAAGCAAGCAAGGAATGAAATTCGGATCAAGCTTGTGGATTCATTTATGAATCCTGTTCCATCTCAAAAATCAAAGCTAAAGCTTGAAACTCATTACAAAAACAGCACTGAAGCCCTAACATGGTCATTTGAAGAAGATACTGCTGGTTTATTTGTTGGGTATTATCAAGCAAGCAATCTTGGGAAGCACAAAATATGCGTTTTATTTGAAGATAGGCCTTTGCTCGGATGTCCCCTTGAATTCATGGTATATGAAAGTAAGTTCCATATGATAGTATGTATAACTCATAGAAAGACTGGAAATATGTTTGCCTTTGACTTTTTATTCATGCTTACTGCTGGATGCATAGAACTTAATTACGATATGGAAGTATTGAACAGTGACTTGATGTCTGGGAATTAATCTTAATACCCGTATATTGCCTGCTTCACCTGGATAGAGCATTATTATGTGACTTTAATACAAGGCATTACCATTATGCTCTCAATCATTCTCTCTTTTCTCTTGTTTTTCCATAACTTGATATCTTGGCATCTGAAGTTATTATCTCTTAAATCCTTAGTCGTGAAAATCCCCCTTTAGAAGTGATGGATTCTTTGAAGGTGAAGTATGTAAATTCTGAAGCTTCTCCCCTATCAATGTCAGCAATTTCTCCAAGATAAGGTTACTCTGTTCTTCCCCAATTTATTCTATGTTAATAAGTTCATCTGACATGATTCCAAAGCTCTGGTAGCCTTGTATGGATCTTTAGAATCAGATAAGAAAATGGTTGCTGGCCTGGGGAGCTCTTTTACAGCCTGAACGGCGTCAAAACTGGAATTCTGTAATTTCATTTATTCATTAGAGATGTGAATGTTTTCAGTCGTTCTTCCTTTTAGTACAAGACTTATAATAACTTAGAAAGCATTTAGATGGCCAAATGACAACTACCTGTCTGAAGACAGACCAACAAGTACCTGTTCATTAAAGTGACTCACAAGTGCATATTAACATGACTACATGTGCAGATTTAAAAAAGAAAAGAAAAGAAATGAATACATGTAAAATAATTCAACACTGGAAACAAAGTTGACCTCTACTATTGTGTTTTACCATTCAACATTTATTACCCCACCAAAAATCAAAGAATACTAAAAGTTGGTAACCACATTACTTGACATACTGTGTAATTGCATGCTTTGTACTATTGATGTAGGTATAAACTGCATATGATCTTTGAATTGCAAATCAATAGAAAATTAGACCCTCCTAAAAAGGAATAAAACATAATATTGCCCATGTCTTGGTTACTTTATTGTTGGGGAATAAGTATTTCTTGTAGGCTCAGTCACTCATTCTTAGTACCCAATTGAACACTGAGATGGAAGAATTCAATTAGAATGTTGGTTCGTGTGTCGCGGTTGTCTCAGTATATTTGGGTCGTGGTTTGGATGATGCTATATGCTTACGTTTTGTATGTGGCAAACTGTACTTGCAGTATAGCTGTTGTGAATACTCTAATTTTTTGTATTTTGGAAATTGAGCTAAACAGTCTTCTCCGCGGTGGCTATCTGTGATTAAGAGCTGTTTATCTCAAATAGGTTTCCTACAGGCCATCAATGGTATTTGGGCATAAGTGCTTTCCTGAATCATTGCTACAACAAGCTCTTGAACCTTATTTGTATTTTCTTTCTTGGTTGCCTTTTTTAATTATTTTTAATTATTTCTGTAGCTTAGGTTTGGCACTTTATGATAAACACTTTGTAGGTTAGTACAGATGAGTTTGATACTCATCTTCCATCATACATTGCTTCAAGATTTGCACAGCCAATTTCTAGTGGTTTTTTTTGGATGTTTTAAGGTTCTTTCATATTGACGTAATTCTGTGAAGAAGTAGATTTTTCACTTCTATTTGCATTTTGATATTTTACTGCTGAAGTTTTTCTCGTTACATTTTAGACTGGCATTACAAGTTTTTGTTCCAAATTTATAGAAGTATATTTAACTGTACTTAGTGAGTCTTGCTAATTATTTTTTAGAGGACTGCAATTTTAACAGGTAATTACTTCCCAGAAGCAATTAATGATGATGTCTCAGTTTGGGAGGATGAGTCTGTGGCCTTTGATGTGTTAGCAAACGATCGTTTCTCTGATGGCACTGCAAATTTTGTTGGATGGTCAAAGGTGTGCTTTTGAGATATACAGTGCTCTTGAGTTTTGCTGGGATTCTATTGTTAAATGTTGCAAATTTTTTTGGCACAGAAAGTATTAGTGATTCCTCTGCTTCATTCTGCTTATGCCGATAAACTACAGTGTATGTTAGCATCTGACTGCAATGATTTTGGAAGTGGTACGCTGCTGTGAAAGTTTCACAATAAATTTTAAATTTGTCCTTCCTGCACCAAGAAAAACACAAATTTCAGTCATCTTTTGCTTTATGAATTTTTCATTTGAATATGCTGAAAAAATGATGGTAAAATATTTTTGGCAATTTTGCATTCAAACATTCCTACTAGTTCATTATGTCTGTTGCCTTTCTGTCTACGGTTATTCATCATTTGATGGAACTATTATTCCCTTATTAATATAATCATCATCTGAATATTTTTGTGAATTTTTTTGCTCAAGTGAATCGAACTCCAGGGCATTACTGAAAAGATATTTAAAAATTATGGTTCATGCTGTATACTTTCTTAGGTATCAGTCTGTAAGAAGATCGTGATCTTATAATTGACTGATTTCCTTTTGCCAGCCACATCATGGAACAATTCTTCAGTATGGAAGGTTCTTTCGATACACACCTCACAAAGGGTTTGTTGGAAATGATTCTTTCAATTACACAATATCTGATAAGAACCTTAATATTGCCTCTGGAAGTGTTATGATATTGGTCCTCATCAGTCCGCCTCGATTCCTTTCTTTACCTGTTCAATTACAAGCAGTTGAAGATACGCTTGCTCCAGAATTTGGGTAATCCATTTCAGCATTCAAAAGCTTCATCTTGTGATAGGAGAATGCGGGAAAAATAGTATTGTTTGTTCGTTTGTCATTTATTTGAGGCTGCACATGCATGGCTCATTCAGATGATTGATAACGAATTCTGATTCATGGTCTTCATTTTTTGCAGAGGTTTTCCGGGATTTGAGATGAGATATTCAAATTCGGTTGAGAATATTACTGTCATACTTAGTGCAGAGTCTGGCAGTGTAATTTTGTCTTCCATACCTGTACAAGTGTGGGAGCCATTGGAATATTCTGGTTCTGGTTCTGGGCTTTATGTCAAAAATGGTGGAAGACCAGGAGAGGCATTGATTTTAGTGGGGCCTGTTGAAATGATCAATTCCGCTCTTCAGTCCATCAAATATCTTGGGTAGTGTTCCAAAGATTTTGATGCCCTTTGTATGATACAATTTTAGATTGTTACAATTGTACAAACTGCAAATGGCTCTCATACTGTTATACATAATGTATAAGAAGGGCGTAGTGTGTAATATGCATATTTTGTTGCCATGCCAATAATTTTTTTTAAATCAGTCATCCTTCTTCTCCTAGGGCAAAATAAGTAGGATAAATACATGTGAATTATTATGTTTATTGCTCTCTGTTATTGGTCACTCTCATGACTTAGTTACTTGTCAGGTAGTGCTGTAGATTCTTTACAGGAATTTCTATTGATTATTTACAATCTTCCACAGAAATGAGAACTTCTGTGGACATGATGTCATCACAATATTGGCGAGGAATACAAATGGACAGCGAGAAGCCCATGTTCCAATTCTCGTTGAACCTGTAAATGACCCTCCATGGATTCGTGTTCCTAGATATATAGTTCTAAATGGTATGGGACACAAGGATGGCTTACTGATCTTTGACAACAAGACAAAAGATACATCAGACATTTTGCTTGGCGATCCAGATAATGTGCATTTTCCAGGTATGCTTGTACATATTGAATTAACTGTTTAAGATCCATTAGTAATGTTTGGCTTCCACAAATTTTGTCAAGCCGCCCCTCTCTTAGTAGTTTGGCTGTATGTTGTTTTACCTAGAAGAGAGAAACATGGGAAGTTGATCAAATCCATAAACTTTGGATGCATAAATTTGCATTTTTATGCATCGGTTGGCTATTATATTGAGTTTGCCTTCTTAGCTAGCAAAACATTGATGTGCTTGTAGAATTTCAACAAGAAAATGGACGTGCAAGACTTACCCCTTTATCTAGTGAATTTATGACAGACGCCCACAGGATTAACTAGTCTTATGCATTTCTTGCCATGTTGCATGGAAAAGATACGGGAATCAGTGTTAGATATTGGTAAGGGGTAAGATTCTTTGAGTAGGATCCAGCGATATGGCAATTTGTGTGTACGTGTGCGCGGCGCAAAATAGGTTTTGTCTGCCCACTAGCTAATGGAATAATAGCAGTGTAATTGCCCACATTCAATCTTAACAAATCTGACTATCAGCATGTATAGACATTGTTTAATTTTTATTTTATTTCCTGCAAATACATTTGACATTAAATTTTGGTAACTTGCTTTTGGGGTGTGTGTATGAAGAGAGAGAGAGAGAGAGAGAGAGAGAGAGAGAGAGAGAGAGAGAGATACCATTAGGTTCCATTTAGCGGTGCATGGTAACTTTGCATAGCCAATGAGTCATTTGATCAAGATCGAGATCAAGATCAGATGGCTCAGAGTATATTTCATATTGAATTTTAGTTTTTTTTTTAATAAATAGAAGTCTTGTTGTCCTGAAGTTTTGGACTTGAATAGTTCTCATGGGGCAGACCTGTTAAAAATAAAAAGGTTATTCTAATAAAATAAAATGACTAACATACCCTGCAAGTTATAGGGGTATTTTGTTCATTTTATTTTATTGGAATTATTTTTTTAATTTTAACAGTTATGCCCAAATGAGAACTATGCCCACTAATTCACTATTGCCCAATAATTTCAGGTCAATGCGATTTCTAAACAAAATAAAAAATAAAAAAGGTATTATGCACTCCCTGCCATCTGATCAAGATTGCATGGTTGGGGACCTACCCATTATTACTATAGCAGTTAGGTGGCCATCGTCTGGTAGTTTTATCCTATATCCATATATGCAAGAAGATGAGGAGTATGATTAATTAAGAAATCAAAATGCTAGTGATTGCTAAAATAAATAAAATAATATAGTGAAATATACATCATTTTTTTGGGAGAAGAATCCAATGCATCCTGAGAAGAATCCTCTCCACATGTTCGTGTGCTTCAAGAATCCTCTCCACAGGATTCCATGGAATAGAGAATCTTGCAATGTTCATGATGTACCATATCCATTTCCACATGTGTCTGGCATATTTAAGGAACCTAGGGTGGAGAATCCATGCTCATAGATTTTTGGCAAGCTTCGTAATCATTCACCAAAAAAAACAGACACTAATTGCCAACATCCTCCATTCTGGTGAAAATACTTTTGGTTAATTGTTAATGGAACCTATACATAAAACATGGGCCTAAGTTCTTGGCTAATGCACATTTAATGCCTCATTTGCACTTATGTTAGCACATCAAATGTGCATAATCCAATGCATGTCTGACGTATTCACAGTTTTCTATATAAATCCTTTAAGGGTATGTCGTATTACACACCTTTCTCATTTGTATATCAGATCTCATGCCTTACTTTTCTCAATGAATAGGAATTAGTTTTTAATAATGTCCAGATTAACAACCATTACCGTACTGACTTTGCATTGGGTCTCATTCTAGTTGCTGTAATTCCAATAGTGTTGTTCCACTCCCTTTATGCAATAAGACCAAACTATAAAAAATGTAGGAATATCTCTAGATCTAGGACTATCCTTGTTTGTTGCATATATAATGTGTATTAGTTTCATGCGTTGCCTCTCTTTTCGTATCTGTTATAATTCTTTCCGCAGTTTAATTTTTTGTGTGGTGCTCTGGTGTCAGATCATATATACGACTTCACAGTTCTCCTAACAATTGAAGTTAGTGCTGGAACTCTGAGTGCTATCCTGCAAGGGGATTTTGTTGATACAACTGAGATAAAACCAGAAAAAGCATTTCACTGGCAACCACTTTACTCTGTAGTTATTATTGGAAATAGTTTTGTTGTTGAAGGAAAAGGAATCAGATTTCGTGGGAAATTGAAGGAGTGCAATATTGCCTTGCGACAGTTAATTTATAAAGTAAGTCAAACTCTGCGTTTTAATGATTATATATTTATATGGATGCTTTATCTTGGACTTGTACAGTTTTTTGTGTCTGTAATGCTTTAAAACCCAGAGATTTGGACTAGAATCACCCGGTCCAATCGGGATTAGTGGGTTGGTGATCCGGGTCTATGATGCCTGGAATCACATGATTTCCTCCTTTCTCTTAGTTTTTAATTGTTTTATTATTAGTTTGATCGATTCCCACAGATCCAGATTGCCAATCCACTTTATCCGGACCGGTACAATCGGTGGCCAGCTCAATCGGCCATTCTGGTTTTTAACACAATGCTTGTGTGTCTATAGTCTGAGTTTTACCTGTTATTTTCAACTCTTCATTCCATTTTGTGTATTTGGGGATAATGTGACTCATGGTTCCATTAAATTTTTCCTGGAGTTGTGCCAAATTTTTTGAAATCTTGCAAAGTCATCCAATTCAAACTCTGTTATTATTAGAATGGTTGGTGGTTTCATACGGAAGGACCAAATTTCTTGTTTCTAAACAAAACAATGAAAGTAACGTATGTATGCCAACTACAAATTATGACGCCATTAATTTGCATAATGTTGACTTATGGAGTTCCATTTGTAATAAATAATTTTTTCTTTGCCACCACCAATAAGATGATTTCACCTTCAAATTTCCCTCAGGCCTCAGGTTTACTTTATTTAGACCTATCAAATTGAGTTATATGCTCTTAAGTATCAATATTTCTTTGATAATCAAGCACATTAAGGCCCAGTTTGGGTCGAGTACTAAACATGACTACAACTATTTTTTGAGCACACCAGGGCAGGAACTGTTCTACAACTTGTTTGGCCACTTTTGAAACCTGTTTCTTTGAAATACTGTAAATAAGCTACAAAAGTTAAAGTCATTTAACTCCGAACAGAATACAGTTGTTTTGCTTTCAGTCATGTTTAATGTTTGTCAATTGTATACCTACTTGCCTTAAGGTCATGAATTTAGAAAATCTGAAATCAGAGTGGGTTTAGTGAATCAGAGTGGGTTCAGTGACTATAGGTTATGGTCTAACTGAATTAATTATTCCTGTTCAGGGTCCATCACATGATGCCATTCTAACCATAGACTTGAATGACATGGGTAATTATGGATGCTATCCGGATTGTTCATTAAAGATCACAGTGCCACTTTCCACAAAGGCTACTATAGATCTTTGTGATAGGAAACCCATGACTCCACTCTTAGCTTTCTGTAAGTGTTATATTCTTCTAGTCTCAGAATGTGATTGTGATGTATATTATAGTCCAGTGGGCTAAACACCATGGTCCATTGAGGTCGTCAAGGACGGTTAGGGAAGAAAGTGGGACCTGCTCTCCATCATGTCTTGTACTGGTGAGTCACCCTCCCGCCCCCCCCATCCCATCTTTCTACCAAAAAAACTCCGAAAACCCCTCTCTCTCTCTCTCTCTCTCTTTTCAGATCAACATCCATCATTTCATTAAACAATGATAACCCCAGAGGACCAAGTGTACCACAAGTCCATTGGATTATACTTCGCTATTATCTTCTACTGCCTTGACTTACTGTTTTTATGCCTTGCTGCTCTCCTCTCATGCTCTGTTAGAGCATCATGTGTGGAACTTCTACTAAACTTAGTTTATGGCACAGTTTTAGGAGCTGCAATAATAATTGGATTTATCATGACCTTTATCCTCGGGCTCGTGCTCCTCTTCTTCAGCTGCAAATGTGCTTTTGCACTTCAGAAGAATCGTGGAAATTCATGCAATTTAAGTAAAGTGGAACTTGCAACAACCGAAGCTGTAAATGAAATGGTGGTACTGATGTTATCAACTTTTCCTCAAAATTCACTTGCATAACTTAAAAAAAAAAACCTGCAAGATATTAGTGGCATCATATTATTCTGACCATATGTTGTATCTACATTCCTTAAGGCGGATGATATACTAGAATTCAGTGAACTTTGGGAAGCCACAGTTCATAGGAGTCATCATTGTCCAATAAAGTGATCAATAGTTTGATGGAGAGTGGGACCCACCAGAGCAGTGCATGACCTCTCTCTCTCTCTCTCTCTCTCTCTCCACGCCATCCATAGTTTTTTTAGAGGGTGATAACCCAGTGGTCACTGGTTTTTAGTATACTTCCCCTTTTCATTTGACTCACCTTGTCATTTTCATGGATTTTCAGTGAGGCCTAAAAAGAGTGAACTTTTTGATTGTTTATTGCCAAGAGGTTAATAGCCATTCCTTGTGCTTGGAAATAGCTTGATATAGGTACCACTGATTCTTGCATCCTTTTCTTATTTATTTCGATTATAAACCTTATATGTGCAGTTGAGTGCAACATCATCAGACAACGTGACATACTTCACTGGCTGTTCAAGCCCCTTCTTACTCAGGAGACACCATGGTAACTTTCACCAGCGGTAAGGGTTTGAGTTCAATGGAATTGCCTCCTTTGTATTCCTTTTTTCTCTTCTTCTACAATGAGATTGACCCCACCCCCTTGGCGCAATAAAATAAAAGAAAAAGAATTTTCCTAATTTTTTTTTCATTTCTTGAAGCCGACAAATTTCATTTGGATTTATTCAGTTGGTAGGGAAGGAAAGGGTTTTAGCCCTTGAGCCCTTCTCACCCAAACCAAATGCCTCCAACTAAGCTGAAGCCTGAGGGACTGCTTGAGAGTATTTATCTATTTCAGTTGATTTGGTCATAAATTTTAATGGGATTTCCTCCTATATCTCGTTATTTTTGGTGCTTTTATGGATTGAGCTTTATGTAATAGAAAATAAAATGGATTAGAACTGGACAATGCGTAATATTTCCGCACCATTGTGTTTTTCCCTCTCTTTTGACTATTATTGAGTTTATCTTTTTGACCTGCTTAATTTTTGGCTGTGTAGGGAATCAGGCAGCAAAGAGTATCTCTCAAACACATAGTGTATGACTGATCAAAGTGATCTAAGCGCTTTTGTGTGTGTACTTAGTCATATGACCCTGACTCTTACAATGGGAGATGTACAGAAAATCAAGTATTAAGCTTGCAACTTAGATACATAATGTATATGATGCAAGGTGCCTTGCAATATGTTTGTTTATGTAGATTGAAGGTAACCATGCCTACATCAAATTTAGTGGCTATCATTTAGAGGCACTTAAGGCAATGTTCACTGACATAGAGCTTAATTGTGGTCCTGCACTGTCCTCCCCCACTCCCCTCCCGAAAAAAAAAAAAGCACAGGAAGCACCTAGTTAGTGAACCTTTTTTTTACATGAAAGTTTGCAGTATTTGGTTCACCTTATGAGCAATTCTTTTTCTTTCTGGGAGTTAAATGGTAGGAATTGAAATGGGATGTTAGTGTTGCAATTGAGGACAACTTAGGCAGAATTTGGCTTCCCAGTAGCCACAGAGAGCATTTTTTTGATCACATGCCTTTGTGTACTATCATAAACACAGAAACTCTCAATTGGTGATATATACCTGGAAAAATATCCTGTTGTTGATAGTGGCAATAGATCTCATTTTTCTTTTGCAGCTATCAGAAAAACAATAATGAGATTCCATACGTAAATTTGCATATGTGAATAGTGGTTTAACAAACTGGCTAGCCACCTGTTAAAGGTACAACTTTAAGGGAATTCTCTTATGGGGAGCCAAAAATATGGTCTAGACATGGCTTAAGCAAAAGGACGAACAAGATCTCTTAATGGCTTTATTTCATCTCAGAATCATATTGTCTATTTGATAATCTCATTAATTATGTGCGATGCACATGCTGTCGCTATCAGTTCCTTTAGGTAAGTTTGCTTATGGAAAAGAGATACCATATACTATAGCGCACCGCTAGAAGTACCTATGGGTATTTTGGTTTATGGAAATGGGGATGCCATACAATATAGAGGCGGCTTTTGAAATAAATAACTTGGGTATTCCACTACCTTAAAAGCAAACACAACTGTAAAATTTATTTAGCGCTTATCTTGAATACCAGAAAAACAGTGGATTTTGCGTTTGAAGTGCCAAAACCACTTTTAAAACAGAAACATGGTTTAACAATTGATATAATGTACCACTCCTTTTCTTGAACGTTGTGTTTCGCTCAACCCGCAGCTCCAAATTTCAGATGCATAATCAATTGTACAATACTCGATTTGTATACGTAATAATTATTCACACCTAATAGTTTAAATTTACAAGTAGAGAGTACCCGTCTGAAGTGTAAGGCAAATGAGTAGAGGGAGAGAGGATTAGAGAGAGCGAGAGAGGAGGAAAGAGTAGATGAATTTCTTTTATGGTGAACTTGTAATCATTGAGAATTTCTTTTTTGGGGAATTTGTAATTTTTGAGAATTTTTCTTTTGGTGAACTTGTAATTGTTAATGCTTGGAAAAAAGGTGATGACGCCAAAAATGCCGGACATTGAAAGGGAGTGTCATTAGATGGTAAATTGCAAAAAGTAAGGGCTCTTCCAGAACAATTGGGAATATTTTTTATTTCTCGATATATCTCCATGGTCATGGAACCTTAATTTAAAAAAAGATGGAAGGAGACTATTTTCAATGTTCGACTTTCTTTCTTGGCATATCCGAGAAGTGGGTCTCAATATGGGGAGATATGGGATTCTCACTCTTAAAAACATTTTAAAGATAATACTAATTAATACATAATATTTTTTTAAAAATATTAATTAGAGAAAAAAAAAAGTGGTACATGTCAGGCCCCATGGCTATACACATGTACCACCAGTTGGGATGAAAATTCAAAAAGTCGGATTTAGAGCATACGTTTTCCAAGTTTTAATAAAAAGCATATGAGAAATCTTATATATTCAACCGTGTTATAGAATAAATTTATTTTAAATTTTTTGAACGCCCAAGCCTTTTTATTTTGTCACTTTCATTTTTCTCGAAATACCCCTTGGTTCGACACTTACTTCAGGAATGGATTTTGCGTTTGAAGTGCCAAAACCATTTTTAAAACCGAAACATGTTTTAACAATTGAAATAATGTATGGTAAATAGAAATGGATGTGCGTATGTATTTACGACATTGAGGGAATGCCAAGAATGTGAACTAAAAAAATTGACATCTGACATGTCCGTACAATATGTAAGTATCAATATATATATGCGTGTGGAAATTTATGCATAATTCATATCATAAAAAAAATTAAATTAATAGTGCAAAAAATATTATTTTGCCGATTAGAATTTTATTTATAAAAAATTTCTCATCACACCACTTGCACATCATTAGAAAATAAAAGTATTTTTATAATTCTAAACAACTCTTATTATGCTAAAATCCTTTTTAATTTAAAAATAAATATTATTCATTAAAGATGTTGTTTCTAAATTAAGAGGTACCAAATTCCAAGATTGAAATGTGTCCCAAAAAGGGCCACCCGTTTAGATACTTCGTAGATGTGTAGTATGCATTTCTATAAGTATTGACCGTATGACATGTGTGCACATATATCAATGTTCTTGCTAGATCATATATACACTTGCTCGCTCAGGTAAAAGAGCGGCTTAGGACGATTTGACTTGAAATTTTTGGATATACCTAAAATTCATGTGATAATTATTTTAAATAAAAGAATATGGAATTTGAATTTTTAAATACTTAGATTTGATCATCCAAAAATTGGACAGTCTCTGGACAATCTTAGAAAATTATTATTTTGGGTACATATGAATAGTAAAAAAGAAGAAGAAAAACTGAGGTTGGTCACCAAGTTGAGTTAGTTGAAGCGGAAGGCTAAAAAAAGGTAAAAGGAGGGCCCAAAAGGACATGGTTAGAAGTTATGAAAAAATATATAGAGACTTATGGCCTCATTAAGGGTATGGCCCTTAATAGAATAAAATGACCGATCAAGATTCATGTAGCCAACCCCAATTAATTGGAAAAAATATTCTGGCGATGAAAATGATGATGACAATAAATTTATCGAGGTGCTTAGGATACAGTGAAGTTCATCTTAATCAGGGGAAAATATTAACTTAATGTGTTATTTCTCATATGCCATCACAATTGTACTTATACACCTTGGCAAAACAATTACCTCTTTCCTCTTTAGCATAAGAATTGCCTCTCTCCTGTTTAGTGAAGGGATTGCTTTCAAAATTTCCAACCCTTAGATTTTGCTTCCCATCTATTTCTTTTTTTTTATTCTAAAAAATGAAACATCTGCCTGGCGACTTGTATCTTTAATTGCACTATAAGGTGCCCTATGGAAATAAATGTCGCTGGTTTCATAAGTAGGACTTTATCATGAACATGGTCATCAAATAATATGTCACTAGACAATGTTTTTTATGAAAGGTGTTGTATGCTCTTGGGGACGCATTTTTATATTTGCGCCCGAGGCATAAAACATCCATTTTAAAGATGGCTGCATGCACGTGGTCCCTCTAAAAAAACGTTAGAAACAATGGTCTACGTATATTTTCATGAAATTATGATTTTTAATTTTTAAACTTTATTTATTGAAAGGAGAGCATTTACTTTTTCCACAAGAAGGTCATCATTATTCTTGTCCATTAGATTTTGAAATGGGTGGTTGTTACTTGTAAGCAATAACACAAAGTTCTATGAAAATTTTTCGAACTTCGTAACTCACACCAAGCCATCTAATTTGACATCTAATGAGTATGAATAGTTGTGACCTCCTTATATAGAAGGTAAATAGCCTCTTTGTAGACAATCTTTTTATGAGAAAGGAGAAGATAGAAAGGTTCCATGTTGAAACATTTTTTGGGTTAGTGGAGTACCACTCTTTCTTTTCTTTAACATATTGTTTTTCTCAACCACCAGCTCCCAATTTCAAATGCATAATCAATTGCACATTACTACTCGTTTTGTATATATAATAACATTATTCACACCTACTAGAATAAACATTCAAGTAGAGATTGCTAGTCTGAAGTCTAAGACAAGAGAGAGAGAGAGAGAGAGAAGAATTTCTTTTCTGGTGAATTTGTAATCGTTGAGAATTCCGTTTTTGGTGAACTTCTAATCGTTGAGACGAAAGTTCGGAAAGTCGACTTAATCCGTACTTTTTCCAATTTTTAATAAAAAGCATTGGAAATTACTTATATATCCAACCGTGCTAAAGAATAGATTTATTATTATTATTTTTTGCACGCTCGTATTTGTTTTGAACCAAAATTCCTTAGGATAATTAGAAAGATTTTTAGGATAACTAAAACTGGTTTTTAGAGTTTTCAGAATTATGGTTGACGTACTTCTATTTAAACCCCTTTTGAAGTACCAAATTAAAAAGAGAAATACCTAAAAAAAATCCGAAAGTCCCCAAAAATCAGAAAAAATACCTAAAAATCCCATAGGCTGGAAAAGACCTCTAAAACCCTAATGTCAGAGATCTAGGAAACCCTGGCCCAAGGTGCAAGCCTTTCTATCGAAATTTTCATTGATAAATCCAATCTTCTCTATCCAGATTTTCACTGATAAACCCAAGCCCTAGGGAAGTAGACCAAATTTTCATTGATATACCCCAGCCTCACTATCCAAATTTTAATTGATAAACCCAAGCCCTAGGGAACTAGACCAAATTTTCATTGATATACCCCAGCCTCACTATTCAAATTTTAATTGATAAACCCAAGTCCTAGGGAACTAGACCTAGGCATCTTCAAGAAGAAAAGTGGAGGAGAATGGTGTAAACAACCCGCGTTCCCGGGCACCAACTCTGGGTCTTCGGGTGTCCCGGGCAGGTCGGTCAGGCTAGGTAAGTCCTTTTATTCTTTATTTTTTTAGAATAATTTAATTAAACTTGTTGTTCAATTGATTTAATTAGTTTATTTTTAGTTTTAGGGTTTTCTAGTAGGATTTTCGTGATCTTGAGCCGGACTTCCAGCGGTTCTTAAAGAACCCTCATCTCCCCAGATCTGGTTTCTTTTTTAATCATAAGTAGACGGATCCCAATCATCTCTACCTATCTTTATTTTTAACTCGTTGAAAGCATAAATTCAGTGACGTTCATCAGATCTGGTTTGTATTGAGTCGAGGCTCTAAACAATCAATGTAAAGAGCACATTCAAATAGTATTGAGAAAAATGGCTTCTATGCTGGAAATCTTTGTGATCGCTTAAAAATATATTTTCATATCTAATTATAAAATTTAAAGTATAAAAAAATGTAGATCGAACAAATCTATAAAAACGTGAAAATATTGAAAAGTGACTATCCAAAAATGCATCACAAAATGTACTACTTCCAAAACTTAAAATCCCTTTTTTCCTCTTGTCCATGATTCTTGATGTCGAGATGATTAATTTGAGGATATTTGAGCATCAAAACAACATCTTCTAATGAGATTTTCGTGGTGCGCTTTAATTTGATTATTTAGAGCCTTAGCTCTATATAAACGTTTTTCATAAGAAAAAGTATACGTAAAGACTATTTATATTTTATGCGAGGTCACAATCACTTTTATCCCTTGGATTTCAAATTAGGTGGTTGTAAGAGTGTTATTGAAAATACTCAAAGTTCAAAAAACAAAAAAATTATTAGACTTTGTGACTAAGCCAAACCATCCAATTTGACATCTAATGGGTAGGAGGGATTGTTACGTCTTTGTAATAAGGATAACTTGTCTCATTGTATACAATCCCATTAAATAATGAAAACGTTTATACAGGTGTGAGGCTCTAAACAATCAAATTAGGACGCACCTCAAAATTTTCACTAGAAGAGGTTGTTTTGATGCCCAAATATCTTCAAATTAATCTTCTCGATAGACATGAGGAAAAAAATTGGATTTCAATTTTCAAAATAGTGCATCTTGTAATGCAATTTTGGACTGTCAAGTTTCAAGATTTTCAAGTTTTCATAGATCTATTTGATCTACATTATTTTTTATGCTTTAGAATTTAATAATTAGAGGTGAAAATATATTTTAAGGCTATCACAAAGATTTCCAATATTGATACCACATTTAAAAATACTATCTGTAGGTGCGCTTTACTTTGATTGTTTAGAGCTTCGGCTTTATACGAACTGCACCCTAAAATAATATTACATTTAGTATATTAATTTCAATTAATTTCAAATAAGATAGTTTGTCCACGATAAAATTATTTGAAATCCAAACAAGCCCTAAATGCATCTAGTTTGATATGGTACCACAACTCACGCTGATAATTCAATGATTTTTAAGTGCATTTTTAATCATCTACTTTGAGAGAGAGAGAGAGAGAGAGAGAGAGAGAGAGGACAGCTAAAAGCTTAAAACAAAAAGGAGTTGAGGAGTTGTAACTCTAAAAATGGCATCCAACAACGTGTAGAGAGAGAGAAGAAACAAAAAGGAGTTGAGGAGTTGTTACTCTTAAAATTGCATCCAGCAACGTGGATGGTTTGGTAGCAGTGGTTCTACTTCTAGCATCAATTTTCTCACTATAAATATGCACCTACGTTTCCACGAGGCACAAACCATCTCTCTCTCTCTCTCTGTCATATATACAGTTCGATAGGTGAAACTTAAGGAAAAAAGCATGGATTACACCAAAAAGAACTCCAAAGAATTTGTTTTGGTGTGTTGTGTTATTTTCCTGGCAATGTCATGTGTTGCTGTGGAGGCTTCCTCACTTGGAGTGTTCAATGTGATGCAATTTGGTGCCATTGCTGATGGCACCAAGGACAACACAGAGGTAAACCTTAAAAGAGCATTACATCAATTAATTAAAGTGAATGTCAATAGTTTGATGTTTATTACATCCCTTTTAATATCAAAATAATCATTATATCTTATGTTATATTAAAAAAATAAGGTGTAAGGGTTACGTAACCTTCATGTTTTACCAATGGGATTGTTTAGAAGGAGATAATTTACCTATGATATAAGGAGATCACAAGTACTTAAAACCATTTGATGTGAAATCTGATTGCTTGGGTGCGGTACAAATATCAAAAAAATTTCTTTTGAGGTTTGAGTTAAGTCACTGGAATAAATGTAGCTATCCAATTTCATATCCAATGGTCAAAATTAATTGTGACTACCTTGTACCAAAAGTAAATGATCTTTATTTTAAACGTTTCCTCTAGAAATAGGTAAAGAGTGGGCCAGGTAACACACCGAGATTGGCTCTTCCAATGGGTTGGGCATGTGATATGTTAGTTGGGCTGAGCACTTGCTAGGCTTGACTCCAGCCCATTCCTATCAATACTAAAGTAGAATGGGGAGGATGGTGGGAAGAAACTTTTGTTTTTTTTTGGGCAAGTCGATGGAGATCATTAGGCCATTCTTGTTTTTTGCAATAGTCGATTTTCGAATCCGTTGGTGAAAATGGAGGTCAAAACTTTTAAGTGGGGCTGAGATGGTGCTACCACCACAACCCCAGCCCTAGCCCCATTCCCATAGTGGTAAGATTCTTGGTCGGTTACTTTTTATTTCTAAGAGCTACCAGTTAAGTGCATCTCAGAACACTTTGTTTATTGAAATTTTTTATTTTTATGTTTTGTTTTTGGGAAAGCTCAGCCTCAGCCTCCTATAATGGTTTTATTAAATACAAAACTTCCATTTATTGAAAAGGGAAAAAAATTCATGCTCTATCGTTTTTAACTTTTATTTATTGCCATTTCTTTTACATAACAACACAGCCCCGAGGCACTTAATGGGCACAAGAATGTTGTGGTTTTTGAAACCTCGAGTTAGTTGGCTTAAGGTGGTATGAAATTTTTGCAGGCTTTCGGGGCGGCCTGGAAGGCGGCATGTGAGTGGAAAGGGCCATCAAGCCTTGTGATCCCGGAGGGAACATTTCTCGTTGGTCCAGTCCTGTTCAAGGGTCCGTGCCCCAATGCCTCTCCTGTGGTGGTGCAAGTGAAGGGCAAAGTGAAGGCCTCCACAGATATGAGCAAATACCCTTCCGATGACTGGATCGTGTTCCAGTATGTAGATGGCCTCCTGCTAACTGGGGGAGGGACGTTCGATGGCCAGGGAGCATCTGCCTGGAGCCTCAACCAGTGTCCTAAGAAGGCCCACTGCAAACTCCTCCCTACGGTGAAAATGATCTCCCTCCTTCAACCTATTGCCATTTATAACAGTGTTCTAGCTATACAACTTCCAGCATTGTTGGATCTAGTCTTTAGTTTAGTTAACGGGAATTTGTTGTTACGACCTTGAAGTTATGGGTTCTATAGCTCACGCACATATAAATGTTGACTAAAATTAGTTATTGTACTGGAGATATTGCTTTTGTGGCAATAAAAGTAAAGGACTAGCATTTGTGTTTTCAATTTTTAAGCCAGGAATTCATTGACAATTATTATTGTTTGTTCATGGTACTTGAAATTTTTTGCAGTCATTGAAATTCAGTTTTATTACAAATGGGGCTATAAGGGGCATAAATTCTGTGGATAGCAAGCTCTTTCACATGCTATTGTTTGGCTGCAAGAACATGGAGGTCCAATCCATCAAGATCTCAGCACCAGCTGACAGCCCCAACACTGACGGCATTCATATTGGATCCTCGTCGAACATCACGATCTCGCGATCTCAAATTGGAACAGGCGATGATTGTATCTCCCTTGGTCCTGGTAGCACCCAAGTAACCGTTGACAATGTGTTTTGTGGACCAGGACATGGAATTAGGTGAACTACTGCTTTTTCTGTGCTTTGTTTACAACATTTTTCTGACAAGGATTACAAGAGGTTTTGGAACGTTGTAAAAAGAAATGAATAGATCTAATGTACCCTTTTAACTTAACCAAAAAACTAGATTGAGGCTCATGGGAACATCGTTATATATTTCAGTGTTGGTAGCTTGGGCAAGCGCCCCAACGAGGGCGATGTGGAAGGGCTTCACGTGAAGAACTGCACCATCTCAGACACCACCAATGGTTTGAGGATCAAGACTTGGGAAGATTCAGATAGCAGTTCTGCTTCCAATTTCACATATGAGGATATAGTGATGAACAATGTGGCCAACCCCATCATAATAGATCAAGAATACTGCCCTTATGCGTCTTGCTCACATAAGGTAAACCACGAAAGAGTACCATTTAAAATACTACCGCATCTTATATTCTCTCCATCTTCTGGAACATTTTTGGATATTCATTATGTTTGGATTCTAATACAGAAGTTTTTTGAGTAAAGACTCATTTTTTCCGTAAATGAGAGGTGCAATGGATATTTTAGAAGAAGATCATGGTACTATTTTAAGAAAGCAATTAGAATCCTATATAGATGATGTCATTTACCCATGTGAATAGTATTACATCTCATGAGGATGATATCGTTCTGCATAATAGTTGACAAATACACTTGTTTCTATGAAATATTTCTAGCTCAGCAGCCTTCATTAATTATCTAAAATACCTCTTAAGAAAAGTTATTGCATCGAGAAGTAAGGGTATCGAGTTTCCAAAAATATTGAGAGAGAGAGAGAGGTTCATTTCATATAATTGTATGTATTGGAGATAAAAACAAGAATTCATTTTGAACAAACCATTTCTTCCTTTGTTGCAGGGTCCCTCACGAGTGAAGATAAACAATATAAGTTTCAAGAACATTAGAGGAACCTCGACTTCAAAAGTTGCAGTGAATCTCTTATGCAGCAGGGCATTCCCATGTGAAAATGTTAAGCTCGATGACATCAAATTGAAGTACAATGACCAAGGGGAAGATTCAACTGCTTCGTGTACCAATGTGAATGGAGTCTCTGCTGGAGTACAAATTCCACCAACTTGCCTCTAGGATCTTCTCTCTCTCCTTCTTGGAGTACAAATACCACCAACTTGCCCCACCATGCCCTTAGGATCCATCCTCTCTCTCAATAAGAACTATCCATTATCTTTATGAACTTGATGTCCCTCCTCATGTGGGGTGTTGGCATGTGCACCATTGTAATGTATATGTTTATGTGGAAGTGAAACATATAATTAATTCATGGTAATCAAATGACATAAGAATGGATTTTACAAATGTTGCGTACCTTGTTCCTCAGGGAGGAACTTAGTTTCTCTGCTATCTTTTTACCAAAATAAGCATTGGCTTCTCTCAATATCTATGAGACTCATAAAAATTTCATTTTTAGGTACTCTTCAACTCAATGAAATTCTCTGGCAATTGGGAACAACAAGAGATTGAGAACAAATGGCTGACTATTAAGTTTATATTCCGTGATGCGATAGTAATGCATCCACCCACTAGTTTTAAAAAACTGCACCTGCCTAAGACACATGTTGATAGGTTTGATTGGTGGAAGCCCCATCTTCCCGAGCTTCTGAAGAGGCAGTTGCTTCTGAAGAGGCAGTTTCCATGGAGTAGCATGGAAGCTGCCGCATCCCCTTTTTATACTATTTTGGAAACGGCAGGAAGATGCCGCCTCCAAAATGCATCTCATTATCAAATACAAGGAGTGCTACAGTCCCAGGAGAGATGCTCGTCAAAAGTTGCGAGTTCATGTTGCCAAACGCATCGGTTAAGTAATCGTATTTCCTGTATCGATGAGTATTCCCCCCATTATGGGAATTTCCAATCCTTTATTTGGCATTTGTACTAAACTGTAAGAAACTAATCCTTTTAGTTTTACCAAACCATTACTTGCATGACCTGATTCCCCCATAAATTCTCACCTGGCCATGGGTCGTGAAAAAAAGTTTGTTTTTTGTTTAATTAAATTAATCTTAAAATAGCAACCGGCGGGCAAGCTTTCTATATTTTTCCTAATGTATAAAACTTATATACTTCCCCCTATCCAACCGTCCATTCTGAAGGAACAGCTAATGGCCCCAACCACAATGTCACGCCTCTACCCTATTTTACTTTTAGTTTTTTTCTACAAATCATTTTGCACGAAATTTTGGGTGTCCTCTCCTCTTTTAAACTCACACCTCTAAAAAAAATATAAAATCAATAATCTAGATAAAATAAAATAACCAAAATGTCCTTAAAAGTTTTAGGGGTATTTTGATCATTTTATTTTATAGATTTTTTTTTAGGTGCACCCCATTGAGATGATGGTACGTATAAAATTTCATATTCATATAATTTGTAGAAAAAAATTAAAATAAAATGCTCTGAAGCATCAGATCTAAATCAAACAATTAGTGGTTCACTTGATCAAAATTGGACGTCTGGATGGGCGGGAAGTATACTCCATACAGTACGGGAAGTATAGACACCTTTCCCTTGCAAATAATGGAGTTTAGCCACTATCACATAGTTCACTAAATGAACTATAGAGAATGCCACATAAAACCAAAACGACAATTTAATGCTATAGGCAATGAGATCACTTGCACTTGGAATGCCTAACTGCACTCTTTAATTAATACCTAGTCATAATATATCCGAAAAATTTGATTGTACAAATTGCACGTCAAATTAACTACTCAGTTAGGTCACAATAGTACGCATATTAATACGACTTACAGTTTTAAAAGCAAAATTTATCTAAATAAACATGACTTTTCAACAATTTCATAATTTACCCTTTTTCGACGATTCTAACTCATTGCTATGTATTTTTTATTGGCATTTTGAAATTAAAAAAAAAAATATGTTAAAATGTTAATAGTTGATCATTTATGTGAGTTTTGATAAAATTTCCTTTAAAAAACAACAAAATGCTCTCCAAGCTATGTAACCTTTGGCTTCAGTTATATCGAGTACTCGAAAAGAGTAGGGAAAATACGAATTAAATGATGAAAATCTTACAAAATTATCAAGGGGGTCAAATCATACCTTTTGACAATTAGGTATTACTCTTTAACTTTCATTTCACTCATATGCCTCCTAAAAAATATAGTAAAAAATGATCAAATTACCGTTATTCGACATTGGAACCTAGTATAAGCATAACCATTTTAAATCACTGAAACATAGCATTTTAATATGTCTGCTCAAGAAAATGTACTAATCAAATGACGTGCATTTTTCTTAAAACAAAGAAGATGCCAAGATCAAAATTGCTTCACATCTATTTCGTTCTTTTATTCTCCAAAATGAAACACCTGCCTAGAGACTTGTACCTTTAATTGCACTCCAAGTTGCCCTATTTAAATAAGGGTGTGGTTTGTATATAGCCTAGGCTCTAAACAATCAAATTAGAGCGTATTTAAAAATATGTTTTATTTTTTATTTATATAATCTAAAGCTTCAAAAATAGTGTAGATCAACATATCTATGAAAACTTAAAAATCTTTAAAATTGACGGTCCAAAAGTGCATTACAAAATACACTATTTTCAAAACTTCAAATCCAATGTATTCTCATGTTCATGTATCATGATGTCGAGATGATCAATTTGAGGATATTTGGGCATCAAAACAAAATTTTCTAGGGATAGTTTTAAGGTAGGCTCTAATTTGATTGTTTAGAGCCTCAGCTCTATATAAACGTTTCCCTTTAAATACATGTTGATGGTTTCATAAGTAGGGCTTTATCATGAACATAGTCATCAAAAAATTTGTTAGTAGACCTTGTTTTTTTCAAAAAAAGTGTTGTATGCTCCGGGATGCATATGTACATTTGTCCCTGAGCCATAAAACAACCATTTTATAGATGGATGCATACGTGTGGTCCCTCTAGGAAAAGTTAAAACCA
Organism: Amborella trichopoda; assembly: GCF_054954075.1. NCBI lineage: Eukaryota > Viridiplantae > Streptophyta > Magnoliopsida > Amborellales > Amborellaceae > Amborella > Amborella trichopoda. Next base: position 44,279,414 of record NC_142347.1, read on the forward strand.
GTGTTTTAAAAAACGCCGAGTCCAACCGGACTCGTCCGGTTCGACTCGGAAATAGTGAAAATGGGACCGGATCGCCTAAAAAATCGGAAATCGTCCGGTTCTAGAGAGAACCGGACGATTCTGTACAGTGAATTGCCGATTCACTGTACGGAATCGGCGAGTCCGAACAGTGAATCGGCGAGTCCGTAAGGAATTTTTTTTTTTTTTTTGTTGTTGTTGTTGTTGTTGTAATCCATGATAGATTTTTTTGTAATACTTGATCGGTTTTTTTGTAATCCATGATCGAATTGTTTTTGTTTTTTTGTAATCTATGATCGAATTTTTTGGTTTTTTGTAACCCATTATAGAATTTTTTGTAATCCATGATCGAAATGTTTGTTTTCTTTTCTTGTAATCCATGATCGATTTTTTTGTTTTTTTGTTTTTTTTTTGTAACCCATGATAGAATTTTTTGTAATCCATGATCGAATGTTTTGTAATACATGATCGAAATGTTTGTTTTTTTTTTGTAATCCATGATCGAAATGTTTGTTTTTTTTTTTATAATCCATGATTGAATTTTTTGTTTTTTGCTTTTTTTGTAACCCATGATAGAGTTTTTTGTAATCCATGATTGATTTTTTTGTAATCCATGATCGAACTGTTTTTTTCTTTTTTTGTAATCCACGATTGAATTTTTTGTTTTTTTTTGTTTGTTTTTTTTTGTAATCCATGATCGAATTTTATGTAATCCATGATCGAATTTTATGTAATCCATGATTGAATTTTTTGAAAATTTGTGATTTTTTTTTTTAATCCATGATCGAATTTTTTTTTTGTAATCCATGATAGAATTTTTTGAAAATTTGTGAATTTTTTTTTAATCCACGATCGATTTTTTTGAAAATTTGTTATTTTTTTTTTTAATCCATATTATTCAAAGAGAAAATGAGAGAGATGATGATTTTGAGGCCACCCTATCCCAGCTATATTATTCACATATCGAGTCCCAACAGCAACAGTATAGGGATGAGCACGAAATACTGTAAATTAAATGCTGAATGGCGGTTCATGCAGGGAAAGAATATATCAATATTCGCATATTCATTCAAAAACATGAAAAATCTTAATGGAGTACCCTCATTTTTTATTGAATTCCTAAAAAACAATATTTATAATGCATTTTAATAATTTTTTCGAATTTTTTTTAAGCTTTATTCTGACCGATTCACCCGATTCCCGATTCGGATCGCTGATTTGCTGATCCGGATCGGTTTTTTAGAAACCCGATCCGGGTCACCGATCCGTTTTTTAAACCATTGGTTAAAACCAATGATTTACATGTTTCCTTCACGAGATTATCATTTTAAAATTTATTTATTTTTACATATTCATGATATCCACAATTGATATTATGTATACCATAAAATTTAAGTCCTAACAAAAATAGATTTTTAAGAGGGGAGTCGTAGAACTCAAAGAAACCTTGTCCTCTCTTTTCTATGAGAGAGAGAGAGAGGTTCTTGGAACATTTTTTGGGTTGGTGGAGTACCACTCTTTCTTCTCTTGAACGTTGTGTTCCACTCAACCCGCAGCTCCAAATTTCAGATGCATAATCAATTGCATAATACTCGATTTGTATACGTAATAATTATTCACACCTACTGGCTTAAATTTACAAGTAGAGAGGATTAGAGAGAGCGAGAGAGGAGGAAAGAGAAGAGGAATTTCTTTTATGGTGAACTTGTTATCATTGAGAATTTCTTTTTTGGGGAATTTGTAATTTTTGAGAATTTTTCTTTTGGTGAACTTGTAATCGCTAATGCTTGGAAAAAAAGAGATGAACCCGCCAAAAATGCTAGATACTGAAAGGGAATGTCGTTGGACGGTAAATAGCAAAAAACCAGGGCTCTTCCGGAACAATTGGGAATAGTTTTTGTTTCTCGATATATCTCCAAGGCCATGAAACTTTAACTTATAGAAAGATGGAAGGAGACTGTTTTCCAATGTTCGACTTTCTTTCCTGACATCTCTGATAAGTGGGTCTTAATACAGGGAAAAAAGAGATTCTCTCTCTAAAAAATATTTTAAAGATAATATTAATTAATATATAATATATTTAAAAAAATATTAATTAGATAAAAAAAAAGTGGTACATGTGAGGCCCTGTGGCCATACACACATACCAAAAGCTGAGATGAAAATTATGGAAAGTCGGATTTAGAGCGTACTTTTTCCAATTTTTAATAAAAAGCATATGGGAAATCTTATATATTCAACCGTGTTATAGAAAATATTTATTTTTATTTTTTTGTAAGATCAATCCTTTTTTTTTGGTCACTTTCATTTTTCTCGAAATACCCCTAGGTTCGACACTTACTTCAGGAATGAATTTTGCGTTTGAAGTGCCAAAACCACTTTTTAAAACAAAACATTGGTTTAACAATTGAAATAAAGTATGGTTAGTGGAAATGGACGTGCGCGTCTATTTGTGACATCGATGGGAATGCCAAAGAATGTGAACTAAAAAGAATTGACATCTCGACATGATATGTCCGTACAATTTGTAAGTATCAATATGTATATGTACGGGGAAATTTATGTATAATTCATATGATAAGAAAAATTAAATTAATAGTACAAAAAATTTTATGTTGCGGATTAGAATTTTATTTATCAAAAATTTCTGATCGCACCAATCGCACATCAATAGAAAATAAAAGTAATTTTTTAATGCTAAACAACTCTTATCAATGCTAAAATCCTTTTTATTTTTAAAATAAATATTATTCATTGAAGACATTGTTTCTAAATAAAGAGGTACCAAATTCCAAGATTGAAATGTGTCCCAACCACCCGTTTAGATACTTCGTATATGTGTAGTATGCATTTATGTAAGTATTGACCGCGTGTTATTGTCCACCAAGGTCGACACCTAGTCAGACCCTATGACAAGTGTGCACATATATCAATGTTATTGCTAGCTCATATATACACTTGCTCGCTCAGGTAAAAGAGCGGCTTAGGACGATTTGATTTGAAATTTTCAAATATACCTAAACTTCATGTGATAATTATTTTAAATAAAAGAATAAGGAATTTGAATTCTTGAAGACTTAGATTTGATCATCAAAAAATTGGATCTCTGGACAATCTTAGGAAATTATTATTTTAGGTGCATACAAAAAGAAATAAAGAGGAAGAAAAACTGAGGTTGGTCACCAAGTTGAGTTAATTGAAGCCGAAGGCTAAAAAATGGTAAGGGGAAAACCCAAAAGGACATGATTTGAAGTTGTGAGAAAACATGTAGAGACTTATGGTCTCATTAAAGGTATGATCCTTAATAGAACAGAAGGGCGGATCAAGATTCATGTAGCCAATCCCAATTAGTTGAAAAAAATGTTCTGGCGATGATAATGATGATGATGATAAATTTGTCGATGTGCTTAGTATACAGTGAAGTTCATCTTAGTCGGGGGAAAATATTATCTTAGTGTGTTTTTTTTCTTATGCCATCATAATTGTACCTATACACCTTGGCAAAATAGTTGCTTCTTTCCTCTTTAGCATAAGAATTGTCTCTCTCCTGTTTGGTGATGGGATTGTCCACAAAAAGACCATTTATATTTTGTAGATGGAGATTATAATCATTTTTGTCTTTTAAATTTTAAAATGGATGATTGTAAGAGTTTCATTGAATAGACACAAAGTTCTTAATAAAAAAAAAAGTTAAAAAATAATAATAATTTTGGACTTCGTGACTCACCCTAATCCATCCAATTTGACATCTAACGAGTGGGAATGATTGTAACCTCCATATACAAAATATAAATGGCCTCATTGTAGACAACCCCTTTGGTGAAATCTGTCTCTCTGTTTTTTCGAAAAATTGTTGTAACTCCATTGTTCCATTGTACAAAGGGCTATGTTTGGATATACTCATTATCATTAATAATTTACTATTTCAATAAATTAACGCTAATAATACAGTATCAATTGTTTGGCATTATCTTTATCTTAGATAAACTCATAGGTAAATTTATGTTTTAGTTTATTTAAAGTAATTTATTGAAAATCTGAGCTCTCTGATTTATTGAAATTATTAGAAGTTGCTTATATCATTTATAATGTTGTTTATGAGGTTGTTTGGGATATAGATAAAGATAAAGAGTATTCGGTTAAATCGAGGTGGTCTATGCCTCCAACTACAGTTATTTGGAAATGGCTGCTCCCTCTTAAAATTCAAGGTTTCCTATAGCTGGCTGTACAAAACAAAGTGTTGACGATAGATAATTTGATCAAAAGATGAAGGATTTTGCCAAATGTATGTCTTTTGTGTAAAGAGGATGGGGAAACTGGTAACCATCTATTTCTACATTGCCCTTTTACTTTTCGCATTTGGAGCTGGTTTTTGTTCAGCTTAGGACTGCGATTGTAATGCCCTCATAAGTTCATTGAGTTTTCTCAAATTTGACACTTGCCTTTTTTCCACGAATAGGCTTGATTCTTGGCAGATCTCGAGAGGTGTGTTTTTATGGGAGGTGTGGAAAGAGAGAAATAGAAGAGTGTTTGACGGGAGTAGCATGCCTTTTGAGATAAAAGATTTTGCATGCAATTTGACTATATCTGTCGCTTATGAAAGTTGTGGAACATATCTCGAAAGTGGATTTTATGAGGAATCTGCCAATTCTTTTCCATATGGGTTCCATATGGGAGTACATTAGAGAACCCTTGTCTTGCAGGCTTTGGAAGAGTGGTTAGAAATTGGAGTGGAGATGTTATTTTTATGTATGCAGGACCTCTCGGGGTAAGGATGGCAAATTATGCCAAAATATATAGATTGTTACATGGATTGTGATTTTTGGTGGCAAGGAATCTTGGTTCTTACTGTATATTGAAGGTGACTCATTGAATGTTATTAATTGGTGTAATGAGATGCAAAAGGCACCTTGGGAGCTGAGATCTATCTTATTACAGATTTTGGATATTTCAATGCCTTTTACCTTTACTTTCATGCATGTTTATTGGGAAGCCAATGTGTTGGCTGATTACTTTGCCAAAGGGGGTTCCTTCTTATCTGAGATTGTTATCTCTGACTCTGTAATCTCAATTTGACTTAATAATATTTTAGAATTCCTTTCAAAAAAGAAAGATAGGAGTGTCAGAAATGTAAATTTAATAAAAAAAAAAAACATCTGGACATGACATGTCCGTATAATATATAGTCGTCAATATACATGCACATATCTATTATATACATATATTGACATTTCTGTGTAGTTCACATCTTGATGCAGATTAAAATCTGGTGGCTACAAATTTTAATTTTATTTTTATTAATTTTATTTTTAGAGATTGGATAGGTTTTTTTTATTTTTATTTATTAGGATCAATTTTTAGAAATAAAGTTATATTTTAGGAAAGTGTCCTTGTTTTCTAGGTGGCGATTTATGCAGAGAAGTCTTTTTTTTAAGCCTTGTTTAAAAATAAAATGATAAGTACATATTTTTTTGGAAGTATTAATTGGTTCTTGGTAGGTTCCTTGTTTAGAAAAAGGTGGCGTCTTTAGATGTATAGAAGCATCTAATATAGATTTGTTTTGGATTTGTTTTAGATTTATTTTAGTTTTGATTATTTAGTAGGGAGACATTTTAAGAGGTCTAGAATGAGAGTCCATAAATTGAAGGAGGTTCATCCCAATCTTAGGGACATGAGATAATGGAAAATTTTTCTTAGTTATGGAAAGAAAAAATTCCTATTTCTTTGTAAAGTGGCGTGGGTAGAGGATGGGTCATACTATTTTGTTTGTTATCTATTTTTTAGTAGTTATCTTTAGAGTTGTGAATGTAAACTTCAATAAAAAGAAGATGTGAATTGTAATTGAGGGGATTGAATTTTATGAATAAAAAATAGGTGATCTTTGAGATCATATAGAGAGAGACCCCTTTGTAGGTGTTGTTTCTTATCTTGTGTTTATGGGCATGTGCCGAAATGCTGGTATCTACGTGTTTGGTTCTTTTTTTTTTAGTTCTTTCTTTTGTGATTCCCTTCTGGATTTGTACTTCTCTCTCTAAAATGCGGTTATTTTTATCGACGTTGTTTGTTGGTAAATTTTATACCGCATCATGTATGCAAGTACGTATTCAACAATTCATATATCATAACAATAGGAAAACATCATAGAAAAAGTAAATTAAATTAATAGTTCAAAAAATATTAGTTTGTGAATTAAAGTTTTGTTCATCAAAAATTTCTTATCTCCAATATATTCATCCATGATCACACCACTCGCACTATCAATAAAAAATAAAAGTATTTTTTATTCTAAACTACTTTTATTATGCTAAAATGTCTTTTATTTTTAATAATAAGATATTAATCATTGAAAATATTTTTTCTAAAATGTACCAAGGGCCACCCATTTACACTTGAGAGATATGTAGTGGGAGTTTCTAGAAGTATTGACTGGGTGTCTCTATCCACAAGGTCGACACTTAGTGAGACCCTCTGATATATGTGTCCATATTTCATAGTCTTGAACCTATTCTTTTTTAGCTAAAGAAAGGGGTGAACCTATTTTTCCCAAGTGCGCATATAGCAATGTTCTTGCTAGAGCATAGACACACTTGTTCACTCAGGTAAAAGAGCGCTTTTGGATGATTTGATATGAAATTTTGGAATCCATCTAAAATTCATATGATAATTATTTTAAATAGAGGAAACTGAAATTTGAATTCTTAAACACTTAGATCTTATCGTCTAAAAATTGGATTGTCTCCAGACATTCTTAGAAAATTGTTTTTTTAGGCATATACAGAATGCGTTAATAAATAAATAAATAAATAATGAAGGTTAGTTGCTAGGTCGAAGACGTTATTATATTGAGTTTTAGTCGAGGGAGCAAGGTAGTTTAGCTTAAGCGAAAACATGACAAAATTGGTTCGGCACTTGAAGTGTCAATCCACATTTTTTTAAGGAAAATAATGGGGTATAAAAACATAAGTTCGGCACTAAAATTGCCGATGCATTTTTTGCTTAGAAAATTTTGGGTTATGCAGTACAAGTGTCAAACTTGAGGGGGACTTTGGGAAAAGAATCTGATAGAAAAAATTGGAATTGAGTACAATATATAAAAAATTAGAAAGTGGGATCTTTATTTTTACTGGAAAAAAATCATATAATTTCATAAAACATTGTCATTATCGTCATTAGAGATTTTTTTCTAATTATTTGGTATTGCTATTCTGCTCTATCAAATGTCATAGTAATGCCATAAATATATATTCATTATTCATAGAGAATTTTGACAAAATTTTGCATCAACTGACTACCTAACAGATATCACCACCTTTACTTGGGCTACAGGTTGAGGGAAGTTTAAATTCTTTACTCTTCTTAGATCAGGATATCATAAGTTATTAATGACCTTATTCATCAATAAATAATTGTTCAATAGGAAAAATTTGAGAAATCATATTCACCTTATAATGAAAATAAACTTTATTTATTTCGACTTTAGTGTATAAACGCAACTTACTTTTTAGTCCTTAATTTTGGAAAGGCATGACACGCTGAAGTACGAATTTCGGGTTAAAATTTAAAAAAAAGTTAAGAAAGTGCATTTCTTATTTTACTAAAAGTTTTTTATCCAATATAAGAAAAGGAATCTCATCATAAGCAGGCACTGCTAATTTACGAGGAGGAAATAAATAATGCAAGGAAATTTTTTTTATTAGAACTAATATTCAAAAACAGGCTTATAATATTCGAAAAAAGACTCGAACCTGATAATAGAAATAAAATTCAAAACAAGATAGGAAAGTGCATTGTTTTCAATTATCCAATCAAAGCTATTTCTTTTATGTTGTGTTTGTAGATGATTACACTCGTTTTTTTTGGATTCATCATTTGAAAAGAAAAACTGATTTTTTCTCTGCATTTGAGAAATTTCATCGTATGGTTGACAAGAGATTTGATAAACGAATTCGAATTTTTCAATGTGATGGAGGTGGTGAGTTTGTTAAGAAATGAAAATGCGCAACAGATATCATGTCCAGAAACCCTTGAAGAAAATAGAATAGGTGAAATGAAATATAGAAATATTATAAAATTGGGTCTTAAAATGATGTTTCATGCTGGAATTCCTAAACGGTTTTGGGTTGAAGCTTTTCATACCGCAGTCTTTATAATAAACTGGATTCCATCGGCCAATTTACAAATTCATTAACTATATTCTTTGTTGTTTGGCAGCCTACCTGGCTATTCTTTACTCCCGGCTTTTTAGTTGTCGGTGTTTTTTGTACCTTCGAGGCTATGCCGCAGATACATTATGTCATCATTATCTTCCATGTGTATTTTTGGGATACAGTAATCAACATAAGGGTTACAGATGTCTACATCCACCCATATGACGAGTCTATGTTTCTAAACATATTGTATTTGATGAAAATATATAGCATTATGCTAACCTCAATTCTTTGTTTGATAGTACTCAAGTTTAAGTAGAGTTGTCCACCTATGCAAAATGGTTAGAAAGTTATGAGCATGACATACAAACCCATTCATCTTCTGATTCAGCACCTCCACATAAACCACCCATATGGGAGTCCCTTGATGTATATGGTCCCTCAGGTCCTGCTTTACCCATCACTAATGATAGCTCTCCAACTTTTCTTATGGAGGAAGTTGTCATCACTGCAACACTAATCCAAGATGTCCAAGATGATGCAACATACAATAATAGTGATGAAAATGTTGTCACTTAAGAAACTAACCAATCTAATTTTTTACCAGTCTTTGAACATTCTCATCCTCACATGGTCACAAGATCTCAAGATGGTATTCCAATACCTTGAATTCTCCCATCCATGTCAGCAATCTCAAGTGCTCCTACTTTTAAAGTTATCGTTTCTGAACTTAAAATCATTAAGTCTGCCTTGGGTCATCCAGGTTGGCATCGTGCGATGGAAGAGGAAATTGAAACCTTACATGTTAAAACAACTTGGGAGCTAGTTCAACGTCTTATAGGTATGAATATTGTTGGTTGTTGTTGGGTCTATAAGACTAAATTAAAGTCTAATGGTAGCCTTGACAGACTTAAGGCCAGACTAGTTGCTAAAGGATACAATCAGGTTGATAGAATTTATTTCTCTAAAACATTCAGTCACGTTATTAAGCCTGCTAGTATTCGGAATGTGCTCACCATAGCTATTAGGCGTCACTGGGCTATTAAACAGCTTGATGTGAAAAATGCTTTTCTGCATGACCTTCTTAAGGATCCTGTATTTATGGAACAACCTCCTAGATTGTGAGCTCAACATATCCAAATCATGTCTGCAAATTAAAAAGAGCTTTATATGGTCTCAAGCAAGCACCACGGGCCTGGTTTGATCGATTTAGTGCCTATTTATTATCATTAGGGTTCTATTGCAACATAGTTGATTTATCTCTATTTGTTTCTCGCACTACTAAAGGTACTGTTACCCTTCTCCTTTATGTTGATGATATTATCATTACTGGTGATCATTCAAATCTTTTAAAATGGTTCATTTCTCAATTTGGAAGGGAATTTATAATGAAAGATCTTAGACCTCTTCATTACTTTTTTGGCATAAAGGTATCTTTTTTTATATAGAATTTGTTATCACAAAGCAAGTATGCCTAGGATATTCTTGGTTATGCTCAGATGCTCCATGCCAAACCTATTTCCACACCTATGGCACCGAAGAATAATATTCATGAGAATTCTAATCCATTTCCTGATCCATCCCTTTATCGAAGCATTGTTGGTGCACTCCAATACATTACTATAACACGGCCTGACATTTCTTATTGTGTTAATACAATATGTCAATTTATGCATGCCCTACAATTGTACATTTTCAAGCAGTGAAGCGGATTCTTCATTATCTCAATGGTACACAGTCCTATGGTATAAGATTTTTATTTAATAGTTCCCTTGAGTTATATGTTTTCTCTGATATATATTGGACTGGATGTCCAAATACTCACCGTTCAACCACTGATTTTGGCACCTATCTTGATTCCAATTGTATATCTTGGAGTTCTAAGAAACATTCGATTGTGGCTCGTTCCAGTGTTGACGCGGAATACCAATCTATGGCATCCACTGTTGCAAAATTGACATGGCTTCCTTTTATTCTTCGAGATATTGGGGTGGCTCTGCCTCAGCTGCTAACACTTTTTTGTGACAATATTAGTGCTCTCTACATGACAGTTAATCATGTTTTTCATGCTTGGACAAAGCACATTGAGTTAGACCTCATTTTATATGTGAAAAAGTTGCTTTTGGATTACTTATCACTCGTTTTATTTCCTCTCGCAATCAAGTAGCTGATATCTTCACCAAGCCTTTACCACGAGATATTTTTCGAGATCTTTGCTTCAAATGTCTCCTCGGCCAAGTTTGAGGGCGAGTAATAAAAACAAAATTCAAAACAGGATAGGACATGCATTGCTGTTTTCTTTTGAGAGGAGAATATAACAAGATAGGAAAGTGTATATTGTATGTCACAAAATAGGAAAATGTCTATTACACCATTGTATTTACATGGGATGCATCATCCTTACAGATTGGACTGAGTCAGTCAAGAACTCGACCGAGTCTGTGCTAGATAAAGGAATCAACCATGGTTGCTCGCTACTTGAACTCAATAATATGTAACTTTGGCGAGTCCACTCAAGTTTTGGAACACTTATTAGAACTATTTTTTTTCTTTTTTTTAAACGTTCACACAAGCTTTTCATTAACTATCAAAAGTTTACAATATATACATGAGAGATCGAATAAATTAGAAAAAGTTAACTACCAAGGAAGCATGGTTAACACCGCCTTTGCTAAGCAATCTGCCTCCTCATTGGCCTCCCCGTAACGGTGATGAATATCAATATTTTTTAATGATATATATTATCCTTAATTTCATGAAATAAAGACTTTAATCTCCAAGAGACATTGAAAACTCTACTACTCCAATCCATCACATTTACCGAATCTCCTTCATAATATTTACACCCTCCCATCTAGAAAGCAATTGAAGTCCTTCTAGTAGGCTACGGGCTTCCACTTCATTAGCTGTAGTGATGCCACAAGGGCTAGAGAACGTACACAAAATGTGAACCCAAGTATTTCTTATGAGTCCTCCAAGTCTTACTGGGTTAGGGTTACCAAGACAACTCCCATCAAAGTTCTCTTTTATTGAGTTTGATGGTGGTGGAAGCCAAACTGCAACTCTTCGATTTATTCTAATCAAATCCAAAGATGCCATGGCCACAGAGTTGTTGATAACTTGACTCTCTCTTTTATTTCTCTAAATTTACTCTTACTTTTCATCTCTCCTATATTTTTCTATTATATCTCTCTCTCTCCATCCTAAATACATAAAAATAGGTTACTCCTTTAGTTGTGTATTGATACCTTATCTTCTCTCCAACTCTCTCACATTTCTATATTAGCTTTCTCACTCTCTATCCTACATGCATGCAAATACATATAAATTGGTAACTCATTTGGTTATGTGATGACACCTCATCTTCTCTCTCTCTCTCCTAATTAAAAACAAACTTAATTTATTCATCTTTTCCTCTCTCTCACGTTTCTATATTCTCATTCTCATTATCTCTCTCCCTACATGCATGCAAAGGTATAAAAATAGGTAACTCCTTTCTCTCTTCCTACATGCATGCTAAGGCATAAAAATAGGTAACTTCTTTTTTAGTATGATGACACATCATCTTCTAAGTAATCCTTTTTTATTTTTTAATGTGGTGGCGTCATATCTTCCATCTTTTCCCAATTTAAATAATTTTTTCTCTCCCCAATTTAAGTAAATTTATCTCTTTCTCTCAATGATTTACTCTCACTCCCTCCTACATTTTTCTTCCCTTCCCACGTTTCTCTCTCTCATATTTCCTTTCCCTTCCCATATACCTCACTCCCACATATCTCTCTCACATCTTTCTACTTCTTACTTTTTCTCTCCCCCTCTCGTAATTCTTCTACCCACATTACTCTCTCTCACACACACATACACGTAACAACTCTCTCTCTCTCTCTCTCATGTATGCCACAACTCTCTCTTTCTCTCAACTTTTAACATGTGCTTCTCACACGACAACTGTGACTATGTTAATTCTCGCCAAGGCAATCATATTTTTTTCCTCTACTTAGGTATGTTGATTTCCATTTTCTTTTGATGTTGTATATTGTCTGGATTCCTATTTCTTCTTCTTCTTTTTTTGGTTTTTCTTTTCTAGGAACCTATCGATGAAGCGCATCTACATGCCTTGGAAGAAGCACGAAAGATGTATTTAGCAACCTTGGCTACTTTGAGAAAGAACCTAGATGAGTCTTCATTTCGTTGCTCATTGGATATTGGAGTTCTTCGGTATTATTTTTGCTTAGAAGTGTGTGCAATGTTAATGCATTTAATTGTTGATCAGTTATATTTTTATATGTTCAATGAAGTTATGCAAGGCAATCATTTTTTTTTCCCTCTACATAGGTATATTGATTTCCATTTTCTTTTGATACAATATATTTTATGGATTTCTATTTTTTCTTTTTTTTTTTTGTTATCGGTTTTTCTTTTTTATGAACCCACAGATGAAGCTCTGCTATACATCATGAAAGAAGCAAAACAAATGTATCTAGCAGCCTTGGCAACTTTGAGAAAGGACCTAGATGAGCCTTCATTTGGCTGCTCATTGGATATTAGAGTTGTTACTTTTGCTTAGACGTGTAGACAATGTTTAATGTAATAACTAAATAATCTTAATTGTTTATCAATTGTACTTCTATATGTACAACGAAGTTATGCAAGGTGCTTACATAGATGATAAAATACAGCCTAATAAAATGTATTAGTTGTCATACTTGGACCCATGCAAAATTTCATGAAGATGAGTAGACCCATGCAAAATCTATATGTTTTTCTTCTTCTATTTCTTTCATTTTTCTATTTGTACTTTTTTTTTTATAATTTTCAAATTTTAAAATAAATTTTTTTAAAAAAGAAGAAGAAGAAGACGAAGAAAATTTTTACTATCACAAAAAGGGGAAAAAATAAATAATACCAACAGTGTGATTAGTTTTGATTGTGATAGTGACATGTTTATTATAATTTTATTATGGGTATCATGTGACATATTTTTGTATTTTCATATTCTCTAATTTTTTAATGATTTTTACTTATAAATGAATAATATATGTACATTTCTAATTAAAAATAAAATTAATTATATTAAAAATAATATAACCGAAAATATAAAAACACAAAAAAAAAATAATAACAATACAAATTGTATAAGTTAATAATGTAGTAAAAATTAAATTGCTAAATAAAAAAAAAGAAAAAAAATAATTTCTTTATTGTTTTTCTTTTTTGCACCTTTAGATTTGTTAATTTATCAAAATAATTCTAACTTATAAATAAATAATAGATATTAATATAAATAAAACTAATTTAGTGAATGATATAATTAAAAAGAAAAAAAACATAACAAGGAAGTTTTTGGGCTACGGTTTGACCCATAAATAAGCATAATGCATTAAATTAGAATAAGAGAATAATATTCATATTTTTGTATTCACTACAGTATTTTTATCAAATAAGACAGGCAAAGTAGTTCTATCTTCTCTCTCTATAATTATGTTAAGATGGATCTATTAGAAGTTATCTCTCTCTCTAATCGAAAGTCCTTTTAAAATATTATTTCAAAATAAAAATTTATTTTTAGGATTGATAATTAATATCACGTGCAATGCATATATATATATACCATTATTTTGTACATGTAGCATTTTTTAGTAAGGGTATTTTTTGTCATTAAAAGGGTATGACGTCATCTACATATGGGGTAATGTGATATATATGGAGTATTAAATGCTACTAGTGTACTCCATGTGGGTGATATCACACGCCATGTTAATGATGTCATACCCTTCTAATGACCAAAAATACTTTTGTTAAAAACATACTCTATGTAGAAAATTACTTCATAGTATGAGCACCCTTAGTTAATATATATATATATATATATATATATATATATATTGGAACAGATGCTGTTAGCCCACAGGCTAGCTGCTACAATTTAGCCAATGAGCCAGATTGAATCTGGGCCAATCTGACGCTCACAACTTTATTTTGTATTTAAATTTTTATTTATTTTTTATAAATCCAAATCACTTGAAAATTTAAACATGTATTCTACTCATCAAGGCGCACCTAATGAAAATATATATAAAAATAATTCATAAAATATAAATTGACCAAAATATACCCCCAAAAATTTCAAAGGTATTTTGATCAATTTATATTTTTCGAATTATTTTTTAATATTTTTATTAGATTCTACTATTTTTTAAGTAGTAGACATTGAAAATGTCAAGTGATTTGAATTTGTATAAAAAAATAAAAATTCAAATACAAAATGACGTCGTGACCATTAGACTGGGTCCAAATTCAATCTGGGTTGTCGGCTGACACTATAGCTGTCAGCCCCATGGGCTGACAGGATCACTTCTATATATATATATATATATATATATATATATATATATATATATATATATTCGAAATCCTCAGGTTTTAAAACAAAAATAATGAAAAAGTTGGTAAAGAGCCCTGATAGAAAAAGGGAGCACGTGCAATAACACCTCTCATTCTCTCTCATGCAAATAGTAAGGGAGAATGTTTCTATGCTTCCCTTACAGCATAGAAGTTTTATCTTCCCTCTACTATCCAACCGTCCAATTTTGATCAAGAGTGTCATATTTTGTTTTTAATTTTTTTTATACAAATTGTATGAATATGAAATTTGTTACGAGTTATATTCTCATTGGAGCGCACCTATTAAAAATATTAAAAATAATGTTTTGATAAAATATAATAACCAAAATACTCCTTGAAGTTTTCAGAGGTATTTTAGTCATTTTATTTTATTAAAAATATTTTTTTATTTTTTCGCTAGTGCGAGTTTAATAGAGGAATGGAAGTCTAAAATTTGGTGTCAAAATAGTTTATAGAAAAAAAATTAAAAATAAAATAGTGTAGAGTCGTGACATTGTGATTGGGGCAATCTTAGCCTTCCATTCAAAATGGATGGTTGGATAAGGAAGAGGATAGAACTTTTATGCTGTAGGGGAAGCAAAGAAAGCGTGCCCAACAGTAAGTCAGTGACTTCCTTATTTTGATGGAGTTAAAAAAAAGAAGATTAACTCATGAAAAATTGTTTCATGCAGGGACCACATTTCAACATTTGTAGTCTCCGAGGTGTAAAGCATCCATCTTAAAGATCAATGCAAATAGGTAGTCCATCTAAAAACAATTGAAACTAACGGTGCAT